>NC_141138.1:142352148-142977148 GCF_053477565.2 Lygodium microphyllum
TTGGTTTCTTTTGTTAAACATTCTTAGCAAGTGTCCCTTCTTAGATATCAAAACCTCGAAGTTGAGGAAAAAGGTGTACGCAGAGATGTAGTAACCATTGTGCAATCCAATGAATTGGTTATCTAAGTCATACAAAGTGATGCAATCTTTTGGATAGGTATAAAAATTTAAATATTTGTCACTACTTGTAGTAGTGCAAAAGATCAAATGATTTGGAACATTGATTAAGATAAGCCCTCAAAAATAGTGAAAATGATGCAAAAACTATTTTGAAATATCCCATTATTGTTTCTTTGCTAGCCTTTCGCAAAAGGTGAACTGGATGCAAAAAGGATAAAGGTTGCACCACAAGGGCAAGCATGAGAACCAAAAATTTATTTGTTAACTTGTCCATTGAGTTGGACTTAGGTGTTGTCTATGAGCCAAATGTTGATATATATACCTTCATGGATATCAAAGCAAAGTGGTTTCCTTGTGCTACACCAAGATTGTGAAATACATTAAGTGGGGAATTTTATGACAGAGATGAAAAGGAACTTGGCAAATTGAAAATCCCAAGAAAAAATCGCTATTAAAATGTTCTTTAATCCTTCAACTTGGATAAGACTTCAAGAAGAAGGATGTTGGATTTCAAACTTCAAAAAATGGTTCTAAGGAATGGCATAACCAATCTCCATGTCTAGTCATTTTCAAAACCAATATTGCAAATGCATTTGATTGTAGCTCTTATGGACATAGAGGCCTACTATTCAAAGTTAGTAGTGTAAAGACAAGAGCGGACTTGTGATAGAATGATTTTCTAAAGCAGATTAGAAGGCCTATTACTCCTCAATGAATAATATTACAAGTTTAAAGGGGAGTTGGTTTCTTTTGCAAAACATTCTTAGCAAGTGTCCAATCTCTTAAAGATTGAAACCTCTAAGTTGAGAAAGGAGGTGTCCACTAAGACGTAGCGACCATTTTGCAATCCCATGAATTAGTTATCTAAGTTATCCAAAGTGCTAAAATCTTTTGGATAGATATAGAACATTAAATCTCTGTCACTACTTACAGTAGTGCAAAAGATTAGAGGATCTGGAACATTGATTGAGATAAGTCCTCAAAAATAGTAAATGTAATGTGAAAACCATTTTGAAACATCCCATCATTGCTTCTTTTGCTAGCCCTTCACAAAAAAGGTAAAGGTTGCACCATAGGGGTGATCATGAGATTCGTGAATTTGTTTGCTTAATTGCCCATTTGGATTGTGTTCTTGTCTAAGAGCCCATTGTTGATATGTATAACTTCTTCTAGATCAAAATAAAGTGGTTTCCTTGTGTTACACCAAGATCCTAAAATACATGGAGGGAATTTTATGAAATAGATGAAGGGGAACTCGAAAATTGAAAATCTCAAGAGATAATCACTATTAAATTGTTTTTAGTCATTTAAAGTCTTTAGCGGTCACGATATTTTTAATCTAGAGAATAAGCACTAAAGACATTATTAGGAAGATTGATTGCTAGTTCCATAATAATCCAATAAGGTTGGGTACATAAGCATGTGGTTAAGAATATTTGATTGAAGGATCCACATATGGCTTGAATTACTCCCTTGCACAAATTTAGTAATGAAACACATAGAATGGTGATTTCCAAATATAGGCAAAATGAGGCATTTGTTAGCCCTAACTTGTGCAATTTAAATCTAGCCATGAAAAAAGGATAGAGGGAAACCAAGGTTAAAGTGTGATTTGAGCCAATGTAAAAAGTTTTGGATATTCTCTTGAACAAGGGATGTGGACAAAAATATGGCCCATTTATCCTAAAAAAGAAGTGAGTGTATCAAATGTTGGGATTACTTTTTCTAGTTTACTTTATCCTAAAAAGAAGTGAGTCTATTGGAGATTGCAGAAAAAGATAAGAAGGCTTGAAGTAAAGCCCATTTTCTTCATGGACATTTTGGGGACAATAAGGTTTATGGGGACATTTTGTTCATGAGCAATATTTTAAGCAAAGGATCTTCAATGAGGTCAACATCACCAATAACAACATGTTGATATTCTTGAGTCGAGAGAAATTTAGAATCATCAGACAATAAAAGCAACAATTATGTCTTCCAAGAGTGCAAATAACACATGGATATCATGGCTTTCTATTTTCTTTTTTCTTTTTTTAATTTGGGGGTGCCATTTTTGTATGTGAGTGTTTTCTTTATAACAATCAATACCAACCACTTTCAAGTAAGAAGATACCATGCGATTGAGACCAACTCCTTGAAATAAGAAAAATACAAGGGAGGCTCTCATGAAGTCATGGCATTCACCGATCTGTTTAAATAACAGAATCATACTCTCATGAAGGTTCAATGAAGATCTCCTTGATGTGGTGGATTATGAGCTACAAAGCATGGTCAAACCATAAGATGGAGCTAATTTTGTGTTATAATACGTGCCCAACAGCATCACAAGCACATTTAATCAAGGGCTAAAAGTATTTCATACATCCATAAAGAAACGTCACATCATCATAACCTTCAAATTCCTTGCAAGTTTCAATAGCCACACATAGGCATACGAGATTGGGTAGCAATTTGTCTCAAAAGTTTGCACATAGAATGGACCTATGAGATGTTTGGTTCCAAAAAGCGAAAGATAATACATAGGCAAGTCCAGATTATTCTCTTGTTTCAACAATAGAATTCTTTTCACCAATAGTAGTATAAGCTACATCTCCATTGGATCTCAGTTGGAATTAGGGCTACAGGGTTGTAAGCACCAAAGTTTAAAGTTTCGTTAATTGCCTTGCATGAGGAGCTCTAGGTGTCATGATGGACTAAAGGCATGGATATAGAGATATTCCTACCAATCAGTTTAGGTACCTAGTGTGTTAAGTCATGGCTAAGATGTTGCCTTCCTTCTCAAGGTGAATTCGGGGTATGAGAGAGAAGCACTCACCATTTTTAGGGATATGAGGCAAGATTTTCAAAATTTGCCCTTGGGTAAGGAAATTTTGAAGTAAAAGAAACTTCTTGGTAGAGAAACATGCGTTAATACTTTCTCTGAGGACTAACCAATCTAGATGCACTTATTGCTCGTCTTACATGCATTTAAATAGGCCCTTTGCAAGAGTTTGAAGCTTGGCAATGGTTGCCTTTGGGCCCAAAAAGTGAGTTTGATAGACCTTTAGCCACCCAAAAATGTTTAGTGTGGATCATTTGCAAGGGTACAAGAGTCCAAATTCATGGGGGTTAGTGAAATCTAGTGTCCTTAATACAATTAAACAAGCCTTGCACGAAAGTAGGAAGTGCATGGGGTCACCACAACCTGTTGTCAGCAAGATAGTGCCACATTTTGAAACATCATCAACCATCTAATTGTTCATTAATTATAATCAAGAAGATCATTGCTCTTTACCACAACCATATGTGTGGGCGCATGCACGTGTTATTGAGGGGAAAACTAATCATGAATTGGTCGATACATAAAGGAAATGGAATTATTCAAGATTCGATAATTGTATTGATCCCATAGTGAAAATCTAAGTCCAATCTCATTTAAAGTCTACCTAGTCATGGACATAATATACAAGTCAAGATAAGATGAACAATTGTTAGATATGCTCAATGCCCTACGCATAAGGTGCCACCAATGATCCATGGTGCTCACAGTTATAAGGCCCCCGTTATGAGGAGAAGCCATGTGTGAGCATGGACATTGGTGGGTCCTAACTTGTATGTCAGATGAGGCTATGTGATCAGATGGCTAAAAGGTGACCATTATTATGAGTCTAACCTTTGGGTTAGACAGAGAACTTAAAGCTGGTAGCAACTCGAGACACACCGCATCGAGTTACAAAATAAGGAGTTATCAAGGACCCCTATTTTGGATCTGAGGGCCACGGAAGTAGCCCTTGGCTGGGGGTAGGAAATATTCCTTAGCCAACTAGTGGAGGTGCACATGGAAGGTCAATAGACACATGTGCACATGGAAGATCAACAGACACAGGTGCAAATGGAAGGTCATCCATCATGATCCCCTTCATAGGCTATAAAAGGTAGACCCCTTCACAGCTTTCATGATTCATCCTTTCACCCAATCAAAGTTATTCCAACTAGCCTTAAACTCTTCACATATTTTCTGTCTAGATCACCATCTAAGCTTCACATTGGAAGTGCACGGGTGGATAGAACCATCTTTTTATCAACTTGTTTGGAGTCAAAGAAATTTTTTGATCTCCTCTTATCTGTTGTGTACTCTCTTTCTCTATCTCTTGCTCAAATTCTATTCGATATGCCGTGTAACTTTTACATGGTATCAAAGCCTAGGGGGCTCTAAGGATCGAAGAGTACGCAAGAGGCAAAGGCTTCAATAGCAAGGATGAGTGATGTCGACTTCCACAAGCGGTTTTGGTGTATCAGGAAGCAGTTTCGAAGGTGGTGTTGCTATACCAGCTATTCAAACACTGAGGATTTTTCCACCAACCTTCAGCAAATGCAAGTTAGATGGTACAAACTATACTTTGTGAAAGTTTAAAATCAGTACAATCCTTGATTCTTATGAGCTCCTGGAGACAATGTTGGGGACTAACCCAGAACCACAACCGACCCCCAACCCATCAAATTCAAGTGTGATGATTCCTCCGAATGCAGATCTTCTACGAGCTTGGAAACAAAGGAACGTAGGTGTACTATGTGCCTTAGTTACAAGCTATTATTATAGTGTTTTGACTTTGATTTATCATACAACCAAGGCATCAGAAGCGTGGATTGTACTGAGAAGTCAATACAAAACACAAAATCAAACAAGGATTCAAAACCTGGAGAATCAACTAGTAGTGGATAAGTTTTCTAAAGGAGAGACAGCTAAAGCATTCATCACTCGTATTAAGAATCTGTGTGGCCAAACGGCTGGTGCTGGGATACAAAAGACTACAAAGGAGCTAGCTCCGAGGTATCTTTGAATCTATCCACCAAAGTTTGATGGATTGGTAATTGCCCTTAATACTCGAGTGAGACCTCAAGCGTTGACTTTTAAGGAGTTTTGTGCATTATTAATGGAGAAGAGTTGATGTTGAAAGCCCGAGAAGGAAGCAGTAGTGGAAATGCTACATTCTCCGCCAATGCAAAAGGCAACACCAATGCAAAGGCAAAGGTGGTTTCTCCACCAAAAATGATTGTGACAAAAAGAAGAATGGTGGTAAAAAGAAATTTCAAGGAGAGTGTTTCTACTGCAAGAAGAAAGGGCATGCAATTGCAAATTGTTCCATCAAGAAGACATATGAAAAGAATGGTACCCTTAAAAGTAAGGGGAAGGAAATAGCCAACACAGTTGAAGCAGAGTTAGGAGTTACTATAGCAACCATCGAGGAAGTATATTCCTCAACACAAGTAGAATCGACCACTAATCCATGGGTGTTGAATAGTGGTGCATCCCGTCACATGACCAACAAGAAAGGTATATATAGTTCTATGTAGTCTCTACAAGAATCCATCATTGTATTGATTGGAAACGATACAAAATGCCCTACTACGGTCACAGTTACTATTTCTTTTGTTGTTGCAAATAGTAGAGTCAAAAAGCTTTCAAATGTGTTATATGTTCCAAAAATTAGGAGAAATCTAAAGATAGGTGCAAAAATTATTGACAATGCTAGCAAAGTTGTTGGCAAAGGAGAAAGGAGGAACAACCTATATGAGTTAAGTGCTCTTATAACCACTAATGGAGTGGGCACAAGTAAGCTTTGGCATAAAAGGTTTGGACACATTGGATTTGTAGTTTTGAAGGAGATGCATAAGCAAGATATGGTTGCTTACCTACCTGAAGTTACTAGATTGAAGGATCCATGTGAAGCTTGTATGATGGGCAAGCAACAGAGAAAGGCATTTCCACAAGAAAGCAAGAATAGAGCAAACGCTCCTTTGGAGTTGGTACATATTGACTTGTGCAGTAAGCTACCTACACAAGCCTTGGGAGGTTCTTATTTCATGTTGATCGTCAATGACTACAATAGAAAGATGTGGGTGTACTTCCTTCATGATAAGGCTCAAGCTTTTGGTAAGTTTAAAGAATGGCTAAAACTTATTGAGAATAAAATAGGGAAAGGTATTAAGAAATTTAGAACAAATGATGGTGGTGAGTTCAACTCAAAGGAGTTTAAAGACTTTTGTAAGAGCAAAGGAATCAAGCGTAAATTGATGGCACCTCATACACCTCAACAGAAGGGTGTTGTGGAATGCAAGAATCGCACCATTGTGGAGATGGCAAGGTGCATGCTAAAAGACAAGAAATTACCAAACCATTTTGGAACCGAAGCTATAAATATTGCAATCTACATTCTCAATCGGAGCTACATAAAGGCTCTCAAGGGAAAAACACCTCATGAGGCTTACAATGGTAAGAAACCATCTATCTCACATTTCGATACTTTTGGATGTGAATGCTATGTACATGTTTCTGATAAGAAAAGAAACACAGTAAAAAATGTATCTTCTTAGGTTATAGTGATGAGCAAAAGGCTTACAAATTGTATGACCGAGGCAAAGAAAATCATAGCAAGCCATGATGTGGTGTTCAAGGAACAAGCCGCATATAGTGGAGGAGAAGAAGGCAAGTTCTTCCACTTTATCATCAATGAAGTAGTCCACTATGGATCTATCCCAAGAGCTACCCCTATTCTTAAGGAGAAGGAAGAATCATCTTCGGATGATGAAGAGAAAGTTCACCAATCTAATATCACACCACCAGAAAAGCCATTGTCCTGATGGGTGAAGCAACTCTATGACCAAAATAATCCTATGCCCACATCTATTAAGGAGAAGGCAAATGGACCAAGGAGGTCTCAAAGAATAAAGGAGCAAAGAAGGGCTTCTACTCACAAAGTCAATATGGCCTTGATAGTTGAGATTATGAAAGAAGTCAAGAAACCAACTGACTTGGAAGAAGCACTTGCAAATTCGACATGGAAGGTAGCTATGCAAGCTGAGTATAACAGCATAACGAAGAATGACACTTGGGAGCAGGATTGGCCACCAAAGAGAAAGATTATTTGCACTAAGTGGATCTAGAAAGTCAAGTACAAGGCTGATGGAACCTTAGAAAAGTACAAAGCTAGACTAGTTGCACAAGGATTTTCACAAGTTGAAGGGTTTGATATTCAAGATTCACTTGCTCCAACTGTCAAAATGACCACTATTTGCACAATACTTGCAGTGGCCGGCCACAATAAGTGGCCAGTCAACCAAATGGATGTTAAATCAACATTCTCAAATGGTGACCTCAAGGAGGAAGTATACGTAATTCAGCCACCAAGGTTTGAGGCCCCCCATTCTAAGAATAATGTGTGTAAGTTGTAAAAGGCATTGTATGGACTGAAACAAGCCCCTAGAGCATGGTGGGATAGATAATTTATTTTTAAGCTCAAACTTCAAAAGATGTGCCTCAAATGCTAACTTGTATGTCTACATGGATGTTGAAAAGTCCGTAATTATTGTCCTATATGTGGATGACCTTATTATTATAGATAACTATAAAGATATAATCAACCAAACTCAAAAGGCTTTGAGCTCCAAGTTTGAAATGACAAACTTGGGTTTAATAAACTATTGTTTGGGGATTGAAGTATGGCAAGAGCTAAGAAAGATCTCGATCTCTCAGAAGAAGTATACATGGGAGATCTTGAAAGCATTTGGTATGACTGAGTGCAAGGAGATAGCTACACCTATGGATGTCAATGTAAAGTTATTCATTGAGAATACATCAACAATAGCAAACATTGAGAGGTAAAGTAGATTGGTCGACAGCTTGATCTACTTGTGCAACACTCGACCAGATATTAGTTTTGTTAAGAGTTTTTCAACAAGTTCTCAAACCAACCCTGTGAGAGTCGTTAGAAGGTTAGGATACGAGTGCTCAAATACTTAAAGGGAACACTTAACTATGGTATCACATACAGTTTTGGTACTTCTTGTGGGCTGTTGTGACTTTGATTGGGCAAGTGTGATTCCCAAAAGTCAATTTTTGGTTATTGTTTTACTTTAAGTTCAAGATTTTTCTATTGGATCAATAAGAAGCAACCAACATTGGCATTGTCTTCTACCGAAGTAAAAGTACAAGGCAACCTATTTAGCTACATGTGAAGCAGCATGGTTAAGGACAATCTTATGGCATACGTAAGTGCAAGATGAAGACCTGACTCTGCTAAGGTATGACAATTAGAATTGCTTTGCCATTGCCAAGTCTAATGTTTCATGCATGCACAAAACATATAGAATCCAATATCACTATGTGCGTGATTTGATAGAGAATGGGATAGTGGAGCTAGTCCAATAGAGGAGAATGTAACAAATATCTTCACCAAAGCACTCTCAAAAGATTTTCTTGAAGTTGTTCTTCAAAGACTCGACATTGGGCCATTAAGTTAGTTCACCTACAAGTGTACATTAAGAGGGGATATTAAATTTGCTCAATGCCCTACTCTCATAAGGTGCCACCAATAATCCATGGTGCTCAAAGTTAAAAAAGACCACCATTATAAAGAGAAGCCATGTGTGAGCCTAAACATTGACGCACCTCGACTTGTATGTCAAATGAGATCTATGTAACCGGATAGCCAAAAGATGACCATTGCAAATCTAGCTATTGAATTGGACATAATAGTTAAAGTTGATTGCAACTTGAGACACATGCATCAAGTTGCAAGGTAAGGATGTTATTAGGACCCTTAATTTGGGTCAAAGAGCCAAAGAAATAACCCTTGGCTAGGGGTAAAAAATATTCTTTAGAATATTTCCTTGGCCAAAGCCAACTAGTTGAGATGCACATGGAAGGCCAACAAACACATTCACATATGGAAGGTTATCCATCATGTGACTCCCTTTAGCTTTCATAATCCATCCTTACACCCAATCAAAGTTGTTCTAGCTAACCTTAAGCTCTTCACCTATCTTTTGTCTAGATCACCAACTAAGCTTCACATTGGAAACGCGAGTGAACAAAGCAATCTTTATATGCACTTGTATGGAATTAAAGAAAATTTTGTTCTTGCCATTACCAATGGATTGTATGCACTTGTAGCAAGATTTGAACCAGGCTATTGGTTATAGCAACTAAAGAAAAAATGGTATCTACAACAAAAAGTCTAGACTCTAGTACTGCGAGAAACACTATATAGGCAGAAGGTCTAGATTCTAGGACTCTTGCCAAAACACTATTTGGGCACTTAAATCTGTGGGCACTTCAATAAGTTAACTCAAGCTTAAGTTTAAGCCAAGTATTATAATAACACTTGCTTCATACAAACTCATAACAGGAGCCCAACCAGAAAGGGTCACATCTCCACACTGGTTTGGACAGTAGGCTAACCATCGTTACAGGAGCCCAACCAGAAAGGGTCATATCTCTTCACACTGATTTGGACAGTAGGCCAACCACTGTTATGTGGCTAAGGAGTTCAACACGATGTATTAGCTCAGAGAACATCTGCAGTTCTTGCATGAGTTGCATGAGCAGTGATTTGGGTGTATGGACACAATTATAATAAAGACGTATGATCCATGTGCAATGATGACAAACAAATAGCTACTGTGTTATCACCAAGCTCCTTGGTGTAAACATCCGAATGTAGCAACAGGAAGAAACTTGCATCATGTTGGCCCAAATTAATATCGGGCTACATATTGTATATCAATGCACGTTCACACATTTCATGCAGCTGGTATGCCGAAAGTCCCTCGTGCACCATATAGACAACACTAAACTGTGTCAAGCTGTCACTATTATGAGAACCCCTACTAAACCAAGCCACACCCCAACTGAAGGGTCAAGTGCCAGAAATCATAGGAGACTCTTACGTTGGACATATTAACTCACCTGTGTCATTTACCCTCTCTATAACTACGATCCTGACACTCCACATGTTTACACAATCAATGAAGTAAAACTGGTGTGCTATTTGCCTGTATAGTTATATGTTCACAAAGAACAAACATCAAGATAAACTATAAAGTAGTGAGAAGGCAAAAATCACAAGGCAACATAACACGATAGGTGAGAATAAATATTATAAAAATACCTCACTAAGTAAAGACATGCCAATGCATGAAGATCTCAAGGCAGTACAAGAAAAGTATTATTAAGATCTTTAAACAGGGTAAGGACGAAAAAAATAAATGTTAAGTCAACAACCAACACAACAGTAAAGAGGTGACAATGCATAAAAATCACATGGCAACATAATACAGGAAGTGAGCTTATATTAGGAGTTTCACACCAAACAAAGCTATGTTAATGCATTGATATCTCAAAGCAGTACAAAGAAGAAAGGTATTCTTGAGAATTTAAAACAGGGCAAGGACAAGAAACAGTTGGAACACCACTATTCTTGCTACAGGTCTAACCTTCGTGTTATAGTTCATTATTTCTCATTTGCCCGCCATTATTCTTGTTTGTTAGATATCACATAACTTATCGATATGGAAGTTTGTTTAACCTCCAGAATTTCGTTCATATAATCTCACTTAACATTATGAAATGCAAGCTTCCTCAACTCAACTAAATTAACCATTGGAGCCACATTAGTGCTAAGGAAATGGCACAAATATTCTAGAACACTGATGTGATATCAAATTTCCAGGCCATATAGGTTGAATACGCAATCTTACCCTTCTCAAACGTTTAACCAAATGTTCAGTACAAACTTCTAAAGCCACGCTTCAGATTAAAGCCCACTGCAAGCAGCTATATAAACGGTTTACAAACTTCCGAGGAGCTAAAGATTATGAAGCCATTATAAGATACAGATCTCGTGAGACTCAATGTTGTCCGAAATCCAGATGAAGAATGAAGTTGCAATGCAATGCACAAAACTGATTCCAAAAATCCAACTTGGAGGTGGGTTCTGTTTCTTAGAAATGGTCCAAAACTACAAAACTTTCCATAGTCTAATAAATATTACTAAGTGTGTGAACATGAATCTCCTGGCCACAACCTCTGCCTGGCCATATTCAAGCCTTGAGTGCGTACTTTCTCCTGGGAAAGTACATTTCCTTTTTCTTCTGTTTCTCTGTTTTCATGTTTGCCTGCACCAACCACCATTTACAATTGTTTATAAATTCGAATATAGTCATTCTGAACATACTTTAAGATGCAGGTTTATCCCTTGGTGAACAAGAATATCAGGCACCACAATTCAACTTGCACTATCCTCATGCTGTCCAATAAAACCCTGTTATCCATGCACAACGAATGCTAGTACACATTTAACGAGGATCTGAAAAAGCGTAGCAGTTGGAAGAGTAATAATCTAAGTCATGATGACTTGATATATAATAATATTATCATGCTCTTTACTGAAACACATGCACAACAATGCTCCTTTTTCAACTTTGAGTTGAATAGAGCCTTCATACAATATTTAAGCATGTAAGGTTTGAATGTTCTCCCTTGTACAGATAAGAATCTCATGCACCATAATTAAAGTCATAAAATCCCAATAATATCATATAACATCATTGATATGCAGGCTCTGCAAATACCAGTAACTAGCTTAGCTGAGCTGACACTGTTACCACACACACGCACACAGAGCAATGCCAAGGCTCATGAAACAACACATCTGGCTTGCTATTAACTTTGGATATACAGAGTAGTTACACATCCAGATCACAAGTGAAATCAAAAAGCTCCAGCTCAAGGGTGCTCACCTGATTCTTGGTGAGCCTGCGCCGAATAGCCCGAGTCTTCTTGGGGCGCAGATCAAGAGGCAATCGCTTTGCCTTTTTGTAAGCAGCACGAAGTGCAGCTTTCTGGTTCTGGGACAAGACTGTAAGAACCTGAGCAATAGAAAGCCTAACTACTTTGCTGCATGAACAGAAAAAATACTGTTAGCAAAATTTAGTAAAAACTATGAAGGCTTTCAAAGCTGAAGGGCAAGCAAAACAACCCCAGACAATGTACAAAGACAAGTAAGTCACTACAAACATAAATAAAACGGTCTTTGTACTCAACCAGACTGTGCTCGAAGTCCCCCAAGACCTTGAAGGGTTTAAAACCAATGACCAGTCCCCCCACAAACAGCAATGTACATAACTTACAGCACTGAAGGCATGAACACTCTGCGACAATTCTGTTCTAGCAGCCGTTATCAAATATCTGGAAAGCCTTTACATCCATGTGACTTTCACACTATTAGCTAAGCTGCAAACACATGCTTGCAAAAGTAATACCAACACTAGTAATCACAGTCAAAGCAGGCCTCAAAACACGAACTCCAATTCACAACTAAATTCAGAGAACCTCTTACTACAGGACTCACGGCAAAAGGAAAATAGGATATGATACAAAGAAAAACTTGGCGGTGAATCAATGCACTCACATTTTGGATAGCTTGTTAGGAGCACCACCGGTGACTTTGGCGACCCTCAGCAGAGCAAGCTCTGCCTTCAACTCCTTCAGCTGGCCCTGCAAGTCGGCTTTGCTCTTGGTGCGCAGTTCATGAACCTTGATCTTGGCTGCCATGAACAAGCACATGTTAGGACAACTGCCCGCAAAACTAAAATATACGCTGCATAAAGCAAGTAACTATGAGCATGTATGGGATCTGTTCAACAGTTGTGCAAATCAGGAACGATTTGCGATGAAAAGGAGGCACATTCTTATACGATTGATCCTGAGGAACGATACATAAAGACATGATCGATAAACGATGCATAAAGACCAGTAGACATGAAGACATCTCGATGCCTAAAACTAGTAACAATGAGGATGTTCTGGGAAAATCAAGAGCGAAGGACAATGAAGAGGAGCCACGTTATACAACGGTTAAGAGCAAGCAACGCTACATAAAGACATAGAAGATCGTGGCAGAGCTGCATCCTCAATCCTTGATCGAAAGGAAAAAAAACTCAGGTTCGACAAAGTGCGAAACAAGAAGGATTGCGAGAACCGAACAAGAATGAAAGCAGTAAAACATTAGATATGCAGACAAAAACAGAGAGAGAAAGAGCAGAGGTGCTCAGCGGACGCGACATGGAAAGCTTCGAGATGAACAACGCTCGAAGGTGATACGGTTGCCGGAGGCTAACAAGTAATAAATATGCAGGCAAATACAGAGAGGTGACAAACAGGAAAGTGCAGGAGAGGGGAAGAAGAAAACGTACCCATTGCGAAGCCTGAACCGCGGCAGGAGCAGCGATGGAGGAAAGAGCCGCGTCAATAATACCTTCTGAGGGCAAAGAGAGATTAGGGTTTTCGCCTTCTTCCAAAGTAAAAGAAATCGACGAGGAAAAACGAAAAGGGCCGTTCCTTCGGGCGTGCCCACCTCCTCATACCCATCAACACCAAAAAAAACCCAAAAAAACAATCTGCCTCTCTCATTTCTCTATTGCGAATTATGGCAACATCATGAGCATTTGTAGACTTCTAGGGAGCTATGCATGGTTGGGGATAGGCCTCTCGAGTCTCGACCAGGCAGCAATTCCCTAATCCCCACCGCACCTCGCTAAGGATGCAATGCCTCTCCAGCATAAGCTCGTAATGTTCAACACTTTACGGAGAAACAAGGGAAAAGAACCCCTTTTCCCAAATGGGAAACTATCAAAAACTTATTATGTAAGCACTCACAATATTTTGAAATTCACTTCTTAAGAATAAGTAATATCCATGTGTATAATTGAGGCCTTACTCTTTCTACTTACCCGATGATCAAACAGCTTGCCTAATTTAATTTACTTATAACAATTAACACACTCAAATATAAGATATAAAGATTCCACCACGTTCCTCTGTAGGGTGTGCTCCCTTGTCCCTTCCCTTCTCTCCTCTCCAATATGTTGAACATGCATTGACCATCGAGTTCTACATAAGCCTTGTAATCCTTATTGTTCTCAAAGGTAAGGAGTGTTGCTTCAAGCTCTTCTTCCTTAGAGAATGAGGTGATTGTTGATGTGATCTCTTTGGATCCACCTTATTCTTCTTGCCCATATCTCATACCAACTTTGGCTAAGGTCTTACATGTAGCTTCCATGCATGTGATGGTGTTAATCAACACTTCACCTATGACTCCATGTAGGATCAATAGTATGTTCAAATAAGCCACTTGGGCCACACATGTCGGTGTTGTGTTGTATGGACAAGTTGCTTATAGTTGGCTACATTATATCCTAAAAACGTTACAATCAACTTTTGCACTACTTGATTCATTGATATAGGGTATATTTAATTGTGAAAGGTCTTTATGTCCTATTCTTTAGTGATTCATGTGACTCAACTTATATATGTGATTGGAGCATTATTTGTTTCCCTATAAATTCCATGAATGGTTATAAAATCGGCCTTATGCAACCATATATTCTTCTTACCCACATCCAAATTCTAAATCTTTCCAACTTTGGCTAAGGTCTTGCACCTAGCTTCCATGCTTAGCCATACATCTATAGCCTAGTAACTCCTTAAATCTCTAGTAATTAGCATGAAATTGGGCATGCCATTAGAAACTACATTTTGATTGCAAATGGACCTTGGTGAGAGAATGAAGATGAAAACTTGGGGCTTCCTTGCCTTCTCTTAAGTTTTGTTTGTTGAAATTCAAATGCATACCTCTCTCTTATAAAGCAAAGATTATTGACACACTCAATAGTAACGAGGTGCATTGCCATTGGTGGGTGTAGTGCATACTATTCTTCTGGTTTCCTATGCATGTGTGCATTTGCCACATCCATTGTGAGATTGCTAGGTTTATGATAAAGATTCTAGATATTACAGAGTTTTTTTGCATTTAGTGTGGGTGCACTCCAAGTGGCCAAGTCCCACACTGCTTGATGTGAGTCCTATGAGGACTCAAGGTGGTTTGGGCTAGTCATTCTTAGAGAACTCACGATGGGTGAATTAGATGGAGCAAGGCATACTTGGTTGGTAGGTAGTTGGGTTAGGGCTAGGATGGGAGTTAGTTAGTTGAAGGGAGTTGAGAGTAACATGGCAGTAAGCAAAGGATGAAGTGGTAGGGGAAATTGGGTAGGGCTAGTGGAGTGACTAGAGAGGGTTAGTAGAGTTAGTAGTGGATTGAGTAGTAGAGCTCAACACTTCACCTATGACTCCCTATGGGATCCCTAGTATGTCAAACAAGCTACTTTGGGCTCACATGTGTTGGTGTTGTGTTGTATGGACATTGCTTTCTACGTTGTTGGCTCATATCTTTCTTCTCTCTTCTTGAGGCCTAGGGTGAGCTCCACCAATTCCAATATAAGATCCAGAGGACATAATTTTCTCCTAGCTTCTTCTCCAATATTGGTCATGCATATCTTGGCTTCTGGTGTGAATGTTTGGATGAAGGGCAAGCATCCCAATAATTCCACTAGTTCATACATCTCATATGAGTTTCTTAACCATGCTACTGATTTCTATCACTTTATCTAAATTGACCAAAAGGCGAAACTTCAACTTCCCAACTCTCAATTATTGTTGCAAGCGATAACCACATCATTGTTGTTGTTCCAATGTAAAAACACTATTCTTTTCATCATTCTTAGTGTCCCTAATTGCCCTCACTCCTTGCTACAGTTCTAAGTTGCCATTTGCACACATAAACCACTTAGAGCGAAGGCCTTTTGATTAAGTGAATATTTTGAATTAAAATTTTGATCTTTCATACAAAGAAGGAAGCTACTTCTAGCACTTTCAAAATAAGCTTTAGTATCTAGCTTTCACATTAGGTTGATGCATTCAATCACCAAAATGTGCATTTATTCTTTAATACAATCGCTACATGCATTTGTTTAATTTTTGCATTTTTCTAATTGTGTTGCATCTTCCTAGACTAGTTCCTCCCCTACCTAAGGGTGTGCAATACTTCCTACGATTGCAAGGTGAGCCATATGGATTTGTTTGAATGTGTATTTTTAAAAAAATCACAAATAATTAATCAAATTTGATTATGTATTTATTTATGGACAAGGTGATATGAGGGCAGTGAGATTTGTACAAACTAGCCATAAAAGTGAAGATTATATTCCAATGATATGTAATGATCCATGCCATGTGGGCGAACATTGACATGTGTCTTATAGGTTAGGACATCTGGTAAGAAATCTTTAGAACCTATTTGATTGGTGATATGAAGCTCTTTTTCATTGAGAATCTTGTCCAAGTAAGGGTAGAGTAGAATGTTGTCCTCATTCAGCCTATTATGGATCCAAGTAAGGGTAGAGTAGAATGTTGTCCTCATTCAGCCTATTATGGATCAATATGAGGAACTAAAATGATGTAGGAGTGACGTAAGTTGGATTGTATTTAGAGGTTTTAATTGCATGATGTTGTTTGGCATTGGTCATAATCTAACAACCAATGCACTTTGATTGGCCATGTAGAGGGAAGCATGATTGCAAGAATCTGGACTGGAATTTCACCAGTCTATCCAAATCTGCAAGATCCTTAGCGTGGTTTCCACACAATTGTAGTTAAAGGAGGCGATGAGGCATTCCTAATGGGATTTATCTTGTAATATGTGAGTAATGATAAGCTCTTCAACAATGGAGGAAGTTTTGGTGAAAATGAGCTTCTAAGAGCATGGTAGAGATTTCATAGCTTCCATTGTGTTTTCATCTAATAGACCAAGGTTGAGCTTCATGTAGCTATGGGCAAACAAGGTGAAGGTGTTGCCTAGCTTTTGAATGCTCATGATGATATCTTCACCTATGTTTGAGGCTATATCAAAGTAATTAATTCTAAAATGGATGGTCTTTTGTAAGAGGGCCGTAAGCTCGGAGGTGGATTTGGTTTTGTGTGGGTGGCCAACAATGTCTCATTTCCAACTTTTCCATGTTAGGTAATACATAAAAATGGCTAGAAAACTTTCAATCTTGATAGTTACCAATATTTGGCACTTTCTTAATAGTGCATAAGGCATGCCTCCATCTGGATCCATCTTAGTACTAGTCAGAGCGACTATGGGTTTCCCTAGGTTGGTTCATTTATTATAGGTCATGACGTTAAGGTACCATCTTTGTCAATGAGGGTGTCAATGGGATATTCCTTTTTTGCTATTAGCTTGATTTTGAGATATGTAGCAAGTATTGGCTCTTCGTCTTCAAGGTCAAATTTGGTAATTGTGATAACATGAATGGCAATGCCATGGGGGGTTTGTGTAGTATATGTGCTTTGGAATAATATTTTTGATCCAGTTGTTTGCCGTTTAAAAAGCATATCAAGTGTCTCAACTTTAACATTGCTAGTTCTACTAATGACATGCACACAAAAAGGACATAGGCCTCTAAATTTCATAATCTGCTTATGTCGTTTAATGGAATAAAGCAACATGAGATCACCTTTCTCAAAATGTTTGGCATGTTTGTCAAATCAAGCTCATGATTTTTCACATGTCAAAGCATGTGTTGTCAGTAATCAAGTTTCAAATAATTGTTCTAATTCTAGTAGTTAGTTAGTCCAAGCTTCCCAAGCTTCTCACCTCTCTTGCACAACTACGTGCAAGCTTGGGACAAATAATTTAAATGGCATAATCGTATCAGTGCCATATATCAATTTAAAGGGTGGTTTGCCTAGTCATAGTGTTATAGGCTATTCTGGTAGACTCGCATTGCTGCCATGCGCCTATTGTTCTAGCTACTTCAAGAAGCCAATGCTATTTTGGTTAGCACATTGATGAAGATTTTTTTAGTGGCTTTAGCTTGTCTGTTTGCTTTTGCAGATATTAGGGGGAATATTTTTTGTGTATAATCATGAATGTGAATTGTAGGTGCACAATGACCTCATTGATGAAGTGTGTGCCTTGGTCACTCTCATAATTTCAATGGGGCAATTGAATTGTGAGATCACCTACTCTCATAAGAATTTTGCTATTGTTCGCACATCATTGTTTTGCATGGCTTTAGCCTTAGCCCACTTGGTTAGGTAATCATCAGCAACAATAATGTACCTCACTTGTGAATATTGACTTGCATGACTTATATGCCCAACAAATTCTATCCCTCACTTCTCAAAGGGCTATCAAGCTCGATTATCGGTGTTAGATCTATCTTGTCCTTTTTGACAAAAAAATTTGTATGCTCACAATGTTTCACATACCTTGCAACATCGTGGAATAGGATTGGCCACCACAACTAAGATTGCAAGATCTTCTGAGCCACATAGTCCATCAAAATGAGTCCCCCATAATTCTTGTGTGCTTTAGCCAAAACTTCATGCATCTCATGCTCACAGACACAATACCTCATCAATAGGCAATCTTGGCCTAATCAATGCAACTGTCCAATAATTAGTTGATAGAATTGTGCTTTGGTTATGAGTAGACAAAGTCGAGTCTTTTCTATTGGGTAGTTAGATATTCTGTTTTCCAAGACCTCGACAATGTCATTAGTCCAATAGCAAGCAAGGTCCACTTTGAAGAGATCCATTGGTTTTGTAAAAAATTTTAAAAAATGCACATCAAGAATGTCATCCATAACGCCTTTTTTGCTAGATCATTGTTGGTTATTCGAGACAAATGATTGGCCATTTAATGCTGCTTTAATTTTCATACTAGTCCTATTGGGAATAAAGACACCTCCGCCTAGCCGCCCATGTATTACTACACTGATAGTACCTGCCACTGTACATTGCAGGTGGTGGGCGCCCATCACAGTCACTTATTCTTTATTCTTTTAGTGACAATTTGAATGAAGGAAGGCCTGCCCACACATTATGGTTGTTGGAGTTCCCACTTTGAGTTTTCACACTCTCTCTTGCTCTTGCTCTCCATCCGCCATAGCTCTCACCGCCAAGCTTCTTCCTCCTGGGTTCCACTTCCCTTTCAACTGGTATCAGAGCAAAGGCATTGGAGCTTGCTCGGCATTCTCTTCAGCCTGGATTTGAAGAGCTTCAACCTGAGCTTCAATGGCAGCCATGGCACCTTCATTTGCAGGTATGTTTTGATCTCCCACCTCCTCCCCGACCTTCAGGCCTTCCATTCGCACCTTTCAGGGATGCATCAGAGCCCCCTCAACATTGCCAAGTGCTCCAGAGCACTGTTGAAGACCCCCCAGCCCCCAAGAACAGCCAGCGCAAAATGCGACGCATTTTTAGGGGGCTAGGCTGATCTCTTCCTAGCATTTCCAGCTTCTTCCCCGGCTTCCCGGCACTGTTGGCAACCTTCCCGATCATTGTTGGACTCTCCGACATTAGCTCTTGGCTCTCGGCGATTGATTCGAGTGCTTCCATCTTCAACCATTGCTGTATACATAGTCCCAGGACTGTCAAAACATGGTAGCACTTGACATTTACTATTTGATGCTTCTTGGCATTACCTGCTTGATGCCTATTGATGCCCGATGATGCCCGGATGTTATGGGATGCTATGTCTATGCTTTGGGATTGATTTGGAGCTGATTTGAGCACCGATTGAGCTTCATTTGATAGTAAATATGCTGCTATAATATAGTGGGTTGAAGCTCATTTGCTTGGTGTATACATTGGTTCTTGGATCCAGGTTGGTTACTAGAGATTTGAATTATCATACCGATGTATTTGGAGATTGTCAAATGTTTCTTTTTGGTTCCGGAATGCTTTTGAGCTTGGATTAGGCTTTGCCTTGGTTGTCATTCACTGGCATTTGGCTTCAATTGGCATGCTTTGGACCGATTTATCCCTATTGTCACTGCTTGACATTTAGGCTTCTTGCATTTATGCTTTGGTCAGATATGGATGCCACTTGGTTTGCCCATGCTTGACAGTCACTTGGAGCTTTGTCTTCAGATGTATTTGAGCATTTTGGACTTATTGGGCATTACATTTGGTTGTCAGTTACATGCTATTTGAATGCTTTCAGGCTTATGCTTTAGGGGTCTGAGATAGCTTGGGATTTATGCTCCGGATGTACCCTACTGGGATTTGGCATGTTTGATACTATGTACTCGATCTATTAGAGCGTTGCTTGCTCTATTTGCATTTGACTTTACTTCCAATGGGAGCCTCTTGGTATATTCAGATGTGCACAGAGTCTTACTTACTCTTGAGCTTGAGCTTGTGGGACAGTTACATGCATTTACTCTCTTGAGAGCTTTATGTCTGCCGTTAGTCTATAGTGGGCTGATTTGATATGCCTATTGGGGCAGGCACCTATCTTTGTCACAGGTTTGTCAGTTTCGTATGCATCTTGGATGGTTATGCATTGAGCTCCTTGCTCTATCAATTGTGCTTGTGCTTGATCTCTTCTCTTACCATGAGACCCATTACATGCATTGACTTCTAGACCTATGAGATGTCTCTTGCTTGACAGGCTATTGGTTTGACAATTCTTGGTACCTTCTTGCCCTTTGACACTCATTGTTGGATGTATCTTGCTACCTGGCAGTTGCAATGATATATGTATCAGTGATTGCTTCACTTTGGGACAGTTTTACATACTGCTGTCATTTATTCTAGCAAGCTGAAATTTGCAGATTCCGAGCACTTCTATGAGGGTAATGCTTACTGTTTGATGTTATCTTGGTCATATTTGGTGAACAGATGGTTCTCTTGGTGATATCCACTCTTTCAGCTAGTTTTATCAATGGTTTTAGTACATTTTTTGCTAATTACAACAACCTGCAATTTTTTTTTTTGCTTTGATTTGGGACAGTATGGCTGGTCATCTGAAAGACATTGCTCTCTTTAACATTGCCAAGTTGGATGGTACCAACTATGGGCATTGGAAGTCCCAAATATAGCAGGTTTTGGTGCAGAAATTGCAGATTAAACCCTTGCTCTTCAAGGGTGTTAAACTCGAGGATATGGATGATGATGTTTGGATGGAAGTTGATGAGCTATGCAAGTCTACCATTATCTTGTTACTCTCAGAAGAGGTCCATCATAATGTTGTTGAAGACGAGAATCAGAGTGCATGGGACTTATGGGAGAAGATTCAGGAGCTTTATGCGTAGCAGAGTCCTACGTCACAGATGTATTGAGACTGAAGTAGTTAATGGATCTTTGCATGAAGGAGGGGACATCCCTATCATCTCATTTCAGTCAGTTTCATGCTATCATGAAGAATCTGTTGTCACAGGGTATTGAGTTCAAAGACAACTTGTACCTATTATTTCTCCTTGGCACCTTGCTTGAATCATGGGATATCTTTCATACTGCCATATGCACGAACAAGCTTGATGGATTGAATATCAAAGATGTTGAGAGTGCTTTATTGATTGAGAAAATCAACAGGAGAAATAATGATGCTTCCTGCTCTTTGCATGCATTGACCGTTAGAGGTGGCAGACATGGCAGGCATGATAATGATCATAAGGGCAAGGACTCTCAAAAGTCCAAGTCCAAGTCACATGGTTGCAATAAATCCCATGGATGGAAGTCTGATCTTACCTATCATTATTGTGGGAAAGCATGACATATTAGGCTGCAGTGCCATAAGATGTGCGATGATAAGCTCAAGGAAAAGGGAAAAGAGAAAGTGCAGGAAAAGTCTTCTGAGCGCAGTTGTACCTGCTGAGCAAAGTCCAGTGTGAAGATAGAAGAGGTTAATCTCATGCGGACCACTAATTCAGTTGACGATTACATACTTACAGCTTCTTCATGTGACGCCTTACAGGCTTCTGATATACATTCTATGTATGCGTAGTGCTGGCTTTTGAATTCGGGTGCGTCATTTCATGTGACACCCTGTAGAGATTGGTTCCATACCTATCGTACCATCTCTGGTTCTGTGTGTCTTGGTGATGATAGTTCTCTTGATATTGTGGGCATTGGAGATGTTTGGTTGCAGTTTCCTTCTGGCAGTTGTTTTGTTTTGCATGATGTACGCCATGTCCCTACGTTGACTCGAAACCTTATGTCAGCTGGACAGCTTGATGATGCAGGGTATTTTGTGTCTTTTGGAGACTCTACATGGAAGATTACTCATGGCAGGATTGTGCTTGCAAGAGGTGCCAAGTCTAGCAACCTCTATCCCTTACTTGTATCTAGAGCTACCTTGGATCATGTTTTGTCTGTGGGTTCTATCCCCCATGCATCCCTCTGGTATGCTCGTTTGGGGCATATGTCCCTTAAAGGAATGAAAATGCTCCGTGCTATGCAGTATCTTTCACCTTTTGACTCTTTGCATTTTGATTCTTGTGATCATTGTTAGGCAGACTAGAAATACGCATAAAAAGTCTAGTAAGAAATGCATGGGTGAGCCCTTGGCTCTTGTGCACTTAGATGTATGTGGGCCCATGCCCTGTTAGTCACTCAATGGGGCAAAGTACTTTGTTACTTTCATAGATGATTACTCACATAAGGTTTGGGCTTATCCCATAAAGAGAAAATCAGATGTCTTAAACACATTTCAGCGTTGGCTTGCATTAGAAGAGAATCAGTCAGGGAAAAGGCTAAAATGCCTAAGGTCAGATAATGGGGGTGAGTATGTACCACGTACTTTTGAGCAGTTTTGTGATGAGTGGGGTATTAAGCGTTAGTTGACCGCCCCTTACACCCCACCCCAAAATGGTATGGCTGAACGCATGAATAGGACCATTCAGGAAAGGGTCCATAGCATGCTTAGGCAGGCTTGCTTACCGCAGCACTTTTGGGTTGAGGCAGTTACTACTGCTATGCATCTCATTAACAGGTCGCTTAGCAGTGGCATTGACTTTCAGATTGCAGAGGAGGAATGGCCAGGCAAGCCCTCCTCTTATGATATTTTGCGTGTTTTTGGATATGAGGCATTTTGCCATGTGCCCAAGGACAAACGCAATAAGATGGATCCTAAAAGTGTCAAATGCATTTTCATTGGCTATGGAGATGCAGGAGAGATGGGTTACTGTCTATGGGATCCGTAGGCACGGAAAGTGATCCGCAGCTATGATGTCATCTTTCATAAGGACAAAATGCATATGCAGCCTGAGAAAGTGGTTGAGGTACGCAGAGTTATCTTTCAAGAGGAGCCACTTGCTCCCGTTCAGCCTGCTCCACGGCTAGTTAGACAGTGTGCACCATCACTTGATGCTCATGGCCTAGATGTTAGACATGTTGATGTTAGACAAGATGCCAGTCAGGCAATAGAGCCTGTGTTGAGGCATTCTTCTACAGATAGATGACCTTCTAACCGTTTTGCACCCTCTATGGATTATGTACTAGTTACAAATGCACGAGAGCCTCTCACTTATGATGAGGCTATGCACAGGGGTGATTGTCACTCTTAGGAGAGGGCTATGCAGTCTGAGCTTGACTCATTTCATAAGAATCAGACTTGGGATTTGGTTTCCTTGCCTCAAGGTAAGAAGGCTTTGCCATGCAAGTGGATGTACAAGCTGAAAAGTACCCCTAGACACCCCAAGTTGGCATACAAGGCTTGATTGATTGCTAAGGGTTTTAAGTAAGAGCATGGTGTTGAATGTGATGAAGTCTTTTCTCCTGTGGTCAAGATGACCACCCTACGTCTCGTCTTGGCCTTGGTTGCACAGCTTGACCTAGACTTGTACTAGATGGATGTCAAGACGGCTTTTTTACATGGGGACTTGCATAATGAGGTTTACATGGAGCAGCCTAAGGGCTTTGCAGACCCTAGCAGGGAACACCTAGTGTGCAAGCTAAAGAAGAGTCTATATGGCTTGAAGCAGGCACCTAGGGAATGGTACCATAAGCTTGATGCATTCATGCAGTCACAGGGCTATAGCCGTAGTGCTATGGATCTGTGCTTGAATACGAAGAAAGCCCGTGACGGTTCTTTACTGATTTTGTACTCTATGTGGATGACATTCTTTTAGCAGGGACAACTCTTGAGGAGCTAGATGCTCTTAAGGCTCATCTCAAGAAGAGCTTTGAGATGAAAGATCTAGGACATGCTTCTCATATACTTGGTATGCGCATTACGTGTGATAGATCTCAGGGACTACTCTATTGGTCACACAGAGGGAGCACATTCATAAAGTCCTTGAGCTCTTCCATATGCAGGATGTTAAGCCTATTGGCTATCCATTACCTTCTCATGTGAAGGTTTTATAGGCCAATTGTCCGCAAACAAATGAGCAGAGGGCTGAGATGGCCAAGATTCCCTATGCATCAGCTGTGGGCAGTCTTATGTATGCCATGATAGCCACCCCTTGTTGGGGGTAAAGGCGCCTCCACCGTGCCGCCCCATGTATTACTACACTGACAGTACCAGCCACTGCACACTGCAGGTGGCGGGCGCCCGTCACGTCACTTTATTCTTTATTCTTTTAGTGACAGTTTGAATAAAGGAAGGCCCGGTCACACATTGTGACTGTTGGAGTTCCCATTTCTTGTCTCTCTCTTTTCTTGCTCTTGCTCTCCCGCCATAGCTCGCGTGCAAGCTTCGATCCTTCTCACCTTTCAACTGGTATCAGAGCTTGGCATTCTCTTGCTCGAGCTCGACTCGGTGCTTCCCGACCTTCGCATCGACTCGCTTCACGCATTGGATCTCCATCCCGGCAGCCATATCCGATCTCCCCGAGCTCCCGTCACTCCCCGGCTTCCCGAGCACCTTCCCAGCCTATTGAGGCACCTTCAAGGCATTGATACTGAGGTATTTGATCATTCTTTCAGGGTTTTATTTCAATCTACAGGTTGCAAACAGCAAGGGCAGCCATGGCTTCAAACCCTTGAAGCTTATTCCCCTCATATTGTGCCTTACACCTATCAAGGCTCAAAGAGGCTTGTCATAGGCCTTTGATAGGCCCTTCTTGAGCCCCCCATTACCCCCTTTTTTGCCCATGTGGAGCAGCAGCAAGTTCAACACCAACAGCGCAGATTGCATCATTTTTTTCCAGGCTGTGAGCACTCATCTACTTCAGCTCCACACTTGGCCATTGCTTCTTGCTCTCTACCTTGATCAAGAGGGCTATAGACTTCATGTTTGATGTCATTCAAGCTTTGGGCATTGGTCTTGATCATTCGGGGCTGATCTCTTCAGATTTGGGACTGTCATAAACTGTCATAACAGGCTGAAAACAAGGCAGCACCATTGGCATTAGCATTTGTTGCTTATACTCCATTCCGGTTGTGCTATTTGATGCCCGTATGCAGTCTACATGATGCCTAGTGCCTTGGGAATGTATGCACATGATTATGCCATGATTTTGGCCTGAAATATTGGCTGATTTGGGACTGTTATTTACTGTTATACAGTGCTGGAAACAGGGCAGCCACACTTGGCATTGGCATTTGATGCTTATACTCTACTCCAGTTACCTTATTTGATGCCCGTATGCGGTCTACTTCCTACCCGCATGTATTGGGGATGTATGCATTTGGTTTGACCATGATTTTGGCTTGAATTCGGGGCTGAAATCTATTGTTTAGAACAGTAAATACATGCTGGAATAACAGTGGGCTGAAGGTACTTTACAGGCTTTGGCACTTACCTACCGATACCGGATGTATGCTTTGAGCTTTGGCATGATGTCTCTGACATTTGGGGACGGCTTGGAGCATATGTATGAGATTATGGGATGCTTTTGAGCTTCGCATTAGCTCCGTCTTCACTGGCATTTGGACCGACTTGGCATGCTTGTGGACCGCCTATGCCTCATGTCTCTGCTTGACAGTTAAGCTTTTGCATTACATGCTTTGGTTCGTGACATATGCTATTTGGTTCGTGTATGCCATGCTCTCTTGGATGTGCTTGATGCATTGACAGGGTCACTTATCACTGGTACTTTCTCTTGGGTTGTTTGAGCTTCTGAGCTCACTTTGTACGCCTTTTGTGCCAGTGGGAGCATTTTACATGCTTGCTTGACCTTTGACAGTTGCATGCTATTGGAGCACTTACATGTATTTGGAGCAGTTTATGTCTTGAGCAGCTACATACGCATTGAGACTTTGGGATCATACTCCGATCTTTATGGATATGCATTGATGTACTCTTGGTTCACAGGATGCTTATGAGCTGAGTCTCATATTTGGATCTTTCTCTTTGAGGAGACACCTATTTGTGTCAGGTTTTGGCAGTTACAGGAACACTTTGCCTAGAGTGTCTGGGGGTGTGCCTTTCACTGGAAAATGTTATTTTGACATGCTTCAGTGTTGAGCTCATGTTCTTTTCACTGTCATTGGCCTTGCTTATGTCCATTTCATGTCGGCTTTGGACCTAGCATTGTTTGCTTGACATTGGATCCTATTTTGGGACAGTTTGCTCTCTAGACTGCATACCTGCAATTTATTACAGCAAGCAGTTATTGGTGGACTGAGGTGTACTTTTCATGCTGAAATATCTTGATTTGGTGTACCACGCCTAGTACTAAGTGGGCAGCAACTTTTGGCACACTCTGCTCGCCCTTTGGACCCCGTTTTGGTCATTTTTGGGCAGTTTCTGCAGTAAAACAGCAAGCAGTTTTGGACTGTTTGGGCATTTCCAGCCTGCATAATGGCGTCATCTTCGCATGATAGTGCCATCTTTAACATTACAAAGTTGGATAGTACCAACTACTCTTACTGGAAGAGTCAAATATGGCAGGTTTTGGTGCAGAAATCTCAGATTAAGCCACTTCGGTTGAGTGGGGAGCAGTCTGAAACTATGGACAATGACGACTGGCTTGAACTTGATGAGCTATGCAAGTCCATGATTCATTGTCTCTCACTGAACAGGTATATTATAATGTATTTGAGGAAGCACAGAGTGCATGGGATCTATGGAATAAGATCAAGAATCTTTATGATAAGAAAAGTCCGGTGAGTCAGATGTACTGGTTGAAGTAGCTTATGGATCTGCGCGCATGAAGGACAATGCGACTATGTCTGCTCACTTGAGCCAGTTCCATGCTATATTGAAGAACCTGACTTCGCAGGATATCACCTTTGGAGAGGAAGTAACTCCTCTTTTCTTGCTTGGGACTCTGAATGAGTCATGGGATGTATTCCGCACTGCCCTATGTGCCTCTAGTGCTACTCTAAAATTGGCTGATGTTGAGAGTGCTCTTCTTCAGGAAGAGGTGAATCGCAAAAACTTGGATGCCTCTCGTGGTAGTCATGCTTTGACAGTTAGAGGCAGGAATGATATGTATGACCGTGGTAATGGCCGAGGCCGTGACTTGCAGAAGGGTCGGTCTAAATCTCGTGGAAAGTCGCGTAGTAAGTCGCGTGGGCGCAACGCTAATGTCACTTGTCATCATTGTGGGAAAAAGGGCCATATCAGACCACAGTGTCATGAGTTGCGCAAGGATAAGGGCAAAGAGAAAGTGCAGGAGAAGTCCTTTGATCGCAGCATAGTACCTGCGAAGTCCAGCGTCAAGATTGAAGAAATTAATGTCATGCAGACCAAGGATTCCGATGGTAGTGATGAGTTCATACTTGCAGCTAGTTCTTCTGATGCTTCACACTTGACTGAGACATCTAGTATGTATGCACAGTGTTGGTTATTGGATTCAGGTGCGTCCTTCCATGTGATGCCTTACCGTGAGTGGTTTCACTCTTACCGTACTGTATCTGGATCAGTCAGACTTGGAGATGACAGGTCTCTTGATATTGTGGGCTGTGGAGATATTCAATTGCAGTTTTCCACTGGCAGTTCCTTTTTGCTTAGGGATGTACGTCATGTACCTGCGCTTACGCGCAGTCTTATGTCTGCAGGATAGTTGGATGATGCAGGGTTTCATGTCTGTTTTGGGGATTCTGCCTGGAAGATCACCAAAGGCAGACTTGTGCTTGCTAGAGGTGCCAAGGCTGGCAGTCTCTATCCTCTTGTTGTATCTGGGTCTTCTGTAGACCATGTTTTGGCAGTGGGCTCTATCCCACATGTATCACTTTGGCATGCCCGTTTGGGGCATATGTCTTTAAAGGGAATGAAAATGTTATCTGGTTTGCAGTATCTTCCGCCTTTGGATTATGCATGTTTTGACTCGCGTGATCATTATCTTTATGGTAAGCAGAATAGGTCTACGCATAAGAAATTGGGTAGGCCACGCATGAGTGAGCCCTTGGCATTGGTGCATTCCGATGTTTGTGGGCCTATGCCTTGCAGGTCTATGGGTGGCGCGAAGTACTTCGTTACCTTCATTGATGATTTTTCTAGGAAAGTGTGGGCTTATCCCATAAAGCAGAAGTCCGATGTCTTGGCAGTTTTTCAGAGATTGCTTGCTCTTGTTGAGAACCAGATTGGGTATAGACTGAAATGCCTTAGGACAGATAATGGGGGAGAATATGTCTCGCATGCTTTTGAGCAGTTTTGTGATGACAGGGGTATTAAGCGTCAGTTGACCGCCCCTTACACCCCACCCCAGAATGGTTTGGCTGAGCGCATGAACAGGACTATTCAGGAGCGTGTGCGCTCTATGCTTAGCCATGCAGCCCTACCCCAGAGTTTTTGGGTTGAGGCAGTTAGTACGGCAGTGCATGTCATAAACCGATCGCCTTCCAGTGGATTGGATTTCCAGGTTGCAGAGGAAGTTTGGGCTGGTAAGCCACCCTCTTATGCGCATCTCCGTGTCTTTGGATGTGAGGCATTTTGCCATGTGCCCAAGGACAAGAGGAGTAAATTGGATCCAAAGAGCATTAAATGCATATTCCTTGGCTATGGTGAGTTAGGAGAGATGGGCTATCGCCTATGGGATCCGCAGGCGCGGAAAATAGTACGCAGCCATGATGTCGTCTTCCATGAAGACAAGATGCACAGGCAGCCTGAGAAGGTGGTTGAGATCCGCAGAGTGATCTTTCAGGAGGAGCCTAGAGCTCCAGCACAGCTAGTAGTACAGCCTGCAGTAGTTCCTCCACAGGGCCAGGGTGTTGGACAGGCAGTTAGACAGGTAGCAGAGCCTGCGGTGAGACGATCTGCTAGAGACAGACGTCCACCTGACAGATTTCAGCCCTCTATGCATTATGTTTTGGTTACAGATGCAGGAGAGCCTTTCACTTATGATGAGGCTATGCGCAGGGTTGACAGTCACTCCTGGGAGAGGGCTATGCAGTCTGAGATAGACTCCATGCATAAGAATGAGACTTGGGATTTGGTTGCCTTGCCTAAGGGCGAGAAGGCTTTGCCATGCAAGTGGGTGTTACAAGCTGAAAAGTACCCCTGGACACCCCAAGCCGGCATACAAGGCTAGATTGGTAGCAAAGGGTTTTAAGCAGGAACATGGTGTGGACTTTGATGACCAGTTGAAAGGTGAGAAGGATCGAAGCTTGCACGCGAGCTATGGCAAGAGAGCAGGCACCTAGGGAATGGTATCATAAGTTTGATGCCTTTATGCAGTCACAGGGCTACAGCAGGAGTGCTATGGATCCGTGTCTTTACACGAAGAAAGCCCGTGATGGCAGTTTGCTTATCTTGGTACTCTATGTTGATGATATGCTGATAGTAGGGAAAGCTCATGATGAGCTAGATGCTCTTAAATCTCAGCTGAAGAAGAGCTTTGAGATGAAGGATTTGGGACACGCCTCACATATACTTGGGATGCGCATTAAGCGCGATAGGCATCAGGGACTTTTGTATCTCTCACAGCGGGAGTACATTCATAAAGTCCTTGAGCGCTTCGCATGCAGGACGTAAAGCCTATTGGCTGTCCATTACCTTCTTATGTGAAGGTATCACAGGTCGATTTTCCGCAGACAGATGAGCAGAGGGTCGAGATGGCCAAGATCCCTTATGCTTCAGCCGTGGGCAGTTTGATGTATGCCATGATAGCCACTCGTCCAGATATTGCGCATGCAGTTGGTGTTGTGGCACGCTATATGGCTACACCTGGCATCAGACATTGGGATGCTGTGAAGGGTATCATGAGGTACCTGAAGGGCACAACAGATATGTGTATTTGCTATGGCAGCCAGGATACAGGGGTCGTGGGGTACACTGACTCCGATTATGCAGGACATGCAGATAGTAGAAAGTCCACTTCTGGCTATGTATTCACCTATGCTGGAGGGGCTGTCTCTTGGATGTCCAGGGTTCAGAAGTGTACGGCTTTGTCTACCACTGAGGCCGAGTATGTTGCAGCCACTGAGGCTTGCAAGGAGGCCATATGGTTAGGCCGTCTAGTTGCTGACCTTGGGATTGATGCTACACCTACACTGCTTTCGGATTCTATGAGTGCCATTCAGTTGGCTAAGAATCCGGTCTTCCATGCGAAGACGAAACACATTGAGGTGAGGTATCACTTCATACGTGGTGTTGTGGAGGACAGGTCTGTTGACCTTGTCAAGATCTCCACTGACGAGAATCCTGCAGATCTGCTCACGAAGAGCCTCACTACTGAGCGCTTTGCCTTCCTCAGGAGGTTAATGGGCGTTGGATGAGATGTCGCCTTTCCTCATCCCTTGTACCTATGTACATTTGTACTGTATTTTATTTTTCTTTTCTCTCTCACTAGGGCAGATTCACCTTTAAGTGGGAGGTTGTTGGGGGTAAAGGCGCCTCCGCCGTGCCGCCCCATGTATTACTACACTGACAGTACCAGCCGCTGCACACTGCAGGTGGCGGGTGCCCGTCACGTCACTTTATTCTTTATTCTTTTAGTGACAGTTTGAATAAAGGAAGGCCCGGTCACACATTGTGACTGTTGGAGTTCCCATTTCTTGTCTCTCTCTTTTCTTGCTCTTGCTCTCCCGCCATAGCTCGCGTGCAAGCTTCGATCCTTCTCACCTTTCACCCCTCTAGATATTGCTTTTGTAGTTTGGGTTGTGGTAGGTTATATGGATACACCTAGCAAGAAACATTGGGATTCCCTGAAGGGTATCATAAGGTACCTGAAGGGCATAGCAGATATGTGTATCTGCTATGGCAGCTAGGATATAGGAGTCATGGGGTACACTGACTCTAATTATGTAGGACATGTAGATAGTAGGAAGTCCACTTCTGGCTATGTGTTCACTTATGCTGGAGGGGCTATCTCTTGAATGTCCAGGGTGCAGAAGTGTGAAGCTCTTTCTACTACAGAGGCCGAGTATATTGCAGCTACAGAAGCTTACAAGGAGGCTATGTAGTTAGGCCGTTTGATTGCAGACCTTGGTATGACAGATGCTATGCCTACACTGCATTCAGATTCTATGAGTGCCATCCAATTGGCCAAGACCGGTCTTCCATGCGAAGACGAAACATATTGAGGTGAGGTATCACTTCATTTGCGAGGTCGTTGAGGATAGGTCTATTGACCTTGTCAAGATTCTGACTGAGCAAAATCCTGCAGACTTGCTCACCAAGAGCCTCACTACAGAGCACTTTGCCTTCCTTAGGAGATTGATGGGCGTTGGATGAGATGACATCTTTTTTCCTCATCCTGCTGTACATGTGTACATGTTGTACTGTCTTTTCTTTTCTTTTCTCTCTCATTGGGACAAATTCGCCTTTAAGTGGGAGGTTGTTGGGGGTAAAGGCACCTCCGCCTAACCGCCCGTGTATTACTACACTGACAGTACCTGCCACTGTACACTGCAGGTGGCAGGTACCCATCACAGTCACTTATTCTTTATTCTTTTAGTGACAATTTGAATAAAGGAAGGCCCAGCCACACATTGTGGTTGTTGGAGTTCCCACTTTGAGTTTTCACTCTCTCTCTTGCTCTTACTCTCCATCTACCATAGCTCTCACCACCAAGCTTCTTCCTCTTGGGTTCCACTTTCCTTTTAACTACCAATAAGTCAAATTTGAGAAGAAATAACAACCATTGGGGTATGTGGCCAGCAACACATGGCTTATTTATAAGGTATAATAGAGCTTGGTGATCCATGAAGAATGGCATCATCAGTACATAATGATGAAATTTCTTCATAGTAAACATTGTCACCAATCCTTTCCTCTCAATGATAGAATAATTCATTTTAGTGTTTGTGAGTTGGTGGCTAGCAAAGCTCATTGTATAGTCAAAATTATGCTCTCCAAATTGGCACAACACTGCTTCCACAACAAACTTTAAGGTGTCAATGTGCACATGGAACGTTATGTTCCAATTTGGGGCTCATAGAATTGGTGCTATTGTCAAAGTTTTTTTCAATGTTTTATAGGCATGTGGCAATCATTGCTCCACTCGAAAATGATCAACAAGTTGTATAGAGGTTCACGAGTAATGAGTGCGTAGGTTAGTACAAATCGTTGATAATATTCGATGTGGCCAAGAACTCCTTTGTAGTTTATTGCGGTGGTGGCCGACAATGACTTTGAATTTTGAAAAGCTAGTTGCAATCTATTCTTTGAGACCATATGTCCTAGGATATATTTGTGTTTATCCAAAATTGGCACTTTAAGGGGTTCGAAGAGAAACTGTATTGCCTACACCATTCAAAGACTACTTAAAGCTTTTCAAGATGTTCATTCCATGTGGTATATACGTAGAGGTAATCCACAAATACTTCCAACCATTTACAGAGTGTGTTATTGAAGATCGTGCACATTAGTCAACATCGAAAAGTGGCAAGAGCATCGGTTAGGCCAAAAGGCATTGCTATGTATGTGAATCTACTCCATTCAATTACCAATCTATTATACCTATTGTTTAGACGAACTTGCATTTGGTTATAACTTGAAAACCTATTAAGAAGCTATATGCTTTCTTTATTGCAACCCCTTCTAACATATGCTCAGTAAGGCGACTGATAATTGTCTACTTTCGTTGCTACATTGACTTTTTTACTTCACGTCGCATACTCTAAATTTTTCATTTTTCTTTAACATGATGGCAATGGGAGAAACCCAGTTTGTGTGCTCGATTTCATAGATGAATCGGGCATTAAGGAGTTTGTCAATCTCTCCTCCTTGATTGCCTGTGTGCTTAAGATTCATTACATAAGGGGATATTGTGGGTGATGATACTAGGGTCTATTCCTTTGAGCTCCTTGAGTGACCAAGTGAACACATCCTTGAACTCTCGCAAGAGACTCGCGAGATTAGTTTCTGTAATATTTCCACGCAATAAAAGTTAGTTGGTTAGTTCGAAAGTTAGTTAGTCAATTAATAAGTTAGTAAGATTACTAACTAAAGACTAACTAAGGTAAAAACTGATTAGCATTAATAGCTAATAATTTTCATTCAATTAAAAATATATTAAAAAAATCGAGAGTCATAAATCTAACATTTTTCTCGGATTGATAAGGACCGTGGCCACCCTTCACGAAAAGTACAATGTGAATGGGACTTATGAGCCATATTAGTCACTAGTATTAATGTGTATAGTTTGAATGGTCCAAAAATATTAGATTCTTGGGGGGGAAAAATATTATATTTTAGATCTTATCCTAAAAAGATAGAACTAAAGGTCATTTAAAAGAAAAGACTAGTGCTGTTTTAGTTAGTTTTGGAGATTTTATAAAAAGAAAAATAAAGAAAAGTGATTTGCGAAATCGCGCCACCGTGATTGTAGTCTACAGGCAGTAGATAGCACTTCGAACAGAGAAAAGAAGGAGTGAATTCTAATCAAGTGTCTTGGGTTTTACCCCCCTTTTGGAGCCAATGCAACCATCAGATTTATGATCTGAGCATCAGATCACTGAGTCTTCTAAGAGCCCCTCCACTCTTGTTCTCAGACTTATCCCCTCCTCTCTAATTCATTATAAATATGAGGCATGGGGAGGCACAAGAGAGCATAAGGAGACCCCGAAAGGCTGCAAGAGAGAGAGAGAGAGAGAGAGAGAGAGAGAGAGAGAGAGAGAGAGAGAGAGAGAGAGAGAGAGAGAGAGAGAGAGAGAGAGAGAGAGAGAGAGAGAGAGAGAGAGAGAGAGAGAAGAGTTACCCTGAGAGGCTGCACAATTTTCCTCTATCTCAATCCTTGATTTAACCATCTTCTCTTTCGCTCTCCCATCTCGAATCTATTCCACCTTCTTAATCTCTTGAGTCTACTTGCGGACAATGGCCTCCAAGCAAAGAATGTCACGTGCGGATGACAATCCTACAACCAGCAACAGAGGTTCATGCGAAGGCATCACTATCAATCCAATTGTGGTACCGGTCATAAGTAATGTATTTTCAAATTGATAGATGCTTGTTTTAATGCTCACAAGAGATGCATTAGGCTCCGTACCTTGTGGTGTTAGAATAGGTCATTGAAAATGATAAATCGCATCTTAAATATTCAAAGATGAAGTTTGTGAAGTGCTTGTATCAAAGGGAGTTAAATTGCACCTAGTTGCTATGTGACGAATCCATGCATAGCATAAGCAACATATGGGACACTAAAGTATTGAGCATCGATGAGTCTTTGACTAATCTTTACCGAGGATAATATTGTTTAAAGTTCGCAAATACATATACATGGTACATACATGGGAGAGATTATGTAAACTTTACATCGATGACATGCGACTCCTTACCTTAGGAGAAAGGAAGATAAAGCCAAGAAAAAATGTTGCATAGTAGGGAAATGCCAAAAGATAATTGTCACTTAGAGAAGAGGCATAAATGCTATTGCTAGATTGATTAATTTGCATTGGAATGATAGGACTTACGTCATGTATAGTATTGGAACCTTTAGCATATGCCTTAGGCTAAAGGAGGAAATATTAAGTAAATTCTACTCTTTGGCCCCAAGGGGGAGAGTGAATATGCGATGGAATTATTGTCGCATCTATTATTGTATTGTTTGGGAAAAATACAATTAGTTTTGTTGGTTGATTGAACAACACCCTAAATATTTTTCTTTCAATCAAGGGATTGTTGCATTGTGATTTGGATAAATATTCCAAGGCTTGTGTTGATGGCAAATGAATGACAGGGGTCTGTAATGACGAGTTGCCATGGGAATAAAGGAATGTTTTTCTAGAATATGATATTAGGGCTGATTGCTTTGATTGGGCTTGAATTTTAATTGGATTAATTAAGGAAGGATATTTTGCACGCATGGATTATCTCCAAGATCACATCGTGGATTATCCCGAGAGGGCACTGCTTGATTCATAGGCCGATGGTCAAGTGGTGAAAAGGCCAACCACGGAAATGGCATCTCACTCCTAGATCGCTTGTGGGTTAGGTGGAGCTCTGGACACCCCTTGCCTGTCCAGAATGGAGTTGGAGATCCCCGTGAGCCCAACGTCTGGGATGTTGGAAGATCCTATTCTGGATAAAGGATGGAAATTTCAGTGCCATGAGATTTGGACCGGGTACTTCTGTTGGATAGAAGGGATACATAATTCTCTTGTATGGGCAAGAGACAAAGATTAACTTAAAGATAAGTTAAGGAACTTGTTTGATAAAATGACTGCTTGTTTTGTTTTTGTGCATGTGTTGTAAATTACATGAACGAACTCTGTGTCCTAAAAGACTTAATTAATGAAGCTGATTTTAAATATCGCACATAAATATGGTAGGACCTAATTAGACAACTAAAGCTATCGAGGAAAGTGTGGTGGACGTGACTTGGGTCCATCCTACGGAAGGGTGGTCCCGATTAGCTGGGAACTTTTCTCAAAAGACGTAATAACGAAACTGTGAAGACTTAGAGTCAGTAGAGATAGAATCCCGATTTATGCTATTTTAGGGCAACAGAATGGGACTATGCCTTATGGGCAGAGAGGTTGAGCTTCGCATCCCTCTTGTTTCCCATTCTCCATGAACCAAGTGTAGCATAAATCCACTTCGACTCTGTTGTTCCTACCCAAAGTGGTTCATTTGGAGCTCGATGCTAGCTACTTCCTAGAGACTTGGTTGATAGGAAAGAAACCCTGACTTCAGGTTGGCTCTAAGTGGGAACGATTGGATACTTCCGCTTCGGGGCAGACTTGGGAAGACCTAGATCGCAAACCCTGTGACATTCCTTGCAAGTTCCAGGTGGCGCTTTCTAGACTCCCCTCCCGATGGGCTGCTAAGACGTGTCCCACAAGTGGACAAGTGGACATGTTACAGTTTCCTTGTCCTTGATAAGTTTACTAGCAACAAAGACCAGTTTAGGCTTTTCTCCCTTAGTCTAAATCCATTTCTTTGAACTTTGGTTGGGACCTTCTATTGGCCCATTGGTTTATCCTTCTCATTTAGCCCCCAACAACAACACTATTTGGTCTCCTTTTTAAATTTTGTGAAGCATTCACAGAGATCTTGATGCTTTTTCTATTTCTCGATGATGTTTTTTCTAATATTTTTCTCTTCTCCTTTAAGCTTTTCTATTGCAAGTAGACTGGAAGATCCCTCTTGATATGTTGAGTCTTAGGTAACGAAGGGAATTTTGGGTCACTATCTGAGCCAACTTCTGATTTGGAGTTAAAATCACCACCTCTGCTAGGGTGTTTCTCCAAGTAGTTGAAGCTTAGAAGTAGTCTCGATTTCAGACATCATTATTGAATTCACTTGGCTAAGTCTTGCTTGCTCATAGTCTAGCACCTCCAAATACTCTAGCCAAGTTCTATCATAATCCATCCTAATTATCCCACCAGTAAGTAATGCACGTGTCTTCTTATGTTTGGAGTAGATAATAATTTATTCAATCGAGTACTCATTGTTGATGTCATAATCAATTATTTCAAGCCCTATGGTTGAGGCTTCTTCCTTCGATTCGCAATCAATGTATGCACTTTTCATATCTTTTGCATCAGAAAACTCATCACCAGTCATTGCCTCTTCCCTTATTGTGGCATTCTTCTAAAAAATAGTCCACTTGTAAAGCAAGTTTCGATCGTGCACCTTTGATTACTTTGATCATCGAGCTTCCAAGAGCTCTTCGAGAGGCTTTAGGCTTGCATTGGGATTATTGTGTAGTCCATCCTTCAAAAACTCTAGAATATTCATAAGCTCTATCTTATTTGTAGATACATGGTAGGATATGCTAGGGATTGCTTTAGTGCTTCTTGCCATCATATAAATTAGGATGTTGCCAAGTGTTTGTCTAGGATATTCATTGCCTATCTCAGCTCTTCTGCTTTGCCCATTTTATGAACTACTTTTTTAACAATCATCCTTGTCGTTTGAGAAGGGAAAGTGTATCATAGCTAGGATATGCATCCAATCTTGCTCATCATCAGGAAAAGGGATATATTTTTTGAGTAGGCCGTAATCAGGTGTAGTGTTTGTGTCACCTTTTAGTGAGGCAAAAAGGCTAAGATGGCATCTAAGTTGACAATTGAGGTCTTCCAAGTGTCCATCTCAATTCTTACTACCTTTAAGCAATTACCAAAGAGCATCAATCCATTCCCCCAATCCTCAATTACATAAGTGTTTTGCATCCAAGGTTGGACGAATAGGATATCATAGTCCACTCCCTTCATGATAGTGAAGTTTATGGAGAAATGGATTTTTGTGATTTTGATTAGTCAATCCTTCATATCTCTGAATGGCCCGAGTTTTATCCCATTGACTAGCATAACATTAAATCATGTTGTTTCTACAAGTGGGTTGCCCCAAGTCTACAGGATTGTATGGCTGATAACACTAACTCCTGCTCGTGTATCAACAATCCCCTTTTGACACATCACCCAACACAATGATGCATATAACTACGTACATCTCAGTTCCTTCCCAAAAGGCATTTACTTGTAGGGTTCTTGACGTTAGGTTTATGTGTATCTAGGTCATGGCTTTACATAATTATATGTGTATTTGAGTCAGGGCCTTGCATACTCATTATTTTTAGTTGCACTGATTCTTCTAGCCATTTCTTTAGAGCTTCCTAGAGTATTAGGCTTTGCTTCAGCAAACAATTATCCTAGTGGCAAGGAGATCGAGATTGAGGTCAAGGTAGCTAATAGGCTATCGCTTGGTTCTCCTTTTTCGTATCATTTGTTGTTCCGCCTCCTATGCCCTTGACTTGGATGATTCATAGTAACTGTGCTGCTTGGCTCATGAGACGACATTTGTGGCATTCAATGTCTTCTTGATCTTACATGTGGGGGTGAAGTAAGTAGGCTTATGCTCAAAAAATTGTGCAACTCATGTTCTAGGATCATGTCATCATCTTGAAGATGCACTTGTGCCTCTCTTACCAACTTCTAACTTTATCCAATATGTCTAATTGTTGCTTAGGATCAAGGTATTCTCCAATTTTTGTGTTTCCTTTCTCCTTCGTCTTTGGAGTAGATGTTTTTGCTTTTGTATCAAAGACTTATTTTCCCCTTGCTAGCATTGTGGCACTATCCATCTTGAGTGAATTTTTTTTCCAACTCTCTCATTCCTCTTCTTTTGCTCTTCTTGCCTATGGGACAGAATCGACAAAAATCACAAAAACGAAATGATTTTAAGCATGTAATGCTTCAAGAAGCTCTAGATCACTACTATGGACAATAATCAAGATTTGTGTATACTTGGTGTGGTTGAAAAAAGCCTATATGCACCGATTGATTTGTCCAAAGGGGTAGGTATTTCCAAGCTCTCTCTCTCTCTCTCTCTCTCTCTCTCTCTCTCTCTCTCTCAAAATATTCTGGTCACAAATGAGCTTGCTCCTTGCTCTTTTGGGTTTTAAACCTTGCTGCACTCAACCTTGACCTCTCTGATCACTCCCCTTGCGACATTAACACATTTAAGTGCTCTTTTTCCCAATATTTGGGCATGTTTCATAGCAACAACCCTGAAGCGTCTTGCCTCAATCTTTCGATCCTATCCTACTCTAAATGCAACAAAAATCAAAACCCGAATACTGAATTGATTCCTCCTACTTGCCTAACTATGAAAAAACAAAAATACTTACTTGTTGCAAAAATTAAAATCCCAAAATCTCCTATCTATCTCAAGCTTTGGTTCGGGGATGCAACCCTTACTTCGTTGATCAATTTGAGGCACACTAGTGCTCAAGCTTGAATCTGTTGGTCCTAGCAACAGAACCAAAATGTAGAGGGTGCTCACGCTCAACCGCCAAGACCCACAGACTGCTTATTGTTTCAAGTGAGGACAAATGACTATCTCTCACCTAGGTGATGCACCTTCGATCCTACCGGGGTGTAGTCAGCTTACCTTGATGCCCCAATGAGTAGCCTCCTCCCTCAAGCAAGTCGGTAGCTCCAAAATTTGTGATGTGAGCTCAAGCATCCTCAAGCCTCCACCTCCAAGCTCCATCTTCCATAGCCATGTGCGAGACAAGAGAAGAGAAGAGAAGAGAAGAGAAGAGAAGAAGAAAAGAGGAGATGATGAAGATCTTCCTCTCCAAGATCCCTCACCCTCACACCCTCACTCTCTCACACTCTCACTCTCTCACACTCTCACACTCCCTCTCTCAACCATACACAACAAGCAAGAAGGGGAGAAGAAGAAGAAGAGTCCACTTTAGCCACACACCCAAGAATGAGTTTCTCATTCACTTTTTGAGTTTATATACAAAGCCCTTATCCCTTTGGGCACCCATCTCCTTTTTTACATGACCGGCCATTATGGCAAGGTCTAGTTGCCCTTTCTCTTTACCTATGCCCTTCTACCTTTTACAATTTGCACTGGAGGGATCTTGGCATTCTTTTCAAGAGTTTTAGGGGCGCCCCACATTTAAAAAATGTGCCTTTGCCTTTGAATTAGCTTTTGAGGCCACCCTTTCACTTTTGGCCATTTCCCTTCCTACTTCTTCTGCTATGTCTGCATTTGGAGTTTTCTTGGACTTTTCTCCGTCTTGAACTGGGGTTAACACTTAGTTAGTATTGGGAATCATGGTAGTGCAATAGATCTTCATTTATAGTTGCAATTCTTCCCTCTAACCATCTTTGAAAAGTATTGGGTGGCAAGTAATTAGATGAAGAGATCTTCTTCCCAACACTTGTAGTTGCATTGTCTTGGCCAAGTAAGAAACCTACTTCCTATATCTCTATACCATTGTCTTCTACCTTTCTAATATATGAGGTCATGATGGCTTTGGTTTGAGCTTTGATGATCTATGACATTGTGGAGGAGAAGCTCTCTGTGGCATTGTGTGGAGGAAAAGCTATTGTGGCAAAAAGTAGCCTCATCATTGCCATTGGTCAAATCCATTATTATTTGAATTGCACAGAGAGAGAGAGAGAGAGAGAGAGAGAGAGAGAGAGAGAGAGTAAAACTCAAAATTAACCGTTTAAAATGCATAGAGACTAAAACCAAAAGTTAACCATTTAAAATTCAAAAAGGCTAGATGAGTATCTTATTTTTTGTATTTTGACAAAGGTTTTACAACTTGATTTTGTTGATAATCTATATATCTATAATGCACCAATCTCACAAACCTAAACCAATTCTATGTGGCAAGCATAAGAGAGCTCCCAACCTACATATTCTTCCCAAACCTTGAAAATAAAAAATGAAAATATAAAACTTAATAGGAGGAAATAATTGAATAAATACCTTCTACATCATTGTTTACTTTTTGATGAAAGAAAATTTATTCTAAGTGGCTAAACTACTAAATAAATAGCTCACACATGCCTCACATGGCTAAGAAGTCCAAACGCTTAACAAACAATATATAGATTCTTAAACAATTTTTCTTAAATGAATTAGCACATTAAATAAATATATTCAAAAAATAGAGTATTGATTGATCATCATAACTCTTTTGGAGAAAAAAGAAAATATTAAAAATTTTTGCTTTCCATAAATACCTCCTACATGGAGGGAGCTTGTGTGGCAAAATAATTTTTGTGTTTTTTGTAAAAGGAAGGAGGATGTTCAAATATAAGCTATTCACATTGTGTAGCACTTGGCTTGACACAATGCGAAGCGAGGGTGCTCTTTGAGCTCATATGGGCATTATTGCATTGTGTAGGCTTCATGGATGGGAGAGACCATGGTAGATCATCGAGAATATCCAAGATGAGCAGGCTATGGAGCTTTGAGAGGCATGCAACATGTGAAATCAAAATATGACTTTCAAATTTGGGCTATATAAGGTGATTACATGTGCTAATATCACTTAGTGCCACGTCAATACAAATGTGCATCGATACATGTGAGGATTAATTGCACATGTTCTTGCCATGTGTCTAGTGCTAAGGTCTCTTCTCACATGTAGATATGATTGCACATGTACCTATCACATGTGTAATACTTGAGGCTATAAAGGATCAAGCCAAGGGCAACTCCACTTCCCATTCTCTCTCTCTCTCTCTCTCTCTCTCTCTCCAACAGGGGGTTCTCCAAAATCTAGAGGATCTCCCTTCATATTGTGGAGTCTTTCCCCCCTCTCCAAGGGAGCTTGCACAATGCAAAGGGAAAAGGGGTGCCTTGAGATTTTGACTCCCACCTCTCCCCCACATAACTCGAAAGGGGGGAATGGTGGGGTGGGAGGGGGGGAATTTGCCCCCCCCTCCCACACACACATTGTGTGGTCCCTAGGGGGTCACCTGCACAACATGAGAGTAGGGGCCAAGGGGGGGGGGGGAGTGTCAAATTTTCATTTCTGGCATCCCCCCTCCCCCCCCAATGTTGTGTGGATCCTGTTAGAATATGCGGGATCTAGATCATGGTAGATGCGGAAGCTATGGAGGTTGAAAGAGAAAGAAGAAACTCATGAAGACATTGACCCTGACAAAGACCAATTGTCACACAAGTGAACTAGGTTCCAAGATTGAGACTTGGACTCATAAACACAATCTTTTGTATTGACAATGACAAGACACTTTAATGGAAAGAAAAGAGTACTATCATTTCATTAGAAAAAGAGTGCAAGTACAATGCTCTATAGGAATTGAGTGGTGGTACTTTCTCCTTCTATGCATATGGGATTTTGGTTCTGAGCCCTCACTGCTCCTTACAAAGGGACTGAAGTAGGTGTGATTGCAAATATCTCAACACCCCTGCTCAATCACAACTAGAAGTACAAAGTGTGTAGAGGCTTTAGTGAAGCAACACCTGCAAAGTGTAGGCACACCATAAACATGGCAAAACTCTAGAGGCTATTGCAAAAAAGGCTAAGTGTGGGTACCACAAACATGATGGACATCCAGAGGCTATAGCAGGGGCCTCACAAAGTGTATAGAGGCTATAGTACATGGCTAACTGAGAAGTTTACAAGTTGTCAAAGGCATTAGGGCTAGGAAATACAAAGCTAAAAAAGTCTATCTGAATAGAAGGACTGATGAGGTTTGTCCTTCTCCTGGTGGTCTTCTTCTTCTTCTTCTTCCTTTGCTCCGTTTTCTTCTTCTTCCTTGACTACAACTAGATAGGCCCTTTGGGACCTCTTTCTGGTGTGGCAGAACTTCTCGGTGTGTCCAATCCTTTTGCAGAAATCACAGAAGAGCTGATCCCTCTTGCCTTTGTACCTATTGCCAACATATAATGCATGTTTACCTCTAGAGGTGCTTGGTTCTTCCTTAGCTTTTAGCTCCTTTTCCTCCTCTAACAATGATGCCTAGATATCATAAGTTCAGGATTTGGCATGTTGATTAAAGTTGTTGATACATTATTATATTCAGGAGGCAAACTCTTAAGTAGAACACCGATGCAAACATCTTCTTCCATTTTAATGTTGATTCTTGCAAGTTGGTTTAGAAGTCCTTCCATGTAATTTAGATGTGTGGCAAGTGATGTGCTGGACTTCATTTCAAGCCTAGAAAACTCAATCAAGAGACCATACTTTGATGATTTAGACTGTGCACCAAACAAGGTGTCAAGTCTCTTCCATGTATCATGTGAAGTCTCACAGTTATCCACATGTGGATATAGCTGTCTTCTAGCTCCAATTTGATAATGGCATGAGCCTTATCATCATTCTTTTGCCAAATGACAGCAAGGTCCACATCACAAGGCTTCTTTTCTTTTCCGGTGGTAATGGCCCAAAGGCCCTTCTTCATCAGGATGAGTTTATGCGCGTCTGCCAGGTATGAAACCCGACTCCTTTGAAACGGGCAGTTGGAGAATCTTTGCCCATGTTAGACTTGCAGGAACAGTAGGAAATCAGCTTTAGAATTATCAGATTTAAGCAGCAGAAGAGTTGGTTGAGATGTGTCAAAAAACACAAGTGCTAAGAGCACTAAAATGAGTGTCAATAGACACTATGTTTCTTCCTTGAGTCTTCCAAATTTGCAAAATCCTTCAAGTTCTTTCAGATCCAAATCTTCCCCTTCTTGATTTGATGTTGGGACCTTCAAATCTGAGTGATAGTGGGTTGTTCCAAGTGGCAGGAGAGAGAAAATGATGAGATTTTTGAGCTTGGTGAAGTTTGGCTATGGAGTCACAGTTACGGTTTCTAGGGGCAGCCTGGTTTTTCTGACATTGCAGGAGCTATACTTGATCATTTTGAAAATTTTTTATATGAGCATGAAGCTTACTTCAAGGGCTATCAATTCCCTATGGTAATGGCTGGGATTGTGCCTTGTAGAGCACGCAACAGCAACGTGACCTGATTAGGGGCGTAGATTTTGATAGTGTGATGAATCTTCAGCAATGCTAAAGCATATGATGGCCAATGTTGTAGCATGATGTGCCATAGAGCTGAGAATATTTTCCTAGAAGACATCATGATGAATGGTGGCCTGTAGTGTGAGATCTATAAGCTCCAAGATGCCTAGGTACTGCCTAGCTATGGAGGCCACAGGACAGATCCTGTGAAAAATGACAATGTTGCGGCTATACTTGACCAATGTCAGTCATTGAGATGCCAAGGAGGAGATCCAAAAGTAGAGAGACACTTCTCCAAAAGGAATTTCAGAGAGATTTGACCTGTGGAGAGAGATATGAAAGCTTCAATCTGACAGGGTGCTGCTGGTTATGGCAGCCATGAAGGCAAGCTTGAAGGTGGAGATGGAAAGTGAGTTCATAGGCTGAGACTGAGTTGATTAGACATGGACCAGAGGTGAAGAGCTATTGAAAACAAGCTAAGCCATGCTCAGCTGTGCTCTGATACCATGTTAGAATATACAGGATCTAGAGCATGGCAAATGCGGAAGCTATGGAGATTGAAAGAGAAAGAAGAAACTCATGAAGACATTGACCTTGATAAAGACCAATTGTGTCACACAAGTGAATTAGGTTCCAAGATTGAGACTTGGACTCATAAACACAATCTTTTGTATTGACAGTGACAATACACTTTACTGGAAAGAAAGGAGTACTATCATTTCATTAGAAAAAGAGTGCAAGTACAATGCTTTATAATAATTGAGTGGTGGTACTTTCTCCTAATATGCATATGGGATTCTGGTCCTGAGCCCTCACTGCTCCTTACAAAGGGGTTGAAGTAGGTGCACATTTCCAAGGGTGAGCCACACAACTCGAGGGGGGGATGGGGGACTCAAGATTTGCATCCCCCCTCCCATCACATTGTACGGGTCCATATCCCCCCTCCCCGTGACCCCATGTTGTGCAAGTCCTCGAGGTATGACCTACACAATGTGGAGGGGGAACATTGAGATTTTTGAAAAAAACCCCTCCCCTGCATTGGTGCCGATTGGAGTTTCTTATATAGTTATGTATTTGGAGATGGATGCTATCTTCTGCATTGTGTTGTGAGGATCAACCCCCCCTTCCCCCATGTTATGTAGGCCCCCAAGGGGTGATCCACACAATGTGTGTGGGGGAAGGGGGATCTCGATATTTTGAGCTCCTGTGCCCCTCTCGCATTGTGTAGGCCTACCCTCATGCCCAATGATGCTAATTGAAGTTTCTTATACAGTTATGTATTTATAGATGGATACTATCGAGGTGTAACATGTGGAAGAGGCTCAAGATCTTGCAAGGAGTGAAGGCACTTCTAATTCTCCCTCCATAAGAGCTTGCAAGGAGTGTAGGAACCCCTAACACTCCTCCACAAGAGCCTGGCAGGAGTGAAGACACTCCTAGCGACATGCTTTTGGACAAGAGCATCTGCTGCAACAAGTATCCCATGTGTCTTTTTTCACTCCCTTTATGGATGAATGGACGAGAACCTCATGAATCTACCTAGATGAGCAGACATCTATTGGAGAGGTTCATATTAAGGGCATTTGGTATGTTCATATGAGCAATGTCTTTCTCAAAATGCCCCTAAGGAAAAGGTTCAATAAGATAGTGTTGAAGATTTCTAAGGGCATGAAGAGGGCATATTCATAGTATTGTGTACACATTCAAAAGTGCCTTGTTGTGGAGTACTTTCATTGGTTTATCTACTTTCTACATGTTGTTGGGGTAAGGCCAATGTTCAATAGTTGGTGGGCACCCCTTCTTGTATACGTACACATTGTACAGTCATATATAAGTGAAGGTAACAAAGAATAAGGATACCATTCATTTTATACCCACATAACTCTCTTGTGTTATTATCTCTTTCTCAACCTTCTTGCACTCCATAGCTTCTATCTCACATCCCACCACTAACTCTAAGCTCTTATAGTCTTGAGCTCTAGATGGTTTGGCGACTCCTTGCAAGATTGTGATTTCACTAGGAGAGGAAGGATGTGTCAAAATACTTGTGGGTTGGAGTGGTGTTCCTCTTGCGATTGGGGATGTCTTCCTCTTACTCTCACTCCTTCCCTTTCTTTACTCTCTTTTCCCTCTATCCTTCTCTCCCTCTTATCTATTCCTTCCTTTCTCCCTCTCTTCTTTTTTTCTCTTTCCTTCTCTCCTTTTTCTTCTCCACTTCTTCTACCCTCTTCCACCTCTACTTCTTCTCTCTTTTTCCCTTCCCTTCTCCTTCTTCTACTCTCCTCCTCTCTTCTTCTCTTATTCTCTTCTCTTCTCCCTTCTCCTCTCCTCTTCTTCTCTCTTCTTCTCTCCTACTCTCTTCTTCACTTCCATTCTCCTTTCTTATCTTCTCTCCTCCCTTTACCTCTTCTCCTCTCCTTTCTTATCTTCTCTCCTCCCTTTACCTCTTCTCCTCCCTTCTCCTTCTCTTCTTCTCCTCTCCTTCTCTCTTCTTTTCCCTCTCCTCTTCTTTGTTGCAATATCAGAGTGAGAGCAAGAGAGAGTGTGCACAAGAGGGAGAGAGAGAGAGAGCTCAAGTACAAGAAGAAGATATTTCTTAATGAGTTGTTCACAAGTACAACTGGTACACTCTTCTCTACATTGAAAGTGACCTCTAAGCTATTTAAATAGCCTCTGGATGGCTAAGGTTAGGGTTTCCCCTTGCCCTCTAGTTCATTCACACCCAACTACCCTTATCCACCCTTGCATACATAGGGTTCACATGCCTATCTCTCAACACCCCCCCCCCCCCAAAAAAAAAGGGATGCCTTTATAAATCAAGCTACAAGAGTGCTTATATGTAAATGATTTATAGATTTAGAAAAGTCGATCAACAGGTGTTTTGGAGACAAACTTGGCCTCTAATTCTTTTGGTACTCTAGGGATGGTAGGACATTTACTAGTAATATGCCATGTCTTCTTAGATTTGTTGCACTTCATTTTGTCAGGATATTTTTTCCAACAGTTGCTAACAATATGCCATTTCTTATTGCAAAAAGAGCATTTGGTGGAGATAGTATGAACCAAGAGTTGCTCATGGGATGTTGAAGTAGATACATGACTAGTGCTGCCTTCTTTTTGATTTTTTTTCTCCTCATCTAAACAAGATTGGTTGTTGCTTTTCAAGGTTGAATTTAGGATATTTGTAAGAGTAGTTACAAGGGTTGGAAATACCTTCTTTACAACTTTCAAGAGAATTGCAATGGCATCTTCATCATGAATTGGAGCTTGAACTAAGGATAATTGTGCCATGAGCCCCTTCATGTGAGAAATGAACTTACCTAGGTCTTCTCCTTGTTTATAATCTAAGCTTAAAAATTCAATCTTAAGAAAAATTTTAGAGTTCTTTCCTTTAGTGCCATAAATCTTTTCAAGCTCATCCCATTTCTCCTTGGCAGTGGAGAGTTGGTGGTCGATGTTGTAATATCAGAGTGAGAGCAAGAGAGAGTGTGCACAAGAGGGAGGGAGAGAGAGAGCTCAAGTACAAGAAGAAGATCTTGCTTAATGAGTTGTTTATAAGTACAACTGGTAGACTCTCCTCTACATTGATAATGACCTCTGGGTCATTTAAATAGTCTCTAGATGGCTCGGGTTAGGGTTTTCCCCTACCCTCCAATTCATTCACACCCAGCTACCCTTATCCACTCTTGTATACATAAGGTTCACATGCATATCTCTCAACATTCTTCTCTCTCTCTCTCTCTCTCTCTCTCTCTCTCTCTCTCTCTATGGTAGAAACTAACGCCTAGAGTAATAGCATTACCCTAAGGCTAAGCTAAAGCTAGCTTTTGTAGCCTTAGGCTTTCTCGGGCATAATGAGGCATATTCTATAGCAATTGATAGTGTGGAAGAGGTCAATGGTTATAAGAGAGAAAATATGCAAAGATGACTCTAGGTTCGTTGATTGCAAGGATTCGAGCACTGGCAATGATCTCATGAGCTACTGGTAGTTCGTTGACATCAAATGGTAGTGGCATGGTGATACATTTTTTTTCTTGTTGATTCTTTAAAATTTTTCTTGAAAGGTTTTAATACCTTTAAGCTCTACCCCCCAAACCAAACCAACCACCCCCCACCCCCCTTCACGTGTGGGGGTACCAGGTTATTACATCCTCTCTGCCTTAGGGAATCGAGATGTCTTCATCTCAAAGTTGATTGCAAGATTGTAGAAGAGGATTCTTCTTGTTTTTGTGGTGCTGAATTGAAATCTAAGATTATAAGGACAAGCTAGAATAGCTCTTATTTTTCAAATGTAAGTCTTATGACATCTAAGGAAGATCTTCTTAATATTTTTTTTGAGCCCTAGTCCTTTATTATAAAAGAAATTGGGGATGTTGTTTGCATAGGGTGTCCTTGTCCATCCAAGTGGCTTCCTCTCAGCGTAGTCTTTCCACTGGATAAGATACTCTCTAATGGTCCTATTTCTAAGGATACGTTCGTTTACATCAAGTATATTATCAAGTTGAAGCTCAAGGACTCCTTGGCTTAGCATTGCAACTTGTTGATAATCAAGAACATGATTGGGATTGGATACGTAACCTTTTAGAAGGCTAACATGAAATACATTGTGAACTTCCAAGTGTTTAGGAAGTTGTAGCCTATAAGCATTGAGTCCTAGACTCTTGAGAGTTTTATGCGGTCCACAATATCTTGTCTTAGCTTCTTGTATTTCCCCAAGGATAAAGAGCTCTTCTTAGGACCAAACACAAATAAAAACCATGTCTCCTTCCTTAGAGATCTGTTCTTATCTTCCTAGATCAGCATATGCTTTCTATCGATCCTTGGCGGTTTGGATGTCTTGTCTGATAGCCTTAACTTGCTCATCCATTTCTTCCAAAATATTCTTGGAAGCTTCTACATTTAAGATAGGGTTAGAAAAGTTTAGTGGGGGTTAAGTACTCTTGTCCATAAAAAGCTTGGAATGGGGTCATCTAGATGCTTTGATGATAGGATGCATTGTAGGTAAACTCCATCAAAGGTAGGTATTGTATCCATCGCGTAGGCTCCCTACAATAAGCTCTAAGTATGTCTTCAATGACTTGGTTGACTTGTTTAGTTTGCCCATCAGTTTGAGGGTGATATGTGGTACTAAAACAAAGTTGGGTACCAATAGCCTCAAATAAACTTTTCCAAAAATGAGAAGTGAAGAGAGAATCATGATCACTAATGATCCTTTTAGGCAATCCATGTAGCCTAAAGATTTCCTTCATAAAGATCCTTGCAATATCTGAAGCTTTGTAGTTGGTTTTAATTGGCATAAGGTGAGCAATCTTAGTTAGCATATCTACGATGACTAAGATGAATTGTATCCTCCTTGGATACAAGGTAACCCAACTACAAAATTCATGTTGATAAATTCCCACTTCATTTGCATGATGTCAAGTGGTTGGAGCTTCCTTGGCATTTTGATGCGCTCAACCTTGACACGTTGGCAACTCAGGCATTCAATGGCATATTTAAGAATGTCTTCTTTGAGCTTTTCCCAATGAAAGTTTCTCCTTACTGTGTTAAGAGTCTTTTCATAGCTCACATGTCATGAGAAAGGAGAATCATGGGCTTCCCAGAGTATATTCTTCTTGACTTCTTGGAATGCACAATCTTGTTTTGAAGTAGACAAGTCCTTCTTCTATAGAGAAGTTCAAATACTTGAACTTGAACTTAGGGTATGTTTCTTTGGATAGGACTTCTTTTATCATTTTTTGGTATCTTGGATCCTTACATGCTTCTTCCTTAGCTATTTCTATGATTGGCTTACTAGGCACTTACACCATTGTTGTTAGAGATCTTGCCTTGGACGGTTCTTTTGAAATAAGGGTGCTGAGAAACACTTTGTGGCTTAGGGCATCCGCAACGACATTCTCCTTACCGGGCTTGTACTTAATCTTGAAGTCATACTCCTACAAGACTTAAATCCATCATCGTTGCCTCATGTTTGGATTGGGTCCATTTGAGACTTTTATGATCAGTGACTAAGGTAAACTTGTTGCCAAGCAAATAGTGTCTCCATAGTTTGAGGGTATGAATTATAGCAAGTAGCTCTAGATCATGGGTAGCATAGTTCTTCTCATGAATCTTCAGCTTCCTAGAAAAGTAGGCTATCGGATGGCCTCCTGTGTAAGTACATAATCTAATGTAAGAGAGCTAGCATCAACGATAACCTCAAATTCTTGATTTAAGTTGGGTAGTTTTAGGATAGGAGCTATGGTCAAACTCTGTTTAAGCTTCTCAAAGCTAGACTGCTCAATGGGAGTCCATACAATGGTAGTTTGCTTCTTAAGTAAGTTAGTTAAGGGTGCGGCAATCAAGGTATAATTCTTGATGAAAATCCTATACCATCCAGTCAAGCCCATAAAACTTTGAACTTCCCATAGTTGTTAGGGGTCCCCATTCGTGCACATCTTTAACCTTGGTAGGGTCTACAACAATCCTTTTGTCATCAGAGACTATAAACCCAAGATACTCAATCTGCCTCTTACAAAAGGCACATCTCTTCTTCTTGGCATAAAGCTTGTGTGTCCTCATTGTTTTAAGGACAACTTGGAGTTGTGAGTTATGATCTTCATCCTTCTTTGAGTAGGTCAAGATGTCATCAAAGAAGACAAGAATAAACTCATCTCAAGATAGGACCGAAAAATGTCTTGCATCAGCTTGTTAAAGGTTGCAGGTGCATTGGTTAACCCAAAAGACATTACAATGAATTCGCAATGGCCATACCTTGTATTGAATGTAGTTTTTGGAATGACCTCTTCATTGATCCTTATCTGATAATAGCTTTGATCGTAGATTGATCTTTGAAAAGATCTTTGCACTTGAAGACTGTCAAGTAATTCATTCATCCTTGGAACTAGATATTTGTTCTTGATCTTCACTTGGTTTAGCCCATGGTAGTCGTGATGCAAAGATGGAGGGTTGCTTCCTTCTTCTTTTGGAACAGCACTGGTGCTCCCCATGGTAAATTACTTGGTCTGATGGGCCCTTAATCCAAAAGTTTCTTGAGTTTCTCTTTCAACTCAATGGCTTCTAGAATGGACATATGATAGGGCCGCTTTGCTATTGGTGTAGCTCTTAGTGTTAGCTTGATCTCATGATCAACTTCTCTTGGTGGAGAAAGTTCTGTCAACTCTGCAGGGAATATATATGCATATTCCTTTAGCCAGGATGGCTCTTCATCGATTTCCTTTCCTTGCTCAATCTTATTAAGTTTGATTAGATAGATATGCAGTCCTTTTTTCACCTCCTTCATGATTCAAAAAGCTTTTGCTAGTTGAATTCTAGGGGATTTGGCTTATAGTAGTGAGCAGTTACTAACTCTCCTTTTTGATCCAAGAACGCAATTTGACCTTTTTCACAATGAATGTGAGCATAATTGGCAATTAGTGAGTAATGGTCACTTCTGGAAATCCTTGGTCCCTACACCATTGCTTCTACCAAAGTCGCGGGCTTCCTCATCAACTTTAGTTTAGCTATCATTGCCTGATTTGGAGGAGCAGTTACTACATCAATAAAGTAAATCTCCATAGATTCAATCCAAATTTTCGATTTTGACTTGGACATCCTTTCCTTTACCATCAAAATCAGGTAGTTTGATTTGCTTGAGAAGGAATTTCTTCTCTTGCACTTTGATCGAGGTAAGCATAGACATGGAAGGCGCAATACCCTGGTTTTGCTAACATTCACAGTTGCATGTCTTGAGCACTTATAAAATAATCGTCTCTCTTTAAGATCTTTTTTGACACTTGAACCCCGAGAAATCTTAAATTTATAATATATGGTTAATATGAAGTACACAATCTTGCAAAAAGTTGAGACTCTTTTATTATTCATGGTTTGCGGCAATAGGGAAAACTAGATCTCTTTATTACATTAAGCAAGTAGTTGAAATCAAGCTAAGGAGACTTTTTGGATTACAACAGTTCTAATTATGAAATTCAAATACATCAATGATTTTTTAAGTTGGGGGTTCATCAAACATATTCAAGATGTTTTACTTCTGGGGAAGATTTGGGAAGCCATCTTTAATAATTGTGGTGGCGTGAGCATCCTAAAATGGCAATGCACTCGACAAGGAGAAAATGGAGCACTTGATCATAGAGAGAACTATTCTGGCAAACTCGTTCTCTGCCCCTATGTTAACAACTTGACCAGTTTAAGGTCCTCCATCCATTTGATTCTCTTAAGATTGTTTTGAAGATAGGAAAGTCGATCGGTATTGATGAAGCAAAAGGCCCCACTTCTTTCACATCTACCATTGATGCTCTTGGTACAATGGCGAAGGATTCTATATATGCTCCAAGATCCTCATGAAGCGATCTCGTCAGTCAAGTCAAAGGAATGCATCAGCGAGGTAAACATTGCTCGCAATACCAATTTTTAAAACCAATCTTCATTAATTTGAAAGAGATTCCATCTATTTGTTAGATGCAAGTCATTCTTGTATCAAATGTTTCTTTAACAAGGTTACAAACAAATCTTTCTATATATTAGTTTTATTTTGCTCTGATACCACATGTGGCATGCTTGCTTGAGATGTCCTTGGTGGCATGATTTAGTGGTCCATCGAGATGATTTTTTTCTAGGCAATGCCACTCGATACTTTTTTGAATAACACGAGGTTTGCTACTTAGACTCTCTCAAGTCCACTTTGCAAAGAAAAGTCTTGGTTGTTCTCACAAGAATCAACTTGAATTTTGATTTCTAAGTAAGCTAAGGCCTCCTATTTTAAGTTAACTAGCATCGGTCTTCGAGCAAGTGCTTGTGCTAGATTGCTCGAGTTGAAGCCAACTCATATCGCACTTGGTTCAAGGAGAGTGAGAAACAAGGGGGAGTATGAAAATGACAATCCCTCTACCCATAAGGTAAAGTCTCACTCCATTCTCGTAAAACAATACAGAGTCAAGGATCCTAGTTGATTCAAGGGGTCAATTTCTCCTATACTCTAATGCAACAAATTTGTGAGAAGCTCTTGTCTTATCGAGACCACCCTGCCTTAGCGCAGATCCGTCAGGGATCACGCTCTCCCACTTCACTCAGTTGGATAGTTTTAGTTATCTACTTACCTAACACATTCTTCCTAAGTCACATAGGAGTTTGGGTAGTTCTTAGGAGCTTAAGAGTTTACCAACCAGAGCCCCCTGGCACCCTCAACTCCTCTTGCCCAAGGACTTCTGAGAGAGTGACCTCTCGCCATCGAGGTCGGTCCAAAAAATCTTCGAGAGATGGCAATCTATTTCCCCCTTGGAAAGGGACTCACAACTAACCGTGGGGGAGGTCTAGTGTGCCTTCCTTTTTATCATGTTGATTGCAGACTTAGTGCACTAGGATTTTTTATTATTCAATCAATTTTCTAAGTGCATCAAGTTAAACTTGTATGCATTGCTACAAGCACAAGCAATTTCTTTCAAGCAATATTTCCAATAAATGAAGAGACAATTGAGCAAGATCTTAACTTTAAGGCAACCCTTCCAACTCGATTCTCTTCTAACTCTTGGGTTTTTTCCAATTTTCCATCGGCTTTAATTTTCTACTTTTCCTTTTTCTTAAAGTTTGATTAGCCTTCCTCTCTTTTTTTAATCATTTCCTTAATTATCATTGGTCTTTATTTGTGATTTTTCATTCGTAATTCTTGTCAAGGATTGGTTGTTAATCCTATCAAAAATCTAGAGATTATCGTAAGTTGAGAGAATTTATCAAATTTTGGAATATAAAGTGGGGTTCTTCTCCTTTAAGAAGTAACCCTAATCGATCATCTTGATCATCTATTTTAATTTTCCTTTAGGTAGGTACTATGGGAATATTTCTTAATATTTAAGACTTTTGTAACCGTAAAGAGAGACATTTTTAATACAATTTTCACTATCCTTTATGTTCACATCATTTACAAATACAAAAAGAAAACAATTCTTAATGTAACTTTCATCTTTCCGATGTTTACATAATTTATAAATGCAAAAAGAAATTATTCTTAATGTAACTTTCATCTTTGCATGATTTATAAATGTAAAGGAATTATGCTTAATATAACTTTCATCTTCCCATGATTTATAACACGATTTATAAATGCAAAAAGAACTTATTCTTGACACAACTATTTGTTCATAAGGATCTTAGGATAATTGCTCAATGCAATACTATGCAATTTATCCTAACTTCCAATTATACAATTTTGACTTAATAATCTTTACGTGTCCTATTGCTACGTTTCTAGGCATGTATTGAATGAGCATTCATTTACGAAAGAACCTGATCTTGTGTCACATGAGATGGCATGTCGACCACATTTGTGACCGTGTTGGTAGCTCCCATGATCCTTGCTCCAGAATATCTCCTCTTGGGGGCCGTTGCGAGAAGACGTTTGTGGCACTAACTCTGACGGGTCTTGAGCTCTAGATGATTTGGCGGCTCATTTTTTGTGAGATCTCGATTTCACTAGGAGAGGAAGGACTTGTGTCGAAATACTCGTGGGTCGGAGAAGTGCTCCTCTTGGGATTGGGGATGTCTTCCTCTTACTCTCACTCCTTCCATTTCTTTACTCTCTTTTCCCTCTATCCTTCTCTCCCTCTTATCTATTCCTTCCTTTCTCCCTCTTTTAGTTTTTTCTCTTTCCTCCTCTCCTTTTCCTTCTCCCTTCTCCTTCACCTCTTCTCCTCCCTTTGACTTCTTCTCTTCTCTTCTCCCTTCACCTCTCCTCCTCTCTTCTCTTCTCCTTCACCTCTCCTTCTCCCTCTTCTTCTTCTTCTTCTTCTTCTTCTTCTTCTTCTTCTTCTTCTTCTTTTCTCTATGTGTGTGTGTGTGTGGTAGCAACTAATGCCTAGAGTAATAGCATTAGCCTAATTCTAAGCTAAAGCTAGCTTTTGTAGCCTTAGGCTTTCTTGGGCATAACGAGGCATCTTTTGCACCAATTGACAGTGTGGGAGAGATTGATGATTGTGAAGGAGATGATGTACATCGGTGGCTCTAAGTTTGTTGATCGTGAGGATTCAAGCATTGGCGAATGATCTCATGAGCTGGTGGCAGTTCATTGGTATTAGATGGTGGCAACACAGTGACATTTTTTTTTTTCGTTTTTTTCATTTCTTAAAATTTTTTCTTGAAAGGTTTTAATATCTTTAAGCTCTACCCCCCCTAGCCACCTGTTCACGCGTGGGGGTATCAGGGTATTACAAAAAAAGATTTATTGAAGAGCTCTCTAATGCCTTCTAATATTCTTGCAAAGATGGAGTACATACAAGTTGTAATAAATCTTTAATCCAAAGATGTTAAGATACTTGATGATATAAAATCACATAAATAACTTAAAATAATCACTCTTTGTTATTGATTTTAGAGTCCTCATCAAGAATCATTCATGGGGTTAGAGAGTAATTATAGAGATAAGAAGATTAATTCATTTTATTTTTCTTAATGTGACAAACTTATAAAGGCATCATAAAAGAAAGTCAGGTTTAAGGTAGAGTTTTACTCAAAATCTAGTTGTTTGTAGCATACTAATGAGGTAATAGTTTTTTAAATTCAAACATATATAATTCTTGGGGGATTGCTAATATAGTGTTTTCCATCATAATTTCTCAAGGGACAATGCAAAGTTCTCTCATTTTACATTGAAAACCCTATCAAGATATCTTAGAGGGTATCCTATTAGGTGGAACGCAGAGAAGATAATGTTTATAGAGAAACATGAAGCTCTTTGAATTTGTGATCAAGGCCCTAGTTGCTATGCATGATGTGGTAAATATCACTTAGCATATTCATCATTTGGCTTGATGAGTGGGATCAAGGATGCAAATGTGCTTGTCAATTATGGAAAAAAGCACCTACTTAGAACTAGACAATTCCAAAAATTGATCAATAATCTTTAAAAGAACTATAGCAACAATTTTATGATGAAGTTGGGCCATCTTCAAAGAGGCCATGAGTAGAGAAGTGAGCTTTGAGTATTGTATTATCACTTTCCTCAAGAAAAAATAATTTTAAAAAATGTATTTTTAATGGGTATCCAATGTCTTTGACTAGTTTATCACCACATAGTATGTTTTATTGCTACATTAGAATTTTCTTGTGATTCCTTTCTTCTTTGTCTCTCCAAATATTGCATTGCATTATTAATTTAATATATTCTTAGTATTTCTTTTGTATTAGCTCTATGGACAAGCTTGTATAGGTCCATTGGTATGATTCTTCTAAATTGTTAGCTTTCTCTAATCCACCATATCTTGTATTGCTAAAGTAGCCCGTGTGAGCTTGATAATGGGTTTTCTCCATATCTTGAGTTGACCACATTGATAGACTCCCATAGTCAAACTAAGGGATGTGATTATATATAATGTGCTATCAAAGCATAAGAAAGGATGATATATTAGTGCTACACTTTCAATTAAGTGATTATACTTTATCAAATATTATGAGGATAGGATACATGGAGTGGGTAATGTGTTGATTTGTCCATGCATTAATCATTGAACTTTTTAAACTCATATAAATAGTATTTCAAATGCTTGATAATCATGTGAGTTTCATACCCACATGTCACAAAACTTAGAAATTATATATAAAGACTTCTAAACATTTACCTTGCATAATTATGCTCTACCACTATCAACGTGGTCCACAACTGCATTATGGATGCACTTCCACTTGTTGAATTAAATTCTCTAAGTGAACTGTATTACTTGATAGTGAATTATTTGAGAGCAGTGTAGATGAAAATCTTTGTGCTTTCACACCTCCAATGGAAAGTTTCTTTGACATGTCTCAATCATTCTTTGATCTTTTATCATCCTTTTCAATCTTCACATTTCCACCATGCAAACCAACATACGACAATGCCTTCTCAAGTGCAGCAATTACCTTGACTTGTGTAGACCTAGGTCGCATTGCCCAAATAAAACATATGTATAAGAAAAGTAATATTTCTATGATTTTGTACAAGCCATGCATTGTGCAAATTTGGGCTCTAGGCAAGGGAATATCTAAATTTTCTCTAAAATTTGAATATTTGAGGTGCTTGTTAATATTTTTTCCAATTCTTTTTGTCGACTTCCTTTGTAGTACATATAAAATTTATGCATGTACTCTTCGAATTGCCTCCTTTTAAGGCATTATACATGCACTTTAAGGTCTTCAGATCATTTGCTAGATGCATGTCTACTTTGAATCTTCTGAACCCTTCCACGCCTAAGATTTTTCTTTTTTTTTTTGCTCACTCATGATTTGGGGAATATTTGTCTTATGAAAAATCCAGTACAAGGTTTGAAAATTCTCGGACATAATTTGGAATACACATATATTATAAGCATGTGACACAACCACACTATTAGCATAAGGAAACTTATAATATAAATATATTGCTCACCTTAAAGGACTAGAGTTTAGCAATATATTGCACACTATTAGCATAAGGAAACTTACAATATAAATATATTGCTTAGCTTAAAGGACTCTAGAGTTTAGCAATATATGGATCACCTTAAAGAAGCTAGAATGAGTCACCATCACCTTAAAGGAACCACACTATTGTTGGATTGAGTCTCTAGTTCATTAGGGTGATGGTGACTCGTTCTAGCTTTGTATCGTCAACAATCTAGCACTCATCGAGCTTGAGTAAAAGTTTTAAGATACCATCACATTCATTTAGAGTCACCTCAAATAATTAAACACTATATGATTGTAAGGTCTCCAAGTTATAAAATATATTGTTGTATTTGTTATAAACCATAGCCTCCCTTGTTGCTCCATAGCATGTATCTTTGATATGAAATTGAGCTCCTAGGACATGTAGAACTTGTTCATTCACTTGTTTTCACATTCTTTTGAGTGATATTGGATTTGAAAATATCAATCTCTGTAGCTTAGATTCCTTCATCTTCAATTGACAAGATTTGTAAATAGCTATGTATCCCCTATTGGATATACTTGCCTCATCCCCAACAAGGCCTACATATCACTTAAGTTAGTTCCCTTTCAAGAATGCCTCAATCTCTTGCTTTGTAAGCTTTTGATACTTTGGATCCTTCAAGATCTCTTTGGTAGATTCCCTATTGTGAGAAGCATTTTAATGTGTGCAGTTAGTGCCTCCATGCTTGAATCCTTTTCTTCATTGGGTTGTAGGATATCTTTGTATTCAGAATCAAATGTTCATCAACGATCGTAAAATACTTTGCAAATAGCTTATGAGATGGAGAAAGAAGTAACAAAGAGCTTATTTCATTACATGTATCCTTTTCTTAATGTCAATGTTCATCTCTAGTACTATTTCCCTAGTACTATTTCTGTAAGCTTCAATTGATCTCTTTGTTTCTCTAACTCTAAAAGAGTCTCCTTATTCTACAGTAGTCTATGCTTACATTGTTGTAATGTTATCCTCAAATAGGCATTCTCCTTCTCTAACAAATCTCTTTCTAACTTATGCACATTGCTAATGGCATCCAAATGTTGTGTGTATCCTAAGAGGCCATTATAACTATCTTTAACAAAAATTACTGAGGATGTAATATCCCTGAACGAAGGTCATGAGTTATGCAGAGGACCCCTTGGATATTGTTTCCCATTAGTCCCTAGATCTATATTCCTCTTTCCATATGACTTGTGTAGTTCTTTAGGCGTAGAAGACATGAGACAAGGTTTGTTTTTCTTACATAATGGCTCATACTCATGATCAAGCTTAACATGGAGGTGATATGCCTCTCTCCTGCATATCTTTGATGATGATTTGGGTATTGCCATCTCTATGTGTGTTGTTGATTCCACCCTAATCATCTCCTTTTATGATGTTGATTCAATTCCAACCATCCCTGTTGATTCCATGCTAGCCATCTTCGTTTGTGATGTTGATGCGATCCCAACTGTCCTTGTTTGTGATGTTTGTAAAGTTTTTTCCAAAAAATAAGATAGAATACATGGAATGTTTCAAAGCATAATGTGGTGAGCTCAACTAAGACTTCACATAGTCTTTTGTATCATCTTTTGATAAACAGAAATTATGCCATCAATCCCACTCAATCTAGATATGAGCAATCTAATTATGAGCATTGTGCACTTAATTCTAAGTATTGACATCTAGACCCTTAATCAGGGCTCATTGATGGCTTAAAAGCTATGTGTTAGTTTGTGTATTTTGGAGAAAAGAATAAAATTTTATTTTTTTGACTTTTTTGTCATTTTTAATCTTTTTAAATTACCTCTCTTTTTGCTAAGGTGGAATTTCTTACAAGGCCCAAACTTGAGTCCAAATTTCCCCTAATGAGAGGCATTTTCCTGCTTAGTGGTAGTTGATGAGATAATTTTCAAGGTAGTATCCTTCTTTTCCTTGCTAGTAGTTGATGTAGTAGTGTTCTTTTGGATAGCCTCCTTGTGTGTATTTAGCTTCATGATACTAGTCTTTAGGGTAGTCATTTGATGCTATTGCTAGTACTCTTCTAATTATCCTTTTGGCTTAAAGTCATCTTTAAGAGTCACTTTCTTCATTCCCTTGTTCTCCTTTGGCTTCTCTTCATCTTTCTTCTCTTTTTCGATTGGCTTGGATCCATTCTTCAGCTCTTAAACTTTTTTGACTTTCATCTCCTTTAGATACGAGTCGGCCCATTCTCGCACGTCTTTAGATTTAAAGGTAGTCTCTCAATCTTGCCTAATGATTATGTATCCTTGCAACTTTGTGTCAAGGTCTCAAGCTTTCCTCACTTTGCCACAAATTTTGTCTCTTTCTTGTACCATGATGAGCTGGTAGTGAACCTCATATAGGGTCTATTCTAGATCTTCAACCTTTGTCTTTAGGCTTCTGAGCATAGCTTAGCTTCATTGTGGGTCTTTATAGCTCAGTTGGCACATTAGGGTGGTCAGCTTCATATTCCATCAGGATCTCCTTTACAACCATGAGGCTGCTCTCCTCTGAGCTAGAAGGATTTGCAATAGATTCACTCTAATATGAAGTGTTATGGACCTTCATGGGACATAAAGCATGCCCCTAGACCACACCCTCCTAATGTTGCACATGTGAGACTTTAGGACAGAGGATGGAGATCACCTATAGGATACCTCACTTGAGCGCATCACTACAACCATATATGTGCATTTGGATCCACTGCTAAAGCATACCTACAAAGCCCCAAAGTGGGGAAGGGGGACCTCATTGGGCACATGGAAGGGGATATTGAACCTTACTCTATTGAATCCTCTAACCTAGAAGTATCCTCTTTTTTTTTTTGGCATTCCCTTTTAATAAATTTTTATAAGAGGAAGATATACTAATGGGTCTTAGTACTAGTTTCAAACCCAACAGTGAAGAAATGAGTGAAAGTATATATGAGAACAATAAACCTTAATCTCAAAGACTAGTTTTTTTGTTTAGGCCTATGCTAAAAGTGCCAACATAGATATTTCATATGGGGGATCTAGTTGACCACCTAAAGACATTTTACATATTCGTCAATGGTGTCTCTTTTGACAAACTAAAGCTTGCACATTTACATGGCAAGAATTTTATATGGGGGCTCTAGTTAAGCACCTAGAGACATTTTACATATTCATCAATGGTGTCTCTTTTAATGAATTGAAGCCTACATGTTTGCATGGTTAACTTAATGTACATGTGACATACTTTGAGATTTGTGTGACATGTAAGAAGCAACTAGTGATTTTTTCAAATTTGATAGTGCAACGGTGTGCTTTTTATGATGCCTTAGGGAAGGATGCCTTGACCTTGATTGCTCATTATATCTGTGGGGATCAAAACGTGGCCTTTCTCGAACAACTTTAGACCAATGCAACGAAGAAGGGATTGTGACCACTCTTTCAATCAATAGTGACTCATTTTATTTCACACCATAAGTGCTCACTTTTTAGGAAAATGCAAATAAGCATGCATATTACTCAAGAATAAACAATTGTGCAAGGAGGAGATATTGATAGTATTGAAGGGGTTAGGAAAGAAGTCCTTTATGTTTAGAGGTACTTACAAGTTCCTAGGAAAGTCCACTAAGAAAGTGCTTGCATCATATAGAATTAGAAAGCTAGAATTTGAGAGCAATTTCATGGGTCATGATTAGCTACTCTAGGTCTCAAAAAATGCTTTGCTTCCATGAACTTTTGGCTACTTACAAACGTTCACACAACTAAGAAATGTTGACACTAAAATGCAAAGTGATGCTCTACTTGGTTCAACAACCTATGCAAGCATCAAAATCTTGAGAAACCTCCTAAGTTGTCATACTACCTAAAAGAGTAGAGGGAGTAAAAAGGGTCAACATACCAAGAGCCTTTGGTCTCATAGAAGTGTTTGTTACTCCACATAGATTGAGAGAGTTTGTGCAAGCATGCTTCTTAACTCTAGCAAATATGATGCAAAGAAAGCACCAAGATGGTTGCAAAGCCAAGGATTCAATGAACAAATTAATTGGGTATACAATGTTTAACACATGAGAAGCTTGGATCGAGAAGGTAGTGTATGCTAGATGAACATTGTAAGGATCTACACACTTCAAGGTGCCTTTATATATGACTGTTTAGTAATTCTTACATAAATTAATTAGCAAGCAAGTTTTAGGCACTTGTAACTACTTATAGCAAGCAAATAACTTGAACTACAATGGTCCAAATGCTTCATTCATAATGTCAAAGTAAGGCTTATAGGCTTCTTAACTCCTAAAATGCTGTGTTAAAGAACTTTGCAAACTTGAATTCCTCTTAACCCCTAAAAATTTTAAAACAAAAAATTATGACAATGAATCGAAAAATATACATAAGTGGATTTTATGTTTCGATACTTATTTAGAGTTGTAGTTTGCACTACTCAACTCTAGAAACTTTCTTTCCTAGAACCATAAGAGTGTTCTTCTTGGATGCCAACTTGTCATGTTCACCTTCATCTACAAAGCACCCCTACAATAGTATAGAGACTTTCCCTTGAACGTCATTTATTATAAACACTAACATTGTCACGAGGCTATAGGTTTAGAAAAGGAAAAGAAAGGAAAAAATAACATCCATACAAGTTTTTTGAACTTGTGCTTATGGGTTACTTCAACAGCATCTTTATAGGATTTTCAGGGAGCAGAATTTGTCCATCCAAAGAGTCTAAAATTTCAATATTAAGTTCTAATGACTTAATGAGGAATTAGAGATGATTTTGCTTGATAGTTCACCTTTTGCACGAGTGAAAAGACATGTCATCAAGCCTAACCATGGTTCATGGCAAACTAATATAGCTTGCTTTGGTAGTAGATTCAAGGACTCCAATAGTGATTCAAACCTTCCACAATCGATGCATCTGCTCAATACTAATGAGTAAAGCCTTATACTAATTTACTCTACACTAGTCTCAAAGATCCACTAATACCACTACCAACCCATACAATAATAACTTGGAGTAGTTTCTCAAGCAATTGTGCCAATGGGGAAGGCAAAAAAGTGGAGACCAAACCACATCACAAAGAGCATGATATAGACCATGAGTTTTGAAGTCAAAATGGATACTCCTTGTAGATTCGAATGCTTTACATAACCATCCATGTAGGTTATGTGCACTTATGTCATGTGATGAATAAAAATCAAAATGATATATTAATTTGTAGATGTATGCTGTTCGTGCAAAGGTAAATTGTATTTGTACCAAAAGAACTTTATTGTTCACATTTACATGGAAATATTTAAACCACTAAGGAAAAGATTTAGAGATCAAAAAGCAATATGTTATGTAGTCTTATCATAGATTGAGTGCATTAACATGAAGCTTTCCTGATATACGGCATAGAGTTGGTACAATTCTCCAAAATTTGTAATACAAATTATGATAGAGCAATTGCATACTGTATGACAAGATCAAACACCACAATGTTAGTCAATAATGGATCACAGTTCTCCATGCAAGCTTGTTACTGCTCACGCATCCATTTGTGCTTAAGTGCGATAGTGTACAACCACAAAAGAAGATAGCGGCCCTGGGTAGCAGTTCACAACCACAGATGAAAGCGTTGTAACAAGACCCACATAAAATTCCCCAGATTTTTGAAACATAATTGTGCGCATTGCATCCAAATTGTGCGCGCGCTTGACTGAGAAAATCTATTAAAATTCGCACTTAACGATTGACTGATTCAAGGAGCAAGCAAAGAAGCTGCAGAGCTGAGTATGGTAAATACATGTATGAAGAACAGACCACCTTGAACAAGAAAAAGGAACCAAGGGTTTTCATGTACCGAGCAGATCTGGATTGTCCAAAGATCGTTTCTTCTTAGGTAAGACCACGGATTCTAGGCAGATAACGATACACAGACTGGGAAATTTGAGGTAGTGCAAGAAGTGGCAAGCCCACAGAAGCCTGCAGATGGCAATACACAGTGACTGAGAAAACTGGGTTAATGCAAGAAGCAGCACACCACAGCCTGCCTGCATCTTCACAATTCAGCATGTATCTGGGCCGCAAGGCACAGCCAGGACAACAGAATAAAAGACCAAACCTACACTGCTCGCTATCAATCAACTTAGCGCTTACATCATATGAGGCCCGTAGTATGAGATCTTCGTTGCGATTTGAGTATCAACCTTCAATTTCATTCAGAATACTTGTTTTCGATCGAAATTGTCTTGATCCTATGATTGATTTTATCTACAAGGTTTGAATCACGTAAGTGGTGGTTGGTTCTCGAGAAGTTGAAGCCTTCCTGTTCAACCAGGGACTACCGGGGGACAATTATCTACATCGTATAGTACATCTTTAAATACCAAGAACTTGACGTTACTCCAAGAAACGCAGACATTTCAGAAATAAGCAACCTGATAAGAAAGCACACCCTTTTTAAGATTCATCTTCTTCTAATTTGTCTGGATCCTATGATTGATCTTATCTACAAGGTTTGAATCACATAGGCGATGGTGGGTAGAAGTTGAAGCCCTTCCAGTAAGTTCAACCAGGGACTACCATGGGACAATTATGTACATAGTATAGTACATCGTTAAAAACCCAATAAGCTACCAAGAACTTGATGTTACTCCAAGAAACTCCATTTCAGAAATAAGTAACCTGATAAGAAAGCACGCCCTTTTTTAAGATTCATCTTCTAATAATTTGCAGGGCAATGAATCTTAGCACACCCTTTTTTAAGATTCATCTTCTAATTTGCAAGGGCAATGATTCAGATTAGTAAGCATTTTAGAAGACGATTTCATGTATGAACACGAGAGAGAGAGAGAGAGAGAGAGAGAGAGAGAGAGAGAGAATCCCTTTATGCATAGTTGATGTGCAACAAAATCAGAAGCTCTCCTTCTGAAGACGACTGTCAGAAACATAATTGAAGTCCAGTTAGTCTACGACCACACAGGTAATGTCTGGAGTATTTAACAAAGCCCCATAATCAAGCGACAGCATCTGGTCCTTTTGCAGGTTCATTGTGGTTCAGAAAACCAAAGCCAAAAGGCCTTAGGAGTGTCTTCTTTAGCAAGGCCTCCAAAAGTTCTCCACTTCTCAACGAGACCTTCATCTGAGTAACAGAAAGAAACCTGAGCTCACACACTTTGATCTTCACAATGTGCAGCAATCCATTTCAAAATCACCTCCTTTGTCCTGTATGCATGATAGGTATCAGACCTTTTCTCTTTTATCCTTCATTATAACTGTATTTCACAACATAGACACACTGTTATTTGCAAAATGCACAAGAGATACAGGTATCACAAAAGGCTTGCCTGATCCTCTTGATATCCTTTCCAGGGTGATACCATACTAGCAGAATTCATCATAGAAGACCTCCAAAATACTTAGAACCTCTATGATTGAGTACCATGATAAGGCTTGCCTGCTTGAACGATCTCCCTCTTCATGTTCTTTCCAGGATGACACACCAATTGGATTTATCATAGAAGCTCTCCAATATACGTATACCTTCTATGGTTGACACCAACCTGCTTTAAAAGACAAATTCTTTAAAAAAAATCCTCTCTCTCTCTCTCTCTCTCTCTCTCTCTCCTTTTCAGGTCTCATAGGTGTCCATTGTCTTGGTTCTAAGAACTAGACCTCCCTCCCTCTGTAATGTGGTATGAGAGGAGGAATGAAGGCTAACAAGATTAAGTGACAATGTGCTTATGTGAACAGCTGAGGAAATCCCAGTGACAAGATATCACGTGAAATCAAATAAGAGACTGTTTTTCCATGATTGTATCAGAGACACAAGAGGATTAGAACTGGAAGATTCCACGCAAAATAGATGGCTGTTGAAATGCACAAGGATCCCAAATCCCTGAACTGTGTTATCAAATTAGGGCTCACCAAATATTTCATTTATCGGTGGAACATAAGCTGATAGGCAGCCAGAGCAGTGGGCCTGACCAGATGTAATGCAGGCATGCCCAAAATGCAGATCTGGAAAAGCAGGATCAAATTTACAGGTAGGAAACATTAATGGGGCCAGATCAAAACTTAAATTTCAGACCCTGCTTGTAAGTGAAGAGAGGACAGACTGTTCAAACTAACATCAAACATAAAGAGGACAGTCAGGACTCAGCAGCATAAGTTGCAAAGAGATGCCAAGTGGAGAATACTATACAGATAAACCTGAATCATGATGGCTGTAACAAGAACCAAAGGTATGACAACAATGAACTAACATGAGAGGAAAAATTGCAAGGGTTAGCATTCCCTATACACAACCAAAGATGGCAGTGTGAATTTTGATCAGATTGAATTGAAATTGAGTTATGCAGCTTCACATGCAACAGAGAAGAGTTACAGACCCTAGACAAAGCAGAATGTTTAACTGAAGTGAGTATCAGCTTGCTCTTGCTCAGAGCATGAGCCACACACACACTCAGAGCACCCCGGTTGTGCTTGCTTCGTGATTCCCTTTTCCTCTCATTATAGCCCTGTCTTTTTGTAACCTTTTGGCTTCCTATATTGTTTTCTATCTATCTTCAAGTCCACTTGGTTGGCCAAAAGGCCCATTTGTGTATTCAAATTTCCAGAGAGAGAGAGATGTAGAGAGAGCTGATTCTGCCTTCAAAAATGCTACAGATTATTCCCTAACGAGGAACGTGATATTTAACTGGAGTTCCCTGCACATTCAGCATTGCATGTGTTGGTGTATGCAATACATTTGGCCAAAAAGATTGTCCATAAACCTCACTTGACTGTTTTTTATGTGAAGCAACCCTTTGTCCTTTAACATCACAAATTGACTGCATAAATTCAGCAAATTGAGGTTGCTGAATTAAGTGCTGCAAGTTCATAACATCAATTGCAAGCTACGCCTTGAGTACCTTGTACTTGTGGAGTTGCATGTGATTGAGCTGCATGCTAACTGATCAGATTCGTTGCTTGTTGTCTTGAGGCATTTTTCAGCATTCAATGACTTGAAAACAATATGTTGAGAGATTTCAAGAGGGGATTCTTATTCCTCACTCCTATGACCACTGTTGTGTGACATCTTTTACTATTTAACCCTTTTTGTATAGTATTTTTGGGGAGTGTAAACCTTGTTGTAACTAAATAATAGCAAGCCAAAGTGCATGCGTCTGCATCTCAAGTTGACCACAAGCTCACCTCCTTTAGAAAGATGACAATACCCCAACAAAAGAGCCATGAAATTGGCCTTTAAAAGCCCAAAGGGTAGATCACAATTTTTTGGCAAATATGTAAATTGAGCAAAAAATTGGAGCTAGAGTGCTTCTACACCACACATTGGCCCTTGTTGGCCCCAAAGCTAGACACTCTTTTTGTTATTTCTTTAGATTACTAATGTAGGCTCAAAATTGGTTACAAATTGTTGTATTCAGCAATTTCTTGCGGACCGTGGCACAATTGATCCACGGGTGCACAAGGACCTTGTCATCTTCAATGTTGGCCTCCAATCAATTGTGGTGTTCAAAAATGCGAATGAACATTTCAACTTACCAAACCCTAAAAATCATAGCCAGCATTTGAATCTAATTTCACAAAGCATTTGTCTGGACAATAGCCTATATAGTTTCTATGTAATCCCATACTATTCCTCTCACAAATAGAGCGATTTCTTGCAAAGAAAGTGATGCAACCCGCAGTGCTATAATAACTTGATTTTCTAATATCTAATTCAAAACCGGCAAGCTACCTTGTTGAATATGGAGTTATAAGGCTTCCCAATGGATTCTCCATGCCAAGAGAAGAAGATTAGCTATTGTCCACATTCCATTCATGCTATCAACTCATATTCCATGGCTAAAGCTTGCAATTTCTACAACAAAGAAAAAAATAATGGCTCTCTCTAAACTTCAGCTTCTCAAATAATCATGAGTGAGCTACTCATTAGACCATACTTAAGCTCAAGGTTTGCTTTATAACTCAAGTGCCTTAAGTGAGTTGCTTATTGGGTAAAATTTCCAATATAACTCAATTCTAACGTGCAAACTTTTAATTTAATTAAAGTTTTACATTGCACGTTGTTACTGTTGCCTTGCTCTTGTAACACATAGTCTATACACTTATCCACTGCATGTCTGATGTCATCCTTCACTATTGATGCAATACTCACTATACCCAGAGCTAGGGGTACTATAATTAAAGTTTATTTTCACTTAAAATCTTCGTTATGTTTAATAAAATCATTAAGCTCATTTCTCATTTTGGTGACAATCACATCCATATTCTTAAATTGAATGGTCTTCCCTAGGGATATTAACAAATCTTCTCCATCATGTTCATGTGGTCCTTCATGGTGAGGGGGAATCTACAACAAATTCAAGTTGTAGTCTCATCTTGAGGGTCATTCACTATATACCTTAAGCCAAACATGATTCCTCTAAATAAGTAGCCTTTCCACAATGAGGGAAGAACTTGGGACAACTTTTGGACTTCTCATCCTTAGCTTTGTCAACTTGCTCAAATTTCTTCTTTTTCTTTTGTCTTGGCCCATCCCCAAATGTGCCAGTCACAAAAGCATGGCTAGCAGTACCTGCTCTATCTAAACATGTCTCCTTGTGACATGCATCCTACTCTTGATCATTGTTACTAATCCTACCAATATGATAGTATACCATATATTGCACCCATAAAGTGGGAAGGTTGGTATAGAGAATGTTGAGAAACCCTTTACCCACAGTTTTGAGTTTTGCGTTTTGCGTTTAGGGTTTCGTGTTTTGCATTTAGGATTTTACAGTGGATAGGCCCAAAAAGAGATTAGGTGCCCATTGTGTGGCGCCACCCTAGACAGTCTCTTGCATATTTATAGGCTGCCTCTGTCACTCATTATACACAGCTGATTCATTTAGTCCACCACCTCTTCTCTCCAGCCTCTCCACTACCCTAACACCCCTTCAAGAGGACATTGCGGTTTGTTGTTTGTGGTTGGTGGCTATCTTCATCATCTTCCTCATGCTACGACACCCTTGTTTCGTTGTATCACATTCACTCCATGATTCAGATCTTCATCATTCCATTCATCAGAGTTTCTTCTCTCTTCTCTTCTCTTCTCAGTGTTTACTAAGTTCACTCCGTGTTCCTTTGTTCCCTTGTATCGCATTCACTACATGATTCAGATCTTCATCATTCCATTCATCAGAGTTTCTTCTCTCTTCTCTTCTCTTCTCTTCTCAATGTTTACCAAGTTCACTCCATGCTCCTCCCCGCAAACCCTATTGTCTTGCTGGTATGTCGTCTTCTGACATGGTATCAGAGCTGGATCTGCTCAAACAGTGGCAAAGATCCTCCACTCTAATGAAGGCAAAGACTGGTGGCGAGTTCGGCATCCACTTCTCTTCTTCTTTCGTTGCATCAACACCCTAACTGGCGGTTGCTCCCTCATGTGTTTGTTGTTTTCCAGCTTGTGTTCAGGGCAGCTGCTGCCGCCTCCACCTCCCCTTTGCTGCGTTTATTGCTGGCAGCTCTTTTGCTGCACCTAGCAGCATTCCAGCACTTATCCCCTGCTGTGTTTGGCTTTCCTTGCCACCGTCAACACCTCCACTTGCCTTCTCAGCCTGCGTTTCAGCTAGGCGACAGCTAGCAGCAACCTTCCAACCTTTGTCCACCAGTCTGCCCTTCGTTCTTGCTTTGCCCACCCTTGGCGGCAACTGGCAGCTCCTCCTTGACTCTTGGCGGTGATATTTTGCAGCCGGCAGCTCCTCCCTCACTGCTGCAGGCTGCGTTTGCAGCTAATGGCTCTTCCCTGACAGTTGGCGGCACTTTATGCACTTGGCGGTTGACTTCATGCTACTGGCAGCACCCTCCTGCAGTTGATAGCTCACTATTAATCATTTCACTGCCCTCGTACCCCTTTTGGCACACATTGTGTAAGGCACATTGGTACCCATGGCTTCTTCCCCAATAGATGACCAGTCTACTAGGTGTTCCTACTGCGACAAGATCGGTCATTCCACCGATGACTATCGACATCGACCTTTGCTCCCCACCCCTCCGGAGTATATGCGTCTTCCACTACGCACTCCTTGTGCCACCTCTCCTTTCCGGGCCACGAAGTTCGTTCTACATCGGCTATCGGAGTATTATGCTCAAGGAAATAAGGCGCAACCGACTCGGATTCAAAGGGGGGTTTTCTTACTTCGCCCTCAGAGGGGACTTCTAGTTCTTCTTCGGCTTCCAAAGGGGGCTCCTACTTCTACTCCTTCAGATTTAGAGAGAGATCCTATGTGCCATGAGGTTCTTCACACACCACTACCTTTCACTTTCGAGAAGTGGCTCTCCTTTGAGCAGTCATTTCCTCTATTCATACCTAGGAGCTAGAGAATCTATCTAGATCGGGGCCCTTGGGTCTTTAACAATGACTTGGTAGCTAGGCATTCGTATTCCTTCCAACATGGAGTCATGGAGCTAGTGGCTTCTCTCCCGAAGTTGAGTTTCAAGTTCTACAGCTCATGTAGTCTCCTGACTATCTTCAAAGGTCTCCTTTCAAGTGGTATTCTCAGATTACAGGGTGGATCTTCTTCGTCCCTTGGTCAGCATGGAGCCAACTCCCGAGATCAAGTACGAGCATATCCTTATGGTTCTCTGCACCACACAAAGCCTGACATTCCTCCTATGCATTGCATGTTTTCATCATCTTTTACTAGGGCCCTTGGGCAAGTGAACAATTTCCCCATGAGGGACACTGTCCACATGGCACCTGCTGCATGCGCATTCTTTAGCATGTAGCATTGAATCTCCACCTCGCTCTTCTCTTCTTTCCCTTTTTGGGCTTGAGAGGGGGTGTTGAGAAACCCTTCACCCACAGTTTTGCATTTTGCGTTTTTCGTTTAGGGTTTCACAATGGACAGCCCCAAAAAGGGGCGCCTAGTGTGGTGCCACCCTAGACAGCTAGCGCCCTCCCTCCGAGCGCCACCCTAGATAGTCTCTTGCCTATTTATAGGCTGCCTCTGTCACTCACTATACACGGCAGATTCATTCAATCTATCACCTCTTCTCTCCAACCTCTCCACTACCCTCACACCCCTTCAAGAGAACATTGCAGTTCATGGTTCGTGGCTATCTTCATCATCTTTCTTGTGCTACGGTACCCTTGTTTCCTTGTATCACATTCACTCCATGGTTCAGATCTTCATCATTCCATTCATCAGAGTTTCTTCTCTCTTCTCTTCTCTTCTCAATGTTTACCGAGTTCACTCCGTGTTCCTCCCCGCAAACCCAACTGTCTCGCTGGTACGTCGTCTTTTGATAGAGAACATCATACTTGAGTGAGGGGAGATGTAACAAGAGTGCCATAGCCATATCCTTGAGCCAGATATTCTTTCTGAGCAATCCTAACTCATACCAAATCTCCTCCATTATGTTAATGTGGTCTTTCATGGTGGGGAAATTTGCATCAACTAGATGTTGTAGCCCCATTTCGAGGGTCATCTGATAAGCAAATGTCTTGACCTAGTATAATGAAGATAATCAAGTCTAGATCTCAGCAACAAGATGGATGTGTTTGACATGAACAAGGACTACATCATTGTGGTTCAAAAAGAGAAAGAAGCAAGTATGAGAGCTGAGCTTGTCCCAAAGTTATGCTAAATCTGCAAAAAAACTATTGTGGAGATCTACAATAGGTTGAGAAAGAGGGACTAACACAATCTCCTATAGGTCAAAGGTATCAAGGATGGCCTCAATTTCGTACAACCAAATGACATAATTAGTCCCATCCAACTTCTAGTCAAGGGAAAAGTTGGGAATTATAGGCACTTGCACTTGTGGTGCCACAAGGGTAAGACAAGGAAGAAACATCTTAGAAAAGGAAGAGGGAAGGCAAACAAGAATGGATGGGGGACGAGAGGAAGGCCAATCACGGTCCACATCTTGATCCCCATCATGATCATGTTGGTCTTTGCATCAATCCTCACAATTATGACAACCTTTGTGACAATCCTCATGATCTCAATGATCTTTGCAACAATCCTCATAGTCTCATTGATCTTCATGATAGTTCTCATGGTCTTTGGGAGTCCCAATGATCTCTATTATTACAGTCCAACATCTTGATCCTTCAAATCTACAAAGTAAAGGGCTGCATTTAATCAAGAGATATAACACACAAATCACCAATTGTTTCCTCACAAGAGTCTCAACACAAACAAGCATGATTAGGTTGGGAAAAGAGCAGAAGGAAAAACACAATAGGCTGTAGGAAATCTCTCCATGCACAATTGGCAATGATACCATGTGACTGCACAATACAAAAGCAAGAACACAAAGAAAGAAAGTGGAAGAGAGTGAGAGCAAAAGAACACATAGATAATGAAGGAACAAAACTTAGATCTAATCTAAATGTGAAGAAGGTTCGATATTGTCAACCCTTGCACATGTCAACAATGCCACATTAGTGAGGGTGTTGGACTTATGAGCTGGGAGAAGAGAGTGCAAGAGATGATAAGGAGATGAAAACGAGGAAAAAGATCGTGATGGAAAACTAATGGAGAGAGGCATAAAGACAGCCAACTATATATAGATGGAGCTGCAAACTGGTCAACTTGCTGCCCAGGAGGGCCAATTTGCTGTTGATTGCCCTAAATGGGCTGACAATTGATCAATTGTGCCTGAAATATGGTCAACCCGCCAAAGAAATGTGGGACAATTGATAAGCCTCAATCAAGAAAGGCACCAGATAACTTTGAAGAAAAGGATGGATTTCAATGCAATCTCTTTCTTGGTCTCAAAGTGGAATAGGTCCTTTCATTTGATCCACTTGGCCTCCTGAAAGTAGATAGGCTTCTTGATTAACTCGTTTCGTTGTTTGCTATGGCTTTGTCTCCTCAAAGCAAATGGGATTCTTCTTCCCTTGGATTCTCCTCTCTAAAGCTTTGAATGGCTTGAAGGACAGTACTCAACTCTTCCATTGAACACCCTAAGAAAAAGTATACTCCAGTTCTATGACTAAACATTTCAAGAAAATGGAATTATTTTGAAATAAATTACATCCATGAGACACATACAAGTTGAAGGTCAAAGATGGCAAAACTGTTGCACTGCCATCTACACCTCGCTCAACGGACATCCCAGTTCCTAAATTAGTATCCAGCCTACCCTAGCTGAGGTGCTTCCCTAACAAGAATCACCCATCATTTGGACCCTATTCTAGAGATGTCTGCACTTGTGTTTTTTGTTGTCAGTTGCTGCCCAACTTAGCCCGGAGATATGCATCGCCATTAGTCTCTAGATTCAATACCTAGAAGGCTGTATTTGCAACTACTTACTGTCAAAAGTGGTGCATTGATGGAACCGTGTGAAACTATTGTAATAGATTACACGACCCAAGAAAGAAGAGATCTTCATCACCCAAAAAATGATTGATTGCGAATCTTATGGTCGGCAACTCAATTTCCAAGGGCAAGACACACACAGGTGCTTCTACTCAAACCATGCTTTCATAATAGCACTCCAGGTTAGGTAATTAGGACCATGAAGTTTATCATCAATTGAGTGGCAAGGTGGTGCTATTTGGAGAGGATAGCATGAGAAGATAAAGCAAAGAAGAGAAACAAAGAGAGAGTACAACCAAAACATAGCAAACACTCCATTGTCAAGAGTTCACACACAATGTAGAGACAGCTAATCACAAAATGACTACTCAAATAGGGAAAATCTAATCAAACGCAACCAATAGAGTTTGAAAAATCAGTTGCCCAACCTACAAAGATGAGAACAACTGAAAGCGCAAATGTTGAAAGGCAAAATGCAGTCAATACAAGCATTAACTGCAGGCAAGACAGGAATTACATAATGCTGAAATTAAAGCGCAGACTGCTATAGAAAAACACAGGCAGCAGATGGCTGGAAACAAGCTGTTCAGCAATAGACATGAGTCGCCTGGATAGCAGCAGTCAAGAGGAGGCAGATCAGCAATGCTGAAGTGTGAAGGCAGACCTGCAATAGCAGAAAACAACACCAAGATCCCGAACACAGACGTCTGATACCATGTCAAAAGTGGGTGCAGCAATGGAAGTGTGTGAAACTTGAAATAGAGTACATAGCACAAGAAAGAAGAGACATTGCAAAGATAAAGAAGAACATTGCAAATAAAGAACTCAAAAGGATGCTCAGGAAATGGAATCCATATACCAAGACATGAGATAGTCGAATACAACAATGGGTCACCGACTGAATGGGCACCGGTAACGGTTCTCTCTCTCCAATAGGACCTGCAAGTAACAAAGCATGCTGACAATGTGTTTGAAAAGGAGGGGGCTTCGCTATATATAGCCAATAATCAGGATCATGTCGGCCAGCTGAAAATGGCGAAAACAAAGTGATCAGTAATAACCATGCAGCTACATCCTAGGCAAAAACAAACTGGTGCAACTCAAAAAAAATGTGCAGTCCACAAGTACAATACATACTCACACATGAACTTACTAACTTGCAAACACCTGCTGCCACCCAACACCTTTGGCACTCCCTACAGCAGTCATCTTGCTGCCAACTGCTGCATTTGCAGCCTAGTCTGCATTTCTTAGCTGCTGCCTAAGTTTTTCCACATGTGCAGGCTGCCCTGTTGCCGCTGCCATTGATCAGCCTATTCCAGACAGATTCAACACTCTGATCTACATTTACAACAGCTGACTAACATCAAAGGCTGTCTACTACGTTTTAGGAGAATCTGTTTAAAGTATGACACAATCTCCAATTCATCTCTGCCCCGGTCCACTTTGAGACATGGGGGTCAAGATCATTATATTCATTTAGCATAGTGTGTTTTCAGCATTCATTCTCTTTCATTCCAAGTCACTCTTCACCTTTGAGTTCTATTGTTTATGATTATGTTTGTCGTACACTTTGTTTTTATCTTCTTTGCCCAAGTATTTCTTTACATATTAGAGCTAGGTACACTTGAAGAGTATGTAAGCCTTGATCTGAAAGCTTGACATTAGAGAGGAGTAAGAGCACAGAAGGGAAGATGACTTCAAACACTTCATCTTCAAATTAATCTCCAACTCAACTTATGCCAAGGACCGAACAAGAGTGGTACTCACAGCCAGCTCCCAAGGAGTTCGACACATGCCGAGATATACATTGAACAATACAAGACATATCGAATCTCTCAGGCCAAATAGGACTCAATTCTCATGCATCGAACCCAACAACTTCTTGAAGGTTAACTATGACAAAGTCCCTTCAAAGGAGAGGAAAATTGAAAGATGATGTTGAAAAGGTGAAGGATGATGGTGGAAATGGATGCGAGCAATTTTGGGGCTTTCCTCAACTACTATCCAATGGATTATAGCAAGGATACTTAATATAAAACTAAAAGTAAGAGAACTCTGTTTATAGGAAAGAAGGCTCAAGTGCAAAGAGTAAACTCAAGTACCACATGTCAAGTGCCCAAACATGTCACCAATTGGGACAACTAGAATGGTACTTGGAAGCTTGAATAACAAAGTGTCTGGACACTTGTCTCTTGTTTATGGCTATCCTTCTTTGGCTAAGAACTATCAAGACAAAACTAATTATTTTTAGAGCATTATCCCTTTCTAGGATTTGCATTTCATGCTAGCTTAAGGCTCCCAAAATTGAAGGACCCCCTAAAATTAATAATGCCCTAAAGGCTAAAATATAGGGGTTCCCAAGATGCATATCATATGAGCACCCTTTTGCGTGCATTGCAAAACTAGTTCTGGAAGTATGATATGAGATTTGTAGAGAAATGTGCACTCTACACTTTCTGCTAACACGTGCACATTGCACAAATTTTTCATGACCATGCCAATGTATTGATTAGCCCACACTCCAAGGTAAATATGTCAAAAGTGATGCAGCAATGGATGCATAAACAAGTGCTGAAGTAAACCACTAAACACAAGACAAAAGAGAAAGAAAGAGCGAACAGTGCAAAGAAGAGAACTCAGAGGAACGCTCAAGAAATGGACTCCATATACCAAATGCAATATAGTGGCAAAAAAGAGTGAGTCACTGGCTATGTGGGCATCAACACCAGCTCCTCTCTCCAACAGGAAGTCCACTTGGTGAATGATGATGACTAAGGAGGAGGAGCCCTAATAAAGAGACAATAAATATGTCAAAACAGAAGTTGGTTGGCCAACATTAAAAGCTCGCTGACTCGCATAAAATGCCTAAAATGCTACAAATAAATCACAATAAAAATGCTAAAACAAGGACAATGTACCCAACCCCAAATGGCATGCATGCACTCACACATGAGTTAACAATCCTACTAACACCCTCTCTCAGATCATGGGTGATCCGATACAATGATACAAAGAGATAAACACATCATAGTCCATACAACATAGAACCACCAGAGTAGAACCATGGATACCCAAGTAAGGGGTGATCAAGCCACCACCAAGGTGCCTCGAAGAGAACCTAATATTGAAGTCAATCGTACCAACTCTTGAAAATAGAGACGAACCATAGCATGTCTCTGTGTCCATCATCAATGTCTCATTGTAGTATACAAGACCAGCCTGTCAAAAATGCCTTTAAATATATGTGACCATGGATTCCCCGCCTTTAGCCAGCCCGCAAAACTGTCCCCTCATATGAGCTCAAGACTAGGAGCCAAGCCTTGTCAAACAACAGCCCATCATGAACCTGGAGGTCAATCCCACCTCCACAATTTGAACTTGCCATACTTCGATCGATGCATTAGGGACATCCCTCTCTGGAATTTGTGCACATGTATACCTATATAGACAAGGCTCGGCTGCCCCATTGCATCACCCTCTTACACTCCCTCTCCAACATTGGAGAGTTGTGAGGAATGACCGCATCACCTGGACTAGAAAGCAGCAAAGGAAGAAACAACCAAGCCCTTCCCTCAATCTGCAAATAAGGATCCCACCTTGGACTTCTCCTTAGCCCCAGAGGACTGGAGTTAGAGTCGAAGGAAGAGGATGACTTGTCGAAGGAGTCCGCATCTCGCTTCTTCTTCTCCTTCTTCTTTCGTGAGGCTGAGAACTCCTTGCAATCCTTCCGCAAGTGTCCCTTCTTACCACAGTGATAACACTAGATCTTCGACTTCTTCTTCTCGCCCCTCTCTAAAGTTGCAAAAGCCTCACTTGATTCTCCACGATGAGATAGAAGCCTACCCTGTAGATGGAAAGATGCCTCATACTCAAGAAGCATCGAGGACATATGTGTGAAGCTCACAGGTGTAGATGATGTTTGTGCCCTCAAAGCATTTGCCACTCCATCAAACTCTAGGGGAAGATGTGGCTCTAGAAGGACAAACTGCACATATTGAAGCCCGTCTTGTACCTGTGTAACATGGAGCAAAAAGGACTGAATGGTGGAAATGGAGGAAGAGAGTGTGTGTGAACACAAGACAATGAGCAAGAGTGGGCAACAATTCCATACTCAAAAGATGCAAGTGCTAGAATGATAGAATGAAAGTACAATAGATCTTAAGTAAGTTAGATCTATCCCTAACTCAGCTAGAGTTCATTTAACTCTAGAACTAACTTTAGAAATGGTGACACAACTTATTAATGCAATTATGTTTACACTACAAACCAACTAACTAAAACATTTGGCATTGCCCATAGAATTGGCAAATTCTAACATCCCCCTATAGTGCCAATGTGGTAGGACACGAAGATTAATCACCAAAGGGTAGCAAGTTCAAGGACTTTCGAAAAGCCTCAAACTTCTCACGAGAAAGTGTTTTGGTGAAAAGGTTTGCAACATCCTCCTGTGTAGGGACATACATCAAAATAATCTCTCATACATAGCATCTCTCTTTGACATAATAGTAATGTACCTCAATGTGTTTCATACAAGTATGAAACACAAGATTCCGTGCCGATACAATAGTACTCTAATTGTCAGAAAGAATGGGTGTAGGACCCTCCAAATAAATCTGTAGACCAACAATCTATGCAACCATACACATACCACTATTGCAGTGACGGTTGCCCTATACTCAGTCTCACAAAACGAGATAGCCACTGTAGGTTGTTTCTTACTTAGCCATGAAATGCATAAGGGGCCCAAAAAGACACAATGTCCCACAAATAGATTGCCTAGTGTCTACATCACTGGCCCACCTAAGATACTGCATACTTAATGTCAAGGCATGTGTTGCAAAGATAAATAAGACAGCCAATAGCTTGTTTGTAAATTGCAACATCAGACATCTCTTCACCATCATGCATAGACAACTTTAAACTTGGCTCCATAGGAATGCAAATAGGTTTGCAATCTTGCCTATTAATCCTATGTAACAACTTGTCCATATACTATGACCGTGACAAGATGATGCCATGTTGATTTTGGGTGAACTAAATCCCCAAATTATAGTGAAGACATCCCCATATCTAACATAGCAAATGAAACCAACCTTCCTTCCATGGATGGGTGGTAATTCCCTAACTACAACTTAGTTAAAACAATAATATTTATTCCAAAATTGAGAAATGTAAATTAACTTACAATCTTGGACAATGGACACCCTATCCTGTTGGCCCCAGAACTGGCGCCCCTTTTAGTATTTCTTTAACTTAATTGAAGAAAAATTGATGTACAATGGGATTCTCCCAATCCCTTTTAGTATTACAACTCCCCTTGCTGTCCAAAATGACCAACAAGTCTTCAGCCTGATTTACCTTCTAATTCGGATAGTCAATTGGCCTTTACCCGCTTTGATGGAGATGGAAAATGCCCCAAATTCATTGATTTGTTGGTCCCTCCACCTGAATTTGACTAAAAACAGCTTCAACCTTGTTGAATCCAAGTCTTGGAGCTTCCAATTTTTGGCACACTTCCCGAGGCTGCTACTAAACCCTAATTTCTATTGCATATTAGAATTTATGCAGATTAGGGTTTATAGTAAAGAAATCTGAAATTTCACGACCTCTAGTGATCTCAATGCTGTAATCTTCAGAGCAAGGCTGTAGAAAGGCTGGGAGATGAGACAGAATGCCGAGGAGAGAGAACATTCAGAGTTTCTTCGATGCAAAGAACTAAAGAAAATCAATCATTTGCCTGTCCTGCCCTGTCTCAATAGCTTGTAAATGCAAAGATTTAAGAAAATTAATCATTTACTGTTGCTGCCCTATCTCAACACCTTGTAGATATTGTCACCTGTTGTTGATTGGTCTTCTCCTACCCTTGGCTGCCTCAAAAGGTTCTCCAATGGTTGCAAATCAAACAAGCAACATCTCTCTCTCTCTCTCTCTCTCTCTCTCTCTCTCTCTCTCTCTCTCTCTCGCGCGCGCGCAAGATGCATACACTAACATGTCTCTCTCCGACCTCTCAAGACGTTTTTCAATCTTACATGGGCATTTTTGACAAGTGACAGCCTTCCCAAATAGTTTTTTCAACATTATCTATAATAAATATTAATTTTCAATCTTTAAATATTGAAATTTAATCTAATAATAATTTCGGTGCCGTGAAAAATAATTAAACTCGGCAACTCCCATTCTCGAGTATCTCTATGCCATCTTTGACCATCAGATTAGTGTTAGATACCATTAAATGCCACTTCTCTAGTATCACCGCCAACTGACACTTATGGCCAAATGAATAACAAAGCCCAACAACTAGCACTAGATACCACCAAGTACCTGTGCGGCATAACTTATAGCAACTTTTACCTTTGACATCTCATGATTTCCTTGGATCTCGAGTTCGTAAATTTACTCTAACCCTAGTTACACCTCATATATACAACATTCACTTAATCATGTGATTAAAAATTAATCTACATGTTAGGCAAGGTTTCAAAAATACATGTTCTCATGACAACCCTCCCCTTAAAATCCTTGTAATCGTCCTCAATTGCATTGCCAAATGCATCAAAAGTAAAATAGTAGACTGGAATTTCCACAAGGCATCATAGTTAACACAACATTGCACATTGTTGCTCAACCATTCCATGTGCCAAGCACATGCTGAAAATTACCAGTCCATCACAACATAATATAAGACTCACAAAGAATCTCAAAAACATTGCTAAATTATCATGTGACATGTCTATTTCTCATGAGCTCAACTCATCCGGCAAAACCAAATCATAGCATAGCATAACCAAGCATAAACCATGGTTAAAAACATCAATGGCATCATACCATATGCTATTGTCCATGGAACCAAATGTAAACCATTGAAAACTGAGCATAATCACATTATAAATTGATCACTTGTTGATCTAAGAACTAATCACAAACTGCTGCAAATGTGACCCCAAACTGATCACAAATTCATTGCAAAAACTGATCAATAATCAATGCAAAAACTGATCCCAAAACTAACCATAAACGGTTCTCAAGTTGATAAAAAACTGATCAGAATTTTTGTCTCAAAATTGAGGTAAAATTCATGCCAAATTCATCATAAGTTGATGCAAAAGTATAGTTCCAGTGCCCGGGAGAAACTCATACTTATCTACATACATCTCATAGTGACTAGTACACTCAGTAGTAACCTCATGGCAAACATACTATTAGCACAATACCTTGGATACATGCTGAATACATCTGAGATCCACTACATACGAGAGTTGTCCATAACTGGAGGAGTGGAAGTGCTACCTCCCCCTTGAGCATCAAGCAACACTCTGGACCCTTGCTCTATTGAACCTGGTGGAGCCCAAACTAAAGTTGGCTCTAACTAAAAGGCATCTAGGTAAAACTGCAATAATTGAGGATAGTCTGCCAAGTCATCCTCTTCCATCTATTTGGCATCCATTGGTGAATAATTCTGAAATTTCACCAAGTATCTCCTAGAAACTTTACCTTTGACATTTCTTTCTTTATGTGCCAAAATCTGCTTAGGTACTAAAATCTCATCCAGCTCCTTAATCTCGGACTGAATTTCAACGACATATCCTCTAGCACATTACAATGAAAAGGCCTCAACAAGTTGACATGAAAGACATTGTGTATCCGCCAATGTGGAGGTGATTTTAGTCGATATGCCATATCACTGATCTTCTCCAATACTTGGAAGGGCCCATAGTATCTCATACTCAACTTTAGATACAATCTTTCTCTTCCTTTCATCTTTTTTAACCTTGCCTTTTTAAAACGTAGTAATACATAATCACCCTTTCCAAACTGCAAAGCACGTTTGTGGCAATCAACTGTCCTCTTTTGCTTTTCTTGCGATCTCTGAAGTGCATATTTTATCTTTGCATAGGCTACATCCAAGTTTTTCACATAATGATCAACCTCAAAGATCTTATCCTTAGTTTGCAGAATAGGTGGTACCTTTTTGCCACCCTCAACCACCTCAAATGGAGCTTTGCTCATGGCATTATGTACTGTGTTGTGAGCAAACTCAACCAAGGGCAAATACTACTCCCATTGTGTCTTATGGCCTGAAACATAGCACCTCAAAAGATCTAACATTATGGAATTTGCTTCCTCATATTGACCATCTGTATGAGGATGGAAGGATAATGAGAAATTCAGCGTAGTATCCATATTCTCAAACAATCCCTTCCAAAATAAATTGATCATCCGAGGGTTTCGATCACTAATGATCGACTCTGGCATACCATGATACTTAAAGATATGCTACAAAAACAATCGTGCCATATAATCATCCTTTATTTTCTTCCTCATCGGAATAAAATAGGCTTGTTTGCTAAGCCTGCAATGATAGTCCATATCCCATCATTCCCTCTCAGTGTCTTAGGAAGCTCAAAAATAAAGTCCATTGCAATGCTCTACCTAACTCGTAATCTCCTCCTGTTGGGCTGGACTAACTTTGTAGGGTGGCTTATTAGGTGGGCTACTTCCAGGGATAAGATCTATGCCATGATCTTTTGGCCTTTCAGGAGATAGCTGCCCTAGAAGTGATTGAGAGAAGCAATCAACTACATTTTTAGAAATGACATGCGATACTTCTCTAACTTAGACATATTCCCAATATTCTCACTATCATCTATATCCTTAGAATAAACCAAGTATGCTAAAAGATGATTTTTCATTACTTTAGAAATGGTGGTTGCAAATACAACAGGGACAGATTCACATTTCAACTTTAAATCAAGTGTGAGTATCTTTCCCTTATGCTGAATAGTGATCTTTTTTGCACGAGAATCAATCACTCCATGCATACATTGACACCATGGCATACCAAGCAATAAATCACAACCCTCAAGTGGAGCAATGAAGAACTCTTCGCTATCCACATATCCCTATATATATAACCGAAGCTTTCCAATGAGGGTGTGATAGGCTCTACATGGTCTTTACATACCATTCTAACTTCCCCCATGGGTCCCATCTCATCCTCTTTGTTGCCTAGGTAGACTGCCATGTCAACAGAGATGAAGTTGGCTCATACACCATTATCAAAGAAAATCAATGCATGCTGAGCCCAAATTTTGCACCACACTCTGTACAACTCAGTAGCATCATCATTCAACTTATCACTAACAATGTTGGGCACCAATCCCACTGATGTTTTGGGCTTCTTTCCTTTGGAATATCCCTGATTTTTTTATTTTCTAGCTTGTTGCCTATTGGGACAATCCCCTACAATGTGACCCTCCTGTTCACAAATAAAACATTTATTTGCAACCATCAATTCCCTACCTTGTGCCAATGTTTCCAGCCCTTTGTTTGCTATTTTGGCCACTTTTCAAGATAGTTTTCAGATTAGCCCATTTTCTCAACCTTAAACAACTTTTTATTCGACTTTCCCCCCACCCTCTAGGAAACTTGAATCCTCCCATGCAGCAAAGCATTGGCTATAGCAACAATCTCTACGAGCTAAGACATACTAGACATAGTGGATTTAATGCAAAAATCCCTAATTCCTTTAGATAGCCCACAAACATACTTTTCCACTTGCTCATGAAGGGGTACAAGGTGATGATAAGAAGTAATAGGCAGCAATGTATCCCAAAACTTCATATTATATTGCTCCAAATTCGTACATTCCTCAGTATCTAGCTTATTCCAAGCTATCATAACGTCCACCTCAAAGGTACTTGTTAACCAATTTGATGCAAACATTTGCTTGAATTATACCCACGTTGACGGTGCTCTATCTTGCATCAAAAGAGTGGACCACCATTGTAATGCATTTCCTTTCAAGAAACTGGCTGCCTTTCGAATCTTTGAGGACTTCGTGAAGTTCCCCCCAGAATAGGCTGCATCAACCTCCTGAATGAAAGTCAAAGCTTTCAGCCTATCTTGTACACCACTGAAGGACTCAAACTTCACTGCTTTTTCACCCTCATCATAGTCTTTTGCTACCCCTTTGGATATCAAGTTGTCATACACTGGGTATTGCAAAAAGGGTGCATTTGTTGCTGAATTTAGGAAGGAGCAGCACCACTAGCAACCTGTCCCTGAGCGTGATACTAAGGTGCTTGAGATGCGAGACCTCCTGGTCACTACAAGTCATCTGTAACATAGTCCCACAAGTCCTTCGCAACAAAAAGATTGTAGACCATAAAACTCCACAACGGATAGTTGGAGCCATCAAGCTTGTCCTCTTGAGTGAGGACACCAAGGATGTTGCTCTAATCATAGTTTTTGTGACATGCCATGCTATCAAGAGTGAGAAAAAATCTGCAACCAAATACTTCAATGCTAAAGTATAGTGTGTGTATTCCTCAGAGTACCAAAATCCCTCAAGATTATCAAAGAAGTATCAAATTGTCACACAAATACCAAAGTGTGCACAATGTCACTTGAATCAGCACTCAAACCACAAGAATAAGAGCAATGCATTGTTGTATACTACTGTAATACACCTACCTCATAATGCATGTCCACAAAATTAAAAAATTTCAGCAATTTAATATTAATTCTCACCCAAATTTCTAACTTTTTTCAAAATGTACTGCTCAATTTAACTATAGCAGTAATTAAATGTTGTTGCACCATTAATTTCCTCCCTTGGAATGTATGTAGGGCAAAAGCCCCAAATTTCTTCACAAATTTTCAAAGAACTTGAAAAAATATATACCTTAAAGTCTGAATTTTTGCAAAAATGTCACCTTGGGCCACGTGCCAATAGCATCCACCTTGTGATGCATGTCGAAGCCAAAAATTTAAAAATCCCCAAATTTCTCGCACCAATGTTAGAAATTACACAATGTTGGCAATTTTGGTGGAGATTCACACAACTCAAATTGGGCAAACGCCCCAACTTTTCCCAAATAAATTTTAAGAAATTTTGGAAATTGGAAAAGTCGATCGAAAATCCCCAAATTCCTTGGCACGAAGCGTGAGAAATTGAAATTTCTTCAAAGTGAGACAAGAAAGACAAATGAGAAATTGCAAAAATTTTCAAAAACCCCCAAATTTGAAAAATTAGGATTTTTATATTTTTCTCTCAAATTTGCAGAAAATGATGGGCAGGGCTAAGAAAAGGGCGAGGAAGGCTAAGAAAATGGTGGATAGGGCTAAGAATATTATGAGCAGGATTGAGAGAGGCTATGTGTGCAAAGTTACGTGCAAGACTACATATAGGACTACATGTAGACTAAAAGCAGCAGCAGTACCTCCTCCAACATAGCAACTTCCCTTCCTTGGGCTAAACATTGGCTAGCTACAGCAGGACCTTGGCAGAGTAACACTGGCTACCAGTGGCTATTCGGGATCCACACATAGAAGTTGCTCTGATACCAAATGTTGGAAAATGAAGAAATAGAGAGAAAGAGAGAGAGAAAGAGAGAGTGAACACAAGACAATAAGCAAGAGTGAGCAGCAGTTTCACACTCAAAAGATACAAGTGCTAGAATAATAGAATGAAAGTACAATAGGTCTTAAGTAACTTAGAGCTATTCCTAACTCAACTAGAGTTCATCTAACTCTAGAGAACTAACTTTAGAAGTGGTGACACAACTTTTTAATATAGTCATGTTCACACTACAAACCAACTAACTAAAACATTGAGCACTGCCCATAGAATTGGCAAATTCTAACATTTTCTTCTTTCTCTTCTCTCGTGTTGTGCAGTCTATTACAACAATCTTCTACTCTTCCATCGTTGCACCCACTTCTAACACATTCACCTAGAGGGTCAGTAGGGAAACCTAAAGAAGGCTAAATGCCTATAAAGGAAGTACCCAAGCTAGTCTAAGGAAAAGATGAGGAGCCTAGGCTTGAGACTTAAGGACCTAAACCTACAGGTCCAAATAAGAAGACAATAGAACCTAAAGAAGACAATGAAAGTGTAGGATCTAAGCCTAAAGTGTTAAATGCATGGGAACATACCCTAAATGTAAGCTTGAGAAGGTAGGAATGAGCAAGATGTAAGAATGAGTAGCTTCAAAACCATATTCATATGAAACCAAAGGTAAAGTTACAAGTATACATGCTTGTGTTATCCTATGTCTAGAACTTTCTCTATTTGTGTTTACATATTGGTACTGATCTAGGTCTCCTGGGTAATTTACAGCAAATTTCTACGTAACGAAAGAAGCAACAAAGAGGGGTTTTGGCTCATACAATTCAAAAGATTATAAAACTTGCTAATGGGCCTAGCCAATCATCTTGAAAGTGGTTTGTCCTCCCCCAATTGGGAGGTGGCCAACCTCACAGGCTAATGAGAAGACTCATATTTACCTCCCTCCACCATACCTTCGACTAAGTTGATAGTGACCTGTTCCAAAGTAGATAGTGAAATATATTGAGTGAAGTTGGGCCACCTTCTCTGTATGTGTTTGTCTTAACTCCAAACTGCCACTGGCCCTAAGTCTGAATAGGTTGGGGTATGTGAAGAAGAGGAGGAAGAAGATAAGAAGCACTATCCTCCATGGCGAGGGAATAGTGTCACCACAAAGCCTCCAAAGTTGGAGAGGCAATGTGGATAGGAAACTCCCAAAATGAAGGTAACTAAGACATAAAAGCTTAGTAGGCTAAGACATAGGCAAGTCCTAAGGGATGATGGGGCAGCAAGCCAGCAACTTGAAGAAAGTAGGAGAAGATGATGATCATGATGAGGGATAAGAGAGAATGTTGGTGACAGGTGATGGGTAGCAAAGAGGGTTTGGAGAGCTGGTGAAGTACAACAAGTCCCAGAGGATGAAAGTGGCCAAGCACAATGAGTCCAATTTATTAAAAAATTTGAGCCAACTGTCCTACCAAAATTTCTAAATTATATTGATCCATTTTATTGTCTTTTCGGGCAGTTTTGAGAGCCAAACAAATATGGTAAAGTGGCAATGGCATCTGGCTTAACATAAACACTATGGATGCAAAGTGCATAGATAAGAACTTCATGAAAGCTTACCCAAAAATTCCCAACTCACATGACGAAGCTTTTCAGCTGAGGGCAATTGCTTACTAGCCTAAGAGAAGGGTATTGAGAAATAAATGACCATCGGTTAAGAGACCAGGAAAAGCTATTTCTTTTTTCTTTAACAGGTAAATCATTACTTGCAACAGAAAACACTAAAAACTGTGTATGGCAAGCCAACAAATAAGTAGGAACACACCTTTCAAGCTCTCCCTCAACAAAAACATGGTAGTATCGATTATACACAACTGCAGCCTTCTTATCATCCTTCTTTGCAAAACCACTAGCAACAGCTTCAGCAGCACCTCCAATCTCAGCACGGTGATATGGCAAATGCCATGGCACAAAAAAATCTTGATGTTTTACGCACATATCAAGACCAAGTGATTCTGTTTGGTCTGTCACTGGGTTATCACCTCCACAGCTTCCTGATAAAGCCCCCACTGAGGCTTCCTCCACCAGTCCAGGTGTACAATCAGGTACACCGCTTAGCAAGTCATACTCCCCGATACTCTGAAGAGGACTAGCTGGCCGTTTGGTGGTTAACTTTGGACTCAAATCTCCAGCGACCCATTCCTCAGAATATTTCAAGGTCAATGGTGTCCACTTGGACAGCAGTGTCCTGTCTTCTTGCTCAACTGCCCAAACAGTTATAAGGATCTTTCCTCCTTTACGAACTGCTTGTCTCAACTCCTGCACGGCCTTCCTTCTGCGCTCTTCGGTGCTGAGATGATGCAACACGGCAATGGATATGGCAGCATCAAACAATCCGGACCTGTAGGGCAGATATAGTGCATCTGCAACGAGGACCTCGCTGCCCCTCTGGGAACAAATTGAAACAAGGGAAGGGCTTATATCACAGCCCACGAAATAGCACTTGGGGTTTAGTCCCAAGTATTTACCGTTTCCACATCCAGCGTCAATGATCAAGGAGCCAGGATCTAAAGACTCGAGGAAGAAGGCAACCTTTGGCCATTTCGCGAACCGTGTGGAACTGAAATGAGGTGCAATGGCGTCGTAAACGCCATGGACATACGTCTTCTCGATGGCTGGTGTTGCAGAGAGTGATCCAGCATCAGAACTCATCTCTTGAGGGAGAAGACCTCAGCTCAGCCCCCTTTGCATGAGCTTGATGAAAATAGTGTGCCTCAGATGCACAATTTCGCCGTATGATGCGATTCAGTGTCCTTCTTCCTTTCCCGATTGAAGCAGGGACACCATCAAGGCAACGCAGCAGACTTATAGAAGCAGGGGCACCATCAAGGCAACGCAGCAGACTTACTTTCGGATTCTGACAGAAGTCCGCATCGACAGCAAATGGCAGTCATATCAGGTCAAAGCCGGGACTCAGGATCATCAGTGCACAGATCTTGAGACTTTGTATCGTGATTCATGTGACATGTCAATAGAGCTGGACAAAAGGGACGGTAAAGCAGGAGTCGCTTTTGAAAAAAACTTAGAAATATGCCACACGTAGCCAAACGTTATATGCACTAGTCACAGGAGTGGGGATAATCAACACGTGGCCAAATGTTGCTGACCCAAACTCTTAGACTCTAGGGGTCAAATGACGTTGAGGGAGAAAATATCCCTCACTACTCTACCAACTCCCCAAAGTAAAGAATGAGTCAATGTCGACCCATTCGCTTATTGGATATCCCTCTCCTTAAAATGAAACACAATCTCTTCACATGGCCCTTCACTCTCCATGCACTATTGGGAGTAAAGGCGCCTATGCCTAGCCGCTTGTGTATTACTAAATTGATAGTACCCACACACCTATACACTATAGGTGGTGGGCGCCCATCACTGTCACTTCATTCTTTATTCTTTCAGTGACATTTGAATAAAGGGAAGGCCAGTCACACATTGTGACTGTGGGAGTTCCCACATCTTATGTGTCTCTCTCTCTTGCTCTTGCTCTTTCCACCATAGCTCTTACTTCCACTCGCGTACTTCCACTCTAGGCTCACTTCCTTCAACTGGTATTAGAGCCATCTTCCCTGAGAGCGAGAGCTTTACCCGACATTGCTTCAGCTTCCATTCAAATACCTACAACAATTCATAGTTATGGGCAGCGATAGCTTCAATCTTCAAGGTATGCATGGAGCTCCATCTTCTTCCGGCTTCTTCCCATCACTTGAGGCTTGTTCTAGGGCTTCCCTATAAACTACTAAAGCTCTCCTTGTGCCACATTCAACTCAACAATGGCAGCAAAAATGACCAACAACTCAACGTGAATTGCACTAGTTTGCTAGCCTCCATTTTTAATCAGCCTAACTTGAACAAGCGGCCTTAGCAACTTAGAAGCTATCGTTCTTTAAAAGAACTTAGAGATATGCCACACGTAGGCAAACATTATATGCACTAGTCATAGGAGTGGGGATAATCAACATGTGGCCAAATGTTGTTGACCCAAACTCTTAGACTCTAGGGGTCAAATGAAGTTGAGGGAAAAAATATCCCTCAATACTCTACCAACTCCCCAAAGTAAAGAATGAGTCAATGTCGACCCATTCGCTTATTGTATATCCCTCTCCTTAAAATGAAACACAATCTCTTCACATGGCCCTTCACTCTCCATGCACTATTGGGGGTAAAGGCGCCTATGCCTAGCCGCTTGTGTATTACTACATTGATAGTATCTGCACACCTATACACTACAGGTGGCAGGCGCCCATCAATGTCACTTCATTCTTTATTCTTTCAGTGACATTTGAATAAAGGGAAGGCAGGTCACACATTGTAACTGTGGGAGTTCCCACATCTTATGTGTCTCTCTTGCTCTTGCTCTTTCCACCATAGATCTTACTTACACTCAAGTACTTCCACTCTAGGCTCACTTCCTTCGACTGGTATTAAAGCCATCTTCCCTGAGAGCGAGAGCTTTACCCGACATTGCTTTAGCTTCCATTCAAATACCTACAACAATTCATAGTTATGGGCAGCTATAGCTTCAATCTTCAAGGTATGCATTGAGCTCCATCTTCTTCTGGCTTCTTCCCATCACTTGAGGTTTGTTCTAGGGCTTCCATATAACCTACTAAAGCTCTCCTTGTGCCACATTCAACTCCGCAATGGTGGCAAAAATGACCAACAACTCAACGTGAATTGCACTAGTTTGCTAGCCTCCATCTCTAATTAGCTTAGTCATCATCTTTAGCTCCTGAGCTCTTGAGCACTCTCGAGCATTAATTTGGCATTATACTCGGCACTTTGGGACGAGTTTAGGCATCATTTGAAGCTCCCAAGATTAGACATTGTCTCATAATTTATGATAGTTTGCTGTAATAGAATTTAGAAGAGCACTCATCTCATTGTTTGGAGGTCACTTATACTTCCCAGAATGTCTATTTGATGCCAGATCACTTAGGGATGCTATGTCAATGTTATGAGATGCTATTGGATTGGTTTCAACACACTTTTGGCTCAGTTTTTTTAGAGATTTCATTTTTTATAATAATAGGGTTGAATGTCATTTATCTAGGAAAAGTATATGCCTCTCGTCATTTGATGCTTCCGAGGCTTGGTATTGATGTCTATATGTTAGCTTGACACTTAGGGGTGCTTGATACATGTCTTGAAATGCTTCTTAGATAGGTTAGAGCTTTGTTTGCTCAGTTTGAAGTAGGGTTCTTTGTTGTATATACAATGGACAACAAGTATTTCGCTTGATAGCTTTATGCATTGAAGGCTTATATGCTTCTCAAGTCTGCCATATGCTACTGTCCATCCTTAGCACTGATGTATGGGCTTGGGCATGTCTATGGTGACATTTGAGGCTTTGTTTTGAGCCACATTGGATATTTTGGCACCTTGGTTTTATGTTGCCTTGCTTCCGTCCTTGACATTACGAGCTTGAAGAATACATGTTGGGTTATATGCTTCCAAATATATGCTTTATGGAACTTGGATATCTGGATGTCATTCACATGATGTTTTGAGCTTTGCTTGCTCATTTGGTATTCGAAATTTACTTCAGTGGGAACTAGTCGGCTTTGTGTATTGAGCCACATTGGCACTTGGATGTACTACAAAGCATTTGGTTTATACCATGTTACCTATAAAACCAATCAGAGACACATGTTAATGAGAACTAAAAGGTAGCAATGGGTTGTTGGTATTGGGGGATCACCTTCGTTGTTATCCCCTTCATACCATGTAAATAATACATGATTTGAAGCTAAGGAAGACATAATTGTTGTGGTACACAATAGTTACATTTTATCTTTAAGTGTGAGTTGATCCGATTGCTATTGTAGAAAAGCCATAGTTTGTGAGAATCTATAATTCTTGAAAGTTCTCGGTAGTATTTTTTAAGTTAAAGATTGTAAATATGCCAAAATTTTGTATTCAAATAAAAAATTTCCCTCTTGTATATACAACATAGCTTTGTGATCAAATTGCCATCATTGGCAATGGAATTCGAATTATTTTTGTATTCCTTGTCATCTTGTTTACAACTATTGCAATTGTATTTCTATTGGATAATTTGTGGCAAGAGAAAAAGGAATGTCCCTGCATAAAGTAATTCTCGCTTTTCTCTAGAACACATGCACATGAGGTTCACCATGATTAACATTATTAGCAAATAAAAAAATGTATCTTAGACAATGTACCACAATTTTAGATTACATGTTTTATTTACTTTGTAACCATTGCACTTAAACAAATAAGCAGTAGGGATATTTATAAGGTCCTCCTTTGCTAGGTCTATTCACACTTGATATAAAGAGACATTTGCCCTTACATTGAGCACCGTTAAGAGCTTATCCTCTAAGTAAACCTCTAACATTGTCATAGGATTATCAATGTCATCATATAAGTCTTAATCAATTGCTATAATCTTTCCATCCACATAATGCTATCTTATGTAATAGAAAGTCAAAATAAAATTTTGTGATGCAATCATATATTTACAAACAATGTATTTGAAATGCAAGTTAACTATGGGAAAATATTAGACAATTCCTAACTGAATTTAAAATGTTTTAGAAGAAAATAGGAAAGAAGACCTTGGTGGTATTTGAATAAAATGCCTAAATTTAGATTACCATTAGTTAATTATAAAGTAAGTTGATTTAAGTCCCAATTTTCATAGATCAAAGGAATGTGTATTTTACAAAAAGGAAGGGTGCATTTATAATGTATTTGAAGTGCAATTTAACTATGGAAAAATATTAGACAATTACTAACTGAATTTAAAACATTTTAAAAGAGAAAAGGAAAGAAGAGCTTGGTGGTATTTGAATAAAATGCCTAAATTTAGATGATCAATAGTTATTTATTAAGTAAGTTGATTTAAGTCCCAATTTTTGTAGAGCAAATGAATGTGTATTTTACAAAAAGGTTATTTGTCTATACAAAGTAAGCAATAATGATATCTATTACACAAGCAATAAAATTCTAAACTTGGTCCAAATTAAGAAGTGCATATTTATATACAGAGAGGAAAGAGATTCATCAAGATATTGGACTTGCAATAGATAAATGTATGTGTTAAGCTCTAAATGTATTTTGCTATAATTAACCTTTATGAGTGATAAGAGTAAACTTAATGAGTGATTAAATTTGAGGAGTGACAAAAGTAATCTTAATGAGTCTATGCAAAGGAAGAGAAAGACACATGAATCCATACATTATAACATTTTATCTTTTACACTTAAAAGAGATTTGCCCAATGAGTAAGTATAAGTGAGGTGAACTTAAAATTGTGAAGAGCTTCTAATGGCCGTTAAGGGATATGGAGAGTAGAGTAGTTTATTATTGTCCATGGAAGGCCAAATTATGACCCATGGGATCTTTCCAGATATACAATGATTCTCCTCCCCCATGGTAGGAAAGGGTAGCTATGGTGAAAGAACGATCTATGCAGCGTGGTTGTCCTGAAAGCGTAACATGCGGGTGATGAGAGCCCGTAACTTCGATATAGGAGTAGTGGTCAAAAACTGGTGAAGTGGCCCATGTAAAGGGATATCAAAGTCAGCTCGTATGTGTGCATATGCTAGGCATGTCATAACCATGTGCTCCTCTGATTCTACACTTTGTAGTCCACATATCTTGCATAACCTCATCTCTCTTGCCTATCCACTCCATGCACATGTCTCGATCAATAAAGTGTGTGATCGAGTTCAAAGTTGTGCAATACTCTGTCTAAATACCACTAAGAGCGGGTTGGCTATGTATGGTTGCATGTGTGCCTCTGCTTGCATGTAGGATTCCCAACATGAAGGATAGATATGCATACTGTAATAAGCAAGTTTGCCATTTGCTCCCTTGCTTTGATGTTTTGCTTGATACGCTTGTAAGAGGTCTGATTGAAATGTGTCCTTGCATATATCTTCGGATGCCATATCTAGATATCTATCCACTCCCCACCCTTTAAACCATTTTCGCATATCCAACACCCATCCTGTTGAAAGCGCTTTACTTTTCCACGTTTTTTGTAGGCGTGTGCTAGCATCCCATGCTCGTTTGGGGAGCCTCCTCGGGTGGCATAACTCAGTACTCAGATCATAGCATGTACCTTAATTGGCTGACAACCAGTTTCCAAAAGCATATGTACATATGGTGTGGTGCTTTTGATGCCCAAATGTCTATGAATAAAAGCTTTTTGCAGCTTCTCAATGTCGTTCCATGCAGATGAGGAGATGCTTCTCCCCCCCCCCCCACTTCCACTCCATATAATACCGTCTGTAGAACATATGCATCAAAAATCATACAACATATTTTCTAGCATTTAGTATCTGTACGGTTACATTCGTTTTCAAAGTGATAATACTTGCTTTTCCCTGCCATTAATCACCACTCCACACATGTATGCCATCTGTGGTATGCAGGTATCTCAATCCCCAAGTATTTGAAAGTAGATACTATCTCTATATACTGTCTTGCATAATGTACTTTTGGTGGGGTCTTTGATTGCTTGGTGCGCACATCCATTAGCTTTGTTTTTTATACATTCATTGTCAAACCACTATCTTGACAAAACCGTTCAAGAATTCCCAAGAACTGCTGCAAATATTCCCTAGTATGTGTAAAGAAGACCACATCATCTACCTAAAGTAGGAGCAAGATGGCAAACATACCAATATGCAGGCTTTTGGCTTCCTCTTCATTCATAGCCGTGAGAAATATTTCCTCTAGCTTATCAATGCATAAACCAAATAATGTAGGGGAGATCAGGCAACCTTTTTGACTCCCATATTACTCTTAAATACTTGTGACAGCCCGTTGCGACCTCTGAGACGGCACACCACTCGTTGATATATCCTGTAAATTCCCATGCATAGATCATTTGGGACCCCTAATTCTTGCATTCGTTGCCATAAGCCAACCCTTGGTATGGTGTCAAAAGCCTTCTTAAAATCCACAAAACAGCAATACAAGGTTACTCCCTCAAGCCGACTCTCATATGCAAGCACACGTAAAGTAACCAATTGGTCTATGGTGTTATGACCAGGGTGAAAACATGCTTGTCCATAAGCTCGTTTGTTATTACTTTCTACCCATTTACTCAATTGCATTTTTAGGATAATGCTGAATAGCTTTGCCATGGCTAAACTGACCATAATCGTGTGGTAGTTTGTGAGCAAGTTGCAATCTTCTCCCTTATACAACGGTTGTATCCAATTCTCCTGCCATTCTTGGGGAAAACCATATGCAAAAGCATTATGTATCACATGCAACATAAATAGTCTCGTCTTCTTTGTTGTCCATTTCAATATCTCCGCATTCAACTGCAAAGTATCACATGCTTTTCCATTAGAAATCTTGTTGAGGGCTGCCTCCAATGTTTCTAAAGTGAACATAGCACTAAATGGCTACATATGTACATCACATTTGATGGGCTGTACCCCTTTATGCATGTAAAGTTTTGTAACATACGATAGCATGTCAACATCTGTAAAATCCCCCATAACATTTGACCATTTGGTTTACAATTTTCTCCATTGTTAACCCTTAGACGAACAAGGTGGAAAATATAGATTTATCTAAAGAGGAAGACATGGCCAAGGCAAAGTGAAACGTAAGACGAAGGCATGCCAAGACAAATCTAGAAACATAAGAAGTGTAGAAAAGTCCTAAATCAAGGAGAAAGGTGCACAAGAAAAAGTGCATGTCAACACTTTTGTAAAAGAGCGCAAGGCACACCATGATTTATTTTAAGAAGCGTCGGGCTCTCACCCGTGCAATTTGTAAAGGTAGATGGGTGGTAGGAAGGAAGCTAGGAAGATAGGAGGACAATGGGAAAAAGGGCCTAGGCCACGACCGACCATGTAAAAAAGGGGATAAGGGGATGACCGCCCAAAAGGGATTTAGGATTTTGTATATAAAGTTGAAAAGTAAATGAGAAGCTCATTCTTGTGTGTGGCCAAAAGTAGCTCTCCTATTCTTCTTCTTCTTCTCATTCTTGCTTTCTTGAGCTTGTGCTTGAGAGAAGGAGTGTGAGAGTGTGAGGGAGTGAGTGTGTGAGGGTGAGGAACCATGGTGGAGAAGCTCTCCATCTTCTCCTTTCTTCTTCTCTTCTTTTGTCTTGCTCGCGGCGATGGAGCTTGGAGCGTGAAGCATGAGGATGGAGCTTGCTTGAAGCTTGCCCTTGGATTGTGGAGCTATCGGAGTGCTCGGGAGAGGAGACAACTTGATCGAGTATGGAGGTAAGCTCACTATACTCGTAGAGATAGATAGCGCGTTCGCTATGTGAGAGGTAGCCATTAGTGCTCAGCTTGGAACACTTGAAACAATAAGCGGTTCGTGGGTCTTGGCAGTTGATCGCCTCTATGTTTTGGTTCTATTGTTGCCGGTACAAACAAATTCAAGCCTTGAGCACTTGCGTGCTTTGAATCGAGCATTGAAGTAGGGTTTTCCCCGAACCGGTGCTTGAGGTAGATAGGTAGAAAGTGAGGGAGTTTGAAGAGGTATTCGATCTCCTTAGCAAGTAGGTTTTTGGTTTTTCAAATTTGGAAAAGTAGGTTGGAGTAGTGTAGATGTTCTCTTTATGATTTATGCTTACATTTAGGTAGGATAGGAGCAAAATAGTGTGAGCACACAGCAGGGTTTCTGCTATTGTATAATAGGCTGAAACAGTGAAAAGAAGGGCAAAAAATGAGATTCTGGGTTAAATGCTAGTGAGAGGAGTAAGACTAAGGTGAATGCAGACCTGGGCAGGGCAATAAGAGGCCAAGAGTGGCAAGGAAGACCTTATTTTGCATTTGAAAGGTTAAGGAGAGCCTGAGAGAGAGAGAGAGAGAGAGAGAGAGAGAGAGAGAGAGAGAGAGAGAGAGAGAGAGAGAGGGGAGAGAGGGGGAGAGAGAGAGAGAGAGAGAGAGAGAGAGCTCACAAGTCCATGCCTACATCAAATCGATCGGAGCGTATCAGGACTTCCAATGAGATTCATGTATGGAGTGCCATTGGCCCACACCCCTCTTTGATTCCTGGAAGTTCTGGTAGCCATTAGTGATATCAATCTTATATATATTTTTTGGGCAAATAAGTGATTGACACGCGTTTCGCCCAGCGGAATCAGATGACCTCCACAATGTCTGATTCCCAGAATTGGACTGGATGACCTGTCCAACTCCCAGAGTCAGACCGAGCGACCTGACTGACTCCCAAAGTCGGACCACTCAAACAAACCTACCTGGCCCAATTGGACACCCTGTCCGATTTTGAAAATCGGACAACCCATAATTGGACACACAACTCGTCCGATCGGACGCTCGACCCATTTAATTGTGACACTCCGACCACAGAATCGAACCAACAGTCTTGTCCAATTGGACATACCCACTCTGATTTTCAAAATAGGACCATTCCAGAATCGAACGCTCAAAATCAGACTACCCAAAATCGAACGTTCAAAATTGGACTACCCAGAATTGGATACTTCAAAATCGGACACCTATCAAATTGGACGTCCGATTCCTAGAATCGGATGCACGAAAATCGAACCAATCCATAATCGAACCACTTGAATTGGAGCAACTGTCCAGTTTGACACTCTTTGATAGTCGGACCAAGCCCTTTGGTCCGATTGGACCAACCATTGGACTTGGACCCAACTACCAATCGGACCACTCTTCGGAATCGAACCAAGTCCAATTGGACCATCTGACTCTGAAAGTCGGACCACCCAAAATCAGAGAGTCCGATTTTGGAAATCGGACCAACAAACCAGAACAAGAAAATATAGACCCAAAGACCATATAGAGCCAAAAGCACATTATAAATTTGTCATTGGGCTGAAATCTAGAGCAAGTGGTTCAAAACTTGGCTACAAACGGTCCTTCAGATAACGCATGGTGTTTAGCGTAACGGCCTTGCGGGCCAAGGGGACTGCCCCCTGTTAATGATGCGGGATCTAGAGCATGACAAAGGCAGTAGCTATGGAGGATGGAAGATAAAGACCAAACTCATGATGACATAGACAAAGAAGAGACTACTGTTACACAAGTGAATTAGGTTTCAAGATTGAGACTTGAACTCATAAAGACATTCTTGTGTATTAGACAAACAATGACAATGATACTAACTGAAAGAGGAAAGCATCATGATATTGTATTCATCTCATATGAAAGTGATAGTCAAGTACAACATTATATAGAGTTCTTTGGTAGCACTTAACATCCACTGTGCATATGGGATTTTGTCTCTCTTCATAGAATGGACTGCATCTTCCTAGCCTAGCTGTCCTATACAAAGGGATTAAAGTAGATGTGATTGCAAATATCTCAATACCCCTCCTCAATCACAACCAAAAGTACTAAGTGTGTAGAGGCTTTAGTAAAAGCAACACTTGCAAAGTGTGGGCACACCATAAACATGGCAAAACACCAGAGGCTGTCGCAGAAAAGGCTAAGTGTGGATACCACAAACATGTTGGACATCCAGAGGTTGTAGCAGGGGCCTTACAAAGTGTATAGAGGCTGTAGTACAAGGATAACTGAGGAGTTTTACAAGTTTATATTTGAGATATTAGGACTAGGAAACACAAAACTAAAAAAGTCTATCTGAATAGAAGGATTTATGAGGTTAGTCCTTCTCCTGGTGGTCTTCTTCTTCTTCCTTTGTTCTGTTTTCTTCTTCTTTTTGGACTGCAACTAGATAGGCCTTTTGGGACCTCTTTCTTGCGTGGTAGAACTTATCGGTGTGTCCGGTCATTTTGCAGAAGTCACAGAAGAGCTGATCCTTCTTGCCTTTGTACCTGTTGCCAACATATAATGCATGCTCATCTCTAGAGGTACTTGGTTCTTCCTTAGTTTTTAGCTTCTTTTCCTCTTCTAACAGTGATTCCTGGATATCAACAAGTTCAAGATTTGGCATGTTGATTAAAGTTGTTGATACATTATTATATTCAGGAGGCAAACTCTTAAGTAGAACACCAATGCAAACATCTTCTTTCATTTTAATGTTGATTCTTGCAAGTTGGGTTAGAAGTTCTTCCATGTAATTTAGATGTGTGGCAAGTGATGTGCTGGACTTCATTTCAAGCCTGAAAAACTCAATCAGGAGACCATATTTTGATGATTTAGACTGTGCACCGAACAAGGTGTCAAGTCTCTTCCATGCATCCTGTGAGGTCTCATAGTTATCCACATGGTGGATATAGCTGTCGTCTAGCTTCAGTTTGATAATGGCATGGGCTTTGTCATCATTCTTTTGCCAAGTAGCTGCAAGGTCCGCATCCCGAGGTTTCTTATCTTTGCCATTTGTGATGGCCCAGAGACTCTTCTTCATCAAGATGAGCTTGATGCAGGTTTGCCAGGTGTGAAACCCAACTCCCTTGAACCGAGCTGTCCGGTGAGTCTTTTCCCATGCTGGAGAGCTAGAGCAGCAGCAAATCAGTTCCAAGATTCTCAAATTTTACAAGTGAAAGAGCAGATTACAATGTGTCAAGAGATACAAGTAATGGTAGTGTGAAAACACACTATGTCCGACTTGATGTTGAGCTTGAATCTTCCTGTTCAGGTCTTTGATCTTGTGTCGATCTTTCCAAGTTCTTCCCTTCCTTGATTTGATGCTGGGACAATAGATATGAGTAACAAATGCTTCAGTTGATTGAGAGGAAGCAAGAGCTTGAAGTGAAGGAAGAAGCTTGAATTAAAGTGGCTATGGTGGCTTAGTCTTCAATTCTTCCAAATGTTCAAGATCTCCCCTCCTTGATGATTTGATGGGAAAGTTGATCAAATTAGAGTGGCAAGGGCTTTGTTGAGTCCTGAGGAGGGAGAAAGTGATGGATTTTTTAGCTTGAAGCTCAAAGCTATGGTGGACTGTGTTAGGTTTTCTGCAGCTGCCTGTTTTTTTCCTCTGTGTGGGCTGTATACTTGATCATTTCCCAAACCTTTTACATGGGTAGAAAGCTTATGTCATAGCCTTCCAAAGCCCCATGGTCCAGACTGAGATTTGTCACGTGCTGATGGCGCAAATGGTACGAACAAATGTCTGCAAAAATCTGTGTCAGTTTGGGGAGATCAGCAATGACGGGTTGTACACTGCACAATGTTGGCACTTTTCATGTTGGCCAGTTGCGACTAGGAGTGCAGAAGATATTCTGAGAAGAAATCGTGAAGAGATAAGGACTATAGAGAAAGATATGGAGGCTCCAAGTACTGCAGGTCCAGTTTGGCTACGGCAGACACAGGGCATATGTTGAGAAAATTGTCAATGCTAAGTTATGGAGTGGCGAATGTCGAGCTCTTAAGTGATACAGAGGAGCCTTGGGAGTTAAGGAACAAATGTCCAGAAGAGAGCAGGTTGAGATATGACTTCTCGAGAGAGATCCAAGAGCTTGAAGCAAGCAGGGTGCAGGCTGGCTATGGCTGCCAAGGAAGGTCAAGTAGAGATGGAGGTGAGAAATGGAGCCATGAGCTGACCTGAGGTTAAGATGAGCTAAGAGAGAGTAGAGGAGAGCTAAGCCATGCTCAGTTGAACTCTGATACCATGTTAATGATGCGGGATCTAGAGCATGACAAAGGCGGTAGCTATGGAGGATCGAAGATAAAGACCAAACTCATGATGACATAGACAAAGAAGAGACAACTATTATACAAGTGAATTAGGTTTCAAGATTGTTTTGAACTCATAAAGACATTCTTGTGTATTAGACAAACAATGACAATGATACTAACTGAAAGAGGAAAGCATCATGATATTGTATTCATCTCATATGAAAGTGATAGTCAAGTACAACATTATATAGAGTTCTTTGGTAGCACTTAACATCCACTGTGCATATAGGATTTTGTCTCTCTTCATAGAATGGACTGCATCTTCATAGCCTAGTTGACCTATACAAAGGGACTAAAGTAGAAGTGATTGCAAATACCTGAACACCCCCCCCTCCCCGGACCCCCACAGAGGGGGCTTTCCCCCTCCACACCTCCCCCAAGTAGGTTGAAGAGAAAATGTGCGCCGTGATAGGTGCTCCAAATTAGACCCTAGTGTAGTAAGAGCTTTGCACAAGCATAGATCATCACTTACAAAACAATAACCAAAAGCCCATACCCGAACAAAGACAAATAGAGACCCTAGAACCTCAATGGGCCAATCGAGCCAACAAGGGCAAAAAGGCCATACCACAAAAACATGTATATATTGCATTCGGACTGCATCTAGTCAAAGTGGAACAGAACAACATCAAGCTATAATTGCAAGGATGACTAGACATGATAGTTCTGATGATGGATGCACCTTGAATGACACTGCACAGATGACCCGAGGCATTAGTGGAGAATCCACATCTAGTTGTGTAGTTGGGGACTCAAAGGCATGTATCAGAAGGTATAAATTTATAAGCCAAGACCTAGAAGATGAAGACATAGTACCACCTACTTATCTTAGGGTCAAACTCACCACAAAAAGAGAGCATAGTGTCGATGCTCTCATTGATGAAGGAGCATATTTTAATATCTTGACCTATAAATCTTGGACCCTACTAGGCCAACCAGAGCTTGCACCAACTGATGCAACCCTTAATCCTTATGGGGGACACCCACAAGCACTTATAGGGAACTGTAAAATCCTTGTAACTATTGAAACTGAAAGCTTGCCTATCCTATTCCATGTTCCTCCAAATAGTACTAATTGTGGAAAGGAAATCCTCCTAGGACGACCCTTCATAAGGGCAACAAAGTGTGAGGCCGATTACGTAGCACAGAGGATACATTTGACACTACCGGGTGTGAGGATAATCACAACCTTTAGTAAGGGTGACCTCATCAAACCTCGAGGGAAGGACAAGGAATATTCCGATATTCGAGGCGAGTCTAGTGATGAGAGCAAGGACTTGTTGAAAGAGTTGATACAAGCGCATGTTGAACAGAGAGAACCAGTGAGGAGCGAGGCCATGCTTGGAACAAGAAGGTTAGGAGACAATGCCAAGGATAGGCTTTGGACTTACAAATATCGTAGAAGACCACACAAAAGAAGTCCAAGCCTTATAGATGAAGTTATTGATGGAGAGCTAGCACAACACCGTGATGGATATCCAAAGCATTGCTCAAGGGTATTACGTAGGTAACCAATGGATTTGGGTACCAAAACCCCCTGCTAAACCACCTCTGTCAAGTGAAGGTCGTGACGTATCAAGAGCAAAGAAGTGCAAGAGGAAATCTAAACGAAAAAACAAGTCTCGAGTCAAAAACATTGGAGAGTGACTGAGCCCCTCACGATTGAAATCAAGAAACCAAACATGACTATTCGAAAGGTAGATCCTCAACCTAGTGTGCTTAACAAGCAAATATTATATGTACTCGTTGAGGGTACACAAAATCCACTAGTTCCCAAGGAGCCCTTGATTTTCGAAGAGATAACGAGCACCATAGGCGCAATGTTGCTCGTCATAAGGCTAATTTCTCAATAAAGCAAATGGTAGAGTCGTCTAATAGCCATGAGCAAATCTTTCAACTAGTGCCAAGTCCACCTAGGAGTCCCAAATCTCCTACACCCTCTTTCCCTAAACGAACATAGGAAGCATAATAGTAGCCATCAAGTGCACTTGCTCAATCCCAATCTCTATCTCCATCTAAGCTTCTAAATGTTCAAGAGGTGGGACATGACACCACCCTTAGTTCTTAGCCTAAGGATATGCCTGTGCAATCCATTATGACTAGCTCAATTGACGCTCAATGGAATCTGAGGGCCAGTTTTAGCTCTAAGTCTCGTCTGTTCTATGGCATGCTACTAAAGGTTGACTCTAGGCTGCCCAGGTGTGGCTTCTCCAATTTCTGGCTTCTAAGAGCCGGGTCAACTCAGGATGTTTAGGGATGTGTTTAGAGTGGCCTTGGCCTGAGGAGGTGACTCACTTACCAATTTAAAATGTTCTGCCTTGGGGGTCCGAGTCTGGGTGGTCCGACTGGAATTGGTTTGACTGATAAAGTCGGAATGTCCGATCGGACCGAGTGGTCCAAGTTTCAAAATGGGTCATATTGCCACGTGGCAGGGTTCAACTAAAAGAGTTGGATGGTCCGATCTTGTAGTTGGTCTGATCGGATTGGGTGGTCTGACTCTAAGGTGGTGCGTCCGAGTCGGACGGTCTGACTGATAGACGGTCTAACTCCGAGAGTTGGGCAGTTCGAGTGTCTGATTCTGGGACTTGGACACCTACAGCCTGGTCCGCCGACAGCGTTTTCCGCGGCCGCAATGCCCCTTGTGGAACGTGTCCTTAGCAATTCACCTGCAGAAGAGATATCGCAACCAACATCCTTGACACCTCCAGCACTGCTGAAGCACCTAAAGCCTAGGCTTGAGGAGAAATCTCTCGAAGATTTGGCCAAGGAGATGGCACATCAAACCAATGAACCAAAGATGAAGTGCCGGATGAAGCTTGATCACAAGCTGACATCCATCACACGTGCGTACATCCATGTGGACATTGGAAGGCTAACATTAGAGCACACAAAGCTCATAGCCGAACCCCTGACTTGGGACAAGCAACAACATATTTGCTTCTGCTGTGTAGCGGTTGCTAAAGAAGTCATAAAGGACATCCCAAAATCCATAGCTAGAGATTTGCGCTTGATACCCTCACTCTATATTACTCAATGTGAGACAAACAAGGAAAATCTCAAAGCAATCAAACGAAAAGGGAAAGGACAAGGTAACTTTGTGTAGAAATGGTACTCCAACCAAAGTTTGGCAACCAAAATTGGCCACTAACTAATGACACTCGTTGAGCAAAGGAAAGCCTCATTAATACATGATCCCACGTATGTTGCAGCAACCTCATTAAGATGGAAATAGTCCATAATGTCCAACTTTCTGCCACTATCCAAAAACATCCCTTGTATGATAAATTGCTTCTAGAAGAAGATCTACATGTGGCTAGTAGGCTAGGAGTAGGGAGCATGGTTCTTGATGTTAGTGCATATGTCTTTTGCCTCACTCAAGACCCTGCAATCCTAGATCTCTATGCTTCCCATCAATACAACCCTGACTTCTTCAGCTAGTTTCGTCCAAGCTTACCTGACAAGAATCCTAAACCGTCTCTTGGTTCTACACTAGAGTTATCCAAACCTCCCAAGCAAGAGAAAAACAGCTCTAAATGCAACATCGTCACTGATAAGAAGCAATGGAGGCATGTCCCAATGGGTAAGGACAAGAGCCTAAAGCAAACACCCCCTGACCCGAAGCAATTGCCAATGCAATCAGATGAGGAGCTAAATGTAGGAGAATTAGGTGAAGAGCTAGACTCTCCAAAAAGAGAGGCAGCTTTACCCTCAAAACCTAGCGAGGTTGTCCAACATGCCGCGGCTATGTCCCATGAGGACACACCAAAAAAAGAGAATGCTGAGGCCCAACCAAGCACATCAATGACTAACCTAGTTTAGGGTCTTAAGTATTTAAAGGATACCCCTCGATTGCCCAAGAAAAAGAGGAGAAAACAATGAAAACAATGGTAGTTGCAAGTGGTGGTAGATGCCAAGAGGATCGAGACCAAGAACATTGAAGAGCTGAGGAATAAAACATCAAGTCCATCCACCAATGAATCCATTGCCATCTCTCCTAACAACGGTGAAACCTCAGATGCATCGATGTGTTCTGATAAGTCAAAGCAACCATTACCATCAACGGTTGCTTGCAACACTCAATCCACCGACAATAGAACTTGCATTGACCAATCAAGAGTGGATACAACACTGTCACAACAGGGTGACAAAACTATACCAGTCACATTGGGGAGAACCATGAAGCAATAGCAACAAAGCCTCAGGAGAAACATGAAAACCCCGAGGACATAAGCAATCCTAGCATTGACCAATCTTGCTCATCTAGGCCTGAGTCCCCAGCTACACTAAAGCCTAGGGAAATCCCCAGAACCTTGCATGAGATAGCAATCGAGAAAGCCTTCATAGAACATAGAAATGTCATAGAGTGCTTGGCTGAGTTGGATGCTAAACTCAAAATATTTGCACATGTCTACATCCTTGCAGACATGGGCACATTCCTTAGGGAGCAGCTTGAGGAATACTTGCCATATCCTCTATCCTGGGAAGAGCTAGAATATATTGACAAGCACTATGACAAGCTCTTACATAAGCATATGCAACTCATCTCTGACGAGGAAGTTGATGACTTATGCTTAACTATGACATTCAATGATGTGCTTTGCCAACCAAATCTCTTAAAGATAGAGCAATTAAAGCAAAAATCAGAAGGTCGAAGTCAGTTTGAAAAATGTTGGTTTGAAAACCGTGCTATAGTGGCCGAACTTGGAGCCCAGATTATGACAATCTTAGAGGAGAAATTGGTCAAATGGCAGTCTCAAAGAGATCCAACCTATGTGGGACCAACTTCCTTTTGAGTACTGACCGCCATTCGGGGTATGGACTTATTTGGAACTAGCCAATAAAACTCTTTGGTTGATAAGATTCTCACTGAGGAGGAGCTACATGTTGCGAGTAGACTCGGACAAGGTACCATGCTACTCGATGTTGCAAAATATCTGTTGTTATTGAGTAAGTTTCCACAAGTACTAGATGCGTGTGCAACACTCCAGTACAATCTTGAGTTCTACAAATGGTTTTGTTCCTCACAAAGTGACATGGATGCATAAATTGTACATAAATAAACAATAAGTTTTGTAATTGTGTATAAATAATACCAGCACACATAAGCAATGATAGTCAAGCATAGGAAGAAAAGTTTGGGTTTGACAAGCTAAGCTCCTCAGGTCCTCCCCTCACCACGTGTCTATAGTCATGACTGTTTCCACCTCGAGGTGGAGGGCATGCAACCCTCATTGCCACCATGGGAAGCCCTGCTCAACACCTTTGAGGGTGTAGACGGGCACCATCCCCTTTTACAGGCTTTCCCCCTTTTCGATCTATTCTTCTGGGGATGAACCATGCCCCATTCCATTACAACCAGTCTGTGCAACTTGGCATGAGCAAAGATCTACTACCGGCTGGAATCTGCCCCATATTTGAGGCAGTACGAACATCATCAGGGGGCCATCCCTCTATAGCAAACACTGCATGCCTCACCTCACCCCTCCTCGTCATATGTGCTTGATAATCCACTATTTAATCCCTTTCATGTGAATAGCTTTGCCCTGCCTTAGGGCCTAACCCCTGGTTCACATTTTGCAGGTTCCTCCACAATATCGCAACATGGAGCACCCCATGTAGCTGGCCTAGAAAAAAGCTCTCCTCCGTAGAAGGGAGCATACGGCACAAGCTCTGTCACCAGAACGCTACGTGCCCACCCTAAAGAGGTATGTGTAGAGACAAGGCCCAAAGCGACATTGCCTAGGATGCAGGCCAAACACTCCCCAAGCCTGGAAGAGGAAGGCTCAAGGGAATGCCTGGGGGTAGTGACCACTGACGTGAAAAAAGACCTGATGTGCAGGCCCTCCTTAGATGCTCGGGCACCAGATGCTCGAAAGAGGAGAAGGAAGCTAAAAACAAGAAGGAATTTGCTAAACTGTTTTAGAGCATTTTTGATACGACAATGGCCAGGGACCACCATTTGGGTCCCAGCCAATATCTCTCGTGCTCGACCTGATAGGAGCCCCCCACTGGCAACGCCCCAGTCGCTTGGTCACTCGAACTCACCCCGTCTCTTACAAATAGAATAGCCCCTATTTTGTATAAGATGCTTACCAAGTGCTATCTTGCCATGACTTTTTGTCATTAGATGGTTAAAGGGGATAGATTCTCCAATTGTACAAACTTTCCATATCTACTTTTAATATATTTCACACCTTTAACAATAAAATATAATCAAGCACATGTGATATGCATCTAAGTCAACCATGGGATTCAGATAAGTGATGTCTCTTTGCATTGCACCTATTCATTATAGTTGAAACGTATGACTTGCATGTACCCTCACGAGTTGTCAAGTGGATATAGGACGACAAAAGTCTCTATATGAAAGCATTCAATATCCAAGGTACCACAATACCACCAATCCCACAAAGAGCTATGACGGAAGCCTCACTACCGAAAGCGAAAATGACCCTTGCAGCCCACCCACATCGCATGGCCCAAAGCATAGTCATTGGCTACTCTCACCTTTTGGGTATCCTTTTGGGTCAAACTCTATATTTGGCTCACAACAGTTGTTATCTCAATTGTACTGACATCGCACGTTACAAAGAGGTTTTGCAAAATCTCAAGTGTATCTCCCTATCTCAACAATCGTTTCCTTAGCAACGAGGCTAGTAACACAATCATCATTGTAATATCCATTTTCACAGCCTTTGAATCTCAACATTTCCCAATCCAAATGAAAGGCTGATAGTCTCAACGTATTGCAATGGGTGTATCCATGTTCTTTTTTAAAAGAGAAAAAAAATAAAGAAAATAAAGGAAAAAACAAAGAAAGGAAAAAAAAAACACTCACGATCACAGCACAACACCTAGGGGTTCTCAAATTAGGTACATCTAGTGACCTTGGTCGGTTGGTTCTATCCCTAGTCCCCTAGCCCCCTACACATCCCCCACAATTGTTCAGGGCACATCAAGGGCAGGACATACCTGGGGAGCTTGTCTCGGGCTAGACCTGTCACCCTGACCCATTTGCACGATTCTTCTTTTGCACTCCATCTCAGTACCATTGCAATCAATAGTGGTAAGCAAGGCACGAAAGACCATGGAAAGTACACCGTACGCTTTGAATAATGCAAGTAGCCACCAGCTACCAAAAGCTAAGGTGTCAATGAACTCAATTATGCTACATTGTGTTGTCAAAATCACAAATGATGTCTCAAGAAGCCTTCATGTGTACTTCTCCTCAACATTGACAAATTTTTCCACCCCATTGAACCCTTGCTTCATCCACACATTGCTACGAGGAACCAGACTAGCAGCCTTCTAACTATGTAATATCTAAGTATGCACGGGCACTCACATAATATCTGAACCACAATCTATACACAGTTTGGGTCCTCAAGTGCAGGACATTACTCTTAGCTTGCTTAGAGTTCGACCTATCTCCCAAACTAGTCAAACTACGTCTTGTGCACACAATAAGAAGACTAGCACTAACCCCTAGGGAGAGACCATATGAGAGGTTTTCAATTGCATGCATTGATGACTTAAAAAAAAATACCGTCAACTCTTCATCAACACTCAACTTTGAACTCTTGTCTTTTCTCATCATGCAAGCCCACAGGAGAATCGTCATGTGCACAATCCCCACAAACCAACCCTGTGCCAACAGCCGTCAGTGCAATTCCCAACAAGGATCAGCCCTATCCCCAACTCCAACAACCCTACCACTAGCCACCCAGACCACCAACATGCCCCCAACGGCCTTCATTTGCATCACCACCAAAACTCCTCCAAAAGACAACCACAACTGTCCCTTTCTTCCACGTCTTCAGTGCATGCCAAAGCCTGCTACCTACGATGGTAAGTGCCATGGGACTGGTACTCTTCTAGGAGGGGGGTAATGTTAACCCTCATACGAACAAGGTGGAAAATCTAGATTTATCTAAAGAGGAAGATAGGGCCAAAGCAAAGTGAAACGGAAGTTGAAGGTGTGCCGAGAAGAATCTGGAAACACAAGAAGTGCAGAAAAGTCCTAAATCAAGGAGAAAGGTGCACAAGAAAAAGCACATATCAACACTTTTTTAAAAGAGCGCAAGGCGCACCGTGATTTATTTTAAGAAGCACTAGGCTCTTACTTGTGCAATTTGTAAAGGTAGCTGGACTGTAGGAAGGAAGCTAGGAAGATAGGAGAACAATGGAAAAAAGGGCCTAGGCCATGGCCGGCCATGTAAAAAAGGGGATAAGGGGATGTCCGCCCAAAAGGGATTTAGGGTTTTGTATATAAAGTTGAAAATGAATGAGAAGCTCATTCTTGTGTGTAGCCAAAAGTAGCTCTTCTTCTTCTTCTTCTTCTTCTTCTTCTTCTTGCTTGCTTGAGCTTATGCTTGAGAGAGGGAGTGAGTGTGTGGGGGTGAGGGACTGTGGTGGAGAAGCTCTCCATCTTCTCCTCTCTTCTTCTCTTCTCTTCTCTTCTCTTCTCTTGCTCGCGGTGATGGAGCTTGGAGTGTGGAGTTTGAGGATGGAGCTTGCTTGAAGCTTGCACTTGGATCGTGGATCTACCAGGGTGCTCAAGAGAGGAGGCAACTCGATCAGGTGTGGAGGTAAGCTCACTACACTCATAGAGATAGATAGCGTGTCGGCTATGTGAGAGGTAGCCATGAGTGCTTGGCTTGGAACGCTTGAAATAATAAGCAGTCAGTGGGTCTTAGCGGTTGATCGCCTCTACATTCATGCTTGCCTTGGACATTTCTCAAACTCCCTAGCATCTTCACTTTCTTTGGCCACTACATATCATCGTCGTTTTTTACATGTGAGAACATTATATCGTTTTTCCGCCTCACTTCATTCTTGTCCCTTAGGGAGGATTTTCAGCTTTCTACGTGCAGCCTTACATTCATCATCAAACCATTTCTTGCATGGCAATCCTTTGGCAATTTTGTGATTGCTCTTTGGTTTCCCAAAAAACTATATAGTTGTATTTAACATTGCACCTCTCAGATCAACCCATGTGCTTCTAGTAAGATTACTCATAAGACTATCCAAGTGACCAGCATATGCTTGTTTCTTGTCTACATCAATACAAAATGCACCAGTACCTACTGTGTCCCATGCATGTCCTACATGGTGGCAAATATCAAGTGTCAAGCCCAAAGCTATATGATCCAATTTTGGATGTTTTCCACCCAACCAGAACTCTCTGATCATGCATAAATCATTCATGTGTACCATTGCATAGTCTACCACACTGGAATCTCCACTAGCTGAGTAGCACGTGTATCCTTCAGTATCAGGAAAATAATTCATACCATTCAATATCGGCATGTGCAAACCATTAACCATATCCATCAAAGCACGTCCATGAGCGTTAATGTATGTATCCTCAGACTGTCTACAACAACATGCATCTACATCCACAACCTCTTCCTTGTCTAGCTCATCACGCGCTATGGGTTGAAATTACAAACGTCCAATACATGCATTTAAGTCACCTAAGACCATCACATGTTCTTGTTGCATATATGTGCATGCATCCATACTCAAATATTCAAAAGGTTCTTGTGAATCCACTTCATGTCGTGTATAGAAGGGGGACTCCTTATGTGGAATGTAACATCCCACAATGTACATCGATGTAGTGTGCTTGAGCATAATCCATATGTACCGCTTATGTCGGTCTACTTTACATACATCAATCATTCCTTCCAAATGACATTTTTATATACATGCAACTCCTCCTTGCCCTCTTTTTCCTACATGTGGTTGATATCCGGAATTCTACATGTCTCCTGCTCCCATGTCTCAGTGAAGAACACAATGTCAGCATCACCAACCATAGCATTAATGCTTTCACCTTTGTGCCATGGAAACCCTCTACAATTCCAAAACAACATCTTCATAAGCGTGCAGCTCCCATGGGTCACGCATCCCCATGCATCCTTTGAAGTGTTATCACTAGATTTCTTTTGCTTATTGTATTGCTTCCAATGTTCCTCCTGTTGCATGGAGGTGCGATCCTCATTTACATAAAAATATGTTCCCATTGAAGTATACTCACTACTATCTAAAAGTATAGTTCTCTTATGTGCATCCAATAGAGTGCATACAATGGCTCTTGCCTTCCCATCATCTTTCTTCTTGCCCATACGGCGAGCACCAAGATAGGTGCATCTGCCATGGCAAAATGCTTACCAAAAAACTCCGTGACTTCCATAGTAAGAGATAGCATAGCCTCATCATCTATTTCGAGCAACCCCCAAATAACCAGGTTTTGGGCTTGCTTTTCTCTTTCTTTATGTTCACATGCATCCACATCATCTACCACTGCATCACCACCCTTTGCATGAAGTACATGCATGTCTCCATTTGGGGGAATATGTGCTACTACTCCGGCCCATGTTTTTGGTGTTTCCATGCATATGTGTGTCACCATACTCGTTTCCAAGTCTGTGATTCTCTTGGCGTGTTCCTCCATAGTCTGTTCCAACTGTGTATTCTTGCTTTCCAACACTTGACACTGGAGAGCCAAGCGTGTGATTTCTTGATTTTGTGCATTGATTGATGCTTGAAGTGTCACCAAATCCCATCCTGTGAGATTTCTTCAACACATGGCTGCTCCAACATGCCAATAGAGAGAGATGAACCTGTGGTTGTCAAGTTGGCTTTGCTGTGTGTGACTAATCGTCCACTCCGAGAAAGGTGCTCATTAGTATCTCCAATAATAGTCAGGTTTCCTGGTTCCAATAGAGGGAGAGAGAGAGGGGAAATCTGGACTAAAAAAGGAATAGCTTGCCCTTTATAAAGAGGAAGGCCACCATTGAGATCATGGGGTATCGAAGAGGGATGACACGTCAGGAGGAGTATGTTTCTTGCAATTTATCCTTATGGATATCATAGATATGATTTATGTTAGTGCTTGGCATTTCCATGGATTGGCAAGGTGTAACATACATTAGGATGGATACAAAAGCAAAAAATGTTTTGATTACTAATATTGTGGAATTAGGCACTTTGTGGAGGATAGAATAAGGTGAACAAACAATTTGTAAGGCTTAGATTCAATCCTTCAAGCCTTTCTCAAAGGGATACTAAAAGGAAAATATTTGTGTGTGCCCACTAATCAATTATTTTTGTGGTAGTGATCATGACATGTGGCTAAAGGTGCATAGTCAAATTATCTTTTGTATATGTGATGTAGAAAACCTAACATCTACTTGAATAATTGGCTTGGCAATCAAGTGAGAGGGATCGAGTTACCTAGTTAATCATGATTAGACACTTGTAATAAATGTTGATGTAAGAGGCACTTGTAATAAATAGGTGTAATGTTCTAAGGGTATCCGTCCATGAATTGTAATATATTTTAACCTTATACTCCAAAGACTATTTACATAAATAGAGAGTGAGGAAGTATGGTTAATTGTGGGAGAAGAGTATTGTCAAAGGGGAAATAGAGAGTGAAATGAGTGTTTCTTTTAAGGACTTGAGAAGAGTTTTAGGTGGAAATTGTAAAGAGTTTGAGAGCCTAACATAGCTTTTTATTGGATATAAAGCTATCATAAGGAAAGTGTGTGTTTCATGCTAAAGTCTTAGAGTTGGGGATATGGAAGGACTACGATGGGAGGGGAAAAAAAGAATGATCATGTATTCAAAGAGGCATGCTAAGGAGTGCAAATACAAAGTTGGATACCCAAAGAAAAGTCAAGAAATTAGGACCTAAAACATTAGTGGTGAGTAAAAGTAAGAATGAGAAAAAGAAAGGAAGTTAAATGAAGGTGACCTAGAAAGAGATTAGAATAAAGCATAGTATCATATATCAAGGGGAGGTTAATGATAAGGTCAATAAGCTAGTATGATTGGATACATAGGCATGAAGTTAATAAAGATTTTTGGTTAAGGACCCACACATAGTTTGAAGGATTACCATGCATGTGTTTAAAAGAGATGCACATAGAATAGTAATTCTGGAATAGAGGTAAGACATTGCATTTGCAAGCCATCTAAAATTCAATTTATGTAGTTTAAAGTTGGCCATAAGGAAGGCAAGTGACCAAGAAGTAGGGGTATTTGCAAGTTGGTAGCCTCACTAAAGGTTAAAAAAGTATTAAGTAGGGCATTCTTTGCTTCTTAAATATCAAGAGATCTTGTAAGGATATGATTTAGCCCTAATTTTAGTAATTTTAAAGAAAAGGATCCTCAATAATATCAAGGTTAGTAGTGACAATATGCTAATGATCTTTAAAATGGAAATTTGAGTCATAGAGCTGACAAAAACATGAAGGGTCACTATTGACGAAACAATCTTTTGGAAGGTACAATGATTGTTTGAGGGAGGGAAGAAAAGACCATCAAAATGTGATGGATGACCATACAAAACTCAGGAGAGATACACCTTGAGAAAAAGGAATTCTCATAGAAGAGATTTAAGACATACATACTCCATGAGTACATTGGCAAACAAAACATGGATTACAATATTTTGATTTATTTTGGATGGAAGAGACTTCCTTCCATGTAGTTACTTAAAAAGAGAAACCTATATCAATCATACAATAAATTTTTAATGGTGGTGCTACAATCTTCCAATGAAATAATTTTCACATTTTAAATTAATGGAATTAGAACTTCTTGTGGATGGCTCATAGAGGACCAGGTTTCTATTTCCAAAGTTCCTTGGCTTGGTAGGAGGGTGTTCTCTTCTACTGCCACGTGATGATGTAACTTGTTGAGAGAAGTTGCTCCTTTTGTTAGCTTGTTGTATAGATTCTTGAATGTTGGTTTTTGAGGGAAGTAGGAATTTATCAATAAGTTTTATTCCATCTCTTTGAGATTTGCAAGTAGACTAACATTGTTATGTGTGAGAGTCTTCTTCATGGTCGATAGAACAATCTCCTTGTAATAAGCAAATACTAATGATGCTTTAATGAAAACATTACATTCACCAATCCATTTGAAGAAGAGAATCAGAGATCTTCTTAGTGTTCTTCCAATGAAAATATTTTTGATATCATGGATAATAAACCACAATGCATGATCAAAACCATAGAGTAGAACTATTCTTGCATTCTGATTTGTGACTAGTAGCATCACATGCACATTTTATAAAAGACCTAAAATAGTTCATACACCCATAGAGGAACTTAGCATCCTTTTTGCCTTTTGGTTCTTTGTGAGATTAGGTGGACACACAAAGACCATATGGGAAAGGGCATCTATTTGCTTCAAATGTCTGCATTAACAATGGTGCCATTAGATGTGTAGTGGCTAATAAAGAAGAAGTCCCATCATGTGCCAATCTAGAATATTCCTTGGGTAACGTAGATAGATCTTTTTCACCAAGTAAAATAAGCCACATTCCAATTGGGATTAGGGTTACAAGAGTATAAGCCTCAAAACTCCAAGTCTTGTTGTTTTTGTCTTGAAGAAGGAATTCTAAATGTTGTGGTGGAATGAAGGCATCAACGTAAAGTGTTTCTCCTTGTTATTTAGCTGTGATGGAGTATGCCAAGTAATGGCTAGGACATTGGCTTCCTCTTCAAAATGTGATGGGGTAATGAGAGATTAGTACTCCACATTTTCAGTGCTCAGGAGGGGTGAGAGGATTTCAAATGATATCCTTAGTTTGGAATTCTTTGAGGAAAAGGGGACTTTGTTAATAGTGAAAACATGTTTCAGTATTTTCTATAGGAATCAAGCCATTCAAAGTGAATTTTCTTATCCTCTTGTATACACATGAGTAGGCCTTTAGTAAGTGCTTTAACCTCTATGATAGCAGATTTAGGGTCCACCAAATGCATTTGGTAGATTTTTAGCCATCCAGTACTATTGAGTTGCAAGAGTAGAAGGGCTTTGGAATTTGGGTCATTGGTCAGGGTAGAAGACTCAAGATTAATGATTGTATGGTATACCTTAGAACACCACATATTTTGAAAAGTCAACAATTAAAACCATTAATGGTTATAAAAGATTAAGATCATAGCTTTTACAAGATACCATGACCACTAGTATGTGTGTCTTACCAATAAGCTTATCACAGAAAATAGATTGCTGATTTTTAGACATAGTGGCAATAAAATAAAGTTTTTTTTTCCAATAATTGTGGTTATATGATATTTTTGTACAAAATTCATGTTGTGTGCTATAAACCAATCTCAATAAAAGGAATATACATTGACATTTTTTGTAGCATATTGATGTTTGCTTTATACCACATTTATTAATCAACTTAGATTTTGTTCCAAACCAAGGTACTTATAAGAACATGCAAAGAGGGACCCTCCTATCTACAAAACCAATACACAAGTTAGTGAGAACTAAAAGGTATCAATGGGTTGTTGGTGTTGGGTGATCACCTTGGTTGTTATCCCCTTCACACCACGTGGATAATACTTGATTTGAAGTTGAGGAAGACATAATTGTTGTGGTATGCAATAGTTGCCTTTTGTCTCTAAGTGTGAGTTGATCCAATTGCTATTTTAGAAAAGCCATAGTTTGTGAGAATCTATAATTCTTAAGAGTTCTTGGTAGTATTCTCCAACTTTTATTTGAAGTGCAAGTTAACTATGGAAAAATATTAGGCAATTACTAGAGAATTTAAAACATTTTAAAAGAAGAAAGGAAAGGAGAGCTTGGTGGTATTTGAATAAAACGCCTATATTTAGATGACCATTAGTTAAATATTAAGTAAGTTAATTTAAGTCCCAATTTTTGCAGAGCAAAGAAATGTGTATTTTACAAAAAGATTATTTGTCTATACAAAGTATGCAATAAGGATATCTATTACTCAAGCAATAAAATTCTAAACTTGGTCCAAATTAAGAAAGACAATACAAAGAGGAATGAGATTTTATCAAGATATTGGACTTGCAATAGATAAATGTATGTGCCAAGCTCTAAATGTATTTTGCTATAATGAAACTTTATGAGTGACAAGAATAAACTTAATGAGTGATTAAATTCGAGGAGTGATAAAAATAAATTTAATGAGTCTATGCAAAGGAAGAGAAAGACACATGAATCCATACATTATAACATTTTATCTTTTACACTTAAAAGAGATTTACCTAATGAGGAAGTATGAGTGAGGTGAACTCAAAATTGTGAAGAGCTTCTAATGGTTGTTAAGGGGAAATTTGGACTCAGGAAGGAATAGCTTGCCCTTTATAAAGAGGAAGGCCGCAATTGAGATCATGGGCATTGAAGAGGGATGATAGATTGAGAGGAGTCTATTTCTTACAGTTTATCCTTATGGATGTCATAAATATGATTTATATTATTACTTGGCATTTCTGTGGATTGGTAAGGTGTAATCGCATGGTAGCTAGCAAGTCTACTGACTCCGTTAGGATGGATACGAAAGCAAAAAATGATTTTATTATTAATGTTGTGGAATTAGTCACCTTTGTGGAGGATAGACTAAGGTGAAGAAATGATTTGTAAGGTGCAGATTCAATCCTTTGAGCCTTCCTCAAAAGGGATAGTGAAAGGAAAATATTTGTGTGCACCCCGGTAATCAAATTTTTTGTGGTAGTGATCATGATACGTGATTAAAGGTGCATAGTCAACTGATCTTTTGTGTATGTGATTTAGAAAACCTAACATTTACATCATTGATAAGCACTGTAAGGATATAGGGGAATATCAATGGACAGTTCCAACACATATTAGCGGCGTTGCTATTCGTCGCAAATAGTGACGTAAAAAGCGACGATACTCAGAAAACAAAACGGGCCAAAACCCAAGTGTGGCATTTTGCTGCAAAGAGCAAAAGAGAGAGTGAAATAGATCGTGCGTTTAGGAGGGAGAGGGAGAGGGAGAGGGAGAGAAAGAGAGAAAGCGAGAAAGAGAGAGAAGGAGAGCTTCTCACCGCTGCCACCACCGTTCACGAAGAAGAGGAGGAAGTGCACGAAGGGTGAAGAGGAGCCGCTGTCGCGAAGAGGAGACGAAGAACCCATCCTTGAGTCTTTGTAGTGAGTGCATTGCTCCCTCTTGGTTTGTTCTTGTTCTTTCTCCTTTTCTTTTGTTTGTTTTTGTTGAGAATGAGGTGAATTGAGGAAGAAAGAGAGGAAATGAGAGAGGGAAAAGAAGGAAAAAAGAAGGAAGAAAAAACGAGAGAGAGAGAGGGAATAAACATGAAACATAATAAAGAAAGAGAGAAATAGAGAGAGAGAGAGAGAGGGAGGGAGAGGAGAATGAATGAGAAAACATGAGGGGGTAGAGAAAAACAGAGAGGGTTTATTCTTGTTATTTAATTTCTTCTTTTTTTGTTTGTTTTTTTTACAATGATGTGCATTGAGGGAGAAAGAGAGGAGATGAGAGAAAAAAAAAGGAAGAAAGAGTGAAACACAGAGGGAATAAAAATGAAACATAATAAAGAAAGAGAGAAATAGAGAGAGAGAGGGAGGGAGAGAGGAGAATGAATGAAAAAACATGAAGGGGTAGAGAAAAACAAAGAGAGGGTCTGTTCTTGTTCTTTAATTTATTCTTTTCTTGTTTTTTTGAAAAAACAATGATATGCATTGAGGGAGAAAGAGAGGAAATGCGATAAGAAATGAGAGAGGGCGGAGAATGTGGTGCATTGAGGGAGAACGATAGGAAATGAGAGAGGGAGAAGAAGAGAGAGAGAGAGAGAGAGAGAGAGAGAGAGAGAGAGAGAGAGAGAGAGAGAGAGAGAGAGAGAGAGAGAGAGAGAGAGAGAGAGAGAGAGAGAGAGAGAGAGAGAGAGAGTAAACATGAAAGATAACAAAGAAATGGGGAGAGAGAGAGAGAGAGAGAGAGAGAGAGAGAGAGAGAGAGAGAGAGACAAAGGAGAATGAGTGAGAAAACATAAGGGGATGGAGAGAAACAAAGAGGGGCAACAAAGAAAGAGAGAGAGAGAAAGAAAGATAGGAAATAAGAGAGGGAGAAGAAGAAAGAAAGAGGAAGAGAGAAGTGGCCATCGCGTTTGATGAACTCTTGTGTTCTGAAACTGTTGAGCAATATATGAAAGGTGGGATGGTGGTAGTAGTAGTAGTAGTAGTAGTAGTAGTAGTAGTAGTAGTAGTAGTAGTAGTAGTAGTAGTAGTAGTAGTAGTAGTAGTAGTAGTAGTAGTAGTAGTAGTAGTAGTAGTAGTAGTAGTAGTAGTAGTAGTAGTAGTAGTAGTAGTAGTAGTAGTAGTAGTAGTAGTAGTAGTAGTAGTAGTAGTAGTAGTAGTAGTAGTAGTAGTAGTAGTAGTAGTAGTAGTAGTAGTAGTAGTAGTAGTAGAGAGAGAGAGAGAGAGAGAGAGAGAGAGAGAGAGAGGGTTTTGTTAAAGGTGCACCTTGGGTGTGTTCGACACTTCAGGAAGGCGTGGAAGGCCTGTGTCTCTAGGCTTCGTAAAGCGAAAGAGAGATTGGACTTGGAGGTGAATGAATGGTTTTCTTGACATGCTTTGCACTACCTCCTCCTACGCTCTGCATATCGAGTCACACACAAAGAAAAAAAGGTGGCGAGGTCTAGTGCAATACCATGGGATGGCCAATGTAGGGTAGCTAGTCCCTCGCCCCCATACATAGCATATTAGACTTTACATACTGTAGGCCCGACCATAAGGGGGTGGAGAGAAACAAAGAGAGGGGCAACAAAGAAAGAGAGAGAGAGAAAGAAAGATAGAAAATAAGAGAGGGAGAAGAAGAAAGGAAGAGGAAGAGAGAACGAGAAAGAGAGAATAAACATGAAAGAGAAAGGGGAAATAATATAAAACGAAGAGTGCAAAGAAAGGTGCAAAGAAAGGGGGAGAAACAAAGAAAGGAGGAGAAAACCAAGACTTTAGTTGATGTTAATTTTGTTGAGTTACAAGAGAAGAAATCCCTTCTCAAACAATTTAAGAAAGAAAAAGAGAATGAGAATAAAAACAAATTGTTTGTCGTAACGTAGACCAAATGGAAAACGATGAAGGTCGTGATGTTCAAGATCGCGAGGCATATCTTAATCAACGTGTCCCATGCCCTTGCTCTCAAGCTTGTTCAATCAGAGATCATTGATCAGGAGATCTCAAACTTTGAGAAAACAATAAGAAAAGTGTATATCAATCATGCATTGTATTCGCAAACTAATTGAATATCATATACAAAAACATTGGATGTGGCCGTAAAATTTATTACAGGGAGGTGACATCTCATTCCAAGGAGGAGTGCACCTATTGTAGACAGTTAGAAGAGTTCATGGGTGTCCAATGGATGGAGTGCCTGAGCCAATCCACCACTTGGAAGGCACTATCCAGTCTATACCGTCAATACCAGAGGAGATGGGCAGCCTTTCAGACTTTCCTACAATATTGGAACTTGAGATGGAGGCAATGATCGATGCATTGAGATGCCCATGGATGCCGAGTCATATGATTTACTTAGAGAGGAAGCATCCATACCATTATATGATGGGTGCCAGGTATCTCACTGAAGACGCTGATTGCACTCCTAAGTGTGCAAGCAAAATACGGGTGGAGTGATGCGAGTGTGATCGAGTTGTTTAGGTACCTGCTACGTACGCTTTGTTGATTTCTTTTCGGCATCATTATAAAAAACAATTGTGCTTTTTCAAGGTGTTTTATGATTTCTTTTCAAGTTTCTAAAGTATTATATATTACCACTTGCAAATACTATACGTGAGTCTCATGATGATGCACGACATGTTTTACGAAAGCTTAGCATGGACTACAATAGCATCCATGCATGTGTCAACGATTGCGTGCTCGAGGAGAATATGAGACTATGGAGACATGTTCAAAGTGTGGTGCTCACATGTATCGATAGGACTTGCAAGGGCAAACCATCACTCAAAAAGTTCTAAGACACTTTCCACTTATCTCGTGTATATATCACATGTTTCGTACGTTAGGCATGACGAGCTTGACAACGTGGCATGCACAAAATAGATCCACAAATGGAGTCCAACGATATCAAGGATTCATGCACATGGAGTCACATTAACTCTACCTTTTCAAGCTTTGCACGAGAGCCAAGGAATCTTCGACTCAATCTTGCTATGGATGGCGTAAACCCATTCGATCTTTACTCAACTTCTTACAGTGTGTAGCATGTAGTCCTTGTTAACTACAACATGCCACCATGACTTTCTACGAAGAAAGGACACTTGATCCTTAGCTTCTCGTTCCTGGACGCTACAAAGTCAAGAATATAGATATCTATCATCGTCCATTAGTCGATGAGCTTAAGATTTTGTGGGAGGAGGGTTGCCATAGAAGATATGAGCAAGTGTGACGGTCGACAGTCTGCCAATATACGAGCCATTCTCATGTGGACCATGCATGACTTTTCCGGATTCGAGGAGTGCTCAGGTAAGTAGGTTTCCGTTCTTGTTGGTAATATCTATCATAGCTCGTTCAAGTTTGTATTCACAGGACAGAGGTGTTGGGACAGATCTGATTACCTCAGGTTATTATGCATGTCCATTGTGTGGGCCACAGTTAGACTCTCGAAGGTCACAAACCATGAAGAAGATGGTATATCAAGGACACATCGCTTTCTTGCTGGAGGGTATGAACCGAGGGAAGGTTTTCTTGGACGACCTCCAGCATGAATGAACGCCCAAAGCTGGAACAAGATGAAAATGGTCCACACAGAGTTGCATCCAAATGGAATGCGATGGCTCTCAGTTTTCTACAAGTTGCCGTATTGGATCCACTTACAAATTAACCATGTGTTGGATCCCATACATATTTTTAAGAATGTGGATAGCTTACTATGGGACCACATCATATGAAAGAGAGACATTGTAGGGGCACGAATGGATTTGAAGGAGGTAGGTAAGATGGAGGCGCTTTGGCCGTAGTTGAGTGTTGATGGGGTCACTTGCAACTACCTTGCACTCCTTGGGTTTTGTCCACTAAAGAAGAGCGCCTTGTGAAGCAAATTATCAGGTATGTCTGTACTCTGATAGGTATGATGCATTCTCTCAGATCCACGTTTTTTGAAGATGACCAATTATCAGGGCTAAAATCCCATGATTGGCATAAGATATGTCAGGTTTGTACTACAAATGGATTGTAAGTGGCCTGTGTATTTTGCTATTTGAAGTGTAGTCATTGTTCATAATGCTTCTTCATTTGTAGCAGTTTGTACTACTGATCGCGATCGCAGGATGCCTTACTCCAGAAATATGCAGAGAGATTTATAGGTTGTCAAATTTAGTGCAATGGATCTCACAGAAGGAGATTAAGACATTCTCTATTGAATCCACAAGGCGGGGAGTAGGAGAGACGATTTGTCTCTTTGAGAAGTACATGCCCATCAGCATGCTCATGATACAAACCCACCTCTTGGTGCATCTTGTAGACGAAGTGGAGATTGCTAGATGTGTCCATACATGATGGATGTTCTTCTTGGAGCACTTCATGAAAACCCTAAAAGGCTTTGTGTGACAACGACCTGGGGCAGAAGGTAGCATGGCTGAAGGTTGGTTGGTGTCTGAGGTGTTAGTGCACATTTCACAGTGGCTACTAACGGTGGATTTAGACAATAGCATACTATGGTTGTTGAAGAACGATGATAGACTGACCGGAGATGTGGTGGTTGGAGATGGGGTAGAAAAAAGGATGGATGCTGCAATGGAAAAGAAAGTGAATCATTTTTGTATATTGCACCATTCCTCCATGGAGACATGGCTCGCTAAGTATGAGCAAGCTAGGAAAGATCATGCTTCTTCCTGATTCTAATTTCAAAGTAGTATGCACTATCAACCAATTCGATATTCTGAGGTCATGGAGGAGATGCCACGATTTATGTCAATGTGATGGTTACATGGATCTTTGATCGTAGCCTCTCGTGAAGGGGTGGAGGGTGGGTGGAGGTCTCAACTAAGGAGTGGGAATTCTCGAGGGGATGTAGTCCAAAGGTGACCACATGTTTTATAAGCTGTCGTATCTAGATTTTATATGTGACAACTAATTAACCATTTCAATGTACAGTACAAAATATACAGTGCGACGTGGTTGTGTGGACGACATTTCTCTGTGGAGCATATTAACAAAATGTGCTCCACAACGAATTGTGGTATCATGGCAAAGTTCGAACAAGAGAGCCGACGGCAAGCCATGGATCCAAATACCGTTATAGATGAGATAAAGTATTTTGGGAACTTGCAAAGTATTATCACGGTGGAGTACCATAGCTTCTCCATGATCCTATTTGATGTGCAGTGGTTCAAAGTGGTACTGGAAAGAGCCGGGGCAACTGTTCAATGAGGTCTATCTAGATTTCTCGAAATAGATTCCAAAAAAAGATGGATGGATTTGCATAACATCTTTGTATTGCCGGCTCATTGTGAATAGGTGCATAAATTAATATTTTTTTAAATTTTATTACGACATGGTATATGTCACAAATGTTAAATCTCTCTTGTATGTGTTTTTGAATAGGTAATTTTCTATTCAAACCCCTAACAACCTCGACGGTGGTATGTTGTACCTTCAGCTCCCCGAAGTGCGAGAGTATATGATGAAAGCAATGTTTCCAACGTAGATGAGGACAATATGCAGATAGAGGGGTAGAGGGGTCGATATTGCAAGGGGTGGAGGCCACCCAAAGCTTGGAGCATGTAGAGGAGGCAGAATGGGATAACAATGATGGAAAGACAGGAGGCCAATAATTCTTTGAGAACGAGGTGGACTCATCTTTTTGTGGTAAACTTTCTATTGACGTTCTAGTGTATGCGGAGTTGTGTCAAGAGATTGACATGGGACCATAGGCTACATCATACTTGGAGCATCCACTTGCTCAATTCGTTGATGAATCACTTATAAGGGTACTCTAGAATATGCATTTTAAGTAAGATAAAATTTTTTAGAGTTATATTACCATGCTTTGCTTGAATCTTTATATTGATTATGCTAATATCAATTTTTGTATGTGCAGGCAACCTTTGTGGATATTTGGATAGTATGATAAGTTGAGGGATGAGCGACGAGGAGCTACATGAGATCTTCACATGTATGTCTCTTGATCAGATGGCTTGATTTAGAGATATGACAGAGCTGTCTCTCGGACACCATCAGGCTATTCCGTTAGATCTACTTCGGCATGTTCTGATACTTCGATTTCCAGTAGTAGATGAGGTTAATGCTCCATAGACTTGGGTCGGATGGAGGGAGTGGTTCTAGGGGATGCTGCAGAGACCTGGATGTGGTGAGCCCATGATCGGCTTGAGATACATGTGCTACTCCTCGCTCTCATGTAGGTTCGAGAGAGGGTGGCTCAGGTGGTTGTTGTGGAGGTATCGATGTAGTGTCTCCGTCTCGTCGTTCTGTTAGAGTTGCGTCATCTGTGGGATTTGTCACACATGTGGGGATGTCTACTCCAGTCACTCCATCAGCCATTTGTAGGTGGCACCCCTATGGGTGCTCCTTTGAGAGATATGACCCCCGTGGGTACACCAGATGTACAGGGGTCTCCTAGATATGCCCAGGAGTGCAGTCACAGGTGGGAGAGGACATAACTTGGACATACCCCAGAGGGGTATGGATACCTTGTAGATAATAGGACAGGAGCTGTCATCATGAATGATGAGGGGAGGAGGGTGATGGCTTGTATGAGAGAGTTGTGCCAACAAGTTTTTCGGCACAACGTCTTGGATCATTGGATGAACATATTAGAGGGGAGCAAGGACTACATAGTAGCATCCTTGCATGAGGAGTTTCCGGTACCCAACCGCAACAGATAGGTTTTCCACAGGCTAGATGATGGAGTGTATGCATGCGTACATGTCACATAGATGATTGAACACACACAAGGTACTTAAGAGTGGGGCCTCAAAGCCCGAGTGGCTAGATGTAGATGATTGGCACCGACTCAGGGAGGAGGCTACAGATTCTCCGGGACGTTGGAGATAGCAGCGCGAGGCAGCGAGGGCACGACTGAAGGCAAGAGTGGTCCATCATCTTGGAGTGGCGGTCACATCACTTATCTAGAGGCTTTTGTAAGTTTTTCTTTTGTTCTTCTCACTTATTTTTTTTGCATTATCACTTGTACTAACAATCATGTTTCTAATAGTTGTATTTTGTTTTCTTTGTAGCACTACATTACAAACTGCGATCCCATCAGCCTAGAGACTCGATATGCAGAGAGACACGGTCGCACTGCATTGATCGATAGATTGTATGCACGTGACGGCCCAGTAAGTCACTCATCTTTTTTGTCCGTAGTTCCTAATTTTAATTAAAATGCATTATTGTATGGTGGATTGATGTCTAGTTGTTTCTTTTTTTGTAGAGTCCGTTCGATGCTCCGTAAATCTATAGCTCACACTTGGATCCGTGGAGCACACATCCTCTTCTTTTTCGGTCTTGTGATTTATGTAGGCATTTTCTATGCACTATGTTATTATCATCCTTTGTATCTTGCCATGATTCCACGAGCACTTTTATTAAGTGATCTTGTATTTATTTTATGTATCATTCTTGTGGATTCAAGTACACTTTGCCTTGATTTTGACAACCATTGTACACTTTATTGTAATACTTTTGTATGGCCCAAATACAACACATAGTGCTACATCTGCCCTGCTACAATTTTTTTCTCTCTGTAACTGTTGCTATTAGCATCACAAATTTACCTGCACGCATCGCTATTATCGTTAGAGTTTGTGTCGCAAAATGTCGCTATTGGCATTGCTATTTGTATTGCAAATGCGACGTAAATAACAATGCAAATAGCGATGCCGATAGCGATGGTTCTATGGTGTCGGTAATATTGAAGTGTTTAGCGATGATGATAGCAAATTTTTTGGTGAACATTTTTATCACTTTGAACTTCGCTATGAGGCCTGTATCTTGTAGTGAAGCTTGTCAATCAAGTGAGAGGGAGGGAGGATTCAAATATGTTATCAAGAGTAAGAATAATGCCTATGTGATAATCTTGGCTCAACAATCCCAAGGGATGACAAGCTCAATTTGCTAATTTGTATGGGGCATCTAGCATCTACAAACAAAATTATATTAGAAAAGGTACTTGGTTATAATAAGTCAAAAATATGGAGTCATTTTTAATGTGGCTTTAAACTAAAGATCATCATCATAGTAATGAGGCTAACTACATGGAAAATGTAATAGACACTAAAAGTAGTGAATATATATTGAGTGGGAAGACAAATTTTATAAACAGTTACAAGATATATCCAAGTTGCATTTAGCACAACATACATTTGTAAGGTTATCATAGTTGTCACAATACAACATCATTCCACATAGTTAACAAATGTTGATATCTTATTAGACTTTTTTCTCCTAGAGTTGCAGAATGATAGCAAGTACCATTTCCATATTATCATATATCTATGCAAATTTTGAAAGGAAAACCACTATTAAAAATGAAAAAAATTATGTCTGTGAGGCACATAATGTGTAGAAGATGGTCCCATATGTAGGTAATGCAACATAAGTCACAACACTTCCATTGCTTCCATCTAGCGTTCCTCATCCTTCCAACTAACGTTCCCCATGCGCTTTGCATGCAAGGATTGCTAGGTTGCTTCGTGGCATCACAACACTTCCATTGCTTCTAGTGCACATAGATCCACTTAAAATGTGAACACAACATTGTATGTTCATGTACTGAAGAAAGCAAATAAAAGCTTTTGGCATATCTTTTGTATACAACGTTTATAATATTGCTCAAAACAAATTGATAAATGCCAAGCATAAATATGCTTGACTTTCCCTAAGAAAGATAGATCTACATGACTAATTGGCTTGGCAATTAAGTGAGAGGGATTGGGTTACCTAGTTACTCATGATCAGGCACTTGTAATAAATGTTGATGTAAGAGGCACTTGTAATAAATAGGTGTAATGTTCTAAGGGTATCCATCCATGAATTGTAATATAGTTTAACTTGATATTCCAAAGACTATTTACTTAACCTTATGCTCAATAGTAAACCATCACATGCATGATGTTACAAGGGTGTAGTCATGAGGGTTGTTCATATTGTACCTTTCTTTCTTTTGAGTAATACAGCAAGTGCTTACCTTATTCTTACATTTCATGTGTTCTTTCCATGCCATGTTGAGTGGGTGAGGAAGAGTGAGTTGGGGGTAGGTGCATTATGCTAGGCATTAGAGCGACTCTTCCTTGGCACTAAGGAATGCTCACAAAAGTAGGCGAGAGGATCCAACACCTAGGAGTTGAGGTGTGGCTCCCTTGCATCACACCCTCTAAATGTGAGATACAACTTCCTTGTGATACACCATCTAAAGATGAGGTGCATCTTCCCCATAACATACCATATGAAGTAGAGGTGTAGCTTTTCCCCCCTACAATGACAATGGGAGACAATGCCCCCAACAACATTGAAGAGAAGATGAGACATGGGAATGAATGGAGAGAAGCCCAAGAAGTGAAGGTAGCTAGGTTGGAGAAGCATATAATAGGCATGTATACACTTCTGGATGCCATTTGGAAGAACCTACAAAGGGAGGAAGAAGAGGAGGAAGCTCAAAGGAAGGTTGATGAAGAAGCTCACCTAGAATGGATGAGACATCAGCAAGGAAGAGAATAGGCATAAGATGATAGAAGAGTAGATAGGAGGGCCCAGGAGAAAGTAGTTGGAAAGAAGAAGAAGGAGAAAGAGAAGCAACCAAAGTCATCCAATAAGAAGAAGGAGAAAGAGGAGCAACCCTAAGATAGCCCTTCCAAGAGGACCAAAGTGAGAAATCTTATGTGAAAGTTTTTGAGGGACACTAGCCACATCACAATCCACCTTGGTACTAAGGGGAGCATTCAAACATGGAAGACACAACATCAAGTGGATCAAGAGTAGCAACTACTTGCACCTATGGAGGAGATGAGCCACAAGCCCCATGGATTCAAGGGATTTCATATGGGAGCGAAGAGATCCAAGACCATCCAAGAGTTGGGATAATGAGTGCACCCACAATGCATGGTAGCACGGGTGATAGCAATGCACCATCTATACATGAAGGGAAACGTGAGAGAGTAGGATCAAGTAATAATGGTGGACACCAAAGCAAATTACAACTTTATCACCCTCTCATCACCCTAGAATGCGTAGCAAAGCATGGATTGAAGCTGATCAAGGCACAAGAGGATCTAATTGTGACCTTCATGCAAGGAGAAGCCAAAGAGGTGAAGTAAGCATTTTCAATGCTAGTCAAAGCAAGAAAATGGAAGGCCAAAGTAAACTTCCTATTGATACATATGGATGAATCTAAAGTCATTTTTGGATTGTTTTATGATAAGCATTTCAAAGTAGTGTTTGGGAAAGGAATCGATGAGATGTTGTTGGATATGTAAGGAGGAGTGCCAGTTTCGTGTGAGGGATTACAATATCTAAAGAGACATGTAATAATCAAAGTGCAAGTGAAGGAGAATATGAAATGAGAAAGAAGTGAAAACCAAGACAACAAGAGCCTCTATCCAAGCTACAAAGTCAAGATCAAGTAACCTAAGGGCTTCAACTAAATCGAAACATTGGAAGGGCCCATGACCAACACGAGTGCTAGCATTCAACCTAGAATCATAATATGCAACACCAAACAAGTGGAGAAGTTAGTGAAGCAAGAAAACATGGTGTATTTATGTATAATGAAGCCTTTGGAAGTAGAAACACCTAAGTTCCAAGTGAGAAATAAGAATGGGAGAGCGGCTAAAGGAATATGTAGATGTGAAGCCCTTAGAGTTACCAAAGGTATTGCCCCCTAAGAGAGATGTAGACCACCAGGTCAAATTTGTTCCAGGATCAGTACACCAATCACGGCCCCATACTTGATGAACCATGAAAAGTTGATAAAACTAAAAAGAAAATGTATGAGTTAGAGGAACAAGGCTTCATTTGCCCAAGTAAATCACCCTTTCGAGCCTTAGTGTCATTTGTGAAGAAGAAGGATGGAGGGCTAAGATTGTGTGTGGACTACATGGCACTCCATAGAATCACCACAAAGAACAAGTGCCTAATGCCCTTGGTAGCTGGCCTCCTAGATAGACTACATGGAGCTACATATTATAACATATCTTTTGCATAATTGAATAAGACATTCCAAAGATAGTGTTCTATACTTGATATGGTAATATGATCAATTAGTTTTAGGATTCAAACTGAATAGTGGGCCAAGAAAATTCTATGGATTGATGGGTGGAGTCTTTGGGGAGGATGTAAATATTTTCACCATCAACAGATGACTTACTAGTACATAGCAAAACCTTAAAAGAACACAAAGCACACTTTTGAAAAATTGAGGCAACACAAGTACATTGAATCACCTTGTATGCTAGTCAAAACATTATTTGCACCTCACCTTGCAACAATCATTACATGAGGAGTAAGGAATAAAGTATTGTTGACTCTCAAAGGCATGCAACTAAGGATGCTTCATTCTTGTATTTAGAAACTACTACTTTGAGACTTAGATTTAAGAACTAGCTCTTTCTAGCCAGGATTGATGGTGGGTATAGTATGTTATACATCCCTAATAAGATTGTATTATATAGTCGAAAGGAGCATCCCATCTTGTGGCACGACTAATCCACACATAATGTGCTATCTTGTGATAGTTAAAGTAATTTCTTCATTTGTGATAATATAAAAATTATTGAAATAGAGAAAGGAACATGTAGCCAATTTTCATGATAGATTAAATACTAAACTTTCCTTCTCTAAGTTATGCTCGATGTAACCTTAAATATAACTTGGGTTTTCCCTAAGAAAGTTAGACTCAAAAGAATGCTGGGTTTAATACTTAGCCCCCTTCTTGAGAGGAAAAAACAATAAATTAGGTGATAACAACCTATACTATGTAAGCACAAACAAAACATCCAATCTAGACAAGGTTGAATAACCCTAATGTTATTTTAAAAACCCCATCTCATCAAGGCCTTATCTATAAGGAGAATTTGCTAAAAAGAATAAGTATATATTCTTTGAACTAGCAAGTCATCATCCACACTACAAGATTTAAAGACAAAGATAAGTTAAGATAGGTTAGTTTGGAAAGAGCTTAGAAGTCTATGTACTTAGATAGTTTCCTTCTAAGACCCTTGAAAAGAAGACTTCCCCACAACTTTTCAATAAGTCATATAATACAACTCTTATAATGCATCAAATAGGTTATGATTCAAGGAAACCATAATATCCCTATGAGTCACATACTTGAATTAGGAGGAATTAAAGTGACAATGAGGGAGCTAGAGTCAATCAGAGAGGTACCACTATAACCCATGACTAGACCTTCCTTTCAAAATAATAGGCTAATACTTAAGACAAGTTCATGACAACTTAGTCAAGTTAAGAAAAATCTCACGTTGGATGGAATGACACCTAGAATGGATTCCAATGTGTAAATTGTGTCTTAGCAATTTCCTGGTGCATTAGATATGACTGCTTGGATGGTTCTTTATTAGCTCCAAATGCTAGGACTTACGCCAATGGGGTTTGACCGTAATTCTTTTAATGCACTAGGACTAGTCCAACTCCCTACAAGCTTGGAATAAGTCTCCTTGAAGGCCCTGATATTAGCTAAGGGTGGATTGGTGGTATTTGTCCTTTGGGCAAAGCCCTATATATAGACTAGAATTGAGGTAATCAATAAATAGTTACTCAACTTGAAATAAAGGATGTTTTAAAAAAGGATTACTTTTCTAGTTTTTTTAAATTCATGATTAAATTAATAAATAAGCCTTGATTTAATGAGATAATTAGTTAAGTTGATTTTACACATTAAATTGAAGAAAACCCTTCAAGGATGAAAAGTTGAGGGTGAATCCCCAATGGATTCATCCTATGGTAGGTGGTCTCAGTTAGCCAATAGGTTTTCCATAAGAACATGTTAGATTTTGACCCAGTCCCATTTTATGGGATTCGAGTGAGACTTTACTCTATAAGTAGAGGGATTGACACATTTATCTCACCTTTATTTCTCACTCTCTTTGAATCAAGTATGATATAGGTCCACTTTGGTTTAAATTGTTTCACACAAGTAGCTAGCCACCCCTAATTGATGCTAGAAAAACTTGTTAGGAGACATACGAAAACATTGGGAGCCTTTGTTATAGCTTGATCCTCATGGGAATGGAGTGGAGCTTCCTCTAGGAGGGTGGACTCAAGTGCCTCTAGGCCACAAAGTTTAGATATTTCATGGGAGTTCCAAATGGAACCACATAGGCATTTCCCTTTATGGACTACCAAAATCATATGATCAAGGATTCGTTGGTGAGGCATGTCACATGTGGTATCAGAGAAAAAGGAAAATTGTAGTTATAAATTTAGGTGTAGTGATTTTCAAGCATACGTAAGGTCATAATTATGATTAACAAATTTCATGTGTGAAGTATTCTTCATCTCCCATCACTAAAAGCTTCTTTCCTTGTATTGAATTCTTTTTACCTATGTCCCTATGACTTTTGTTCATACACGAAAAATCCCCTCACATCATTGGTAAACCCGATGCGAAAGGCCAAACGAAGAGTTTTGCAAGATGGGGGATAATATAGTGAAATCGGATGATGATTTCTTGAATGTGTCAAATCTAAAGAATGGATAGATAACTTTGTAACAATTAGCTGTCACAGTTATTGATTATATAAAGAACTGCATGTTTTGGGAATGAAATAAGATCAAAAGCATGCATTGGCATTCATGCCAAATTACTATATTTATGCACGCTGCTTGCACGTTGATCGATAATAACTTTAATAAGATTCTCATATTCTTAATTTCTAGTAACATGTCTCATGAGACCATGTTTTATACTACAATGCTTTAATGTCACAACACAACTAGCTAGGGAATAAATTTGAATCTTTGTGGACATTTGTTTTGGTTTGTAGTTATTCTAAGCTTACAAGCCCTTCCAAGTCATTGTATGTTCATCTCTCCACAACCCCCAAAATGTATTCAAGCTATGTATAAGGAGAACATGAAGAAGTAAGAGTTCCTTGAAATAGGGAAATTACACATGAGCAATTAAAACTAAATGGGTAAAACTTTTTTTATGGAATGTATCACATGTTAGTTTTTTGAATGCGCAATTAATCCCAAAATATAGTTTTTTGAATGCGCAGTTAATCCCAAAATATCCCAATATTTACCAAAGGAAAATAACACACACACACACACACACACACACGCACGCGTGCGCGCGCACACACACACACACGCACACACACACACTCTCCGTTTTTTGGGAGGTGAAAGCAAGTGATGGTAAATAATTTGTAGCATGGAAGCCAAGAGAGTTTTAAGAATTGCCTACTAAATTTTATATGTGGCTACTCATAGCAAAATCCACTAATAGCAAGAACATTGAGAATTGCCCTATTCTTTTTCTTTTTCTTTTTGGTGGTAAGAGTTGTTTTCAAGTTAGATAAAAAATCTATTTGTATCAAAGAGGGCATCTACACATGAGCAATTAGAAGTGGATGGTTAAAAAGGTGTAGAATGTAGCACATGTGATTTTCTTGAATGTACCCTTAATCCGAAAGGCCCCTAAAATATTAAGATAATGCAACACATGCGATTTTCTTGAAAGTACCCTTAATCTCAAAGGCCCCCAAAATATGAAAATAATGTAGGGGAAATGCATGCATGTTTTGGGAGGTGTAGGTAGGACATACTCAACGATGTATAACTTGCAAGCCAGATGATCGGTGCCCTCGAATTTCCAATATTCCATGCAGTGCATGGAGTCAAAAGAACTATTTCATAAATATAAGTAAATTTTATTTTTATATATACAAATTATAAAGATATCAAATCTTTGTAGAGTCATTTGATAGCTCCATAAATGATCACCTCCTACATCATATTTGTGGCTTCTCATTAAGACTAACCAAAGATAAGAACATGAAGTTATCGTATTTTTGTTAAAAATATGGGGTCTCGAATTTGATGCTTGCAATTGTGAGGTGGCAAGGGGGCCTAGATTACTCATTGACTCTAGCCACCGAATAAGCTCACTGTTCATGGGGTTGGTGGCCTATTCAGCCATTCGAACTAGGCCACCTCAGTTGTGGGGCTGATCAAGGAAGTGGTTGTTGTGTGTTCGTTGGCTTTTTGACCTTGTGACTAAGTAGCATGTTGATGATTGAGGTGATGGCATGTATCACAGGTCGCCTCAATGAGGGTGACATGTGTAAGGCCTGATTCGGCCTTGGTAAAGGCCTATTCAATTGTTTAAGGATTGAAATGAATGATTGTTTAACAAATATATAAAGATAAGAATAACATGTAAAAAATAAAAACCTTGTGGCCTTATGTGGCAAGAGAAAGTCTAATGGGCTATGAAGTCAATGGCTAAATGGAGGAGAGTAGAGGGTTGTGAGGAGGAGGAGGTGTCAAATGGGCCTCAATGGGCAGAGTGATATAGATGAAGTTGAATTAGAAAGCCCTCTATTGGGCCAAACCCACGGATTACGGCCAATGAGCCCACTTGGAGTACTTAAGCTGCCCTAATAAGTCCAACTTGTATATCATGGGCCAAGTAATGAATTGGTGGCCTAGAGGCCAAAGCCCAAGTGCTTTAAGACCAAGGACATCAAATCAACCTTTGCCCTCTCCAATCATTTTCCAAATTCAATGGTGATAGCAACAAAATGTACCTATCGAGTAGGGAGTTGCTAGGACAAAAAACATTTCTTCTCCCTTCTCCTCTCCTCTTTTGCTATTAGTAGCAAGTAACAATATAGATATCCATTCCTCTTTCTTGCCTTCTTTAAATGATTGTTTCTTTGCCCCAAAATCTCAAAGAGCAAGTCCAAAACATAAAAATTTCACAAAGAGATACATGGCAATCCAATCTCCCTGCTTGACTAAGCCCCCCGCTTTGGACCCAAAAGCAAGCACTTTAAAAATCTCATAGGATGCAAAACAAAGATCGAAAGTTTAGATTTTTAAATGGTTTTTCTTATCTAAGGTTTATTCCTAAGATTGTATCAACTATCTAATCCACTTCAATACAAAATTTTCAACCAAAAATCTTCGAATGTCTCTTACTCCATCCATCCTACTCTATCTCAATCATTTCGAGTAGCGCTTCTATTCCGATGCATGATGAAGAGAGTATATGCCATCATGGACGATTTTGTCGTGTCCTGGCAACAAAACCAAAATGCGAGAGCTTTCATAAGCTCAACCACTAGACTTGACAATACACTTATTGTTTCAAGCGCTTCATCCAATTTGGCAGTGCCTACCTCTCACATAGCCTATATATCCTCTGCATCGATCAATTTATCCATTCTTCTCCCAAACCACACGAAAGTAAGAACAAACAAACCAATGAGGGTGTAGTGAACTCATGCCTTACCTTCTCGTCAATGGCATGAAGAAGGCTGAATGGTGGCTCCACAATCTGTGTGTTGGTATTCGATCCATATCCTCTACTCCATAGCTCCCAATCCCATCCACAAGCACCTAATCTATGAGAGGAAATGCAAAGAAGAAGAAAGACCACTCAATCTCTCCTCCAATTTACCTCTCACCCAAGAAGAGAAAGAAGAGAAGAGGGTATGCAAGGAAGAATCTTCCCCCTCAAGTCCCTCCCTCTCTCCCTCACTCTCATAGCTTCACTCTCACCTCCCTCTCTAGATGGAGCACTAGATTTAATGAGCAAGAAGCATGCTCTCAAGTTTTCACACCACAAGAATGAGCTTATCCATTCATTTTCTAGTTTTTATACATGGGGTTTGGAGTTTGGGCTTCCACTTAAGTTTGGTGTCAGTCTCTCCTATTTGAATCTTGGCCAGCCTTTCCTAGTTTATTGTACATATTAGATTACATTAATCATCAACAAAAGTGAATGAAAGCTAGTGCTTGCATTCTTGCCAAGCTACGAGCATTTCTTCTTGGTAAAAGAGAATGACACATATGAAAAGTCAATCCTGATTGTTTGGAGAAGAGCTTGCATGAATGCAGCTGAATCAAAAGTAGTTTCCAACCAGCCTGGTTGGAACTTGCACGAGTGCTATGCCGAGCTTTCAAAATAATATTACAATCAATTGTATGATTGTGAACTTTGATCGATGCCTTGTACCTTTGCTTGATTTGCATTGCTCTTTGCTTTTTATACCTTTGTCCATCTTTGCTAATTTATTCTGCCATTCTACAGCCTTTCCATTTTACAGTTAACACTTACATTTCGTGTATTATTTTCATGCCATGTTGAGTGGGTGAGGAAGAGTGAGTTGAGGGGAGATGCATTATACTTGGTATCAAAGTGACTCTTGTTTGGAGCCAAGGAGTGCTCATAGAAGGAGGAGAGAAGACCCATCACACCTAGGAGTCGAGATGTGGCTTCCCTGCATCACACCATTCAAAGCCAAGATGCAACTTCCTTATGACACACCATCCAGAGTTGAGATGCGTCTTTCCCTAAGCATACAAGCTGAAAGCTAAGCTACAATTTCCCCCTTACAACAATAAGGGGAGAAAATGTCCCCCAACAACATTGAAGAGAAGAAGAGACATGGGCATGAATGTAGAGAAGGAGATAATAGGCATGTCTACCATTTTGGACAACATTTGCAAAGGAAGGAAGAAGAGGAGGAAGCTCAAAGGAAGGCTCATGAAGAAGCTCACCTAGAATATATGAGACATTATTAAGAAAAACAATTGTCATAATATGAAAGAAGAAACAAATTGAGGTAGTAATGAATTAGTTGTTGCTTAAAACAATAAGTGAAATTAGAGAATGCTGATTGCTCATAGTGTTTTGTAGGAGATTCACAAAAGATTTCAAAATGGTGACAAACCAATTTTCATAGTGTACCAAAGGAGAAGGGAATTTCAAGTGGGGAGGAAATCAACAAGTAGCCTTTGATTTCATGAAAGAGTGTATGGAGTAAGACCCTAGTACTTAAAGTGGCAAACTTCACCAAGCCCTTTAAGATGTTAATTGATGCACCAAACAATGGCATTGTAGGAGTGTTGATGTAGAAGGGGCACCCAATTGCATATGAAGCAAAGAAGCTCATAGAGGAGGAGACTTGTTTGAGCACTCATGATAAGGAGATGTTAGTTGTAATACATTGCCTTAGGAAATGAAGGCACTATGTTCAAAACAAACACATAATGGCTTTCAAGAACAACATCTCACTGAAATGCTTCCAATCTTAATCCAAGTTGTTTGCCAACCAAGTAAGATGGCTAGACTTCCTTGTAGAGTTTGACATTAAGATCAAGCATAAGCCATGGTCCACAAACAAGATAGTAGATGGCAAAGCAAACTTGAGAAAAGTGAGTATAATTAAAAGCAACTTCCAAAATTTGGTGTGAGGAAGGCTCTAGAAAATGATAAGGAGATGCAACACTTAATAATAGAAGTGAATTCTAGGAAGACACCTCATGAAATGTGCAATGTAGAAGAAGGCAAGCTCTTTGTATGCAAGACTATACATCCCAAATAATGTGGAGTTGAAAAAGATTATCTTACATGAAGTGCACAAAAGGAAACTAGGAGGACAAGAAGAGCAAAACAAAACCTTAGAAGCATTAAGGAGATAGTTTTTTAAGCGATAAATGAAGGAGGAGATCGTTGATTATGTAAAGACTTGCCCAAGTTGCTAGATGGTGAAGGCCCCTTGCTCAAAGCCAATAGGATTGATTCAACAACCTATGCACATACCAAGTTTCCCATGGGATGTCATCAACATGGACTTCATTGTGGAACTCCCTCACTCTCATGGTTACACCATTATCTTTGTAGTGGTGGACTAATTTCCAAAGCAATCGCACCATCCTAGCCAAGACAACACAATATCAAGGAAGTAGCCCACATTTTCTTCATTCATGTCTTCTAGTTACATGGGCTGCCCTTAGCTATTGTATATAATTGGGATGGTAGATTCATGAGCAACGTGTGGAAGGAAATCTTTAGAACATCGAAAATACAGGTTAGATGAAAGTGTAGGTGGGTGTGTGTATGTGTTTTTTTGGCATGTTAGACTACTTGAACTATAACTTAGAGAGGCCATGTGCCTTTTTGAAATTAAAAAAAAATTGTAGAAGAAAATTGTGTAACTATATGTGATACATGCATGTTGCTCATGCTGGGTCAAAATGTGGCATACTTGCAATTAGTGAAGTTAGTGTGATGACCATATCTTTGAGCATGTTGATATGCTTTGGAGGGAATGAGTTTAGCCCATAACAAGTAGGACCAAAGCAGAGTGTAGGAGTTGATGCCACATTGAGATCGAAGTAGGGGTGGATATGATGCACTCAATGGGGTGAGAGGGGCAAGGAGCACATTCTTAATTAAGAGGGATGAGATATTGGACCATGAGAAGCAATATTTTGTTAGGGGAATTATCATAGGTGGAGACAAAGTGCTCCATGGTAGGAACCAATTGGTCAATAGAGGTAAATATGTTGTGGCCATCAATGTTGTATAGAGGAGTAAGAAGTTCAACTACATGTGCTTTGAAGTTGGTTGTGTTGACTATAACATAGAGGGATGGGGCAAAAATATGGCTCAATGTAGGTGTAGTGGAGAGAGTGTCATAGAAGCATCGGTTTCCAGCCACAATGTTGTATAGAGGAGTAAGAAGTTCCACTATTTGTGCTTGGCCGTTGGTTGTGTTGACTGTAACATAGGGGGATGGGGCAAAAATCTAGCTCAATGTAGGTGTAGTGGAGAGAGTGTCATAGAAGCATTGGTTTCCAAATCTTACAAGTAAAGGACATGTTGCTAGGGTTCAGGGCCCATGGTGGTGGAAGGTTGGTTGTGGAGATCCTATAGAATGAGCTCATGACCATGCTTGGTGTGATATTTAAATGAGAGTTCATCAAAGAGATGAAAGATGGGAAGGAGCTCAAGTCTTAGGGACATTAGAGGGCATGAACATATGCATGTGGAAAGCATCCCTTTGCTCGAGGGTGCAAAAGAATCAGCATATGTAAGATTAATGTTAGGCTTAGGGCCGTGATGGTTAGAGGGGAGCTCCCAAGGAGGATGAGAGTAGTGTTTGATATATTGGTGGTCTTTGCATTGGCAAGTCCCCATTGATAAGGGTTCAAAGTTGAGTGATTCATAACGAGAGGATGAGGTGTAGGAGTGGAACTAGGGATTCAACAAGGGAAGATCAATGTCTAAGGGAGGGGTCCCTAAGGAAGGGGGGGAGCGAATGAGGATGGTGGGGATGTGGGTGGGAAAGGTGGGTGAGATTGTAGAGGGGGACTTGTTTGGGGGATGGTTTTCAGGGTGGGTTACGATTGCCATTGAAGCCATAATAATCTGACAATATCTAACCTATCATTATGTGTGATATCAACAATAGAAGGCTAGGTTTTTGCTTTTGTTTACTGGGTTGTCACTAGCTTTGCCATTAATGTAGCCTCATAAGTCAGTGGACATGTGAGGATCATGATGACCATCGATGTGTGCTTGGACCTATCTAACCAAGTAGTCCATTGCCAATGTCCACATGCATTGAGCTTCCTTTCTCAACAAACACTACCATCTAAATGTTGGTTTGGTCATCATAGTCATCTATGTGGATGACTTGATTATTATAGGTAATAGTGGTAGTGGGATTGCTAATGTTAAGGACCTTTTGAAACAAAAGTTTGAAATGAAGGATCTAGATGAGTTGAGATACTTTCTTGGTATTGAGGCGATTGGATGTGCTGATGGTATATGGTTGTCCCAAAGGTAGTATGGATAGGATATATTATCCAAGTATAGTATGATTGCATGTTAGTCTCTTTCAGTACCATTGGAGCAAAATGTAAAGTTGAGTGTTGATGTTGGGGATAAGATAGAAGACCCTACTATGTTTAAGAAGTTAGTAGGGAGTTTGATCTATATGACCATCACAAGGCTAGACTTGAGCTATGATGTTGGACTTGTGAGTTAGTTTATGCATGTATCTAGGAAGCCTCATTTGGATATAGTCAAATGCATATTAAATTTTGTGGTTCACCTTGCATTATGGAATTTTTAACGAGGCAAGGAAAGATGTATAGGTGTTTGGGTACACATATGTAGATTGGGATAGTAGCAAGTTTGATAGAAGATCTTCTAGCATATTTATATTTTTCCTTAGTTGGAGTAGCAAACTTTACTGAGTACAAAGGTGCTACTAAGGTAGAATATGTAGTGGTATAGTTGCAAAAGTTATTGGGTGTATAGGGAGATTGTCAAGTTTTCATTCACTATGACAATATGAGTAGTGTATAGTTAGTTAGGAACCTATTATTTCATGCTAGGACAAAACACATTGAGATGCATTATCATTTAATGAGAGAGAAGGTACTTGCAGGACTTGTAATAAAGCATAAGTCACTTTAGTCTAGAGTAGGTTAGGGATTAAGTATAAAAGGTGGAGAAGCAACATGTGAGGCATCTTTTTGCCATTTTACAAACATATCTTATTTGAGGTCTCAACCTCCCACCATCTAAGAGGGTGAATACTCTTGGCCACCATAGCTTGGGGTGCATACCTTGCTGTAGCCTCTCATCATTTGATTCTCAACCAATATTTGTAATACCATTTCTTGCCAAGCTACCTTGGCTATAGCTTCCTGGCATTTTGTGTCTATTTCTTATATTTTCAGTTTAAAAGCTTGTTGTGGAATTTAGCTTTATTACATTGAATTTGGAAGAAATCATTTCCCCTACTTTGGCTACTTGTGCAACTGAAAATGAATAGCATTGAGCCACCATTTTTCTATGCATTTGGAGCAGCTATGCAGGAACAAGTACACTATGCAAACCAATAGCATGCTTATCATGAAGATTATGAAGAATATGCAAGGTATGGACATCAATCACATGATCAACAACATTATGAGCCACAATCTTCTTGTCATGGATATTATGAACAACAGTATGACTATGATCGGAAGTTGTATTATGACAGTGAGTACAACGAGCATTGGTATGACCAACAACATGCATATGATAGTGATGAGAACACTATTGAGTTGCAGCATAGAAATAATGATCATAATATTTTTGGATAGCAACAACATGTCAATCATTATGTTTATGGTCAACCCCAAAAGAAAGGACACCCTTGCAATCATTTTGAACACTCTTCCATGAATGAGAATCATGTGGGAAGGCCACAAGGAATTGAGAAAGGTTTCAACTCTTTTGATATGCATTCAAATGGACAGTCATACATGAATGGGCAGCAACATGTATATGATCATGATTCTGGTTATGAGTAGCTGCAATCAAATGCTCCTACAAAAATTCAGCCTTATGCAGTAAACCATGGACATAAAGCTCATGGTTATGGTTATCATTTGATAGATGGGAAAAATGTCCGTTAATTTTCTTTTAGTGGTGTACATGGCATGTACTTGTCAAGTCGTATATTAGATAGCATAACTTCCAAGGGCCTATGTTATAAATGCAAGGAGAAGAACACTCTTGGGCATGACAATGTATGCAAGGCAAAGCATATTAACGTATCAGTTGTTCTTGAGTTCCATACTCCTCATGGCATTGGAAGAAAGTTTATTCCTCATCAACAAGTGATGGAAATGCAAAGGCAAGTGATATGCTACAAGTGTAATGAGCATTGGTTACCTCATCATGAGGGTTATTGCAGGAATAAACATTTTGCTATAGCGCTTGTCTTGGAAGACCCAATGGAAGATGTATATGTTGGGCAAGGACATAACAGTCATGGGCAATAAGAAGATGTATATGTTGGGCAAGGACATAACAGTCATGGGCAACAAGAAGATGATGCCTATGCTGAAAATCAGGCTAAAGATGTGACTAGGCAGCAAGGGCAAATTGCTCTAAATGCCATACATGTAACACATGTAGTTAATGAGCAATTATGTATAGAAGAACAAGAAGAAGAGAATGTTTTTAGTGACCAAGATGAAGAACCAAGAGATGCAACTGTAAATGAAGAACAAGAGCATGTAAATGTCAATGAGGATCAAGAGGACTATGTAGTCAACCAAGATGATGCATATGACAATGAATCTAATGCTGAAGATGAAAGGGCTGAAGAAGATTCAATTGACCAAACAAGCATTGAGGATATGAAATCATTACATGATGATTTTTAGCAGCTCATACCTCACGTAGATGATGAATTTTAGCAGCCTATTGATTATGATAATGATTTAGCAAGCTTTCTTCATGATTATGGGGATGATACCTTGGATTATGGAGGTGTTGACGATAATGCTGGTGATTTTTCATTCCCATATGATCCAGGGATTTACATGAATGCATCTATGGATTATGGACATAATTTATCATATCCTTTTGATCTTGGAGGTGATAATAACTTTTATGCAGAATACCTCACTTATGAAAGCTTTGATGATGGTTTATCATTTTATTTGGGAGACAGCTTGTTGTATAGAAATTCTGTCATGAATTAAATTGCCCTGACGCAATCAAAATATGAGTTTGAGGGTATAGGTTGATGCCTTGGGTTACGTATTTTGTATCTATATCTCAAACACTGAATTTGGACACTTCAGCCAGAAGTTATGGGCATTTTTACTTCAGCTACCCTATTCAGCCCTGCTCTTTGTTTCATGACAGTTACTCCTATCCTATGAAGACCATTTATTGAAGATCAACGTTTGGAGTTTATAATGGATTATGCATCCTCTACTCTACCTTCTCACTTGTTTCCATCCTTGTACTCAATGTAATTTCAGCTTCGAGGACAAAGCTCTTTTAGGCCGGGATGGCTTGTTATAAAGCATAAGTCACTTTAGTCTAGAGTAGGTTAGGGATTAAGTGTAAAAGGTGGAGATGTAACATGTGAGGCATCTTTTTGCCATTTTACAAACATATCTTGTTTGAGGTCTCAACCTCCCACCATCTAAGAGGGTGAATACTCTTGGCCACCATAGCTTGGGGTGAATACCTTGATGTAGCCTCTCATCATTTGATTCTCAACCAATATTGGTAATACCATTTCTTGCCAAGCTACCTTGGCTATGGCTTCTTGGCATTTTATGTCTATTTCTTGTATTTTCAGTTTAAAATCTTGCTGTGGAATTTAGCTTTATTACATAGGAGGGGTTAACTTGGGATACATTAGCACACAAGATTAAATATCTGACATTTTCATAAAAGCCATTGGGTGTAGAGAAGCTTCGAGGATTTTGAAGCTTACTTGGAGTGGCAGAGATGCATTTGAGGTTAAGGGGGAGTATAGAGATGGCAAGCTTAATAGGTGCACATATTGATGATGGATCACCTAGTTAGATGGGTCCGCACATCTACACTTAGCACATTAGTAGTCATTTTTATCCTCACATGTCCACTAACTTATTGATCATTATATTTGGTTAGTTACACCTACTTACAACTGGCATAGTTATAGTGCCATTCGATTAGTATAGCCAATTATACATTATTTGACTGAGTAGGTCACTTTTCTTTATGTTGTATCTTATCTATACTTTGTATACATTGCATTGTGGGAGGAAGAATGAAGAAAATCGACAAGAAAACATTTTGGAATCCATCTCTCTTCTTGTGTTCTTGAGTGAGCTTCCTCTTGTGTGTATTGTGTGTGTTCAGCATGGCAGCTCAAGCATCCTTGCCCCCCCGGCCCCCCCACGTGGTTCGTGAAGACAAAGTTAAGATGGCAAAAAGAAGTTTAATTCATTATGAGATGTGCCATTAAGTTTAGGAAGCTAGGTAGGGTTGTATCCATGCCTAAATTGTGGATAAATTTGATGATGACTTGAGGAAAATTATATTCAATAAAGTCTTGCAAGCTAGCTGGGGCCATGACAAGCATTTCAATCTCTTCAACTACAAAGGTATCAACTTCATTCTCGTCTTCGAGGAAAGCTAAGTAATTTTCAAGTTGCTCATTTTTGGTCATTTGGTCAAGTGTTTTATCCTACTGGTCTAGTAGAGTGTTATATAAATCGATCTCCAAGGATAGAAAAGAGATTGAAGGAGTTTATCAAATACTATCTTAGGAAAAGAATTGGAGTAGTGCTATGGGTAAGGATACAAAAGTGTGTGGTAGTGTACAAAGAAAGCCCAACTTTGGGGGCAGGGTGGCTTGTTAGGCAAGGATCAAAATTGGGTAAGGCTACTTGTGGAGAAGGTATTGATGGGGCCACTTGATGGTGCAAGCAAGTGTGTTAGGATAGTATAACCAACTAGGTGAAGTTTGGAAAGTAAGTAAAATCTGTAGATGATTGTCATTGATAAGTTCCAATAGGCATTTGAAGCAGGAAGCAATGTTTTCCAAAAGGAACCTAGTCATGTTTTTTGGATCAATTATAGTGAGACAAACTTTGATCTCTACAAGTTTTGCAAGGTAATCAACATAGTAATGGCCTAATAAAGTCAATCTCCCATTTTTTGAAAGGTTATTTGGGGAGTGCTTCCATCCTGTCATTAGTTTATGGGGTCTCCAATCATTGGTATTCATCATAGTGCATATAGAAGCATCATTCTTAGCAAGGGCAGCCACCAGAGTTGTGATTGTAGTACCTTGCAAACTGCAGTAGTAGCATTAAAGTATCCATTGATAATGCTTGCATATGCCTCTCGAAGGACCAAGAGGCAATCAAATTCACATACACAAAATAAGAGGCAATCAAATTTATGTACACAAGACAAGAGGATTCCATCTCTACCTCATTTGTATGAATGGCCAATGATAATTTGATACATGTGTAGTTTGATCAAATGACTCTCAAATGTTGCTATTCTAACCAACCCTCCTCTAAGATTGGAGAGGAATAAGTGGGCATCATCAACTGTTGTAGCCAATTCTCTATGGGGGGTGAGGGGAAACATGCAGTAGTGAAGCTAAGGGAAAGTTGAATTATGTCCACTAGGTTGCAACGCAAAGGATTACCCTCATAACAAACTTTGATGTATCGATGTGCACATACAAGTGAACGTGCAAGTTAGGGCTCTTCAAGATAGGTACACTTGGCACGACAACTTTTAAGATCTTGTAGGCCGCTTGATGGCATTCAAAAGTCCATTAAGTTGATTAATAGCTTGTGCAATGGAGGTGCTAGGGAGGCCGAGTTGATGATGAACCCTATATAACAGCTAGAGTGCCCCATGAAAGGTTGAACTTGTTTATAGTTTATAAGATGTGGATGATAGAAAACTTTGATTTTCAATATATCAATGGACATTCCATTGTGAGAAACTGTATATCCTAGGATCGACCGTGGTGTACCCAAGATTGTCACTTTAGGGGATTGCATTTAGCAAAAGTCCTCATAAAGTGGTCCTTGCAATATGACATCTTTAAGGGAAGGGGTTGTTGGGGCGAGAACCATGTACATTGTATGTGCAGTTGTAATTGGTAGAGATCTTGTCACATGACTAAGTCCCTCTTAGTGGAAGAGAGGTGAATGGAGGGGGAGTGAGGATCATAATGGAAGGGGGGAGGCGATCCATTTCGATTCCATGTCGTGTGAGGAAGAAGGACACCTATACTATAATGGTAGTTTCTCATGGGTTAGGCCCCACACTATGTAAATACGCTCACTTTCTCTCTCTTTACTAATACAACTTCATGCAATATTTATTTTTAAAAAACGAACACTAGGATAAGGGGTTTTCTCAAGAGTCCAAAGGTTTTTGAGGAAAATCAGCACAGCCGGTCATGCGACCTGGAGGAGTGTCCAAATTTCCGGAGACAACCCCTCCTCAAAAACCTCCACACGAAGAAGAAACAAGTGTACATTGTGGCTTCAAAACGAGGTGAGGTGCGAAGGCGCCGTTAAAACGTGTGGACCCCACTTTGAAAAACTCCGGCTCCCGAGTCCGACTCTCTTTCATATCTTCGTCTGGCGTCGCTTTTTGGCACAAGTACGCGCAGAAAGGCCTTGGAAAGCAAGGCACTATAAAAGGTCGAATCGAGAAAAGAACTGGTCTCGCCAGCTCATTTACGAAGAAAAGCAGAAGCAGAAGAGGAGGAAGAAGTAGCAGCAGCTTGCAGGAGTAGTTGTTGCCCGTTGCAGGACAGGCTGCATCAGCAGCAGAGAAGGGAACCGGCTAATCAGAAACAGACAATCCATCCCCTCCCACACACGGCACACCTGGTAACCCGCTTCCATTACACCACCTAGTTATGTCCTGATCGGCTTGCATTCCTGACAAGGCCAGCAGCTGGACGACCTCCAGCGGGTCTCGCTGAATTATCACACGATGCATGAAGAAGAAAAGATCGAGGGAGCTGCATCAATGACCTTGACAGGACAGCTCCAAAGCAGTGCAGCAAGGTCCGGTGATCTGTCCAACAGTACGATCAGCGCCGCTGCAGGTCCGATTGATAACAATCATCTGATGCAGGTGATGATGATGATGATGATCCCATCATTCCCAGCCCCATTGATGAACTTGTCCATGGTGGAGCAGGGCGTGTTCCGGTCGGCGTACCCGGACGAGCCTGATCGCTGCCTCCCGTTCATGGCGCACGCCCTGCGCCTGCGCTCCGTGGTGTGCCTGTGTGCGGAGCGGCCCTACCCGCCCTCTCACGTGGACTTCCTCAAGCACCACGACATCCGCCTGTTCCACTTGGGCATCCAGGGGACCAAGAAGCTGCTGCAGCACTCTTCTGATGGATATCAGCATTGCTCCGCCATGGCCGCCGACGCCATGCGAGCTGCCGTCGACGTCTTGCTGGACGAGAGGAACCACCCCGTCCTGGTGCACTGCAAGAACGGCAAACATCGCACAGGGTGCGTGGTGGGCCTGCTCAGGAAGGCGCGCGGCTTCCCTCTCGCCTCCATCCTGGAGGAGTACCGCCGATTTGCAGGAAGCAAGGCCAGGGCCTCTGACCTGCAACTCATCGAGCATTTCGACATGGCTAGCTCTGGCGCCCTAACAGCTCCTGCAGTACATACACGACGATCATGATTATACCACAAAACATTGTAAAGAAGACCACAAAGCTCATGATATCAATTGTCCATGAAGACGAAGGCAGCTGTGCCTGTACAGAGGAGGCCGACTAAATAGAAAGCTCATATAAATGATCAACCATGAACATGTCTATGCCTGCCAATTAACTTAGTTGATCATGAAGATGCCTCATTAGCTGCAGATTAATTGCAAATCTCAGCTTTCTTCGATGTACCCTACTTGGAAAGCACCGAAATCATTCATCAAAATATTGCTGGCTGCAGGCCGCAAATATTTGGGTGCATGTAATATCATGAATGTGTAAAGACTGTGTCCCTTGCAAAGTGCAATGCTGTCTTCCTCCTGACCTCCTTTCATTAATAATTTCGAGGTATGATTCATAAGCCTCAACTGATCATGTGTACAAAGAAACCCAAGTGATCACAAGTGTACAAAGAAACTCTTGCAAGGAATAGTACCACGTACCATGGGGGTAAAATGTCCCTTGCAAGGTCTAATACCAACTACATTCTTACCTCTTTTCAAATTATTCCAAAGGCTATATCACTTGTCATGTGTATGATAGATACCATGGAGGTAAATTAATGTTCCATACAAGGCACAATATCAACTTCTTTCCTACTTCCTTTCATTTACCATTCCAAGCTATGTTTCAAACTCAAGTGATCATAAGTGCACACATGCCAAAGAAACTCTTGATCACTTTTATTGATATGTATAATAAATATTTATTGACAAAGAAGCAAGCTCTTAGTTACCCATCACTCCCTCATCATTGCACATAATTAAGCCAAGTACACACATTGAAGCTCACATCCCTCAAGATAGGCCACCTTGGTATGATCTATAAGCAAGGTCTCTATGAGATCGCTATCCTTACTTCATAAAATTTCAACTCTCCTTGTGCTAACAAAAATTGGAGAAGCCAGTAATGGCAAGTAGGTAGATTAGTTTTATATGCTCAAACATTTAAGAAGATGTGAAAGTATGGACTTTATATCGATATTTAAATTTTATAGGTTATTAAGCTTGGGAAGAAGTGAAAACCATATTCCAATTATACCCCCTTGAAGAAGATTCTTTATTTCTATATTCCAACACAAAAGCACAAGCATGCATGCGCCCACATGCACACTCATGTATGTACTCATACAGACATGCACACACACAGTGAGTTATATCACGTGTATACATTAACTATTGCATTGCTTGTTTTACCATGAGCTCTTTCATTTCGAAGCTTTATTAATTCTCACCAATAACATGCATTTACAATATTTTGAAATGTTATTACCATTTTCAAGTAGTTCAATGTGATCAATGGATAATTAGCATGCCATATTCTCACGTAGGGTCCATCCATAGGTCAGCTGATGCAAGAGTAATGTTTAAACTCATGTGTGATATGTAAAATGTTTTGTTCGTACCAAGCAAGTAAATTGATCTCACAAAGAACTTAATAAAGGTAGACAACAATACTCATATGGTTGTGAACATAAGTTGATTTTGGCCTATAAGCAAAAATACTCCATGTACTAATTGCATTGAAAATAAATGAAATTATCAAGAGAGGATTTTGTAAGAATTAACATCAAATTATTGTAACCATTAACAATATAGTGGAAAGAGAGATATGAGAGTGCATAAGTAGACAAAGACACAATTATAACAACTTGAAACTTGATTAAGAAGTTGTAAAATGAATTTGATCAATTATTTATGTTCCACATATGTAGGGTGTGAATTCATAACTTCAGGCTTTTCATTAAACGCTTATTACTCTTTTGGTATCTAGTTTGAAAGAAAACTGGTGTAGCTAAGGTAAGGGTATGTGCAATTAGTATTATAGATAGATTTTCTTAGTGAGGCATACAAGTATTGTATATCATCTAATATTTGGTTGTGTTACAACTAATTTTTTTTTGGACTCAATCTTTGGTGGCACTTACATAACAACATGAGAGGGGGAATAAGGAGAAGTAAGGCAAGACCAAGTTATAAAAAAGTTTGCTAAGAAGCCTTTTTTTAAATCATAAGGGCTTACTACTAGTTAGACTATAGAGATGATGAAGGTGGTATTATTACTCTTCAGATTGATAACAATAATGATGATCCTAACTCTGATCTCATGATTCTATCCTACACCTAATACTTCATCCCTAAGAGCCACAAAATGACATCTATGCTTTTAAAAAGTTAATTTGAGAAATTTCATAATTTTCAAGGATTGGAACAAGATAATCAAATCTAATTATAATAGACAATGATATATGATCCATGAGGAGGATGTCATCTTTACCTTTAAATTCCTACTTGACCATAGATCAAAGGGGATTCCACTACCCTTTAGGATGAACGTTTCTTTGCTTATAGAAAGTGCTCAAGAGAGAGAGGGTACATTCAAAAGGTTGAGTGGAAATGGTATGAAAATGCTTTGAGATACTATGATTCTATTGTCAGGTGGATCCATGCTATTCATGATATATGTTAGTATCTAAAAACATAGCAAGACGGGTTTAGTGTTGTTGTTCAATAGGGCAAATTTTAGAGACAAAACAACCCATGAAAGAATTTGATTAATCTCTTAATCACATCCTAAACAAATAAAAATGGAAAAACAAGGTCACCTCATTAATTGTTTGTTTTCCTCTAATTTTACCTCCACATTAGTGTGAAATAATTAATGCTGACAATGTGAGTTCCAAATCACCAAGATGACACAAATAATGCAAGGAGGAGGTAAAATATTTGCAAAATGTGAGATAATTAGTGAAATATCTTTAAAAGGATCATATCAAATAACATAGGCCATGCTATTTGAGTTATCACCATGCAATGTGTATATGTAAGATTGGGTGCCTTAATCAATGGAGACCAAAATCAAATGACAATAATAAGATGTATCTTTAGAAATTCAAGAGCAAGTTAAGAGAAAATTTTATTATGAGAGTCTTGATTTGAGTCTGTTGGGGAAGCAAAATAGAAGATTAAGCCAAATAATGCTCCCTAAAGCATGTGGATGATGACTAGGATTTGAAAAATGGATTATAGAGCTACTTTCACAAGTAGTTGTTGTGAGAGTAGGCAATGGAAGAAGGAACCAAAAACAAAAAGAGAAGGAGATAGTAGGAAGATGAAGGAAGAAAGAAATTTGCATTGACTAAAATAAATGCGGGAGGTGGAGCCTTCCTATTTGTTAGAGTACAGAGATGATGAATGCATTATTATTACTCTTCAAATTGATAATAAGCATGAGATCCTAACTATGCTCTCATGACTTTATCTACCTAATGCTTCATTCCCAAGAGCCATAAAATGACATCTATGCTTTGAAAAAGTTAGATTTGAGAAATTTAATCCTTTTTAAGGTTTGGAATATGATAGCTAAGTCCAATTTTCATAGATAATGATGTACGATCCATGATGAGTATATCACCTTCACTTTTAATTTCCTACTTGACCACAGATGAAAGGGGGTTCCACCACCCTTTCGGATGAATGTTTCTTTCCTTATAGAACATGCTCAAGTTTAGAGAAAGGGTACATTGAAAGGGTTGAGTGGAAACAATATGAAAGTGCTTTGAGATACTATGATTATATTGTCAGGTGGGTCCATGCTATTCACAATGTTGGGTATCTAAGAATATGGCAAGAGAAGGTTAGGGTTTTTGTTTACAAGGGCCAATGTAGAGAAAAATGAGCAGTGAGAGAATTTGATTTATTTCTTAATCACAGCACATGAAGGGTGATGGTGGGGGGTGAGTCAAAGATAAAGAACCACTTGTAACATAAAAACCATTAATCAAATCCTATGAGGTCATAGGTTCATTGAAGATTACATCCCTACTCACCTTGGTCTTGTGAGTCTTCGGGTCATAGAATAGATAGCCCTTCGTTGGTTGTATGGTAAACAACAAAGATAAGCTTCTTTGACTTGGGATTGAATTTGATCCATCTTTTGTCCTTGCCCATGTGGACATATGCCTTGTGTCTAATGATGTGAAAGTGGGAAACTGAAGGCTTCCTCCCAAAGAAATCCTAGTAGGGAGTCATACCCAGCAATGTCAAAGTATGTGACCTATTGCAAAGATGTACCGTAGTAGCCATTGCCTCACCCCATAAGGTATAGCGAAGGCTCCTTTGCTCCAATATGGATCAGGCCATCCCAAGCATGGACCGATTGCATGCTCCACCACACCATTCTTAGATGGTGTGTTCAGATAGGAATATTCCATTCGAATACCATATCCCTTGCAAAACTTAGAAAATAGGTTAGAATAAAACTCGTTGCCATGATTTGCTCAGACACTTAAAACTTTGAAGGAGCTTTGCTTTTCTAGAAACACCTTCCACTTGTAGAAGTGGGAGTACGCCTTGCTCTTGTACTCCAAGAAATAGTGTTACACATAACATCTAAAGTCATCAACATTCATCATAAGGCACTTGGCCTTCCCAAGAGAGGCCATGTCCATAGTCCACAAAGATTTGTGTGAACCAACTCAAGTAGAGTAGATGCCTTCCAAGTAGTAGCTTGTGGATGAGGCTACTTGTGTCACTTGCCCCTCAAGCAGCCAGGGAAAATAGTGTGTATGGGAGAGAAATCTAGAAGTCTCTCCATCATCTTCCACCTAGAAGCCTGTATAATAGCATCAATATTCAAATGCCCATAATAAACATAGCAAAGCAATCCAAGCTCATGGAAAGATTGCACAACAAGGAATGTGAGTGTCTAGAGTCCCCCCTCATGTGTACTTGTCCAAAGAGCAACCCATGAAATTTTTTTCCTCCAATGTGACTACATCATGGGTAAAGATGACTCGGGTACCTAGCTGTGCAAGACCATAAATAGATAAAAGGTTGAAGCCCAAACCTGGTACATAGAGGACTTTGGCCAAAGAAGAATGCCTATTGGGCAAGAACGGAAAGGTCTCCACTCCATGTAAGGGGACTAAAGAGTTGTCACCGATGGTGATGGTTTCCCCTCTAGATCTCATGTCTTGAGGCCAATCCTAGTGGTAAGTCATGTGGGAAGAGGCCCTACTATCTATGAGCTCGGGGGGGGGGGGGTCACTCATGAATATATGTATATATAACGTGAGTTCAAAATAATGGGTTTTTAAAACACTATTTTTTTACATTTTTTACATACAGAAGGGTGTCGTATAAAGGGGTTACTTACAAATTGAATAGAAAAGGATTGTGTTTTATTCAAGAAAAATTCACAGATTAGGATATTTATAAATAGGCCATGAACACACATTATATAGAGAATATATATATAGTGAACCCCCCAAGTCTACGAGCCAAGGCTTCTCCTCCATTGAAAAAGCAAGTGCCATATCCTCCATCTCAAACAAGTGTACAACGATAGACTCTATGGTGGCAAGTGTGGCCTTCAAATCGTTGGACCCCTCCTTAGGCTTCAAATGGGGGTATTTCTGCTAGCACTTCTCCTCAAGATGAATGCCCTTCCCACAGTGAGGGCACTTGGGCTTTTTCTTCTCATCCTTGAAATCATCCTTCTTATCCTCCTATTTCTTAGCCTAGGGCTTCCCCTTCTTCTTCACTCCCCTTGAACTTGTAGTAAAAGCCTTCGTCGAGCTGGATCCGCTTGCCCCCACCTCTCTAAGATACTCATCACGCTCCAAGAAAAGTGGTGAAACCTCCTTCCAAAGAAGCTTTTGTCAAGTACTTGATGTCAGAAAGCTAGTGTAGAAAACATCATACCTAGGAGGTGGCAGCTAAGTCAATAGAATCATTGCCATATTCTTTGAAGATATCATCCTCTCGAGGGTAGAAGCTCATCCTGGATATCCTCTAGTTTGTTGATGTGATCCTTCATAGAAGGAGAGTTATCAACACTAAGCATCCAAAGCTTCTTCTTCAAGGAGATATTGTGGGCAAACATCTTCTGATGGTAAAAAGACACAAGCTTCTTCCACACCTCCATTGTAGTCTTCAATCTATGAACATGAACCAAGATAGAATCTTGTAAACTCATAAAGAGAAATGATTGGGCTCGAGAGTCGAGCCAATCCCAAAGGGCTACATGACCATTGATGTTCCATGTGCGAGATTTTCCACGAGATGGGAAATTGGGAGAGAAATAAACTTGTAAAGGTCGAAGATGTCGAGAATGCACTCCACCTTACATGACCATAGAGAATAGTTGAAACTAGTCTTCTTTGGGCAAAGAAGGGAGTAGGGCACCTGTACTATGGGTGCCATGTAAGGCATCTTTAGGCCAATATACCAAGCCTTATTGAGGAGTTCAAATAGAGGACTTAAAACTCTTACATTAGCATGATTTAGTTACAAGTGGTAACTTCCAATGCAAAGTTATATATCTCTCCTTTTCTTTTCTATCTTGTATGACATGAGGTAAACTCATTGTTGGTTTTATATCTCTCTCTTTGTCTTTTCTATGTGATAGCCCATCACAATATCATCAAAGTTTTAATATCCTCATAAAGAAATACAATACAAAAATGATTAGTAGAATCAAATTTGACTTGAAATAAAAGAGGAGTATTTGATAAACCATCTAAAGTTTGAAGCAATTTAATAATAGATTTTGTATTACCTCAATGTCTTAATTATTTAAAAAAGATAAGATTCCAATCTCTATTGTCCATGATAGCATAATTGCAAGCATACAAAATAAATTAAAACTTAATAATGGTAAGCAAATAGATAGTGGATACTTAATATTCAAACGATTTATTCTTCATCAACAAGTAAAGATACCAAATCATCTACTTCCTTAATCTCATCTTGTTCATTATCCATTTGTAGTTCATTCTCATCCCCACTCCCAATTCCTTCTACTATAACCTTATGGCTTTGTGTTATATTTTTCTTAATGGTAACATAAGATGTTGTAGAGATGCAACAACAAAGGGATTTTCCAAGATGCACATATTGGAGAATAAATATACTAAGTCATTGGCTCTAGATACTTTCAATCTATTCCTATGCTTTGAGTGCATGACTAGACTAATTTTGTTTGCAATGATTAGATAAAGTATGAACACGTAATAGCAATATAGTAGTTATGTATTGAAGCTTGGGAGTCATAGAAACCAACAAACTCTTTGCTACATCAATTTTGCAAAGAATCCCCACACATCCCTTCCCTACGAGCATATTTTACTCATTGCAAGCATGTCTCCTTTCCTTGATTGCATGGCAACAATTGGTCACATGTCTTTCTAAAATTTGACATACTCTCTTTATTTTGTGATTGTTGGAAGACTGGGAGCTTTGAATTAAGGAAAGACATTGCGCCATGTAATGGATTATGTATACTTGTCTAGCATGATTTTGCAAATCTTATGATGGTTGCCCTTTTAGGTGACATGGAAGAGGTGAGCTCCTTTGTTTTCTAAGTGCTTTATGGGTGTGTCCTTAAATCTATCCCATGATAAAAATTTCCTTGTCAACCACACATAATATAAGCACAAATGATTTAATCAACTCAATGATTCTTTTCACTTTTGGAAAAATATACTAGTTGAATATCTTTGACATATTTTTTTGTGCCATCAACATTTTTAGGATTCTTAGGAGGCCAAATGTGAGAATCTATGTGCAATGGTTTCTTGAAGTGCATCTCTCACCTCTTTCAATCTTCAAGTCAACTATATAAGTGGTTGCAAAATATGTCAACTTGAATATGTGTAACTATGTGTAGCACCTTTTACCTCATTTAACTTATCAACTTTAGATGCCATTGTTGATCCTACTCCTTTAATGTTGTCAATGTGTAGTCTTTTAGCCTTCCAAAATAAGACTTTTACATTTTCTAGAGGATTTATACAAGCCACTACATTTCTAGTATCTTTAAGAGATGTTCCTTGGCATACAAAGCTCCACCTTTAAATTCATGCCCACACGACACACACTCCATTTGCAAGTTATTTATACCTCAACAAAGCTCGTTTACATATTTCTACCAAGATCCACATTTTATCATTATGAAAATTTGCTATTTACTAATGTGCAATCTTACTATTTGTTAATATCTACTAACGTGCATGATATTATTCATGCATTACATAATAAATTAATGTTAGTCTCACATGCAAGTTTAGCAAAACTTAAATCAAATAATCAAAATATTTTCTTCAGAAGTTTATTAAAAAATCATACAATCATAATAATGTAAATATTTTATTTATAAGTTTACTAACAAATCTTATTTCGAATAGATTCAAACTTTAAACATAGGTTGACTTGAAGATACTGCTTGCTCAAACTACTTCTATGATAGAAGTGAAGAGATATTACAATATAAGTGATAAATTCTAGACCTGTTTGTGAGCAAAAGGAACTTAGTAAGTAAAGATGTTACTGCTATCTAAAAGTTCTCCCTACTCATAAGCAGGTCTGCTTGAAGAATAAATTCATCAAGTAAAGCTATTACTATCCTCCAAGTTCCCCCTATTAGACATCTCTACTTGAAGGATAAATTCATCAACTAAAGTTATTTCCATTTTCCAAGTTCTCTCCTACTCTTAAGAAAACCTACATGAAGAGTAAATTCATAAATTAAAGGTGCTACTATCCTCTAAGTTTCCCCTACTCTTAAACAAGTCTACTTGAAGAATAAATTCATTAAGCAAATATCTTTCTATTCTCTAATTTTCCTTTTGCAAACATTTTGAGATTGTTGAATTCATAATGTTGATTTAAACTGTAACTAATATAAAATTTAATGTATAAAGTCTATTTTACTCATTATTAGTTTTTCAAAATAAATATTAAATGGAAAAGAAGAGAGAGAAGCTAGTAAATTTGTGAACAAGGATATGAGATGAGAGACGATAATTGTATTATTGCCAAAAGATGTAAAAATTACATGTCTCACACCTTTTATACCTTTGCTAGTATAACAGTGTATTATTAATGATATTTCTCTAAAACATATGTCTTCCCAACTTCTTACAATCCTTCCCTTTCTAAAGGTTTTTGCCCACAAAAACAAACTTACAACGATGAAGAAGGATAGATAAAGTAGAGTACTAGTCTAATTTCAGCTATATAAAATATAAAAAATGAATAAATAAATTGAGATTTATTGATTGAAATAAAGACGTAAAGGAAAGCCTCTACCACATAATCCGATGTCTTCAAAAAGAAATCTAAGCATCTAAATCTTCATTTTTAAACTCTAGAATGAATATACAACTTGTTGTAAAAATAAGCCCTATTGAACAAAATCTACCATAACGTTTGATAGAAGTATCCAAATGAAACATGCCACACATCACCACATAGCTATTGACAAGTACTTTGATCCTATGTAGGTGGCATATTTCCAAAAATTAGGTAGAAGAAAAATTATTCTAAAAAAGACTAATGTGTAGACTCTAGTTGTACCGGAACTAGCTCCATTGCTGACTATGTCTCAACCACCACTAATGTATACTATAGATAAGGAAACTCATCTAATATAGAATTTGGCCTCCAAGAAGCTTCCTCAAGTGGCAAACCTCTGCATTTGATCAAATATTTAGTGAGAGAAGAAGAGTGAAACTTTTTCTTTTGCTTGCCTATGATCTCCACAGGAATATACTAAACTCGTTCTTGGTTTTATTCATGATGGCTATCACATTGTAATTCCAAAGGCTATGGCTATCCTAAAGTGACTCTTGTTCACTTGTTAATGTGTATAATAGATACCATGGAGGTAAATTAATGTTCCATACAAGGCACAATATGAACTTCTTTCTTACTTCCTTTCATTTACCATTCCAAGCTATGTTTCAAACTCAAGTGATCATAAGTGCACACATGTCAAAGAAACCCCTTTTATTGATATGTGTAATAAATATTTGTTGACAAAGAAGAAACCTCTTAATTACCCATCACTCCCATATCATTGCATAGAATTAAGCCAAGTACACACATTGAAGCTCATATCCCTCAAGATAGGCCACCTATCGTATGATCTATAAGCAAGGTCTAGACTATGAGATCGCTATCCTTACTTTATAAAATTTAAACTCTCCTTGCAAATGATCTATAAGCAAGGTCTCTATGAGATTTCTATCCTTGCTTCATAAAATTTCAACTCTCCTTGCGCTCGCAAGAATTGGAGAAGCTAATAATGACAAGTAGGTAGATCAATTTTATATGCTCAATAGTTAATAAGATGTGAAAGCATGGGCTTTATATTGATATTTAAATTTTATATGCTATTGAGGTTGGGAAGAAGTGAAAACCATGCTCCACTTATACCTCCTTGAACAATACTCTTTATTTCTATCCAACACAAAAGGAGAAGCATACATGTACCTACATGCACACTTGTGTATGTACTCATACACACATGTACACACACCATGAGTTATATCATGTGTACATGTTAATTATTGCATTGAATCCTTATTTACCATGACCTCTTTCATTTCGAAGCTTTATTAATTCTTACCAATAAAGCGCATTTACAATATTTTGAAATGTTATTACCAAAATTCAAGTAGTTCAATTTGAGCAATGCATGATTAGCATGCCATATTCTCATGTGTAGTCCATCCATAGGTCAAGTAGTGCAAGAGTAATGTTTGAACTCATGTGTGAGATGTAAAATGCTTTGTATAAACCAAGCAAGTAAATTGATGTGATAAATAATTTAATAAAAGTAGACAATACTCATATGATTGTGAACATAAGTCAATTTTGGCATATAAGCACAAATCCTCCACATACTAATTACATTGAAAAGAAATCAAAACTATCAAGAGAGGGTTTTGTAAGAATTAACACAAAATAATTGTAAGCATTAAAATAGTGCAAAGAGATATATTGGAGTGCATAAATAAACAAAGACACCATTATAACAACTTGAAACTTGATAAAGAAGATGTAAAATGAATTTGAATTATTTATGTTTCACATATGGAGGGTAAGAATTCATAAATTTAGCCTTTTCATTAAACCCTCATTACTCTTTTGGTCTCTAGTTTTTTGAAAGAAAATCGGTGTAGCTAAGGTAAGGGTATATGTGATTAATATTATAGATATGTTTTCTTAGTAAGGCACATAGGTATTGTATATCATCTAATATTTGGTTGTGTTACATTTAGTATTTATTTTGGACTTAATCTTTGGTGGCACTTACATACACAACATGAGAGGTGGAATAACATATTGTTGAGAGTAGAAAGACCATGACCAAGGAAGCATTAAATGAATTGGTAAGCAAAATATAGCTATAGTAGAGAGGTCTTGGAAAGACGAGATGACTATCTCGTGTGTCATTCAAGGAAACAATAAGAATATCGAACTCCTAAAAGAAGAAAGCAAAGGTGTTGGAGAAGTAAGGCAAGATCAAGATACTTGTCAAGAAGTTTTTAAGAAGCCTTCTTTTGATTGTAAGATCCTTACCAGTAGTTAGAGTACAGAGTTGATGAAGGTGGTATTATTATTCTTCAAATGGATAATAATAATGAGATCCTAAGTGTGATCTCATGACTCTATCCACCTAATCCTTCATTCCTAAGAGCCATAAAATGACATCTATGCTTTAATAAAGTTAAATTTGAGCAATTTAATCCTTTTTGAGGATTGGAATATGATAACTAACTTTGGTTTTGCTAGATAATGATGTATGATCCACTATGAACATGTCACCTTAGCCTTTAAATTCCTACTTGATCACAGATCAAAGGGGGTTCCATCACCCTTTAGGATGAATGTTTCTTCCCTTATAGAAAGTGCTCAAGTTTAGAGAGAGGGTACAAATGGTATGAAAGTGCTTTGAGATACTATGATTCTATTGTCATATGGATCCATATGCTATTCATGATGTTGGGTATCTAATAATATAGCAATAGGAGGTTAGAGTTGTTCTTCACTAGGGCCAATTTAGAGACAAAATGGGGCATGAAAGAATTTGATTAATTTCCTGATCACATCATAAACATATAAAAATAGGAAAACAAGACCACCTTATTCACTATTTGTTTTTCTCTAATTTTAGCTCCATATTAGTGTGAAATAATGTTGGCACCTATGTTGTTTCCCTATCTTTCCTTTTTTCATGTGTTTAATAGTCCCATTCCTAAAAAGTTGAATATCACCTTTTAAAAACATCCAATTCCCTCTAAATTTGGTTACAAACTTGAATGCTTGGTTGAAAAGTTTGTTATATTTCATTTTTGGGATTGCATTTTAATAATTTCACTTTTTACATTCTACATATTCGTTTGTTGTATTTTTTTGGAGCTATGAGCTAAAAAACAAGAATTTCAAGTGCTACTTATCAAAGCAAGCATTGCATTAGCTCTTGGGCCTCCATGTGACTAGTACACAGCATGTGCTCCTTATTTTGAGGGACAATACGAGTTCCAAATCGCCAAGATGAACAAATAATACAAGGAGGAGGTAAATTATTTAACAAAATGTGACGTAATTAGTGAAATATCTTTAAAAGGATTGATATCAAGTAACATAGACCATGCTATTTGGGTGATCACCATGCAATGTGTATATGTAAGAGTAGGTGCCTTAATCAATGGAGACCAAAACCAAAAGACAATCACAAGAGGTATCTTTAGAAATTCAAGAGTAGATTTTACTCTCACAATCCTGATGTGAGTCCATTTGGGAAGCAAAACAGAAGATTAAGCCAAATAATGCTTCCCAAAGCAAGTAGATGATGACTAGGAATTGAAAATTGGATTATAGAGCTCCTTTCAAAAGTAGTCATTGTGAGAGTAGGTAATGGAAGAAGAAAGATGAACATAGAGAGAAGGAGATAGGCGGAAGATGAAGGAAGAAAGAAATTTACACCAACTGAAATAAATGCTAAATACAAAAGGAAGGACTGATCAGTCCCCACATGTAGCCTGAGGCATCAATGTGAGGGCACTTGGTTTGGCTAGAAATGATGATGATAGTAATAGCATCGGAGATGGAGGAGTATGGCCGAAGTCGAAGGAGCAACTTGCAAAAGATGATGGCCAAAGTGAGGAGGGACTGACTATAAATAGTTGAAGTTCCCTAAATTTAGCAAACTTTCATAAAGAAACCCTAAATATGGTAGAATATTGAAAAATACCATAGGGATGCAATAAATATAGTTCGAATGCATGAAAACTGGGACAAATAATGTCATGGTATCTTAGACAGTCTGGAAGCAGATAGGAATTAGCAAGAGGTGTAAATCGATTAATAAACATAGGAAAAGGGCCTAAAACAAGAGAAATGCACACTAAACCAACAAACCTCCCATGTCTTTGTCAGACTTTGATAGAAGCTCACAACCAAGAGATGACACACTCACAACACTAACAGTGGTAGGCTAACAATGCCTCTTAGATCTTAGGAGTGTTTGAAGGCCCAACAAGCTCATGTGATGAAGCATAGAAGTCTTAGGCAAAGGCTTCATGAAGAGATCCACTGCATTGTTCTCAAAAGGACAATAGGCCACCGCTAACTCGGAATCCACAATCTGCTCTGGAACATAGCGATATTGAATCTTGATGTGCTTTGTGCAAGCATGAAACACCAAAGTCTTTGCCAAAGTGAGGGCAATTGTTTGTTTGTAGCTCCATAGATCCTATCTATGGAAATCCAATCTCTACCAACAAACGAGGAACCAAACTGCATCTATAGCTATAGAATCAAAGGCACAATAATAAAAAAAGGGCTATAGTAGGCTACTTCTTACTCCTCCAAGAAGTAGCTTCTCATCCAAGGGAGAAGGCATAACCTATAGTGGACTATGGTGAATCCACATCACCTGCCCAATCGGAGTCTCCATCTCAGATAGAGTTGCACTCTCTCCATACATAATCCCATAGGATCGAGTCCCCTATAGATAGCATAGAACCTGCGAAACAACTCATTATTGAGCCCAAATAGGAGTCTTCATGAAATAAGACAACAAAGCCACCACAAAAGAGACGTCTAGCCAACTGTAGATTAGCTAGATCAAGGAGCCAACAAGGCACTAGTAATGGGAAGCATGGCTAAGAGCCTGCTAAGGGGATCTCTTGTTGCCATAAGCTTTGACTCTGGGTCCATGGGGCATGAAATAAGTTAATACTCAGCCATACCAAACTCCAAGAGAAGCTTTGAGATGTACCTATGCTGGGAAAGAAAAATGTCATGTGCTATCTTATAGATCTCCAATGCAAGGAAGAAGTGTAGGATTGTGAGATCAATCATGTCAAACTCTTGGTCCAATGTCTACCAAGTACAATCAACCTCCTATGTGTTGCTCCTTGTGAGAATGAGGTCCTCAACATACAAGATGACCAAGATGCACCTTTCTGCACACAACCTTGTAATAAAGGCTAGGATTATGATCTAATCGATGGAAGCCATTGTCCAAGAAGAATTGATGAATCCACTATTACCAAGCCTTAAGAGCTTGCTTCAAGCTAGAGATGGCCTTTTGTAACATGTAAGCATGGTCCTCCTTCCTTGCACAAGAAAACCAAGAGGTTGTGAGACCTAAAATCTTCTCCTTTAAGACGCCATTTAGAAAGGTTGCTTTGATAAATTGGCCAATGGTGATGGGTGACTAAAGCCAAGATAGCTTGAATAGTGGACATCCAAAGTGTCGATGCAAAAGTCTCAAAGTAATCCAAACCTGCCTGCTACTAAGAGAATCCCTTGGCTACAAGCTAAGCCATATGCTTGTCCAATGACCCATCTACAAGATACTTGGTCTTCTAGACCCACTTCAAACCAATCACCTTCTGCTTCTTCGAACAAGGAAAACCAACTCCCAAGTATGGTTTCACTTGATAGAATTAAGCTTAACCTACATAGCACTATGCCAAGCATCTTATGCAAGAGCCTCATCAACTATAGTAGGCTCATGGTCTTGAATAATTTGTGACATAAAGGCATAGTTCATGTAGAGTGAACTATCCCACCGAACATGTAGCCTAGTTGACCTAATGGGCCAATAAGCATCTCAAGGAACTGAGTAATCCCTAAATCCTACATGAAATGCTAATACCATTGAGGAATGGTGATAGGCTCATCCCATGCGAAGGAGACCAAGAAGCTTCTGGCACATGTAAACCACCTATTTGTGAAAGGGACTCTCCCTCAAAAAGGGCCCCCCCTTGATGGCTCAATCCCCCCAAAGGAAACTTGAGGAGATGGGAAGGGGTAGTAACATCCGATGATGAAGTAGTAGATGAAGGAGCAATCAAGGGTGGAAGGGGAGAAGGTGAGGAAGGAGTTGTAGACAAAGAAGGGATGCCAATAGGTAACCTAGAAGAAAGGGGAGGGGGTGATGGTGGGGGGGGGTTCAATAGAAGATGAAGAATCACTTGTAACAGAAGAGCCAAGTAGAGAGTCATGTCCTGTAATGTTGAAGTAGGTGACTTCTTTCCTACATATATCATAGTAGCCAATACCTCACCCCATAAGGAATTTTCAAGTAGGTGACTTGTTGCCTACATATATCATAGTAGCCAATACCTCACCCCATAAGGAATTTTCAAGGCTCCTATGCTCAACATTGATTGGGCCATCTCAAGCATGGTCTGATTGACATGCTCCACCACACCATTTTCAGATGGTGTGTTCAAATAGGAAATATTCCAGCTATATACCATGGTCTTGTTACAGGACTCAGAAAATAGGCTAGAATAAAACTTGTTGCCATAGTTTGTTTGGACACCCTAAACTTTGAAGGAGGTTTACTTCTTTGCAAATACCTTCCACTTGCAAAAGCAAGATTATGTCTCACTCTTGTACTCTAAGAAATAGAGCCGCAAATAACAACTAAAGTAATCAACAATCAACGTAAGGCATTTAGCCATCCTAAGGGAGGCTATGCCCATAGGTCCAAAAATATCTATGTGAACCAAGTTAAGCAGAGTAGATGCCTTCCAAGTAGCAACTTGTCGATTGAGGCTATCTATGCTACATTCCCCTCCAGCAGCTAGGGCAAAGAGTGTGTGTGGGAGGGAAATTTGAAAGTCCCACCACCAATTTCCACCTAGAAGCCCACCAAATAGCATCAAGATTCAAAAGCCCATAACAATCATCCCAAATATGCAACAAAGGCTATGAGTGTGTAGTCTCCCCCTCATGTGCACTTGTCCAAAGAGAAGGTCCTAAAGATGCTTCCTCCATTGTGACTACATCATGGGTAAGGATGACTTGGGTACCTAGTTGTATAAGATCATAAACAGATAAAAGGTTAAAGCCCAAATCTAGTACATAGAGGACTTTGGTTGAAGAATAATGCCTATCGAGAAACAAGGAAAAGGTACTCACTCCATAAAGAACAGGTATTGCAGAGTTGTCACCAATGGTGATAGATTCCCCTTTGGATCTCATGGCCTTGGCAATAAGTCATGTAGGAAGAGGCTCCACTATCCAAGCCAAGGCTTCTCCTTCAAAGAATAAGCAAGTGCCATATCCTCCACCTCAAACAAGTGTATGAAGACAGACTCAGTGGTAGCGATGTGGCCTTGAAATCCTTGGACCCCTCCTTAGGCTTCAAATGGGGGCACTTCTACTAATACTTGTCCTCAATATGAGTGCCCTTTCCATGATGTGGGCACTTGGGCTTCCTCTTCTTCTCATCCTTGGAACCATCCTTCTTATCCTCTTGTTTTTTGGGGCTTCCCTTATTCTTTCCTCCCCCTAAACCTATAGTATAAGCCTTCATGGAGCTAGATCCATGAGTTCCCACCTCTCTAAGATGCTCATCATGCTCCAAGACAATTAATGAAATATCCTTCCAAAGAAGCTTATCTTAGGTCCTCAATGTTAGAAGACTGGTGTAGAAAACATCATACCTAAGAGATGGTAGTTGAATCAATAGAATCATGGCCATATCATCTAAAGATATCATCCCCTCGAGGGACATAGGCTCATCCCACATATCCTCCAATTTGTTAGCGTGATCCTTCATAGAAGGAGAGTCATCAACATTGAGCATCCAAAGCTTCTTCTCTAAGGAGATCCTATGGGCAAATGTCTTTTGATGGTAAAATCTTTAATCTACGAACATGAACCAAGGTGGCTAAATCTTGTAAACTCATGAAGAGAAAGGATCAAGAGTTGAGCCAATCCCAAAGGGTTGTATGATCCATCTATATCCCATGTGCAAGATCTTCCATAAGCCACAAAATTGGGAGAAATATAAAATCCCAAAGGTCAAAGTTGTCGACAATGCACTCTACCTTATATAACCATATTGAATAGTTGGAACCATCCAACTTTGAAAGGGAAGTGGAACCCAGGAGGAAGAAGCTTGGCGGTGAGAGCTATGGCGGATGGAGAGCAAGAGCCAAGAGAGAGAGAGACTCAAAAGTGAGAACTCCAACAACCATAATGTGTGGCCACGCCTTCCTTTTTTCAAACTGCCACTAAAAGAATAAAGAATAAGTGACTGTGACGGGTGCCCGCTACCTGCAGTGTGCAGTGGTTGGGTACTGTCAGTGTAGTAATACACGGGCGGCTAGGCAGAGGTGCCTTTACCCTCAACAACCTCCCACTTAAAGGCGAATCAGCCCCAACGAGATAGAGAAAAAAGAAAAGATAGTACAACATGTCCACATGTACAACAGGATGAGGAAGAATACGTCATCTCATCCAATGCCTATCAATCTCTTGAGGTAGGCAAAGCGCTTAGTAGTGAGGCTCTTCGTGAGAAAGTCTGCAGGATTCTGCTCAGTTAGAATCTTGACAAGGTCAACACACTTATTCTTAACGACCTTGCGAATGAAGTGATACCTCACCTCCATATGTTTCGTCTTTGCATGGAAGATCGGATTCTTGGCCACGGATTCTTGGCCAACTGAACGGCACTCATAAAATCCGAATGCAGTATAGGCATAGCATCTGTCATATCAAGGTCAACAATCAAATGGCCGAACCAAATAGCCTCCTTGCAAGCCTCTGTGGCTAGAATATACTCAGCCTCTGTAGTAGAAAGGACTGTACACTTCTACGCCCTGGACATCCAAGAGATAGCTCCTCTAACATAAGTGAACACATAGCCAGAGGTGGACTTCCTACTATCTGCATGGCCTACATAATCAGAGTCAGTGTACCCCACGACTCTTGTATCCTGGCTGCCATAACAAAACACATATTTGTTGTGCCCTTCAAGTACCTCATGATACCCTTCACGGCATCCCAATATTTCTTGCCAAGTGTAGCCATATAACGTGCCACAAATCCAATTGCAAAAGCAATGTCTAGACGGTTGGCTATCATGGCATACATAAGACTGCCCATGGTTGATGCATAGGGAATCTTGGCCATTTTGGCCCTTTGCTCATTTGTCTGTGGGGACAATTGGCCTGTGAAACCTTCACATGAGAAGGTAATGGATAGCCAATAGGCTTAACATCCTACATGCGGAAGTGCTCAAGGACTTTATGAATGTACTCCCTCTATGATAGATAGAGTAGTCCTTGAGATCGATCGCATATAATGTGCATACCAAGTATATAAGCGGCCTATCCTAGATCTTTCATCTTGAAGCTCTTCTTGAGTTGAGCCTTAAGAACATCTAGCTCCTCATGAGCTGTCCCTATTAAAAGCATGTCATCCACATAGAGTACCAAAATCAGTAAAGAACCGTCACAGGCTTTCTTCATGTACATGCACGGATCCATAGCACTGCGGCTGTAGCCCTGTGAACTGCATGAATGCATCAAACTTATGGTACCATTCCCTAAGTGCTTGCTTCAAGCCATATAGACTCTTCTTTAGCTTGCACACTAGGTGTTCCCTGCCAGGGTCTGTAAAGCCCTTAGGCTCCTCCATGTAAATCTCATCATGCAAGTCCCCATGTAAAAAAGCCGTCTTGATATCCATCTGGTACAAGTCTAGGTCAAGCTGTGCAACCATGGCCAAGACTAAGTGTAGGGTGGTCATCTTGACCACAACAGAAAAGACTTCATCAAAGTCAACACCATGCTCCTGCTTAAAACCCTTAGCAACCAATCAAGCCTTGTATGCCGGCTTGGGGTATCCAGGGGTACTTTTCAGTTTGTACATCCACTTGCATGGCAAAGCCTTCTTACCCTGAGGCAAGGAAACCAAATCCCAAGTTTGATTCTTATGCAGTGAGTAAAGCTCAGAGTGCATAGCCCTCTCCCAAGAGTGACAATCACCCCTGCGCATAGCCTCATCATAAGTGAGAGACTTTCCTGCATTTGTAACCAGTACATAATCCATAGAGGGTGCAAAACGGTTAGGAGGTCATCTATCTCTAGTAGAAAGCCTCAATCCAGGCTCTGTTGCCTAACCGACATCCTGTCTAACATTAGCATGTCTAGCATCTGGACCATGAGCATCAAGTGATGCTACACGCTGTCTAGCTGGCCATGGAGCGGGCTGAACGGGAGTAGGTGGCTTCTCTTGAAAGATAACTTTGCGTACCTCAACCACTTTCTCAGGCTGCATATGCATTTTTCCCTCATGAAAGATGACATCATGGCTGCGGAGGACACTTTTAGGATCCATCTTGTTGCGTTTGTCCTTGGGCACATGGCAGAATGCCTCACATCCAAAGACACGCAAATGATCATAAGAGGGGGGGTTGCCTGCCCATATCTCCTTTGCAACCTGAAAGTCAATGCCACTACTCGGTAACCTGTTAATGAGATGCAATGCAGTAGTAACTACCTTAGCCCAAAAGTGATGCGGTAAGCCAGCCTGGCTAAGCATGCTACAGACCCTTTCCTGAATGGTCCTATTCATGCGTTCGACCATACCATTCTGGGGTGGGGTGTAAGGGGCGGTCAGCTGATGCTTAATACCCCACTCATCCAAAACTGCTCAAAAGCACGTGATACATACTCACTCCCATTATTTGACCTTAGGCATTTGAGCCTTTTCCCAGATTGGTTCTCTGCCAATGCAAGCCAATGATGAAATGTGTCTAAGACATCAAATTTTCTCTTTATGGGATAAGCCCAAACCTTACATGAGTAATCATCTATGAAAGTAACAAAGTACTTTGCCCCACCAAATGACTGATAGGGCATGGGCCCACATACATCTGAGTGCACAAGAGCTAAGGGCTCACCCATGCGTTTCTTACCAGACTTTTTATGCGCATTTCTAGTCTACTTGCCATACAAATAATGATCACAAGAATCAAAATGCGAAGAGTCAAAAGAGACGGAAGATACTGCAAAGCACGGAGCATTTTCATTCCTTTAAGAGACATATGCCCCAAACGAGCATGCCAAAGGGATACATGGGGAATAGAACCCACATACAAAACATGATCCAATGTAGCTCCAGATACAAGTAAGGTATAGAGGCTACCAGACTTGGCACCTCTTGCAAGTACAAGCCTACCACGAGTAATCTTCCATGTAGAGTCTCCAAAAGACACAAAATACCCTACATCATCAAGCTGTCCAATTGACATAAGGCTGCGAGTCAACGTAGGTACATGGTATACATCATACAAAACAAAAGAACTGCTAGAAGAAAACTGCAGCCTAACATCTCCAATGCCCACAATGTCAAGAGACTTGTCATCACCAAGACACACAGAACCAGACATGGTATGATAGGTATGAAACCAATCTCTACATGGTGTCACATGAAAGGATACACCCGAATCCAAGATCCAGCACTGTGCATAGATAGAATGTATCTCAAAAGTCTGTAAGGCATCGCATGAAGGTATGATAATTCAAACCTCAAGTAAGCACCCCGTATCCATGAACCAGTGCATACACCAAGTAAATAAGCTTCAGCCCACTGTATTACAACAAGCAATTTACTGGTACATGAAGCTCAAACGGTGCTCAAATATACTCCAAATCAATCCAAAGCATAGACATGGCATCCCATAACATCCGGGCATCACCTCGCATCAATAGGCATCAAACGAGCAACGCCAAGAAGCATCAAATAGTAAATGTGAAGTGTTGCCCTGTTTTGACAGTCCTGGGACTATGTATACAACAAAGGGCTAAAGGGTGAAGCACTTGAATCGATCACTGAGAGTCAGGAACTAATGCCGGGGAGTCAAGAAATGCTTGGGAGGGTTGCCAAGAGTGCTGGGAAGCCGAGGAGGAGCAGGGAAATGCCATGGACCAGATCAGCCCAGCCCAGCCCCCTAAAAATGTGTCAAAAATTGTGCTGGTTGTTCATAGGGGTTGGGGGATCTTCAACAGCCCTTGGGGGCACTTGGCAATGTCAAGGTGGCTCCAATACAGCCCGGAAAGAAGCCAATGAAGGCCCGGAAGCTCAGGGAGGAGGCGGGAGATCAAAACATACTTGCAAATGAAGGTGCCATGGCTGCCATTGAAGCTCGGGTTGAAGCTCTTCAAATCCGGGCTAGAGAGAATGCTAGGCAAGCTCCAATCCTTTACTTTGATACCAGTTGAAAGGGAAGTGGAACCCAGGAGGAAGAAGCTTGGCGGTGAGAGCTATGGCAGATGGAGAGCAAGAGCCAAGAGAGAGAGAGACTCAAAAGTGGGACCTCCAACAACCACAATGTGTGGCCGGGCCTTCCTTTTTTCAAACTGTCACTAAAAGAATAAAGAATAAGTGACTGTGACAGGCCCGCGCCACCCGCACTGTGTAGTGGCGGGTACTGTCAACGTAGTAATACATGGGCAGCTAGGTGGAGGCGCCTTTACCCCCAACAAACTCATCATTGTTGGGTGTGAAGAAGGAAGCATGGTACCTGTACTGCACATGCCATGTAAGGCATCTTTAGGATGGTAGACTGAGCTTTTTCAGAAACATGAAGGGAGGGAGGAGGAGAGACTTGCTTTGAATGAGAAGTTCAAAAACCGAGGACTTTGATCACATTGATAATCTTGCCCTCTCTTAGAGGAACGATGAGAGACCTCATCCTCTAAGTTAGTCTAGCCAAAAGACTAGTGATGAGACATCTTCAAATTTTGCAAACATCCAGAAAAGTTGTGTTTGATGATGGTCAATAGTACCAAAACATGAGGAAGTTAGCTACAGTTGGATGTAGATGTGCCGAACGCATAAGAAAGGCTATCACCTATGCCCAAAAGAGGTCACCTACGATCAAGGTTTGTTGCCAATCACAAATGGTCACTATGAGAAGCAGAAAAATGTGTGCTTTGGTACTCCCATCTATCAAAAAGTTTTAGAAACTTTTTCTTGTTACATAGTCAAGTTCGCCGGTTTAAAAAAGATTCAGACGTTCCTTGTGTTGCCTCCCGTAGTTGTTGTTTGAACGAAGTACGACCAGCAGTTGTAAGAATATATGTGCCAGGTAAACAAACCCCTCTGCATTTTTTGATTTGGCAATTGTGGTAGAAATGAAAGGATGCTCCTGAGAATTCACCAAAAGGAGGTAATTGTCAATTGGGTAGCAAATGGAATTGCTTACAACAACCAAATGTTATTGCCTAGTCCTAAGAAGGCTATGTTTGCAACAAACACCATGGTAGTTTGGGGTAATCTCCACAATGATAATCACCTCCATGATCTCTCTTAGGCAAGATACCATGTGAAAGTGCACAACGAAAGAAGGAACATGGATATAGATAGAAGAAGACAACGTGAAGTTGAATGAAGAAAGAAGTTTGCAACTGATTGAAATAAATGTTGAATACAAACAAAAGGATTAATCAGTCCCTCCATGCAACTTGAGAAGCATCAATAAGGGCACTAGATTTAGTTAGAAATAATGATGGCGATAGCAACATCGGAGATGGAAGAAATTCCTTCAAGTCGGAGTATCAACCTACAAAAGATGATGGCCAAAGTTTAGGAGGGACCATCTATATGTTGGAGGTAAATGCTCGGGGAAGTTACTATACGTATATCCTTTACATCATGTGCGTTCAAGACCTATTTATAAATATCCTTATCTATGAATTCTTCTTGAATAAAACATAAACCTTTTCTATTCAATCTATAAATAACCCCTTTATATTACACCCTTATATATGTAACAAATATATAAAAATGATATTTTAAAAATACATTATTTTGAACCCATGTGATGCACACATATATTCACGAGTAACTTATCCGAGGGTAAAAGTGCCTATGCCTTGTCACCCCGTATATTAGTTACATTGATAGTACTACATGCATAGTGTATTAGATACTCGCACACCTGTACACTGCAAATGGCGGGCACCTATCACCGTCACTTTATTATTTATTCTTTCAGTGACATTTGAAGAAAAGGGAGGCTAGTCATACATTGTGACTGTTTGAGTTCCCACATCTTGTCTCTCTCTCTCTCTCTCTCTCTCTCTCTCTCTCTCTCTCTCTCACTTCTTCCACCATAGCTCTTGCTTTTGCTCTGTGTTTTCACTTCAAGGGTCATTCCCTTCAACTAGTTTCAGATCCATCTTCTCCAAGAGATAGAGCCCAACTTGGCATTGCTTCAGCTTTGTGGAGAATACATTTAGCTCATAGTTTTAATGGTATCCATGGCTCAGCTTTGAAGTGGTATGTATTGTTGCTCACTTACTTTTCTAGCTTATTAAGACATGTTCCAGAGCTTCATTGAGCTCCCCCGTGAGCTTCCACTGAACCTAGGACAACAAGTGCAATTTGCGATGACTGGGGTTACCCTCATCCCTGCTCAGATTTGCTTTATCCGACCTCATCTCCAGCTCTTGGCATTGCTCCCAGCCTTGGACAATCACTTGGCATCGAACCTAGTTAGCACCTTTTGCATGAATTTGGGCATCAATTGGAGCTCTTGGGTTCAGCCATTAGTTTATAATTTATGATAGTTTGCTGTATTATAGTTATGGACAGCCCTTCGCTCATTGTTTGGAGGTCACTTATGCTTCCCAAGACACCTATTTGATGCTGCATCATCTAGGGATGCTATATCAATGTATTGGAATGCTATGGGACTAATTTGACCATTCTTTTGCTAAGTTTTATAGAGGTTTTTAACTATTGTAATAAGTAGGGCTAAATGGTCTTTTATCAAGGATCTTGTATGCCTATTGCTATTGGATGCTTCTTGAGTACTTTGGATGCTACATTGGGGTATACCATTGATATTACATGCTTGGTTATGCTCTTTACATGCATTTGAGTTGAGATTGGAGATTTGACTCTCGACATTGGTTGCCATTCACTATTATGTATGGTCATTTAATGCTCCAATAAAAAGCTTTGCAAGTTACTTGGGTCGGATGCGCTTGAGGGTCTTATAGTGAGACCGTGGGACTTGGTGACATGTATATGTTCTTGCATGCTTTATCTACATAGTTGATGCTTAGTGGGCTGATCTGACATCGCTTTTGGGTTGGCTCCTATCTCCATCACAATGTTGTCAGTGATCTATGCATCTTGATTGGCTATGTATTGAGCCTTTGCTACATTGCTTAGTTCCTTGTGCCTTTGATTGGTCTCTTCTGTTACCCATGAGACCTACTCTATGCATGATGGTTATGCCTATGGGATGCATCTCAATCTGACACATTGATCCTTTGACAATTTTCGATGCTAGTCGCATATTCACTCATTTCTAGTTTGAGCTATTACCCTATAGCAGTTGTAGTTTGTCTTATATCAGCGATTGCCCCTCTTTGGCATTGATTTCTTACTATTGCACTTTATTTTTAGCATGCTATAATTGCAGTTTACTACACTATTTATGTGAATAGTCACCTCTATTTGACAGTCTTTTGCATTAAGTTTGTGATGGATAGCTCATTACTTTGGCAGTTCCCCTTGTTTTTAGCTTGATCTGGCAGAGGTTTTGGGGCTGATTTGCAAGTTATTACAATAGCAAGCAATTCATGGACCTTTGCAAATGAAGGAAGGCACTTCTATGTTAGCCCACTTAAATGAGTTTCATTTGATTCTCAACCATTTGTCTTCATATAGGGGATTGAATTCAGGGGTAATCTTCCCCCTTTGTTCATCTTGGTTACATTGCTTGAATCATGGAATACATTTCATACTACTATGTGTGTAAATATGCCTACTAATGGGCTAAAGTTATAGGATGTAGAGGGTGCACTCTTGAATGAAGAGGTTAATAGAAAGAATATCGATGCTTTTTGCACCTCTCATGCTTTGATAGTTAGAGGCAATAATGATAGAAGTGGTAATGATCGTTGTGGGAGAGACTCTCATCACTCTCGTTCTCAGTCACGTGGACAGTCTCACAGTAAGTTCGCAGTAAGTCTTGTGGCAGTAAGTCTTCATTAGCTTGTCCCTACTATGGGAAAGTAGACATATTCGACCATAGTGCCATAAAATGCATGAAAACAAGCACAAGGAAAAGAGCAAGGATAAAAATGATGATTGCAACATTGTCCTTAGCAAGTCCATCATTAAGATTGAATAGATTAATATCATATAGGCTAATTTTGATGATGACTTCATACTTGCAACTTCTTCTCTTGATACTTCACAGTTGACTGATGCTTTGTTAGGGTATACTCAATGTTGGCTAATAGATTCAGGGGCTTCCTTTCATGTGACCCCTCAAAGAGAGTGGTTCCACTCCTATCGCAATTTGACTAGATCCATCTATTTCGACATTGACCTGGCATTAGAGATAGTCGGTATTGGTGATGCCCGTGGTTCAAGTTGCACATTTACTCTTCATGATGTATGTGCCATGTCCTGGCTCTCACAAAGACCATTATCTCTATTAGCACTTTGGATGATGCAGGTTATGTAGTTTCTTTTGGTGATTTCTGATGGAAGATTACCCATGGGAATCTTGTCAATACTCTACCCCTTTCTTGTATCTGGGTTAATTGACCATGTTTTGGTAGTGGATGTAGTTCCACATGTACCTCTTTGGCATTGTCATCTTGGGCATATGTCCTTAAAATGAATGAAAGTGCTTACGCATTTGTAATAGCTTCTGCCTCTTGACTATAAGTGCTTTGAGTCTTGTGATAATTTTTAATATAGTAGACATGCATGTAATATGCATAAAAGTTTGGTATGACACGCATGGGTGAGCCTTTGGCTCGTGTTCATTTGGATGTATGTGGATCCATGCCCTACAAGTCATTACTAGGTAGTACAAAGTATTTTTTAACCTTCATTGATGACTATACACATAAGGTCTGGGTATATCCTAGTAAGCATAAATTAGAAGTCTTGGTTCCATTTCAACATTTTCTTGCTTTGGTTGAGAACTAGTCTAGGTATAGGGAGGCTTAAATACCTCAGGTTAGATATTGGGGGTGAATATGCCTCTAAGGCCTTTGAGCAGTTTTGTGGTGAAAGGGATATTCATTGCCAGTTGACTGCCCCATACACCCACCCCAGAATGGTATGGCTGAGCACATGAATATGAAAATTTAAGAGTGAGTTTGTAGTATGCTTAGCCATGCAGGCTTACCACAACATTTTTGGGCTAAGGTAATTACTATTGCTATACACTTGATTAATCGATCCCCATGTACTACTCTTGACTATCATGTTACATAGGAGGTATGGTTTGGAAAACCTTTCTTATATGCTCATTCACATGTCTTTGGTTGTGAGGCTTTCTACCATGTTTCCAAGGACAAGTGTAATAAGCTAGAGCCTAAGTCTAGGAAATGCATATTTCTTGGTTATGGAGATGTAGGTGAGATGGGCTATCACCTACGGGATCTATAGGATCGAAAGGTTATCCACAAACCCATGATATTGTTTTCCATGAGGAGAAAATGCATAAGCAGCTTGAGCATGTCATTGAGGTAGAGAGGGTGATATTTCAACAAGAGCCTCCTTCTGATGTAGCAAAGCATTGGCTATAACAACAATCTCTACGAGCTGAGACATACTAGACACAGTGGATTTAATGCAAAAATCCTTGATTCCTTTAGACAGCCCACAAACATTCCAAATTCGTACATTCCTCAGCATCTAGCTTATTCCAAGCTATCATGATGTCCACCTCAAAGGTACTTGTTAACCAATTTGATGCAAACATTTGCTTGAATTGTACCCATGTTGACGGTGCTCTACCTTACATCAAAAGAGTGGACCACCATTGGAATGCATTCCCTTTCAAAAAAGTGACTGCCTTTCGAATCTTTGAGGACTCTGTGAAGTTCCCCCCCAGAATAGGCTGCATCAACCTACTGGATGAAAGTCAAAGCTTTCAGCCTATCTTGTACACCACTAAAGGACTCAAACTTCACTGCTTTTCCACCATTATCATAGTCTTTTGATGCCACTTAGGGTGTCAAGTTGTCATACACTGGCTACTGCAAAAAGGGTGCAGTTACTAAATTTACATCAAAACCAATGCCAAACAGAGCATTTGCATGACTAGCATTCATTCCTTGAGCCCCATAAGCATTCAGGGGTGCAAATGCAGTGCCATATATACTACTTTATGCCCCATGCATCAAACCAATGCTAGCATACATAGGGTTTTTCATATTTCTAGCCATAACCGAATACATTGAGCCTTGCATACCATGCATTGGTTGCTGCATACCATAGGGATTTGTGCCATACATTCCTATATGCGATCCTTGTCCAACCATAACATGAAAAATTATTCTTCCACAAAAATATCATGACTACCTCATCATAGCATGCATGCCCAGCTGTCCAAAATCCATTGGATTAGCACTTCTCTGATGGCCTTACATTTGCATACCTTGCCCCGTAGGTACCAACAGTCTTGTTTCATGATCATATTTCAAGCTTCAAATGAAGGGGTTGGCATTATCTTCGATGCATCTTGCTGTCCCAAAGCTGTAAAAGATGTCTCCTTCTTCGTGCCTTTGCTATCCTTTGGAGCATTCAAAAATTGGGTAAATTGAGGATCCTTTGGCAATTCAACAAAGAGATTTGTTGATGTTCTCATCCAATTCCTAAACTGGTCATCAAATTCCTCTTCACTTTGCTAGTCATCAGTCTCCTTTTGCCCTAAAGGCCATGCATCTTGCCCAATAGCAATATTTCATGCTTGCTTTCCATAATTTGAGCCTTGTCCAAGGTGAAGCATTGCATTTCCTTCATTTCCATGTGAATGTTCATACTAAGAGGTATCATCATTGGTTGAGTCCATCTCACTGTATGGAGACATATTGCTATAATTTCTCAATTGAGAGTAGAAAATCAACAGTAGCACAAAGCTTTGGCTTGCAATCACGTGCCTCAAGCCCACCAAATCAAGGGATTGAGTGGTTTCCTGAAACCATGAAACCAACCTTCGTTCCATGGATGGGTGGTAATTCCCTGATGACAACTTACAACAATAACGTTTATTACAAAACTGAGAAATGCAAACTTGGACAATGGACACCCTGTTGGCCCCAAAATTGATGCCCCTTTTGGTAGTTCTTTAACATATTTGAAGAAAAAGTTAATGTACAATGGGATTCTCCGAATCCCTTTTAATATTCCAACTCTCCTTGCTGTCCAAAAGGACTAGCAAGTCTTCAATTTAATTTGCCCCTTAATTCAGGTAGTCAATTGGCCTTCACCTACTTTGATTGAGATGGAAAATGCTCCAAATTCATTGATTTGCTAGTCCCTCCACCTGAATTTGACTAAAAAAAGCTTCAACCTTGTTGAATCCAAGTCTTGGAGCTTCCAATTTCTGGCATGCTTCTTGAGGCTGCTGCTAAACCCTAATTTCTGCCTCCTACATATTAGGGTTTACAATAAAGACATCTGAAATTTCTCAACCTCTAGTGATCTCAATGCTGTAATCTTTAGAGCAAAGCTGTAGAAAGGTTGTGAGATAAGAGAGAATGCTGAGGAGAGAGAACATTCAGAGTCTCTTCACGAAGAACTAAAGAAAATCTATCATTTATTGCTACTACCTTGTTTCAACAACTTGTAGATCAAAAGAATTGAAGAAAATCAATCATTTGTTGCTCCTGCCTTGTCTACACATCTTGTAGATGCAAATAACTAAAGAAAATCAGTCATTTACTATTGTTGCCCTGTCTCAACACCCTGTAGATGCTGTCACTTGCTGCTATTGATTGGCCTTCTCATGCCCCTAGTTGCCTTAGAAGGTCCTCTAATGGCTGCAAATAAGACCAGCAACATCTCCTCTCTCTCTCTCTCTCTCTCTCTCTCTCTCTCTCTCTCTCTCTCTCTCTCTCTCTCTCTCTCTCTCTCTCTCTCTCTCTCTCTCTCTCTCTCTCTCACTCACGGTGAATACACTAAAATGCCTCTCTCCAACTTCTAAAGATGTTTTTAAATCTTGCATGGGCATTTTTGACAAGTGGTAATCTTCCCAAATGGCGTTTTCAGCATTGTCCATAATTAAATATCAATTTTTACTCTTTAAATACTAAAAATTAATCTAATAATTATTTCGATACCCTTAAAAATAATTTGACTTGCTAGGAATTAAATTAGCTAGGAAATTTCCATTCTCGAGTATCTGTGCGCCATCTTTGACCATCAGATTGGCGTTAGGTACCATTAAATGTAAGTTCTCTAGTGTCACCAAACTAACGCCTATGGCCAAATGAATGATCTAGGCCAACAATTGGCACCAGATACCACCAAGCACCTGTGCGGCATAACTTATAACAACTTTTACCTTTGACATTGCATAATTTCCTTGGGTCCCAGACTCGTAAATTTACTCTAACCCCAATTACACCTCACATGTGTAACATGTACTTAATCATGTGATTAAAAATTAATCCATATGTTAAGTGAGGTTTCAAAAATACATGTCCTCATAACAACAAATCCATGTTTTAATTCAGCTTTAAAATCTACAAATTTTTCCTCTATAGGTCCAGTGAGCAACATGTCATCTACATAAAGAATGATAATCTTAGCAAGTCTCCCCTTTCATTCTTAATATATAGAGTGGAAGTAGTCAAACTATTTTTGAACCCTTTGTTGGCCAAGTAAGCATAAGTTTCAGAGTATCATGCACGAGGAGCCTGTTTGAGACCATAAAGAGCCGTATGCAACTTGCATACAATGTGCTCTTTCCCTTTAACCACAAAACTTGGAGGTTGTGATACAAACATCCTCATGCAAATCCCCATTTAAGAATGTTATCTTAATGTCCAGTTGATGTACTTTCTAGCCATAATGTGCACCCATCGCAATCACACATCTCACTGATGTAGGAGCAAAAGTCTCCTCATAATCTATGCCTTTCTTTTACACATAGCCTTTTGCTACCAACCGTGCCTTATACATGCCAATTGTACCATCAACTTTACATTTGAGTTTGAAAACCTACTTAGTTCCAATGGCCTTCTTGCCAAGTGGTAGGTCCACAAGATCCCATGTAGAGTTAACCTCAATGGAGTCCTCCTGCATAGCATGCATCCAATGTACATCTTATTATGCTTTGTGTCTAAGGAAGTAGGCTCTTCATCATCCAATAGTGAGCTCATAAACACAAGCTCATCACAACCATCTACTTCCATTATATTGGACAAATGTGTCCCCTGCATCATGTACTGCATGCCTAGCAACCCCTTTAGTGCACTGAGGGAATGGGGCATCCATTTTACTCTCCTGGAGAGTTTGTAATAGCCATCTCAGGATTGTTTTTACTACATTTACAATGGCCCTTTCATGCTGAATTGTTGCCTCCACTACATGTGGCAAACACTCATCAATACACTACTATTCGAGAGCATATGGAGCAGCAACAATTTGTTCTAACAAGTCTGATTTGCCATTTACAACAAGCATGGACTCCAAAGAAAGTGGTAAAAGGCCTTCAAAAACATCACCGCTGTCATGTGTGTCTGGCATTTAAAATTAGTCATGTGAAAATGCTACATTTTTAGCAAATATGACATCCCTACCAACAAACATCTTCGTGTGTGGGTCATATATGCGATAGCCTTTGATTTCTGAACTGTAGCCAATCAAAATGCATTTTACAACCTTATCTTCAAGCTTCCCATGAAGCTCTTTTGGAACATGCACGGGAGCTATGCAACCAAACACCCAAAAGTAGTCAAGTGTGGGTTTGTTGCCATGCCAAGCTTCGAATGGTGGGATCATCTTCAAAGCCTTTGTAGATGCACAATTCAATATATCATTGGCACACTAAAGCCCTTCTAACCAAAATTTAAGAGGCTGCCCTTGCTTTTCAATATACAACAAGTCATTTCCATGAGAGTGCAATTCCTCCTTTCAGCAATTCCATTTTACTGAGGGATCGTTCTAATAGTGGCTTGATGCTTAATGCCATGAACCAACAAATATGTCTCAAATGCACGAGACATGTACTCCGCCCCTCTATCTGTGCAAAGTGTCTACACTTTCAAACTAGTTTGAGCTTCAAGCTTTGCCACAAGATATTTAAGTTGCATAAATACATCAAATTTAGCCTTCAATCCATAGACCCATGTATACATGGATTAGTCATCAATAAATGTAACAAAGTAAATATGATCTGTAAGTGCAGCTGTCCTCATGGGACTACAAACATTAGAGTTAATAAGCTACATTTTTGGAACATCATGTAATGTACCATCCTTTTTAAAGGTAAAATTGTGTGACATGCCCAAAATGCATCCCTTGCATGTAGAAGGAGGTGGAGTCTCCATTGGAGGAAATGTTTAGAGTCATCAAACTCCCAAAGCTCATATGTCCATAGAAGACATGCCAAAGCTCCACATTCTGCATAGCGAGCATAAGATTAGTGACCTCTAGAGCATCGTGAGATTGTCATCATAAGTCTCTAACAAAAATAAACCCTTGGACAGGGTGCCAGATAGCCTAAGTGCATAGTCCATCTCTTTATCTCTAAAAATACAAGTTTGTCATCCTCAAAGATGACCTGAAATTCATGCTTATTGAAAACATTGATAGACAACAAGTTCTTTGTAATGCCAAGCATAAACAAGACATTTAGAAGCATGAAATTAGAACCATCTACAGTAGTAATAGTGACTGCCCCAATGTCACATACATCATAATTGATGTTGTTCACACATATAACATGCTTCCTAGTAGGGGTTGAATGCAAAGAAGTAAACAAACACTTCATCGAAGTGATGTGCTTTGAAGCACCACTGTCAAAATACCATGTTTGTTGAGTTTCAACAGCATTAAATGCTGAATCACCCATAGAAGAATCATAACTACATGTGAGAAATGCATAATCCTACTCTACCAAGTTGGCCGAAGTATCACCATCTTGTGATTTGTTGGCTGATGCCTCTTCGACAACTTCTTCTTTTTCTTGGTCAATCTCTCTTGGCACTCATCAATATAATGACCTAGCCTCTTGCAAGAATGACACATTCTCTTCTTTTTAGACTTATCTAAGTCTTGGACAACTCTGTTTGATGGCTATCTAGTATCACCCTTTTGCTGATATTTTGCATTTTACCCAACTTTTTCTTTGCCTTTGAACTTGAAAAGAATAGCCACATCACGCAAACATAATGCAACATTCTTCCGAGTCTCTTTCTCTTGCAGTAGCAAGAGGCCTTCCAACTCCATAAATGTGAAGGGATGTTGCCCCTCCCTTAATAACAATATCAAAGAGGTATGAAAACCAAGATGTGACTCTGGAAGAGAGTTCAGTGTGATGTTTACCAATTCAACATCTTGAATAATCTCATCAACATTGAGTAGGTACTCACACAAATTATCCTTTATATAAGTAAGGTGATTCATCATGCCATCACCCTCATCCATGTTTACATTTGCCAACTCTCTGCAAAGATAGGAGATCCTGACCTCATTGTAAGTAGCGAACATATGCTCAAGTATATCCCATGCTAATTTTGAGGTCTTGTAAGACCGAATGTGCAAAATGATAGCCCTTTTCACTGACAATGCTATCAAGGAAAGTGCTTGAGCATCCTTCGAATCCCATTTCCTCTAATCCTGCGTAGAAGGGGAAGGAGGAGCAACACCACTAGCAACTTGTCCCTGAGTGTGACGCTGATGTGCTTGAGATGTGAGACCTCTTGGTTGCTTTGCAAGTCACCTGTAACATAGTCCTACAAGTCCTTCGCAATAAGAAGATTGTAGACCGTAAAACTCCACAACGGATAGCCTAGAGCAACTTACAAATTTATCACCCTAGAATGTGTAGCAAAGCATGGATTGAAGTTGATCAAGGCACAAGAGGATCTAACTATGACCTTCATGCAAGGAGAAGCCAAATAGGTGAAGTAAGCATTTTCATTGCTAGTCAAAGCAAGAAAATGGAAGGCCAAAGTAAACTTCCTAGTGATACATATGGATGAAATTGATGTCATTTTTGGATTGTTTTATGTTAAGTATGTCAGAGTAGTGTTTGGGAAAGGAGTCAATGAGATGTTGTTGGATATGTAAGGAGAAGGAGTGCCAGTTTCATGTGAGGGATTGCAACATCTATAGAGATATGAAACAATCAAAGTGCAAGTGAATGAGACTATATCAAATGAGAAAGAAGTGAAAACCAAGACAACAAGAGCCTCTTTCCAAACTACAAAGTCAAGATCAAGAAACCTAAGGGCTTCAACTAAAACAGAACATTGAAAGGGACCATGACCAACACGAGTGCTAGCATTCAAACCAAAATCATAATATGCAACACCAAACAAGTGGAGAAGTTAGTGAAGTAAGAAAACATGGTGTATTTATGTATAATGAGGCCTTTGGAAGTAGAAACACCTAAATTCCAAGTGGGAAATAAGAAATGGGAGAGGAGCTAAAGGAATATGTAGATATGAAGCCTCTAGAGTTACCAAAGGTATTGCCCCCTAAAAGAGATGTAGACCACAAGGTTGAATTTGTTCCAAGATCATTACACCAATCAAGGCCCCATACTTGATGAACCACAAAAGCGGATAAAATGAAAAAGAAAATGTATGACTTAGAGGGACAAGGCTTCATCTACCCAACTAAATCACCCAATCACCCAATCACCCTTTCAAGCCCTAGTGTTGTTTGTGAAGAAGAAGGATGGAGGCTAAGATTGTGTGTGGACTATGGGGGACTCCATAAAATCACTGCAAAGAATAAGTACCCAATGCCCTTGGTAGCTGGACTTCTAGATAGACTACATGGAGCTACATATTATACCAATGTAGATCTTTTGCATAATTGAATAAGACATTCCAAAGATACTGTTCTATACTTGATATGGTAATATGAACAATTAGTTTTAGGATTCAAACTGAGTAGTGGGCCAATAAGAATTTATGGATTGATGGGTGGAGTCTTTCGAGAGGATATAAATATTTTCACCATCCTCTACATAGATGACTTACTAGTACATAGCAAAACCTTAAAGGAACACAAAGCACACTTTTGAAAAATTTAGACAACACAAGTTCATTGAATCACCTTGCATGCTAGTCAAAAAACTATTTGCACCTTACCTTGCAACAATCATTACATCAGGAGTGAGGAATCAAGTCTTGTTGACTCTCAAAGGCATGTGGCTAAGGATGCCCCATTCTTCCATTTAGAAACTACTACTTTGAGACTTAGATTTAAAAACTAGCTCTTTCCAACAACAATGAGGATCAATGGGTATAGTATGTTATACATCTCTAACAAGATTGTGCTATACATTCGAAAGGAGCATCCCCTCTTGTGGCACGACTAGTCCATAGTTAATGCGCTATCTTGTGATGGTTAAAGTAATTTCTTCATTTGTGATAATATAAAAATTATTGAAATAGAGAAAGGAACATGTAGCCAAAGTTTCATGATAGATTAAGTACTAGATTTTCCTTCTCTAAGTTATGCTCAATGTAATCTTAAATATAACTTGGGTTTTCCGTAAGAAAGTTAGACTCAAAAGAATGCTAGGCTTAATACCTAAGCCTTCTTGAGAGGAAAAAACAATAAAGTAGGTGATAGCAAGCTATACTATGTAAGTATAAATGAAATAGCCAATCTAGATAAGGTTGAATAACCCTAATGTTATTTTAAAACCCCATCTCATCAAGGCCTTATCTATAGGGAGAATTTGCTAAAAAAGAATAAATATATATTAATGCATTGTTCCTTGAACTAGCAAGTCATCATCCACACTACAAGATTTAAAGACAAAGATAAGTTAAGATAGGCTAGTTTGGGAAGAGCTTAGAAGTCTATGTACTTAGATAATTTCCTTCTAAGACCCTTGAAAAGAAGACTTCCCCACAACTTTTCAATAAGTCATATAATACAACTTTTATAATGCATCAAAGAGGTTATGATTCAAGGAAACTTTTATAATACTTGAATTAGGAGGAATTAAAGTGCCAAGGAGGGAGGTAGAGTCAATTAAAGAGGTCACCATATCTCAAGACTAGACCTTCCTTTCAAAGTAATAGGCTAATACTTAAGACAAGTTCATGACAACTTGCTCAAGTTAAGTAGAATCTCATGTTGGATGGAATGCCACCTAGAATGGATTCCAATGTATAAATTGTGTTTTAGCAATTTCTTGGTGCATTAGATATGACTGCTTGGATGGTTGTGTATTATAACTCAAGGTTGCACCAACATAGGTTGAAAATTTTGGAAATGTGTGCTAGGCCTCCCCCAAGATTAAGCATGGAACTCTTCACCAAGGAGTTGTTTATCTGTTCCAAATGCTAGGACTTATGCCAACAACAGGGCTTGACCATAATTCTTTTAATGCACTAGGACTAGTCCAACTCCCTACATACTTGTAATAAGTCTCCTTGAAGGCCTCGATATTAGCTAAGGGTGGATTAGTGGTATTTGTCCTTTGGGTAGAGCCATTTATATAGAGTAGAATTGAAGTAATCAATAAATAGTTTCTCAACTTGAAATAAAAGATTATGTTTTCAAAAAGGATTATTTTTCTAGTTTTTTTTGTTCATGATGAAATTACTAAACAAATATTGATTTAATGAGATAATTAATCAAGCTAATTTCACATATTAAACCAAGGAAAACCCTTCAAGGATGAAAAGCCAAGGGTGAATCCCCAATGGATTCATCCTATGGTAGGTGGTCTTGGTTAGCCAAGAGGTTTTCCACAATAACATGTTAGATTAGAAATTTCTAGTGAGAGTCAAGCGTTGACTATCTTAGAGTGTCATCTTAGATTTGACCTAGTCTCATTTTATGGGATTTGAGTGAGACTTAAGTAGAGGGATCAACACATTTATCTCACCTTTGTTTCTCATCTATTTGAATCAAGTATGATATAGGTCCGCTTTGGTTCAAATTGTCTCACACAAGTAGCTAGCCAACCATAATTGATGCTAGAAAGACTTGTTATAGGAGACATATGGATCAATTGGGAGCCTTTGTTATAGGTTGATCCTCATGAGAATGGAGTGGAGCTTCCTCTCAAAGGGTAGACTCAAGTGCCTCTAGGCCACAAAGTTCATATATTTCATGGGAGCTCCAAATGGAATCACATAGGCATTTCCCTTTATGGACTACCAAAATCATATGATCAAGGATTCGTGTGTGAGGCATGTCACATGTGGTATCAAAGCAACATGAAAAATGTAGTTATAAATTAAGGTATAGTGATTTTCAAGCATACATAAGGTCATAATTATGACTAACAACTTTCTTGTGTGAAGTGTTCTTCATCTCCCATCACTAAAAGCTTCTTTCCTTGTATTGAACTCTTTTTACCTAAGTCCCTATGAATTTTGTTCATACATGAAAAATCCCCTGACATCATTGGTAAACCCAATGCAAAAGGCTAAATGAAGAGTTTTGCAAGATGGAGGGCAATATAGTGCAATTGGATGATGATTTCTTGAATGTGTGAAATCTAAAGAATGGATAGATAACTTTGTAATGTGATATCTAAAGAATGGATAGATAACTTTGTAACAATTCATTGTCACAGTTATTGATTATATAAAGAAGTACATATTCTCGAAATGAAATAAGATCCAAAGCATGCGTTGTCATTCAAGCCAAATTACTATATTTATGCATGCAACTTGCACATGGATTGATAATAACTTTATTAAGATTCTCATATTCTTCATTTCTAACAACATGGCTCATGAGACCGTGTTTTATACTACAATGGTTTAATGTCAAAGCACAACTAGCTAGGGAAGAAATTTGAATCTTTGTGGGGATTTGTTTTGGTTTGTAGTTATTCCAAGCTTACAAGCCCTTCCAAGTCATTGTATGTTCATCTCTCCACATCCCTTCCAAGTTCCTTGAAATAGGGCAATTACACATGAGCAATTAAAACCAGATGGCTAAAACTTGTTTTGTGGAATGTATCACATGTTAGTTTTTTAAAGGAACACTTAATTCCAAAATATCCCAATATTTACCAAAACAAAATAGCACGCACACACACACACACACACACACACACACACACACACACACACACACACACACACACACACACACACACACACACACACACACACACACACACACACACACACACACACACACACACACACACACACACACACACACACACACACACACACACACACACACACACACACACACACACACACACACACACACACACACACACACACACACACACACACACACACACACACACACACACACACACACACACACACACACACACACACACACACACACACACACACACACACACACACACACACACACACACACACACACACACACACACACACACACACACACACACACACACACACACACACACACACACACACACACACACACACACACACACACACACCGTTTTTTGGGAGGTGAAAGCAAGTGATGGCAAATCATTTGTAGCATGGAAGCCAAGAGAGTTTCAAAAATTTCCTACTAAATTTTATAAGAGGCTAATCTATAGCAAAAGCCACTAATGATAAGAACATTGAGGATTGCCTTTTTCTTTTTTCTTTTTCTTTTTGGTGGTAAGAGTTGTTTTGAAGGTAGATCAAAAATTTATTTGTATCAAAGAGGGCATGTACACATGAGTAATTAAAAGTGGATGGCTAAAAAGGTGTAGGATGTAGCACATGTGATTTTCTTGAATGTACCCTTAATCCCAAAGGCCCCCAAAATATTAAGATAATGTAGCACATTTGATTTTTTGAATGTACCCTTAATGCCAAAGGCCCCCAAAAATATGAAAATAATTTAGGGCAAATGCATGTATTTTTAAGGAGGTGTAGGTAGGACATACTCAACAATGTATAACTTGCAAGCTAGATGATCACGTCCTACATCGTATTTGTGGCTTCTCATTATAAGAGCCACCAAAAATAAGAACATGAAGTTATCGTTTTTTTTAAAAAAACATGGGGTCCCGACTTTGATGCTTGCAATCGTGAGGTGGTAGGGGGGACCTGGATTGCTCATTGAGTCTATGGGGCTAGTAGGCTATTCGGCCATTTGGACTAGGACTTCTTGGTTGTGGGGCTAATCAAGGAAGGGGCTATTGTGTATTCATCAGGTTGTTGACCTTGTAACTGAGTAGGGTGTTGGTGATCAAAGTGTTGGCATGTATCATAGGCTGCCTCAATGAGGGTGACATGTGTAAGGCCTCACTCATTCTTAATAAAGGCCTACTCAGTTGTTTAAGGATTGAAGTGAATGATTGTTTAACAAATATATAAAGATAAGAATAACATATAAAAAATAAAAACCTTGTGGTCTTATGTGGAAAGAGGAAGTCGAATGGGCTATGAAGTTAATGGCTAAATGGAAGAGAGTAGAGGGTTGTGAGGAGGAGGAGGTGTCGAATGGGCCTGAATGGGCAGAGTGACATAGATGAAGTCGAATTAGAAAGCCCTCTATTGGGTCAAACCCAAGGATTATGGTCAATGAGCTGAGTTGGAGTACCTAAACCCTAATATAAGGCCAACTTGCATATCATGGGCCAAGCAATGAATTGGTGGCCTAGAGGCCAAAGCCCAAGTGCTTTAAGACCAAGGGGTATTAGGTCAACCCAATCAGCTAGTTCTTGCTACACAACAATCACTTTAGAGAAATCATCAAATCAACCTTTTCCCTCTCCAATAATTTTCTAAATTCAATGGTGATAACAACAAAATGTGCATGTTGAGCAAGAAGATGCCAAGACAAAAAACACTTCTTCTCCCTTCTCGTCTCCTCTTTTGCTATTAATAGCAAGTAACAATATAGATCTCTTGTTCCTCTTTCTTGCCTTTTAATGATTGTTTCTTAGCCCCAAAATCTCAAAGAGCAAGTCCAAAACATAAAATTTCACAAAGTTAGTGCTCGCATTCTTGCCAAGCTATGAGTATTTCTTCTTTGTAAAAGAGAATAGTAGATATGAAAACTCAATCTTGATTGTTTGGAGAAGAGCCCGCATGAATGTAATTAAATCAAAAGTAGTTTCCAACCAGCTTGGTTGAAACTTGCACGATTGCTATGCCGAGTTTTTAAAATAATATTACAATCAATTGTATGATTGTGGACTTTGATGAAAAATTATTGTATGATTGTGGACTTTGACTGAAAATTATTGTATGCCTTGTACCCTTTGCTTGATATGCACTTTTCTTTGCTTTTTCCATCTTTGTCCATCTTTGCCAATTCATTTTTCCATTCTACCACCTTTCCATTTTATGGTTAATGCTTATATTCAATGTATTCTTTGCATGCCATGTTTAGTGGGTGAGGAAGTGTGAGTGAGGGAAGATGCATTATACTTGGTATCAAAGCGACTCTTGCTTGGAGCCAAGGAGTGCTCATACAAGGAGGAGAGAACATCCATCACACCTAGGAGTCGAGGTGTGGCTCTCGTGCATCACACCATTCGAAGGCAAGATGAAACTTCCTCGTGACACACCATCCAAAGTTGAGATGTGTCTTCCCCAAAACATACCAGTTGAAAGCTAAGATGCAATTTCCCCCCCAACAATAATGGGAGAAAATGCCCCCAACAACATTGAAGAGAAGAAGAGATGTGAGCATGAATGTAGAGAAGGAGATAATATGCATGTCTACCATTTTGGACGACATTTGGAAGAACATGCAAAGGAAGCAAGAAGAGGAGGAAGCTCAAAGGAAGGCTCATGAAGAAGCTCACTTAGAATATATGAGACATTATTAAGAAAAACAATTGTCATAAGATGAAAGAAAAAGTGAATTGAGGTAGTAAGGAATTACTTGGCGTTTCAAACAATAAGTGAAATTAGAGAATGTTGACTGCTCACAGAGTTTTGTAGGAGATTCACAAAAGATTACAAAATGTTGACAAACACATTTTCATAGCTTACCAAAGGAGAAGGGAATTTCAAGTGGGGAGGAGATCAACAAGTAGCATTTGATCTCATGAAAGAGTGTATGGAGCAAGACCCTAGTAATTAAAGTGGCAAACTTCACCAAGCCCTTTAAGATGTCAATGGATGCACCAAACTATGGCATTGTGGGAGTGTTGATATAGAAGGGGCACCCAATTGCATACAAAGTGAAGAGCTCATAAAGGAGGAAACTTGTTTGAGCACTCATGAATAAGGAGATGTTAGATGTAATACATTGCCTTAGGAAATGAAGGCACTATGTTCAAGACAAACACATAGTGGCTTTCAGGAACAACATCTCATTGAAATGCTTCCAATCTTAATTGCAAAGAAAACTTGAGAAAACTGAGTAAAATTAATAGCAACTTCCAAAAATTGGTGAAGAAGGCCCTAGAAAATCATAAGGAGATGCAATACTTAATAGTAGACTTGAATTCTAGGAGGACACCTCATGGAATGTGCAATGTAGAAGAAGGCAACCTCTTTGTATGCAATACTATACATTCCAAACAATGTGGAGTTGAAAAAATTATCTTACATGAAATGCATAAAAGGATACTAAGAGGACAAGAAGGGCAAAACAAAACCTTAGAAGCATTAAGGAGAATTTCATTTGCGATAAAATGAAGGAGGAGGCCGTTGATTATGTAGGAGGTTTGGCAAACAATGATGGGTCATTGGCTTCTTTTGCTTGGCTGGCAAGCATTGGAGAAATAGAATCTTCAAGTTACACTTAGAGTACAGGGGTTTGTGGTGCAAAAATGAGTTATAATCAATCATTGGAAGTTTAAGCCTAGATGATGTTAATGTAGGAGAATAGGGACAATTTGGATTTCACATTATAGTATGCTACTTTTGTATTGTGGACATTGGTAAAAATTCTATTGTGGACATTGGCAAAAGATCTATTATTCACTTTTACTTTATTAAAATCACTTTTTAAATCAAGTATTCTTCTATTATTATTTATATCAAAGATATAAAAATGTCTTTCTATGAGATTTTATTATGTCATTATATGCCTCCTATATGCTAAGTTGTATGATAAAGTTACTAAATAGATGTTATATGTTATAAATTCTTATATCGTAAGTTTTTCGATGAAATTACAATATAGATAATGTATATTTAAGAAGTTACTATATAGTGAATTTTTTTATAAAGTTACTATATAGATAGTTATGATAATAAACTTCCTATATAGTAAGCTAACCAAAAAAAGCTTTCTACATAGTAAGTTAACTAGAAAAATCTTTCTATATTGGTAACCTAGAAGGAAGGGGAGGGGGTGATGGTGGGCGCACGTGTGGGGGGGGGGGTGGTCAGTAGAAGATGAAGAACCACCTATAATAACAGAAGAACCATCAATTAGATCTTTGGAGGCCACATGCGAAGATCACATCTTTACTCACCTTTGATCTTGTGAGTCTTTGGGTTGTAGAGTAGATAGCCCTTCGTGGTCATACTAGAACCAATGAAGATAAGCTTCTTTGACTTAGAATCAAGTTTTCTCCATATTTTCTTCTTGTCCATGTAGATATATATGCCTCACATCCAAAATGCAAAAGTGGAAAACTGAAGGATTCGTCCCAAAGAAATTCGAGTAGAGTCATATCCTGTAATGTTGAAGTAAGTGACTTGTTGTGTACATATATCATAGTAGCCACTACCTCACCCCATAAGGAATATTGAAGGCTCCTATGCTCCAACATTGATCGGAACATTAATAGAGCCATCTCAAGCATGGTCAGATTGGCATGTTCCACCACACCATTTTCAGATGGTGTGTTCAAATAGGAATATTCCAATTGAATACCATGGTCCTTGTAGAACATAGGTTAGAATAAAACTTGCCACCATGGTCTGTTTGGACACCTTAAACTTTGAAGGAGGTTTACTTCTCTGCAAATACCTTCCACTTGTAGAAGCAAGAGCATGTCTCACTCTTGTACTCCAAGAAATAGGGCCACACATAAGACTATAGTCATCAACAATCAACATGGGAGGCTATGCTGCCCATCGGTTTGCAAATATATGTGTGAACCAAGTCAAGGGGAGTAGATACCCTCCAAGTAGCAACTTGTGGATGAGGATATCTATGCTACTTGCCCCCCAAGCAACTAGGGCAAAGAGTTTGTATGGGAGGGAAATTTGAAAGTCCTACCACCAACTTCCACCTAGAAGCCCACTGAATAGCATCAAGATTCAAATGCCCATAATGACCATGCCAAAGCAGTCCATACTTGTGGGAAGACTATGCAACAAGGCTGTGAGTGTGTAGAGTCCCCCTCATGTGCACTTGTCCAAAGAGAAGCTCCTGAAGATGCTTCCTCCATTGTGACTACATCATGGATAAGGATAAGTACCTAGCTATATAAGACCATAAATAGATAAAAGGTTAAAGCACAAATCTAGTACACAGAGGACTTTGGTTGAAGAAGAAAGCCTATCGAGAAATAAGGGGAAGGTCCACTCCACGAATAGGGATTGCAGACTTGTCACCAATGGTGAGGGATTCCCCTTTGGATCTCATGACCTTGGCAAAAAGTCATGTGGGAAGAGGCCCCACTATCCACAAGACAAGGTTTCTCCTTCAAAAAATAAGCAAGTGCCATATCCTCCACCTCAAACAAGTGTATGAAGACAAACTATGTGGTAGCGGTGTGGCCTTCAAATCCTTGGACCCCTCCTTAGGCTTCAAATGAGGGTACTTCTACGAATACTTCTCCTAAAGATGAGTGCCTTTCCATTGTGTGGGCACTTGGGCTCCCTCTTTTTCTCAGCCTTGGAACCATCCTTCTTATCCTCTTGTTTCTTAGCTTGGGGCTTCCCTTATTCATTCCTCCCCCTAAACCTATAGTATAAACATTCATGGAGCTAGATCGACTAGTCCCCACCTCTTTGAGATGCTCATCATGCTCCAAGACGACTGGTGAAAGCTCCTTCCAAAGAAGCTTATCTTAGATCCTCGAAGTCAGAAGGCTGGTGTAGAAAACATCATCCCTAAGAGATGGCAGTTGAGTCAATAGAATCATGGCCATATCCTCTAAAGATATCATCCTCCCGAGGGACACAAGCTCATCCCACATATCCTCCAATTTATTAATGTGATCCTGCATAGAAGGAGAGTCATCAACACCGAGCATCCAAAGCTTCTTCTCCAAGGAGATCTTATGCGCAAACGTCTTTTGATGGTAAAAAGATGCAAGCTGTTTCACATCTCCACCATACTCTTCAATCTACGAACATGAATCAAGGTAGAATCTTGTAAACTCATAAAGAGAAAGGCTACATGATCCATTGATGTCCCATGTGCAACACCTTCCATGAGCCAAAAAATTGGGAGAAAAATAAAATCTCAAAGGTCAAAGGTGTCGAGAAAGCACTCCACCTTACATAACCATATTGAATAGTTGGAACAGTCCAACTTGTCATTGTTGGGCGAAGAAGGAAGCATGGATACCTTAACTACTGCAAGTGTCATGTAAGGCATCTTTAGGCTAGTAGGAGTATCTTGATTTTCTCGATCAATCTAGGAGGTTGGGAGTGGATAGACATCTCTTGCTGTTACTTTATTTAACGGTTTGTAATCAAACTAGGACCTACACTGCCCATTGTCCTTGTTAACAAAAATGTGGTTTCACTACCCATGAATTGTTGGAAGGCTTAATTACTCCTTTTTCCAACATTTATTTGATTGCTTCATTGATAGTTTGTTTCTTATTTGCATTTACTCAGGGGATCATCTCCTCATTAGCATGTTAATTGAGGCACTGGATACATAGGCATCTCATGACACATTGGAGCATTAATTACTATTTGTCTCTCTTTTTTTGGTAATCATTTTGGTGTATTTTTAAAGTAGCTAATGCACTTGGCTTTGTCAACTGTTGTATTGGAACCACATCTAGCTCAACCTACTGAAAATGATCTTTGATTAGAAGTGTAATAAAATAAATGAGTGTTGTGTTTGGTAATTCTAAAACCTTGTCCTTAAAGTTCAAAGATGCTTAATGCATTCTCAATCAATCATACCCTAATGCTAAAAGGAACACGCTTGTGAAGAGAACTAACTCTAGAAGTGGTGACACAACTTTTTAATGTAGTCATGTTCACACTACAAACCAACTAACTAAAACATTGAGCATTACCCATAGAATTGAAAATTTTAACATTTTCTCCTTCTCTTCTCTCTTGTGTTGTGTAGTCTATTACAACAATCTTCTACTCTTCCATTGTTGCACCCACTTCTAGCACATTCACCTGGAGGGTTAGTAGGGAAACCTCCCGGGGGGACCACTAGGGTTTACTGTATGGTACCATGTGAGTGTAAGGGAGGGGGGTTATTTAAGGGAAGGAAGGCACATTTTATAAGGTAAGGTCCCATAAATAGGAGGTAGATAAGGGGTATTTTCATATATTTCTTACATGCAGGTGACGTCTCCTTATTACTACTAGTGAATCCGCCGTGGGAAACCTAAAGAAGGCTAAACACCTATAAAGGAAGTACCCAAGCTAGTCTAAGGAAAATATGAGGAGCCTAAGCTTGAGACTTTAGGATGTAAACCTACAAGTCCAAATAAGAAGAGAATAGAACCTAAAGAAGACAATGAAAGAGTAGGATCTAAGCCTAAAGTGTTAAATGCATGGGAACATACTGTAAATGTAAGCTTGAGAAGTTAGGAATGAGCAAGATGTAAGAATGAGTAGCTTCAAAACCATATTCATATGAAACAAAAGGTAAAGTTATAAGTATACATGTTTGTGTTATCCTATGTCTAGAACTTTCTCTATTTGTGTTTACATATTGGTACTAGTATAGGCCTCCTAGGTAATTTACAACAAATTTGTACGTAACAAAAGGAGCAACAAAGAGGGGTTTTGGCTCATACAATTCAAAAGATTATACAAACTTGCTAATGGGTCTAGCCAATCATCTTGAAAGTGGTTTGACCTCCCCCAATTGGGAGGTGGCCAACCTCACTAGCTAATGCAAAGACTCATATGTACCTCCTTCCACCATACCTTTGACTAAGTTGATAGTGACCTCTTCCAAAGTAGATAGTGAAATATATTGAGTGAAGTTGGGCCACCTTCTCTATATGTGTTTGTCTTAATTCCAAACTGTCATTTTCCCTAAGTCTAAATAGGTTGGGGTATGTGAAGAAGAGGAGGAAAAAGATGAGAAGCACTATCCTCCATGTTGAGGGAATAGTGCAACCACAAAGCCTCCAAAGTTCGAGAGGCAATGTGGATAGGAAACTCCCAAAATGAAGATAACTAAGACATAAAAGCTTAGTAGGCTAAGACATAGGCAAATCCTAAAGGATGAAGGGGGAAGCAAGGTGGCAACTTGAAGAAAATAGGAGAAGACGATGATGATGATCATGGTGATGATGAGGGATAAGATAGAATGTTGGTGACAGGTGATGGGTAGCAAAGAGGGGTTTGAGAGCTGGTGAAGTACAACAGATCGCAAAGGATGAAAGTGGCCAAGCACAATGAGTCCCTTTTATAAAAAAAATTGAGCCAAATGTCCCACCAAAAATTCTAAATTGTATTGATCCATTTAATTGTCTTTTGGGGAGGTTATAAGAATAAAAAACAAATATGGTAAAATGGCAATGGCATGTGGCTTAATATAAACACTATGGATGCAAAGTGCCTAGATAAGTACTTCATGAAAGCTTACCCAAAAATTCCCAACTCATATGAGGAAGATTTTCAACTGAGGGCAATTTCTTACTAGCCTAAGAGAAGGGTATTGAGAAATAAATGACCATCTGTCAAGAGACTAGGAAAAGCTATTTATTTTCTTCTTTAACAAGTAAATCATTACTTGACAATAGAAAACACTAAAAACTGTGTATGGCAAGCCAACAAATAAGTAGGAACACACCTTTCAAGCTCTCCCTCAACAAAAATTTATGAGGTAGCCCCTTGCTTTTCAACATCATTGGCACACTGAAGCCCTTCTAACCAAAATTTATTAGACATCCCATTGCTTTTCAACATACAACAAGTCATTTCCATGAGAGTGCAATTCTTCCTTTCAGCAACTCCATTTTACTGAGGGATCGTTCTAATATTGGCTTGATGCATAATTCCATGGACCAACAAATATGTCTCAAATGCACGAGACATGTACTCCCCCTCTATCTCAAAGTGTCTCCACTTTCAAACTAGTTTCAGCCTCAAGGTTTGCCACAAAATATTTAAATTGCATAAATACATCAAATTTAGCCTTCAACCCATAGACCCGTATATACCTAGAGTAGTCATCAATAAATGTAACAAAGTAAAGATGACCCAAAAGTGCATGTCCTCAAGGGACTACAAACATCAGAGTAAATAAGCTACATTTTTCAGACAACACATATTGCATCATCCTTTTTTAAGGTAAAACTATGCATCATGCCCAAACTTGATGCATCCCTCACATGCACAAGGAGGTGGGGTCTCCATTGGAGGGAATGCATCTACCATATGACACCTCTCAAGGGTCATCAAACTCCCAAAGCTCATGTCCATAATAGACATGCCAAAGCCACACATTTTGCATAGGAGACATAAGACTAGTTATTGCCAAAGCATCATGAGACTGTCATCATAAGTCTCTAATAGAAATACACCCTTGGACAGGGTGGCAAACAACCTAACTACATAGTCCATCTCTCTATCTCTGACAATACATTTGTCATCCTCAAAGATGACCTAAAAGTTATACTTATTGAAAGTAGTGACAAACATCAAGTTCTTTGTAATGCCAAGAACAAACAAGACATCTAGAAGCATGAAATTAAAACCATCTATAGCAGTAATAGTGACTGTCCCAATGCCACATACATCATAATTGTTGTTGTTTGCACATATGACATGCTTCCTAGCAAGGGTTGAATGCAAAGAAGTAAACAAACACTTCCTAGAAGTGATATGCTTTGAAGCACCACTATCAAAATACCATGTTTGCTGCGTTTCAGCAGTATTAAATGCGGAATCAACCATAGAAGAATCATAACTCCATGTGAGAAATGCATAATCCTACTCTACCAAGTTGGCTGAAGTATCACCATCTACTGATCTGTTGGGGCTGATGCCTCTTGGACATCCAAACCGGAGTCTTTCTTCTTCTCCTTGGCCAATCTCTTTTGGCACTCATCAATATTATGACCTGTCCTCTTGGAAGAATGGCACTTTCTCTTCTTTTTAGATTTTCTAGACTTATCTAAGTCTTGGATAGCCTTGTTTGATGGATGTCTAGTATCACCCTTTTGCTAATTTTTTGCAATTTACCAAACTTTTCCTTTGCCTTTGAACTTGAAAAGCACAACCACATCACATAAACATAATGCAACATTCTTCTGAGTCCATTTCTCTTGTAGCAAGAGGCCTTCCAACTCCATAAACGTGAAGAGCTACTGCCCCTCCCCTAATGAAAATATCAAAGAGGTGTGAAAACCAAGATGTGACTCTGGAAGAGAGTTTAGTGTGATGTTCACCAATTCAACATCCTGAATAATCTTATCAACATTGAGTAGCTACTCACAAAAATCCTTTATATAAGTAAGGTGATTCATCATGATGTCACCCTCATCCATGTTTACATTTGCCAATTCTCTGCTAAGATAGGAGATCATGACCTCATTGTAAGCAGCAAACATACGCTCAAGTAGATACCGTGCTAATTTTGAGATCTTACAAGACCAAATGTGCAAAATGATAGCCCTTTTCATTGACAATGCTATTAAGGAAAGTGCATGATCATCCTTCGAATCCCATTTTCTTTAATCATGTGTAGAAGGGGAAAGAAGAGCAACACCACTAGCAACATGTCCCTCAGCATGACGTTGAGGTGCTTGAGATGCAAGACCTTCTGGTCGCTTTGCAACTCACCTATAACATGGTCCCACAAGTCCTTCGCAATAAGAAGATTGTAGACCATAAATCTCCACACAACGAATAGTTGGAGCCACCAAGCTTGTCCTCTTGAGTGAGGACACCAATTGAAGTATAGTGTGTGTACTCCTCAGAGTACCAAAATCCCTCATGATTATTAAAGAAGTACCAAATTGTCACACAAATACCAAAGTGTGCACAATGTCACCCAAATCAGCACTCATCCACTATAAGAATAACATCAATGCATTGCTATATACTACTGTAATACACCTACATCGTAATGCATGCCCACAAAATTAAAAAATTCCATCAATTTAATGTCTATTCTCACCAAAACTTTTGAATTTTTCTAAAATGCATTGCTCAATCTGACTATAGCAGTAATTAAATGCTATTGTGCCACTAATTTCCTGCCTTGGAGTGTGTGTAAGGTAAAAGTCCCAAATTCATGCAACTCAAATTGGGCAAAAGCCCCAACTTTTCTCAAAGAAATGTTAAAATTTTAGAAATTGGAAAATGTAACGTGCCCGCCCCTCAAATTTTGGGACACGTCTTAACCAAGAGATCAATCTAGAAGACGCCGCCCGACACTCCCAAGACATGAGGTTTGCCAACTAGGGTCTCTTGAGTCTACCCCGCAATGGAACTTATCCGGCCGTTCTCACTAGGATCGACATGAATTTTGGGTTCCTAGCAGTCGAGTCTTCCTAACAGCCTTCTAGCGTCGGTCCACAGCCGCTCCACTTTGCGTAGATACAACTGGACCCAAGCAGACTCATACTGCACTTGGTTCAAAGAGAATGGGAAATGAGAGGGATGCATCGCTCGACCTCTCTACCCGTAGGGCATAGTCCTATTTCGGTCCCCTAAAACGGTATGAATCAGGATTCTAACCAACATTATCTAAGGGCATCGTCCGTCCTTCCCTAACATTCCTCGTTAACATTTCCTTTTGAGGAAAGCTCTTGGCTAACCGAGACCACCCTTCCGTAGGATAGACCCATTGGTCACATCCACCACGCTTCCCTCAGGGGTTGTTTTAGTTATCCAATTACTTACCACATTATGTTTGACACATAAAAACAACTTCCTTAATTAACCCTATTAATCACAGGTTCCTTTACGTAATTTAGGGCACTGGCACAAAAACAAGATAAAATAAGATCAAACTCTTCCTTAACTTATCTTCAGATTAATGTTTGTCTCCTGCCCATACAAGAGAATTAATTGTTCCTTTCTGCCTCCGTAGAAAAATCCTTCCGTCTCTCGGCAATAAAACCCGAAGGTTATCCTCCCAAGATTCTGCCTTGTAACTAGTATCAAGGCCTCGAGATCCCATCTTGAGTCACGTAGAACACTTGTGTAGGGCTCAGAGGCATTGGGATTTACGGCCAGAGCCCCCACTAGCACCCAAGCGTCCTCCTACTCTAAGTAATTTCCACAGAGAGACCTCTCGCGGCGGGTTCGGTCCACATTCCCAGTGCGGATTCATAATCCCCTTGGTTAGGGTTTAGCAGCTCGCGGGGGGGTAGCTAGTGCCATCCTTCCTTAATTTTTCCTTTAGGGAATCAATCACAGCTGAAGCACCCAGCTTACAAACAATAACTAAGGGAAATGTCCCTTTCATTTCCAATCAAGAAATTATCATTTTCTACATCAAGCAATCATTTTGCTTATAAACCACTTGTCCTTAGTAGGGATCTCCTCTTACCGAGGCAACCAGTCAATTCACTTAGAAATATCCTTTTCGAAACAACCAAGCATAAGCCTTGATCAACGTTCCATTTAGAGTCAGCTTACTAGCCTAGCTTAAGCTTGGAGGATATCCACTTCCAATAATCTAAGACAAGATCCTTAAAAACAACTCACAAGAACGTGTGTTTAATCACTCGACTTCTTTTGAATCCCTCTTTCCCTTGGGTTTTTCTCTAGGGATCCAAGTTGTGAATCCTCGATTTTCTTGCATGTCTTTTAACATACTTGGTAGTGTTTAAAGCACATTAATTATATTGCATGACTTGTCATACAATCTTTCTATCCTCTCTTAGTGCGATGCTATGCAAAATTTTCTAATCAAACTTATCTCGCATGCACAAGGTGTGTTTAGTATATTAGTATAGGCTAAACAATCTTTAACTCTCTTCATATTTGGCAATGAGTACTTGTTCCTAAAGTGCAAGGTCTCATGTGACTTGAGTATATAAGAGTTTAAACTCAATTCACTTATCGCCTCTATGCTCTAACATAAGTAAAAGATAATCATATAATGCATAAAAATCTTTCCTTGTAAGCGATCCATGAAAGTCTAAGAACCTGTTAGTATTCTAAATGCAATTTTACCCTAATATTTCATGCGGTCTCCAAACATAAACATTGGTTGTCATAGGATAAGACAACCTATTCGTGGTATGCAAGATCAAGACCTATCTTCTACGTGGAATGTAAGATAGATGACAAGTCCTCTATGCTTCAGTGCAGTTGCATCCTATGAATGGAAGCTAACATTTCATGTATTTATTTTAATCACGGGACTAAACCATGGACTATAGTTAACAAATCATGCACTAAACTAAGTGAAAGTCTATCATTTTATGTGACATATTATGAAAACCTTATCATTTCATGTGGCGGAATGAAATCAATAGTTCTTCCCTAGGCCAAGGAGAACCTGGTTCTGCGAGATGGGGTCTGGAGTTGTGCTAATTCCCGCATTGGCTATACCCGGTGCTCCATTAATGGCTGCAATTCCAACGGCTCCAACTGCACCATGAATTCCATCTGAACTTGTCCCTTGACCAACTAGAGTAGCTCCCGCGATCTTCACTCCTTCTTTGTGCTTGGGGGCCATGGTAAGTAGCTAGCAAAAAACGCTCACTCTTCTTCCCTGCTCTTCCTTCTCTCCTCCTCCTCTTCTCTCTCTTCTCTCTCACCCTTCTTCTTCTCCTCCTCTCCTTCTCCTTCTCTCACTCTTCTTCCCTTCTCTTCCTTCTCTTCTCCTCCTTTTCTCTCTCTTCTCTCTCACCCTTCTTCTTCTCCTCCTCTCCTTCTCCTTCTCTCACTCTTCTTCCCTTCTCTTGCTTCTCTTCTCCTCCTCTTCTCTCTCTTCTCTCTCACCCTTCTTCTTCTCCTCCTCTCCTTCTCCTTCTCTCTCACCCTTCTTCTTCTCCTTAATTCTCTTCTCTTCCCCTAAATTCTCTTCTTTCTCCTCCTTCATGCGGATCACCGGGGGCGGGGGGGGGGGGGGGGGGGGGGGATTTCGTTGTAGTCGACGATAAAAGGGAGCTCTCTACTACATCCGTTGGAGGGGGGGCCTGATCTACCGTAAACGCAGAGGGGGGGAGGGGTGCGACTGCACACCAGCACGGGGGGGGGGGGGGGGGGGGAGAGATTCGTCTTGCAGCGACAGGGGGGAGCACACTATGCCAATCGGAGGAGGGGAGGGAGAGGTTTATAGGTGGAGGGGGGAGGTGGCACGGCTGTGCCTCCCGCCACTTGGGGGATTGCATGCCCCCCCGTCTTCTACATAACACACACACACTCTCTCTCTTTCTCTCCCCGCCATGCACACGACAGGGGGGAGAGGGAGAGAAGAAAAATTTGTCAAAAATTAATTTTTTAAAAAAGGGCGGAAGGGTTCCTATGCGGAAGGTACGGGGACATTACAAAAAAGTCGGTTTTGTAAATCCTCAAACTCCTTGGCATGAAGCATGATAAATTGAAATCTCTTCAAAGTTGGTATGAGATAAGTGAGACAAATGAGAAATTGAATTTTTTTATAAAAAACCCCCAATTCGAAAATTTAGGATTTCTATATTTTAAAATTTTTGAATTGGGGGTTTTTTAAAATTTGAGAAAAATATAGTCTTGCATGTAACTCCCAAAATGAAGATAACTAAGACATAAAAGCTTAGTAGGCTAAGACATAGGCAAGTCCTAAGGGATGATGGAGCAGCAAGCTGACAACTTGAAGAAAACAGAAGAAGATGATGATCACGATCATGATGATGATGAGGGATGAGAGAGAATGTTGGTGACATGTGATGGGTATCAAAGAGGGGTTGGAGAGCTAGTGAAGTACATCAGGTCCCAAAGGATGAAAGTGGCCAAGCACAATGAGTCTCTTTTAGAAAAAAAAAATTGAGCCAATTGTCCCACCAAAAATTGTAAATTGTATTGATCCATTTAATTGTCTTTTGGGGTTGTTTTGAGAGCCAAACAAATATGGTAAAGTGGCAATGGCATGTGGCTTAACATAAACACAATGGATGCAAAGTACCTAGGTAAGAACTCCATGAAAGCTTACCCAAGAATTCCCAACTCATATGAGGAAGATTTTCAACTGAGGGCAATTGATTACTAGCCTAAGAGAAGGGTATTGAGAAATAAATGACCATCAGGAAAAATCTATTTATTTTTTTCTTTAACAGGTAAATCATTACTTGACAACATAAAACACTAAAAATTGTGTATGGCAAGCCAACAAATAAGTAGGGACACACCTTTCAAGCTCTCCCTCAACAAAAATTTATGAGGCAGCCCCTTGCTTTTCAACATCATTGGCACATTGACGCCCTTCTAACCAAAATTTATGAGACAGCCCCTTGCTTTTCAACATACAACAAGTTATTCCATGAGAGTGCAATTCTTCCTTTCAGCAACTCCATTTTACTAAGGGATCATTCTAATAGTGGCTTGATGCATAATGCCATGGACGAACAAATATGTCTCAAATGCACGAGACATGTACTCCCCCCTCTATCTCAAAGTGTCTGCACTTTCAAACTAGTTTCAGCCTCAAGCTTTGCCAAAGATATTTAAATTGCATAAATACATCAAATTTAGCCTTCAACCCATAGACCCATGTATACCTAGACTAGTCATCAATAAATGTAACAAAGTAAAGATGACCCGTAAAAGTGCATGTCCTCATGGAACTACAAACATTAGAGTAAATAAGCTACATTTTTTGAACAATGTATACTGCACCATCCTTTTTTAAGGTAAAACTATGCATCATGCCCAAACTTGATGCATCCCTCACATGCACAAGGAGGTGGAGTCTCCATTGGAGGCAATGCATCTACCATATGACACCTCTCAAGGGTCATCAAAATCCCAAAGCTCATGTCCTTAATAGACATGCCAAAGCCCCACATTTTGCACAATAGGCATAAGACTAGTTATTGCCAAAGCATCATGAGACTGTCATCATAAGTCTCTAATAGAAATAAACCCTTGGATAGGGTGCCGGACAACCTAACTACATAGTCCATCTCTCTATCTCTGACAATACATTTGTCATCCTCAAAGATGACTTGAAAGTCATACTTATTGACAGACATCAAGTTCTTTATAATGCCAAGAATAAACAAGACATCTAGAAGCATGAAATTAGAACCATCTATAGCAGTAATAGTGACTGTCCCAATGCCACATACATCATAATTGTTGTTGTTTGCACATATGACATGCTTCCTAGCAGGGGTTGAATGCAAGAAGTAAACAAACACTTCCTAGAACAGATATGCTTTGAAGCGCCACTGTCAAAATACCATGTTTGTTGCATTTCAATAGCATTAAATGTTGAATTAGCCACAGAAGAATCATAACTGCATGTGAGAAATGCATAATCCTACTCTATCAAGTTGGCTAAAGTATCATCATCTGTTGATTTGTTGGTTGATGCCTCTTAGACAGCCACACCAGAGTCTTTCGTCTTCTCCTTGGCCAATCTCGCTTGGCACTCATCAATATTATGACCTAGCCTCTTGCAAGAATGGCACTTTCTCTTCTTTTTAGATTTTTTAGACTTATCTAAGTCTTGGATAGCCTTGTTTGATGGCTGTCTAGTATCACCCTTTTGCTAATTTTTTGCATTTTACCTAACTTTTCCTTTGCCTTTGAACTTGAAAAGCACAGCGGCATCACATAAACATGATGCAACAATCTTTCGAGTCCATTTCTCTTGCAGTAAAATGCCTTCCAACTCCATAAATGTGAAGAGCTTGTGCCCCTCCCCTAATGACAATATCAAAGAGGGATGAAAACCAAGATGTGACTTTAGAAGAGAGTTCAGTGTAATATTCACCAATTCAACATCTTGAATAATCTCATCAACATTGAGTAGGTACTCACACACATCTTGTATATAAGTAAGGTGATCTTGTTGGGAATAAAGGGTCACTGTGCCTTTTATTGTGTTTGGGTCTGAATGCACTCTTACACTTTGTACTTTATATATATTCAAAATCTAAAATGTGGTACACTAGTCATTGTACCATATACCCATTGTGTTGTGCTCACTCACACACACACACACTCTCTCTCACTCTACAACTCTCAACTCCCTACACTCTCATCTTAGCTCGGGACCATACCTTCACAGCAAACTGGTAATAGAGCTCACAGGCTATGCACGCTTTCCAAAGTCAGTAAGACTATTGTCAGGCCATGTGACACGCAAGCAAGAGCTTCAAGCACTAGTCGTCAGTGTCCAGCAGGTGCAGGAGAGGTAGTCAGTGGACCAAGAGGCGGTGTTGCAGGTGTTGTAGGAGTTGCACACAGGCTCGACAGGTAGCAGGCTATAGGCGACACACTGGAGGTGACCAAGCCTAGGCGACACGCTACAGGCGACCAGGCCCAAGCGACACGCAACTGGACTCAACATGGACATGACGGGTAGGACGCGATGACCAAACAAGCTTATCCGACAGGGTAGGCGGTGACCTATTCGACAGGTCACCCGTGACCAGGCGGGTCACGGACCCATTCACCAGTCAATGTTTCTTTTTCTTTATCTGATTTTTTTTAAAAGGGTTGCATTTCCTTTCCCTACTAGACGTTTGTGCGTACAAGTACAAAATACAAATATGTGCACATTTGTTCCTGAAAATTTGGGGCTTTTCTTGGATTTGGGGACTTTAATGCAGAAGTGGACAATCTAACTTAGAAATTGCAAACATGGTGCACATTTGCCCATGGAATTTTAGGGTTTTTTCACATTTTAGCAAAATTTCTTCAATTTCAATGAATTTGTGCACACCAGACCCAAGAAATTTGGGGTTTTTGCAGAATTTCATCAATTTGTGCAAGAATTACCTGGTATATGCACTTAGGTACTTGAATTGATGCAATTTTGAATAGATTATCCTAAAAATTTTGGGGCTTTTGACCCAAATTGTCAAATTTGTGCCTGGGAATGCTTTTGGAGAAAAAATTATAGTGAAATTTTAGGGATTCACATGTAACTAGTGGCTTGGTCTCTAATTGTGTCAGAAACAGCTTAAGGAGTGCAGAAAATGACATTTTTTAATAATGAAAATTCATTTGTAGATATGGAAAATTTCGCAATCTTGGGATTTTCATTGCTAGTTGGTACTCTTGTGCATTGTGGTCACTTGTGTCATATTTGGGCTTGCCTTTGGTGATTGGTTAGTCAATTTGGCGCTGCAAATTATGGTTAGAAATAGTGACAACATTAATCTTTTGCACATTAAGAAGCTTGAGGGTGCCCATAATTTTGCAATGCGACAAAAACAATGCTATAATGCCTTGGTGCAGAAGCAACATGTAAAGCCCATCAAAACAAAGGGAATCAAACCAACAGACATGGAACAAGACGAGTGGGATGACTTGGACAAACTTGCTCACTCTACCATTGAGCTCTCAATGTCAGACAACTTGCTCTTCAACATTGAGAAGCTGAATTCAGCATATGCAATGTGGCAAAGGCTTGAAGAATTGTATGCTCAGAAAAGTGCAGCTAGCAAGGTTTATTGGCTAAAAAAACTGATGGATTTTTGCATAAAAGAGGGTACAGCCATGTATATACATTTGAATGAGTTTAACACAATTTTTAGTCAACTGATTGCTTTGGATTTTCATATCAATGAAGAGCTCAAAGCTACCTTCTTACTATGCACTTTACTTGAAAGTTGGGATACTTTCAGAATAGCTTTGAGTAATTCGAATGCTCAACTATTATACTCTGATGTGGAGAGTTCTTTGTTGATGGAAGAACTCAATAGGCAGAACAACTCAACAAACAAGTCTTCAAATTCATTACACACTAGAGGCAGATTTCAGCATAAGAGCAGTTTTGAAAATCGAGCACGCAGCAAATCTCGTGGAAAGAATGTGGAGTGCCATCATTGTGGCAAAAAGAGTCACTACAAAAGGGTTTGCTTTCAGCTGAAGAAAGAGAAGGGTAAAAACAAAAACAATGAAGCCAACAAGGTTGAAAACAAGGACAGCTAAGCAGCCAAAAAGAGCAATGTGAAAATAGAAGAGATTAATGTAGTCACTCATGATAATGACAGTGACGGTGATGTACTTCTAACTTCTTCTTTGGATGCACATGCATTGATTGCAGATTCTGAGGATGCCATTCACACTTGGATAATATGATTTCAGCATGGATCCATGTTTGTTTTGCATAATGTGAGACATGTACCTCAGCTTGAGAAGAGCTTGATCAGCACAGGGCAACTAGATGATGAAGGCTATTACACCACCTTTGGGGATAGCAAATGGAAAATATGTAAGGGCTCCCGCATTGTTGCCAAGGGATCCAAAAGTGATACTCTGTATCCTTTGCATGTATCTAGTGTGCGTGACCATGTTGTCACCATAATTGAGCAACCAAGTGTTTCTTTGTGGCATAATTGGTTGGGACACATGAGTCAATCTAGAATGAAAGTGCTCTCTTATTTGGGTTATTTACCGTGTTTGAGGTATGCTGATTTTGAATAGTGTGATCATTGTATCTATGGTAAACATGCTCAAGCATCACACAAAAAATCTATTTCTCTAAAGTCTTCACCCTTAGAGTTAGTACATTCAGATGTATGTCAAATGCAAGGATTATCTTTAGGGAGAAGAAATATTTAATTACCTTTGTTGATAATGCTACACACAAAGTTTGGGTTTATCCAATCCGTCACAAAGACAAGGCCTTGGATAAATGAAAAAAATGTCTAGCACTTGCTAAAAATCAAACCAACAAAGACATTAAAATGCCTTTGCTCTGACAATAGTGGGGAATATGTATTCAAATCCTTTCAAGACTTTTGTGATAGTAAAGGGATTAAGAGGGAGCTTACTACCCCTCATAATCTGCCCCAAAATGGTGTTGCAAAGCGTATGAATAGGACCGTTCAAGACAAGGTCTATACAATGCTGTCACATGCTGCTTTACCCCATGGTTTCTGGGCAGAGGCTATTATGACAACTGTACACTTGATTAATTGGTCACCCAACAGGTCTTTTGGTGGGGAGTTCCCCAAGAAGTGTGATCGGGCAAGCCACCTTCATATGCACTTTCACGGATGTAGACTATGCTGGCCATCTTGACTGCAACAATTCTACTTCAAGATACGTGTTTATGTTCATAAGAGGAGCAATCTCTTGGATATCTAGGGTGCAAAAGTGTGTTGCACTGTCTACTACAGAGGCAGAATATGTGGCTGCCCACAGAGGCATGCAAAGAGGCTTTATGGCTTTCATGTCTGGTGAGAGAGCTTGGTATTACAAAGGTTCCTATCCTCCACTGTGACAGTCAGAGTGCTATCATGCTAGCACGAAAACCTGTCTTCCATGCAAAGACAAAGCACATATAGGTGAAGTATCACTTCATCGAGGATGTACTTGATAGCAAAGGCATTGAGCTTGTCAAGGTACATGCAAATGATAATCCTGGAGAACTTCTCACAAAAGGTCTCCTAGTCAAGCAATTTTCTCATTGCCGCCAGATGATGGGGGTTGGATAGTATATGTGTCTTTCAGCTTTGTACATGCATAGACTTAGCTGATTCTTTCCTCTATCTTCAGGCACATTGCCTTTAGGTGGGAGGTTGTTGGAAACAAAGGGTCACTATGCCTTTTATTGTGTTTGGGTATGAGCGCACCCTTAAACTTTGTACTTTATATATATTCAAAACCTAAAATGTGGTACACTAGTCATTGTACCATAAACCCATTGTGTGTCGTGCTCACTCGCACTCTCTCCCACTACTGCTCTCAACTCCTTGCACTCTCGTCTCAGCTCGTAGTGGCCATACCTTCACAATAGATCCATCATGGTATCACCCTCATCCATGTTTACATTTTCCAACTCTTTGCAAAGATACGAGGTCATGACCTCATTGTAAGTAGAAAACATAGGCTCAAGTATATCCCATGCTAATTTTGAGGTCTTGCAAGACCGAATGTGCAAAATGATAGCCCTTTTCACTGACAATGCTATCGAGGAAAGTGCATGAGCATCCTTTGAATCCCATTTCCTCTGATCCTCCATAGAAGGGGAAGGAGGAGCAACACCACTAGCAACTTGTCCTTGAGCGTGACGTTGAGGTGCTTGAGATGTGAGACCTCATGGTCACTGCAAAGGTAACCTGTAACATAGTCCCACAAGTCCTTCGCAACAAGAAGATTGTAGACCATAAAACTCCACAACGGATATTTGGAACCATCAAGCTTGTCCTCTTGAGTGAGGACACCAAGGATGTTGCTCTAATCATTGTTTTTGTGATGTACCATACAATCAGGAATGAGCAAAAAATTGCAACCAAATACTTCAATGCTAACGTATAGTGTATGTACTCCTCAGAGTACCAAAATCCCTCAGGATTATCAAAGAAGTACCAAATAGTCACACAAATACCAAAGTGTGCACAATTTCACCTAAATCAGCACTCAGGCCCACAAGAATAAGAGCAATGCATTGCTGTATATTATTGTAATACACCTACATCGTAATGCATGTCCACAAAATTTAAAAAATTCAACAATTTAATGTCAATTCTCACCAAAATTTTTGAATTTTTTCAAAATGTACTGCTCAATCTGATTATAGTAGTAATTGAATGCCGTTGTACCACTAATTTCTTGCTTTGGAATGTGTGTAGGAAAAAAACCCCAAATTTATTCACAAAATTTCAAAGAAATTGAAAAAATGTATACCTTACAGTTCGAATTTCTACAAAAATGTCACCTTGGGCCATATGCCAATAGCATCGTGATGCATGTTGGAGCTAAAATTTTGAAAAACCCCAAATTTCTTGCACCAATGTTAAAGAAATTACACAATGTTGGCAATTTTAGTGGAGATTTACGCAACTCAAATTGGGCAAAAGCCCCAACTTTCCTCGAAGAAATTTTAAGAATTTTTAGAAATTGGAAAAGTCGATTGAAAATCCCCAAATTCCTTGCCATGGAGCGTGAGAAGTTGAAAATTCTTGGGAGTTATAGCAAGACAGATGAGAAATTGCAAAAATTTTCAAAACCCCCCAAATTTTAAAAATTAGGATTTCTATATTTTTTTCTCAAATTTGTAGAAAATGGCGGGCATGGATAAGAAAATGGTAAGCAAGACCGAGAAAATGGTGGATAGGGCTGAGAATATTACGAGCAGGGTTGAGAGAGGCTATGTATGCAGAGTTACGTTACATACAGGACTGCATGCAGACTAAAAGCAGCAGCAACACCTCCTCCAAAATAGCAACTTCTCTTCATTGGGCTAAACATTGGCTAGCTACTGTAGGACCTTGGCGGAGCAACATCGACTGATAGTGGCTATTCGGGATCCACAAATAGAAGTTGCTCTGATACCAAATGTTGGAAAATGAAGGAATAGAGAGAGTGTGTGTGAACACAAGATAATGAGCAAGAGTGAGTTGTAGTTTCATACTCAAAGATACAAGTACTAAAATAATAGAATGAAAGTACAATAGGTCTTAAGTAAGTTAGAGCTATTCCTAACTCAACTAGAGTTCATCTAACTCTAGAGAACTAACTCTAGAAGTGGTGACACAACTTTTTAATGTAGTTATGTTCACACTACAAACCAACTAACTAAAACATTGAGCACTACCCATAAAATTGGCAAATTCTAACATTTTCTCCTTTCTCTTATCTCTTGTGTTGTGTAGTCTATTACAACAGCCTTCTACTTTTCCATTGTTGCACCCACTTCTAGCACATTCACCTAGTGGGTTAGTAGGGAAAGCTAAAAAAGGCTAAACACCTATAAAGGAAGTGCCCAAGCTAGTCTAAGGAAAAGATGAGGAGCCTAGGCTACTTGAGACTTAAGGACGTAAACCTTTAAGTCCAAATAAGTAGAGAATAGAACCTAAAGAAGACAATGAAAGAGTAGGATCTAAGCCTAAAGTGTTAAATGCATGGGAAAATGTAAGCTTAAGAAGCTAGGAATGAGCAAGATGTAAGAATGAGTAGCTTCAAAACCATATTCATATGAAACAAAAGCTAAAGTTACAAGTATACATGTTTGTGTTATCCTATGCCTAGAAATTTCTCTATTTGTGTTTACATATTGGTACTACTCTAGGCCTCCTAGGTAGTTTACAAAAAATTTCTACGTAACGAAAGGAGCAACAAAGAGGGGTTTTGGCTCATACAATTCAAAAGATTATACAAACTTGCTAATGGGCCTAGCCAATCATCCTGAAAGTGGTTTGTCCTCCCCCAATTGGGAGGTGGTCAACCTCACTAGCTAATGCAAAGAATCATATGTACCTCCCTCCACCATACCTTCGACTAAGTTGATAGTGACATGTTCCAAAGTAGATAGTGAAATATATTGAGTGAAGTTCGGCCACCTTCTCTTTATGTGTTTGTCTTAATTCCAAACTGTCATTTTCCTTAAGTCTGAATAGGCTGGGGTATGTGAAGGCGAGGAGGAAGAAGATAAGAAGCACTATCCTCCATGTTGAGGGAATTGTTAGAGTGAAGTAATGCAAAAGTGAATGACCATGACAAAGAGTGAATATGGAGAGAAGAGAGAGAGAGAAAGAGACAGTGAAACACCAAAAATCTGCAATAAAGAATGATGCATAAGGATGCAAAATTATACGTGGGTGCAAATAGAATATCTGTGTATGTCTCCACCTTGTTCCGTCAGCCCCGAGTGCTGTCTCTATCACCAACAAGCTGAAATCTATCAAATGCAAGTGTTGAAGTCTGCTGGAAACTTAGCCTTAAAAAGGATGAAAAGAATGCCTGAGAAAATGCCCAAAATAGCTAGGTCGATTGCATTTAATGCAATCATGGACATCCCCGGACTGCAACCATGTGGTAAAACTTCCATGTGGCACTCTTGACATGGCAGTAGATGACTCTCAACACCCCCTCTCAGATCCTGGACAAGGCAGCACATGTAGGGATTTGGAATGTTGATGAAGAAAAGCCTGGGGAATTGCCTTTGTAAACAAATCTACAAGATTGTCTTCAGTCTTATAGTACTCCACATCAATGGTCACATCCAAAAGCTTTTCCTTGATGAAGTGATACTGGATCTCTATGTGCTTCATCTGAGCATGGAATATGGGATTCCATGCACCAAGGCAATGCAACTCTCATTATTGCACCGCAAGATAGTAGGATGAGTCTGGGGGCAGCCAAGCTCCTCCAACAACCGCTGAAGCCACACAATCTCTCTACCTCAGTCAAAGGTAGGGCTACTGTGGGGGCTGCTTCTTCCTACTCCAAGAGATAGCACCAGCACCCAAGGTAAAATAATAACTTGTAGTAGTCCCCCCTCAGAAACTGAAGTATCCTTTGAGCAGCCTGCCAATGCACTTGTTGAGGTGCACTCATGAAAGCAAGAGACCTACATCAAAACATAGATCAACCCATGTGTTGAGGAGCCAAATCAATGATCCAATCAACTAAGGATAGCGAGTAGCATCTGCCAAAGGAGAATCTGTGTGTGAAGTGGCCTTCTAATTCGAATCCATAGGAGTAGAAATGGACCAACAATCCTCCATCTCAAAAGTCACCAAGAGCTCATGTACATATCTTTGCTGAGAAATGAAAAGAGACTGATATATCTCATGGCCCAAAAAGAAATGGAGAAGTCCTAAATCTGTCATGAATTGCTGATGTAGGGCTGCCTTCATCTCTTCGACCTTCTAGGTATGAGCACCTACAATAATCAAGTCATCAACATACAAAACAAACAACATGCGAGCTCCCTCGGAAGTGTGCACATAAAGCTGTGGATTGGCCCTAGAGCGCCGATATCCCAACTTGGCCTAGAGAAACAAATCAATCTTATCGTTCCAAGCACGCAGAGCCTATTGTTTCAAGCCATATAATACCTTCTTTAACCTGTAAACCTTTCCATCTGAGGAACCAAAGCCAAGAGGCTGCTCTACATAGATCTCCTCCTTCAAGTCACCATTCAAGAAGGCCGACTTCACATCCAATTGAAAAAGAGGCCATCTCCTATGACCAGCCAAGGCAACAACAACACGAATAGTCGCCATGCCAGGTGTAGGGGAAAAAGTATCATGGAAGTCAACACCTGGGCACTGTGCAAAACCTTTAACAACAAGGTGAGGTTTGTGCTTGTCCAACAAGCCATCACTATGATACCTGGTCTTGAAGACCCATTTGACACCAATCACCTTTTTATGAGAGGGATGAGGCACAAGGAACAACAACACGAAGTACCAGGTGCCCCTCATCCCCCTCTCTGGTCGGAACTTCCACAAACCACACATCTTGGCTCGTGTAGACATCCCACTTTACGAGATCATACAAGTAATAACCTTGGGACTAGGAGCTGTAGCCAACAAAGACCTATCGTCGGGAAGCCGCCTCAAATTTGTCACCCTGTGTCTTTGCGATGTGCACATAGGCGTCACACCCAAAGATCCTAAAATAAGAGACATCAAGCTTGGTCGCAAAGTAAGCCTCAAAAGGTGTCATCATGTCAATGGCCAAAGTGGGGGATAGATTTAGGATGTGAACTGCAGTAGCCACTACCTCAGTCCATAGAAAATGAGGTGTCTGTTAGTGCTCCATCATGGTGTGTGTTATCTTGATCACACTTCGGTTCTTCTGCTTCAAAATGCCATTTTCTTGAGTAGTGTTGGTACTAGCAAACTCCTGGTGAATGCCTTTATCTGCACAAAAATGAGCAAACTCATTAGAAACAAATTCACAACCCTTCTATGATTGCAAGGTCTTCAATCTCTAGCCTGATTGGTTGATCTCCTTGAAGAGAAGCTAATCCTTGAAGTGGGAGAAAGCCTCCGACTTCAGCATCAACAACTACGATCAACATGAAGTACAAGCCCCCCTTCAAGGACTCATTCCTCATCGGGCCACAAAGATCTGTAGATACAAGCTCCCTAGGTGAAGTAGACCACCTTGGAGCTTTGTTGGGAATCACATCCCTATGCTGCTTCCCATGAATGCAGGAGACACATGGTTGCTGGCTCACCACTATGTCCGACAAGTGATCCTCGCGATGCCTTCTGAAGATACTCATATTTTAGGTGGCCAAACTGAGCATGGCATAGCTCAAAGAGGTAAGAAGAAGAGAGGTAAGAGCAGAAGAAGACTTCAATTTGTAGATGCCATTCTCCTCATACCCTGAAGAGAGAACCTTCCTCGAACCACAATCAAGAACTCGAATAGCATCACTATCAAACTCCACCAAGAGACCAAGAGAACAAATCTTATGTATCGAAAGTAAATGATACCCTAAAATTGGCACATGCAACACCTCAAAAGTGTGGGTACCACCACGTCCATCTGGAATTAGTTGCATCTCACCCTGTGCATTAGTAATAGACATAGAAGAGTTGTTGCCTATGAGAATCTGCCCATGCGAGGGTCACAAATGAGCAACACCAATTGTCGAAGGAGTCATATTCTGTGAGGCACCATTATCCACTCCACAATCCACTCTCAAGCCTGGGGAGCTATCATTGCAGCATCAGAAGTCTTCGGGGTAGAGTCCTCAATGACCGCCAAGTGTAGAAAATCAGCTGATGAGGGTGCAGCCACTGCTCCAGAATCCTTTGTGTCCTTCTTCTTGGTGTCCTTCTTGTCCTTGTTGGGGAAATCCTTCTTCCAATGGCCAGTCTTACCACAAATATGGCATGTCGATTATTTCTTTTTATCCTTCTTAGATTTGTTGTCCTCCTTCTTCTTCTTTTGGTCCTTCCCCTTCTTCTAAGAGACTTGACCAATCAATGCCTCCAATTTGGAAGCATTCTGTCCCTTCAACTATTCCTCTTGGTCCAAGACCATAGGAACCAACTCCTCCCACTGAAGAGTCGACTCCCACCTACCCTGAAGCAATAAGAGTGGAATAACAAGTACCGAATCGTGGTGACAATTGGGACAATAAAGTGATCGCCATGTCTTCAAAGGAAATGGGATTTCCTGCGTTTGAACTTGCATCTGAAGCTGCCAAAGCTTGTTGATGTGTTCCCGAAGCGAAGAAAACTTATTCACAGACATGATCCGCATCTGCACCTCCAAAGAAACCCTCTTCATAAGGGTCATCTAGTTGTACATCTGGTCAAGCTCCAACCATATCTCGCGAGCCATCGTCAAGTGCTCTATATGGGCTATCACAGCTATTGTACAAGATAGAAAAAGAAAAGAACCGATCTTGGTATTCAACTTGTCCCAATGATACTGGGATTCGATCAACTGTGCACGAGCACTTGAAGAGAGTTTGGACTCATCTCTCACCGAGGGCCGGTTGATATCCTCCATCACAAGCTATGCCAAATCATAAGACAAATTGTTATCTATTTAAATAATTGATTAGTAAGTTAGTAGGTTTGTTTACAATTAATAGGTTTAGATTTATAGATTTCTAGCCATGATTTCTGGCTGATTTAAAGAGAGAGGGAGGGAGAGAGGAGAATGAGTGAGAAAACACAAGGGGTGGGAGAGAAACAAAGAGAGGGTTTGTCACAAAGAGGAGACGAACAATCCATCCTCCTCTTGGTTTGTTCTTGTTCTTTCTTCTTTTTTTTTGTTTGTTTTTCTTGAGAACTCTGTATACATTCACATCTCCCCTCTCTCAATTATTTGTATATACATTACAATTACATCATGATGTATTAGTACTTCTATTGTGCACACATAAGCAAAACCAGAGACACTTAGACATTCCTCTCTCTTTCTCTCGCTCTCTCTCTCTCTCTCTCTCTCTCTCTCTCTCTCTCTCTCTCTCTCTCTCTCTCTCTCTCTCTCTCTCTCATATGTTAGGGACCAACCCTTGACGTGTCACTCCCCTAAAAAACATCTCTCTCTCTCTCTCTCTCTCTCTCTCTCTCTCTCTCTCTCTCTCTCTCTCTCTCATATGTTAGGGACCAACCCTTGACGTGTCACTCCCCTAAAAAACATCTCTCTCTCTCTCTCTCTCTCTCTCTCTCTCTCTCTCTCTCTCTCTCTCTCTCTCTCTCTCTCTCTCTCTCTCTCTCTCTCTCTCTCTCTCTCTTATATGTTGGGGATCCACGATATCCATTTCCCTCTCCTCCTTTCTGAATAACAACCTCTTTCTCTCTCTTTCTCTCTTGTCTTTTTCACCCCCTCTCTCTCTCTCTCTCTCTCTCTCTATAACAATGAATTAGTAGTTCTCTCTCAACTTATTTATATCACTAGATTAATCTTATGTGCTTATCTTTGATAATGTTATCACAATGTTAATAGTTCAATTACGCATGCATATAAGATATCACACTACATATACATTCACATCCCCCCTCTCTTCTTTGCACATATTTTATAATTACTTCTTGATGTGTTAGTACTTTAGTTATACACACATGAGCAAACTATAGACACATCCACTTATACTTGCACATTGATATCTTTCTTTCTCATTTGATTAGGCTTACATATAGATTGCAGTTATGCATTCATTTACAATAGACCCTTGCAAGCAATTGCTTCACAATCTCTGTAAAATATAGCTATGTATTACTTCATTGCTTGTAGTTGTTATTCCTTTCAAGATTTCTTCATTTTAAACTCCAAACTTCAACAATTAAATATTTTAATATACTGATATATTTCACATTATACTGCATGAACTTACTACAAAAACTTTAAAATTTTTTCTAAATCCACAAATACATTTGCAAGTTAGTGAACTACTATATGCAAAGCAAATGAACATACTTCATTACTTGTAGCTATTATTCCTTTCAAGAATTTTTCATTTTAAACTCCAAACTTCAACAATCAAATATTTTAATATAGTGATATATTTCACATTATACTACATGCACTTACAATAAAAACTACAAGAAAATTTTCTAAATCCACAAATGCATTTGCAAGTTAGTGAACTACTATATGCAAAGCAAATGAACATATTTATTGTAAATATTAAATATCAATCCAGCTCCATTGCAAGAGGGTGAAATGGGTGTTCTCTAACAAACTCCTAGACTCCCCCATGAAAACTTACTAGGTCACTCCAATATGGAAGCATGCATTTCAAGAGGATGGTATTCAAGGGATTTTCCTTAGTCAAATAAGAAAGCGTCTATTTGAAGAGAATGGCATCTATGGGATTTCTTGAAATGTAAATGGATATGTAAAGGAGTTAGGTAGGTTACATTGCATCTTCTTTATGCTATCATCCACAAATAGTATCATTATAAGACTAAAGTGTGGCCAATCAATATCATCAAAATATTTTAGAATTTGTCGCTTCACCCTAACTCCTTACCAAAGAATGAGTTACGAGAACAAATGCACTATATGTATCACTTCATACGATCAGCCATATTCTCTTTTGAAGAAGACATAAAAGTGTGACATATTCTAAAGAATACATGTAAAATTACTTACCAAGAATCTTGATCCTTATGTCTCTTGCACATTTTTTTCTTTGAGTATTTTTGGTATAATGCCTTCTCATTGGAGGAAAATTCACCTTTACGTAGTCAAGGAAGATATGACATCTTTGATACACCTACTTGTTCCACTACTGCTCAATCTGGTGATCCTTATATATGAACTACTCCTAATCCATGTATTTCCTTACCAAAGTTTGCAACATCCCCTTCTCCAATTGCCTATACATGAACCTACCATTCATAGTTTTATTACATATAGATAACACATCGACAAGATACCATTGTAAATGTACTTCTATAGAAGGATACCAAGTTATGCTTGTAGAGAAGTCTCCATGCTACTAACTTGCATAACTTCTGAGACTCAATATCATCATCTAGTTTGAAATTCTCTTGATCTCCTATGTGAACTAGAAGATCAAATATTTGTCCACTTGAATATTGTAGTAGTTTTCTCATTGAGAAAGAAAGAGACAAAGACAGAGATAGATAAAGAGAGAGATTATGTGTCTTTATAATAATCTCTCTAAGGGGACGTGAAATTTTTTTGCCGAATAGGGGTTGCTAGCAACCTTTTCTCAGAGAGAGAGAAAGAGAGAGAGACACACACACAAGAGAGAGAGAGAGAGAGAGAGAGAGAGAGAGCTTTGAATCACAATTCCCCTACATAATCTCTCTAAGGGGACATGAAATTTTTTGTCGCCAAATAGGGATTGCTAGCAACCCCTTCTTGGTGAAAAAAAATTAGAAGTTGCCTCCATCTCTCTAAGGGGACTTATGAAAAAAAAATTGGCTAGGAAGGGTTGTTGATAGCTCCATGTTTAGTGAAAAAAAATTAGAGAGGACTTGTGAAAAAAAAAAATCGCCAAGAAGGGGTTGCTGGCAACTCCCTATTTGGTGGAAAAAAAATTCACAAGTCCTCTCAAAGAAATGATGGAGGAGACTTGTGAATTTTTTTTCATCTCGAAAGGGGGTTGCAAGCAATCCTCTTCTCCACAAGTTGCTAGCAAGCCCCTTCTCGACAAAAAAAAAGAGAGTCAAAGCAAGTCACATATACTCTCTCTCTCTCTCACACACACACACACACACACATTTGTCTTTGTCTTTCTCTCCCCTCTCTTTATATTTTTATTTGGTAATTAACTAAAAATATTTAGTAATATAGTTATTAACTAAACAATAAATTAAGTAGTGCATGTGTGTATGCGCATCTCTCTCTCTATGTGTATGTGTATGGCCCTTATCTTCATTTCTCATTATGTGTATCTTTTGCAACTCTCTCTCTCTCTCTCTCTCTCTCTCTCTCTCTCTCTCTCTCTCTCTCTCTCTCTCATTAGGACTCAATAGAGTCGAGAGAGAAGAGTATGTGTGTGTGTGTGTGTGTGTGTGTGTGTGTGAGAGAAGAAATAAAAAATAATTACTAGCTAGGAAGATCAAATTATGTGTATATTTATGATATTTTTTAATGTGAGACATAGTAAATTGAGGCTTTTTAAATGAACTATATTGAAAAGTTTGGACCTTATGAACAAAAAATAGTCCTCTCTTTTGGGAAATTTTTTTCTCCTAACATAGAAAACTAATAATTAACATAACATACAATGGCTATTGTCTTTTGCATTGTGTATTTGGAAAAATAAAGACATTATCAAATATTTTAAAAAAGTTATACTATTGAAATTATAATCAAAATCTAACTTTTTAGTCTAATTTTACTTGGGCTAAAAACTTTTAAATAAAGGAATTTGATCTAAGTTGGAGAGAGAGAGAGAGAGAGAGAGAGAGAGAGAGAGAGAGAGAGAGAGAGAGAGAGAGAGAGAGAGTGTGTGTGTGTGTGTGTGTGTGTGTTTTGATAAAGTTCCAAAGTTATTAATGTCAGATAAGCCCAAAGGTAGTATTATATTATTATAGGAGAGAGTTGCTATAATTGTTTTAAGCCACACACACACACACACACACACACACACACACACACACACACATATATATATATATATATATATATATATATATATATATATATATATAGAGAGAGAGAGAGAGAGAGTGTGTGTGTGTGTGTGTGTGTGAGAGAGAGAGTGTGTGTGTGTGTTTTGATAAAGATCCAAAGCTATTAATATACGATAAGTTCAAAGGTACTATTGTGATGTTATAAGAGAGAGTTGCTAGAATTTTTTAAAGCCATATGAGAGAGAGAGAGAGAGAGAGAGAGAGAGAGAGAGAGAGAGAGAGAGAGAGTGTGTGTGTGTGTGTGTGTGTGTAGGTGTGTAAAGATCCAAGGCTATTAATATAGAAGAGGGTCTAAGGTAATATTATAGAAGAGAGTGCTAGAAAAATTTGAAGCCCTTTGGCTTCAAATTTTCTAGCACTTTCTCCCATAATACTACAATACTACTTTTGGACCTCTCCTACATTAATTTGAAAAATGTACCTCTATCCAAACTACTTTTCACATTTCTTTCTCTTCTCTCTTATCAATGATTTTTAAAAAGACACATCTTTCTTGTCTCTCACCAATAATTATTTTTATCTCCTCTCTCTCTCTCTCATCCAAAAGTTAATTTTTATCTCTCTCTCCTCCCTCTCTTCTCCATTGAGTCCTAAAACCCTTTCGATTGAAATTTCTTATATTCAAAGTATCTAGAATATATTATTTATTTTAAAAACTAGGCAAACCATTGATGAATTACTTAGTTAAGGTGGATTAGAGTTTATATGAGCAATAATGTTTAAAGATATGTCTTTAGTTCTGTAATATACACTAGACAAGCCTACCGTGTGTGCATGCATGCACGCATGTGTGTGTGTGTGTGTGTGTGTGTGTCTCATTAAGAACTTGTTTCTATCTCTCTCTCTTATTAAAAAACTATTGTCACGAAAAATCTCTCTCTCCCTCTCTCTCATTAATATATATACATATGTATGTGTGCATCTATTTATGTGTGTATATTAGAAGTCTTAGCAAGTGCACACACACATATACACACATATGATTAGTTCAAAGAAGTATAACTATATTTTATAGCCTATGAATATTAATAGTTCAACAATATGATGCCAACTTAGTAAAGACATGCACAATGAGAGACCAAGATGATGGTCTCTCTCTCTCTCTCTCTCTCTCTCTCTCTCTCTCTCTCTCTCTCTCTCTCAAAATATTGATTGAGCATCGAATTTATACTTATTTTCACCAATCAATATCCCTTCTTGCCACCACAATAAATAATCCAAAAATGTGCAAGCTTTAATAATGAGATTTTATTTTTTAACCAACATTCAATAAGATTGCTAAAGCCATGTATAAAGAAAAATGTTTAGTGAGTATTTGGAATGGATGCAAATGTAGATATGTTTATATATCAACCCATCCTTACCGAAGAGAACTTACAATTCATATTTGGAAAGAGAAGAACTTTTCCAATGTTACCCATAGTGTGACTAGCAAAGTAAAAAGTTTGCTACTTCTTAGAGTAAATGCATTTTATTTTGTTTGAGAAAATACAAACATATCTCACTTTGATTAGCTATGAATGAATTTATGATAATATTGTAGTGTCATTATCTGTCAATTTGTGAAACAATAGTACACTTGCCAGAGGTCAACGTAATATGAATCTAGATCCGAATTGCTTGCAAAAATTGTTTTGTATTGTAAATATGAGAGAGAGAGAGCTATTTACAAGTAAAAAAGAACTATTTGTTGTGACACATACCATAATTCAATATAAAGCAAGTTTTATCAAACCTAGAGTACTCGCACAAATACTTTTGTGTTGCAAACAAGAGAGAGAGAGAGAGAGAGAGAGAGAGAGAGAGAGAGAGGTATATATCGGTAAAGAGAGAATTATTCATTGGAACACATATCACAATCCAGTAATGTAATACAAGTTCTATCGATTTGGAGTGCTTGTACCTTCTATATTGTAAACATGAGAGAGAGAGAGAGAGAGAGAGAGAGAGAGACCATCAGGTCGTTCCATTAGATCTACATCGGCACACTCTGATGCTTCGATTTCCAGTAGATGAGGTCGACACTCCAGACTTGGGCCAGATGGAGGGAGTGGTTCTGAGGGATGTTGCGGAGACGTGGATGTGGTGAGCCCACAGTCGGCTCGAGATACAAGTGTTACTCCTTGTTCTCATGCAAGTTCGAGAGAGGGTGGCTTAGGTGGTTGTTGTGGAGGCACTGATGTAGTATCTATGTCTCGTTGTCTTGGTGTAGTTGCATCACCCATAGGATTTGTCACACCTGTGAAAACGTCTAGTCCAGTGACTCTAGCTTTTGCTTAATCGTCCACAGGTAGTATCCCTATGGGTGCTACTTCGAGAGATACCACTCCCATGGGTACACTAGATGTATAGGGGTCTCCTAGTTATGCCCAAGAGCGCGGTCGTAGGTGAGAGAGAACACATCTTTTAGATATACCCCAAAGGGGTATGGATACATTTTAGATGACATGACAGGAGTCGTGATCATGAATGGTGAGGAGAGAAGGGTGATGGCTCGTATGAGAAAGTTGTGCCAACAAGTTTTTCGACACAACAACTTGGACCATTGGAAGAACATACTTGAGGGGAGTAAGGACTACATAGTAGCATCCTTACATAAGGAGTTTTTGGTATCCACCGTGGCAGATAGGCTTTCCATAGGCTGAATGATGAAGTGCATACATGCGTACATGTCACACAGATGATCGAATGCACGCAAGGCACTTAAGAGTGGCATCTCAAAGCCCGAGTGACTAGACGCGGATGATTGGCATAGACTCAGGGAGGAGGCTACAGATTCTCCATGATGTTGAAGACAACAGTGCGAGGCAGCAAGGGCATGACTGGAGGCAAGGGTGGTCCATCATCTTGGGAGTGGTAGCCATAGGACTTATCTGGAGGACTTTGTAAGTTTTTATTTTGTTCCTCTCGCTTTTTTTTTGCAATATCGCTTCTACCAATAATCGTGTTTCTAACAGTTGTATTTTGTTTTCTTTGGAGCACTCCATTACAAACCGCGATCCCACTAGCCTAGAGACTCGATATGGAGAGAGACATGGTCTCACTATATTGATCGATAGACTGTATACACGCGGCGGCCCAATAAGTCACTCATCTTTCTTGTCTGTAGTTACTATTTTTATTAAAATGCATTATGTATGGTGGACCGATCTGTAGTTGTTTTTTTCTTTTTGCAGAGTTCGTTTGATGCTCCTTTGCATCGGGATGAGTTTTCGGATGGTAAGGATCTATAGCCCATGCTTGGATTTGTGAAGTGCACATCCTCTTCCTTTTTTGTCATGTGATCTATGAAGGCATTTTCTATGCACTATGATATTACCATCCTTTGTATCTTGCCATGACTCCATGAGCTTTCATTCAGTGATCTTATATTTATTTTATGTATTAGTCTTGTGGATTCAAGTACTTTTTTATGACCATTGTACACTTTATATGTAATCCATTTGTAGAATGTAAATATAGCATCAAATATTTTTTTCTTTGTAACAGTCACTATTAGCATCGCAAATTTACTACGCGTGTCGCTATTATCATCATAATGTGCGTCACAAACCATCACTATGTGCATATTTTATTTACATTGTAACCATTGCACTTAAACAAATAAGCAGTAGGGATATTTAGATCCTCGTTTGCTAGGTCTATTCGCACTTGATATAAAGAGACGTTTGCCCTTACATTGAGCATTATTAAGAGCTCATCCTCTAAATAAACCTCTAACATTGTCATAGGATTATCAATGTCATCATGTAAGTCTTGATCAATTGCTATAATCTTTCCATCCACATAATGTTATCTCATGCAATAGAAAGTCAAAATAAAATTTTGTGATGCAATCATATATTTACAAACAATGTATTTGAAGTGCAAGTTAACTATGGAAAAATATTAGACAATTACTAATTGAATTTAAAACATTTTAGAAGAAAAAAGAAAAGAAGAGCTTGGTGGTATTTGAATACAATGCCTAAATCTAGATTACCATTAGTTAATTATTAGTTAGGTTGATTTAAGTCCCAATTTTCATAGAGCAAAGAAATGTGTATTTTACAATGTATTTGAAGTGCAAGTTAACTATGGAAAATATTAGACAATTACTATTTGAATTTAAAACATTTTAGAACAAAAAAGGAAAGAAGAGCTTGTGGTATTTGAATAAAATGCCTAAATTTAGATGACCATTAGTTATTTATTAAGTAAGTTTATTTAAGTCCCAATTTTCGTAGAGCAAATGAATGTGTATTTTATAAAAAGGTTATTTGTCTATACAAAGTATGCAATAATGATATACATTACTCAAGCAATAAAATTCTAAACTTGGTCCAAATTAAGAAATGCATATTTATATAGAGAGAGAAAAGAGACTTCATCAAGATATTGGACTTGCAATAGATAAATGTTTGTGTTAAGCTCTAAATGTATTTTGCTATAATTAAACTTTATGAGTGATAAGAGTAAAATTAATGAGTGATTAAATTTGAGGAGTGACAAAAGTAAACTTAATGAGTCTATGCAAAGGAAGAGAAAGACGCATGAATCTATACATTATAATATTTTATCTTTTACACCTATTAAAAGAGATTTACCCAATGAGGAAGTATGAGTGAGGTGAACTCGAAATTGTGAAGAGCTTCTAAATGTCTTTAAGGGATATGGAGAGAAAATAGAGGGGAAATCTGGACTAAAAAAGGAATAGCTTACCCTTTATAAAGAGGAAGGCCACCGTTGAGATCATGGGGTATTGAAGAGGGATGACATGTCAGGAGGAGTATGTTTCTTGCCATTTATCTTTATGGCTATCATAGATATGATTTATATTAGTGCTTGGCATTTCCATGGATTGGCGAGGTGTAACATACATTAGTATTTCCACTACGTTAGGATGGATACAAAAGTAAAAAAATGATTTGATTATTAATGTTGTGGAATTAGACACCTTTGTGGAGGATAGAATAAGGTGAACAAACAATTTGTAAGGCATAGATTCAATCCTTCAAGCCTTTCTCAAAAGGGATACTGAAAGGAATATATTTGTGTGTGCCTGCTAATCAATTCTTTTTGTGGTAGTGATCATGACATATGGTTAAAGGTGCATAGTCAAATTATCTTTTGTGTATGCGATGTAGAAAACCTAGCATCTACCTGAATAATTGGGTTGGCAATCAAGTGAGAGGGATCGAGTTACCTATTTACTCATGATCGCGCACTTGTAATAAATGTTGATGTAACAGGCACTTGCAATAAATAGGTGTAATGTTCTAAGGGTATCCATCCATGAATTGTAATATAGTTTAACCTTATACTCCAAATACTATTTACATAAATAGAGAGTGAGGAAGTATGTTTAATTGTGGGAGAAGAGTATTGTTAAAGGGGAAAGAGAGAGTGAAATGAGTGTTTCTTTTAAGGACTTGAGAAGAGTTTTAGGTGGAAATTGTAAAGAGTTTGAGAGCCTAACATAAATTTTTATTGGATATAAAGCTATCATCAGGAAAGTGTGTGTTTCATGCTAAAGTCTTATAGTTGGGGATAAGGAAGGACTACGATGGAAGGGGGAAAAAAGAATGATCATGTATTCAAATAGGCATACCAAGGAGTGCAAATACAAAGTTGGATACCCAGATAAAAGTCAAGAAATTAGGACCTAAAACATTAGTGGTGAGTAAAAGTAAGAATGATAAAAAGAAAGGAAGTTAAATGAAGGTGACTTAGAAAGAGAATAGAATAAAGCATAGTGTCATATATCAAGGGGAGGTTAATGATAATGTCGATAGCCGAGTCAATAAGCTAGTATGATTGGATACATAGGCTTGAAGTTAATAAAGTTTTTTGGTTAAAGGACCCACACATAGTTTAAAGCATTACCTTGCATGTGTTAAAAAGAGATGTGCATAGAATAGTAATTTTGGAATAGAGGTAAGACATTGTATTTGCAAACCATCTAAAATTCAATTTATGTAGTTTAAAGTTGGCTACCATGAAGTAGGGGTGTTTGCAAGTTGACAACCTCACTAAAGGTTAAAAAAGCATTAAGTAGGGCATTCTTTGCTTCTTAAATGTCAAGAGGTCTTGTAGAGATATGATTTAGCCCTAATTTTAGTAATTTTTTAAGAAAAGGATCCTCAATAATATCAAGGTGCAGCAACCTTTTGGAAGGTACGATGATTGTTTAAGGGAGGGAAGAAAAGAGTATCCAAATGTGATGGATGACCATACAAAACTTGGGAGAGATACATCTTGAGAAAAAAGAATTCTCATAGAAGAGATTAAAGATGTATATACTCCATGAGTACATTGGCACAAAAAACATGGATTACAATATTTTGACTTATTTTGGATGAAAGAGACTTCCTTCCATGAGGTTTCTTAAAAAGAGAACCCCATATCAATCATACAATGATTTTTTAATGGTGGTGCTACAATCTTCCAATGAAATAATTTTTATGTTTCAAATTAATGGAATTAGAGATTCTTATGGATGGTTCATAGAGGACTGGGTTTCGATTTCCAAAGTCCCTCGGCTTGGTAGGAGGATGTTCTCTTCTACTACCATGTGATGATGTAACATGTTGAAAGAAGTTGCTCCTTTTGTTAGCTTGTGGTATAGATTCATGAATGTTGGTTTTTGAGGGAAGTAGGAATTTATCAATAAGTTTTATGTCATCTCCTTTGATATTTGCAAGTAGACTAGCATTGTTATGTGTGAGAGTCTTCTTCATGGTCGATAGAACAATCTCCTTGTAATATGCAAATACTAATGATGCTTTGATAAAAATATAGCATTCACCAATCCATTTGAAGAAGAGAATCAAATATCCTCTTAGTGTTCTTCCAATGAAAATATTTTTGATATTGAGGATAATAAACCACAATGCATGATCAAAATCATAGAGTAGAACTATTCTTGCATTCTAATTTCTGACTAGTAGCATCACATGCACATTTTATAAAAGGCCTAAAATAGTTCACACACCCATAGAGGAACTTAGCATCCTTTTTGCCTTCTAGTTCTTTGTGAGATTTGGTGGACATACAAAGACCATATGAGGAAGGTTGCTTCAAATGTCTGCATTGACAATGGTGCCATTAGATGTGTAGTGCATGATAATAAAGAAGAAGACCCATCATATGCCAATCTAGAATATTCCTTGGCTGTTGTAGATAGATATTTTTCACCAAGTAAAATAAGCCACATTCCAATTGGGATTAGGGCTACAAGAGTATAAGCCTCAAAACTCCAAGTCTTGTTGTTTTTGTCTCAAAGAAGGAATTATAAATGTTGTGGTGGAATGAAGGCATCAACATAAAGTGTTTCTCCTTGTTATTTAGCCATGATGGAGTATGCCAAGTAGTGGCTAGGACATTGGCTCTAGTAAAAAAAACATGCACCCCATTGAAGAGCACAAGATGCAATAAACATATCTTTTCACTCATAGCCCCAGAGTTTCGCATATGGCATGTACAAGGCAGTAATACCACACACTAGAAAGGAGCCAAGAGTATAGGACTCACCAACACACACTCTATGGGCATACATAGGAGCTCCTAAAGTTGAGGTGTGGGTTTGATTCGAAGCCCAAAGTCCATGTAAAGAATCTAAAAGGGAAAATTGATAGCTCTAAGGAGTAACAGTCACAAGAATACATGAGGAAAAACAAGAGAAGAAATGTCACATCTTGCTATAATTTTTTTTTAAAAGAAAGGTTGTCCTAACCCTTTTCAACCAAGCTAGACAACAAATGCATTCAATGGGAATAGTTGGACTATGGAGGAATATCTAAACTACCATAGGGGTAGGATTTGTGGCTCTTCGCCTCTTCATGAAATGCACTTGCATAGAAGCTATGATAGCATAAGAGACAAAGAGCAAGGTAATGAAATATTGTTGGGACAATCGTAAACTTTTGAGGGGAGGCATACATAAGGCTACATAATATCGCTTAAGGCTTGCACAACATTGGCATGAGAATCCGACACCTTTCCACGGATGACCCTAATCTGTATTACCTAAACTTTTTGAGAGGAAGGATTAGTTGCCTCATCATTGCATCATAAGATGTAGGGCTAGCTACATTCGACAATAGCTAGAGGAGCTCCACTCCATTGCTTCCACCTTAGAAGAGACTCAAAACTAGTCAAGTTGAGGGGTGGAACATGCATGCACATGGCACACCCTCTTGAGTAGTGTACTCTTGGGAGCACTGGTAACTTGAGAACAAGTGGATTTTCTTGTGATATCTTAGGGCCTTCAAACAAGGCTGTCACATCATCAACACAGAGGGAATTCCATTAGTCAAAAGGGCCATCTTGCAATTGAAATTGCCAAGAACTTATGCAGATTAAGCAAACCTTATGACTTTGTGATGTAGCCTTGAGATGTTGTGATTGGGATACTGTGAGGCCACCAAAATTAGGCATTGAGCTACACAACCATTACCACAATAGAGGCAAGGAGAATGTGTTAGGTTAAATCCTTGCCAATATAAGACAATAATCGCAGCTTTAACATTTGTTGATAAAATAGGACAACATAATCAGGAATAAGAATTTGTGCTATAGAAGTCCCTTGAAAGCCTTTCAAAGCCTTCTGAAAGTGAGAATACATACTCGAGTGCACACCAAGTAGAACCCTATATACTAAATCAGCTCATTTGTGCAAGGATACCACACTTTAACTTAGGCATTTGACACACACACCACACTCCATTAGCTCATCTCACTTCACATCACTACACACACAATTGACACATTCACATACACAACCATTTACTCGTTGGGGGTTAAAGGTCACCTATGCCTAGCCACATACACTTACTTGTACTTACTGCCTGTACACCTTTACACTAGAAGAGGTGGCTACCCATCACTATCACTCTTTTTTGTATTCTTTACATGACAATAAAATAAGGAAAGTCAGGTCACACATTGTGACAATTGGAGTTCCCACATATTGTCTTACTATCTCTTGCTTGAACCTCCATAGTTCTTGCGTATATATATATATATATATATATATATATATATATATATATATATATATATATATATATATATATAACACCATATTGGGGAATATGGAAATTTCCCATAAGTTTGGGACACATGGTCAAATCTTTGGATTCGTCATAACTTGAACACTATAACTCCAAATCAAGCGCTCTATAGCTCAATAGATTTCATTTTTCAAGCACTTTCCAATGATAGGTCACACCATATGGTTTTGAGAAACTCATGGGCATGTTATCGGGGTGCCACCTTTTTAGTATTCAAAAAATGGAAATTGGGAGATTCCCAAACTCACTAATATTGTGTTTATATATATATATATATATATATCATGCTTCCACTTCTGCTCCACCTTTCAACTAGTATTAGAGTGGGCATTTGACGAGTTTCTTCAACATTGCATTCAACCCAAGAAGAAAAGCTTGCTTGAAGCTTTCATGGTTGCCCCAACCATACACTCCCAAGGTATGCATTGACCTTTGTCTTGCTCTAGCTTATTCCATGCTTGCTTGAGACCTTCCTAAGGAGTGTTTGAGAATTTCCAACAAGTGCCCCATTGTGGCCATAGACTTCACCCATTCAACAAAGTAGAGCCAACATCAACCCACATGGTTGCAACTATTGATTCCATCCGCTATCCTGTCTCATATAGATTGCTTGTAGCTCATGCCTTGGTCTATAATGCTTGAGCAAACACTTGGGCATACAATTTAGAATTGAGGGCTTGCATTTTTGCACACATTGAGGTTGAATATCTTCAGCCACATTGACTATGATTTAGAATAGACTTGCTATAAATACCCTCTAGGTAGCATGTATTTGAATGTGTATGGCTCATATGATGCTTATGTGATATGATTTTGATGCTCAGATGTTGGTTTGATTCTTGGACAAGCTTCTTGGATTGAGTAAAGCTAGAATAGCTCAACATTTGAAGGGTTCTTTGCTATAGCAAAGTTTGGACAACAAGCGTTCACAGTAAATATCTATCTATTAAATGCCAAAATGCTCTTCAAGTATGCTAATGGTTATGTTGATGCTTGATGTTGATATTTATGTCTAGATATGCTTATGTTGAGCTCTATACCTTGGATTTGAGTTGGGTTGGTTGCATTTTTTTAGTGGCCATTTGCTTTAGTAATTTTCACCTGCAGCCTTGAAGACATGGTGAAGGTATATGCTCCCAAATGTATACATTATGTATTTTAGGCACTTGGATGCTGTGAGCTTTATATATTAAGCTTCCTTAGCTCCCTTGAAGTTTGGATACTCCACATTTTCTCCAATGGGATTATTTGGCATTTTCTTTGCAAAGCTCGATTCATTTGAGTGAGTGGGAGACTCCCTTATGCTTTCTTGATTTATGCACATATTGTTGCTGCCGAGATTTATGACAATGGGTTGATTTGCCTTTAACTTGGAAACCTTGTACCTCTTATTATCAATGGGTTATCAGTGGGTGGATACATGCTTGGTATGCATTCTGATACAGATTTATGTACCTAACACCTTAAATGTTTTGACAATATTTAGTACTTTGTGGTTTACGCTTTGACTTTACACTACTAGTTACATTGTACATCCCAGTTGCTACCATGATTTTCTTGGTAGAGAAAGCTTATTCTTTTGTATGTTTTCTTATATTTACATATTGATTTGTTGCAATTTTATGGACAATCATATTGAAGATCAAATTTGAATAGTTTCCTTGAGAGTAGACACTAGTATTCAACACTTTAATGCTTTCTACTTGTGGACAACAATGTATCAGCTTCAGTCTTTTCCCTATTGCATACTTTTTGGCTTGGTTTTGGGGCTTGTTAGTTGTTACTACAATAGCATGTATTCTCTTTGTTTGGTAGACATAATGATAGGTACTTCAAATGCTTCCAATAATATTGCTAGCTTTAATATAGGGAACTTGGATGGTAGTAACTTCTGGTATTGGAAGACTCATATTTGGTAGGTATTGATGCAAAAGAAGCAAGTCAAGACATTGAAAGTAAGCTTGTAACTCCTTGTTTGCATATTTTTGGATTTGTCTTTAATGTATAGTTGAAATCCTTTAGGATGGTGCCCTATTAGGGTGGTTGAGGTCATAACTTGAATGTTTGTCTCTATCTCATAAAAAATTGATATCATTTACTATGGTTTCTTCATTCAGGAAATATGTGATTAGTAATATTCAAGACAATGATTGTTCTTGGCTATCTATGATGCAACTCAAAATCTTGTATCAGTTTCTTGAAAATTGAATGCCATTTTCTATCATTTTCTCATTTAGGAAGAATTAGACTATAGTATTTTCAAGACAACATTTTCCTTCCATTGTCTACAATGTTACTTGACATTTTGTACCATTTCTTGAATAATATTTGTTGTTTTTTATTATTATTTTATTCAAGAATCTATGGGCTTTATTATGAGTATTTAGAGTAGATTTCTGTGTTGCCTATTATTCTTGTTTTGCTATGATAGAATAGGCCAATACTACAGAGACCTTGGGCTAAATGCAATCATAGTAAGTTACAAGATAACCATGGTCAATACGATTAAGTAAAATAGTTAATCAACAACATAAGGAGGAATTTGGCACATTGTATTCATTCAGATAGGATTAAGAAGTTAACTTCTCTCCTTATTCCATCTTCTCCATTTGCTATAGCTTGGTGCACATGACACCAACATCTCCTCTCAACCCTCTTGATCCTTGCTCAACAATCCAAGATAAACCATTGTATATACAGGCCGAACATGGAAATTTGCATGGAGTAGATGATGATTGTTGTAAGTTCAATGCTGCATCAACTAAGTGAGGGTAGAATTTTTAGAATAGTAGCAAAGACCTCACACATCAACATCTAACCCCAAAGTCCATCATTGTCCATTTGCTGCAATACCAATTAAAGATGTGCTTTCTTGGTTGGCTCACTTTGATGATTTGCAAAATTTCATGCATGGACAAAAGAACAAAGAATAGGAGTCGAAACCTTATTAGAAAGTATCATAGCCACATGGTATGCATAACAAAGATGCTCAAGGATGGCCAACATGTTTTTACTGTAATAAGTATGGACATGTCAAAAAATGTTGCGAATAACTCAAAGCTTGGAAGATACATGTCCAAAATATTCAAATTCAAAAAGAAGATTCAGCAATATTACTAGAAATTTGGGAAAACATAAGTGAATGGTTGTTGAGGCACAACCATTCATAAGGCACACACACAATAAGTTAGTAACACTAATCAAATAAATAGAGCACACAATAGTCAATGCCTTATCGACTATAGGGCTCTCATTCTCATCCATTAGGAAATCATTAGCACAATAATTAGAACTCAAACATAATGCAAGACCAATCTTAGCCCTTTGTGGACATAGGCAACATTTTCATAATTTAGTTCAACAAGCTATAAATATAGATGAACTCTAGTTGAGTTAGGAATAGCTCTTAAGACCTATTGTACTTCCATTCTATTATTCTAGCACTTGTATCTTTTGAGTGTGAAACCACTGCTCACTCTTGCTCATTGTCTTGTGTTCACTCTCTCTCTCTATTCCTTCATTTTCCAACATTTGGTATTAGAGCAACTTCTATGTGTGAATCCCGAATAGCCATTGTCGGCCAGTGTCACTCTACCAAGATCCTGTTGGAGCTAGACAATGTTTAGCCCTAGGAAGAGAAGTTGCTATTTTGGAGGAGGTGTTGTTGCTACTTTTAGTCTGCATGCAATCCCGTATGTAGTGTTGCATGTAACTCTGCACATATAGCCTCTCTCAACCCTACTCGTAATATTCTCACCCCTATCCACCATTTTCTTAGCCTTGCTCGCCATTTTCTTATTCATGCTTGCCATTTTCTGCAAATTTGGGAGAAAAATATAGAAATCCTAATTTTTCAAATTTTGGGGTTTTTGAAAATTTTTCCAATTTCTCATCTGTCTTACTTGTCTCATACCTAACTTCGAAGAAATTTCAATTTTGTCACACTCCATGCCAAGGAATTTGGGATTTTCAACCAACTTTTCCAATTTCCAAATTTCTCAAAATTTATTTGAGGAAAGTTGGGTCTTTTGCCCAATTTGAGTTGCATGAATTTGGGGCTTTTGCCCTACATGCACTCCAAGGCAGAAAATTAGTGGTACAGTAGCATTTAATTACTACTATAGTTAGATTGAGCAGTATGTTTTGGAAAAATTCAGATGTTTTGGTGAGAATCGACATTAAATTGATGGAATTTGTTAATTTTCTGGGCATGCATTATGAGGTAGTTGTATTACAGTAGTATATAGCAATGCATTGATGTTATTCTTATAGTGGTTGAGTGCTGATTTGGGTGACATTGTGCACACTTTGGTATTTGTGTCACAATTTGGTACTTATTTGATAATCCTGGGGGATTTTGGTACTTTGAGGAGTACACACACTATACTTCAATTGGTGTCTTCACTCAAGAGGACAAGCTTGGTGGCTCCAACTATTCATTGTGGAGTTTTATGGTCTAAAAAATTCTTATTGTGAAGGACTTGTGGGACTATGTTACAGGTGACTTGCAAAGCAACCAGGAGGTATCACATGTCAAGCACATCAGCATCATGCTCAGGGATAGGTTGCTAGTGGTGTTACTCCTCCTTCCCCTTCTACGCAAGATTAGAGGAAATGGGATTCAAAGGATGCTCAACCACTTTCCTTAATAGCATTGTTAGTGAAAAGGGCTATCATTTTGCACATTCGGTCTTGCAAGACCTCAAAATTAGCATGGGATATACTTGAGCGTATGTTTGCTACTTACAATGAGGTCAAGATCTCCTATCTTTGTAGAGACTTGGCAAATGTAAACATGGATGAGGGTGATAGCATGACGGATCACCTTACTTATATAAAGGATTTGTGTGAGTGCCTACTCAATGTTGATGAGATTATTCAGGATGTTGAATTGGTAAACATCACACTGAACTCTCTTCCAGGGTCACATCTTGGTTTTCACACCTCTTTGATATTGTCATTAAGGGAGGGGAAACATCCCTTCACGTTTATGGAGTTGGAAGGCCTCTTGCTGCAAGAGAAAGAGACTCCGAAGAATGTTGCATTATGTTTGCATGATGTGGCTATTCTTTTCAAGCTCAAAGGCAAAGAAAAAGTTGGGTAAAATGCAAAATATCAACAAAATGGTGATACTAGATAGCCATCAAACAAAGTTGTCCAAGACTTAGATAAGTCTAAAAAGAAGAGAAAGTGCCATTCTTGCAAGAGGCCATGTCATTATATTGATGAGTGCCAAGAGAGATTGACCAAGAAGAAGAAGAAAGACTTTGGTTTGGCTATCCAAGAGGCATCAGCCAACAAATCACAAGATGGTGATACTTCGGCCAACTAGGTAGAGTAGGATTATGCATTTCTCACATGTAGTTATGATTCTTCTATGGGTGATTCAGCATTTAATGCTACTGAAATGCAACAAACATGGTATTTTGATAGTGGTGCTCCAAAGCACATCACTTCGAGGAAGTGTTTGTTTACTTCTTTGCATTCAACCCCTGCTAGAAAGCATGTCATATGCGCAAAAAACAACAATTATGATGTATGTGACATTGGGACAGTCACTATTACTACTGCAGATGGTTCTAATTTCATGCTTCTAGATGTCTTGTTTGTGCTTGGCATTACAAAGAACTTGTTGTCTATCACTCCTTTCAATAACCATGACTTTCAGGTCATCTTTGAGGATGACAAAACTTGTATTTTTAGAGATATAGAGATGGACTATGCACTTAGGCTGGCACCCTATCCAAGGGTTTATTTTTGTTAGAGACTTATGATGACAATCTTACGATGCTCTAGCGGTCACTAGTCTTATGCCCGCTATGCAGAATGTGGAGCTTTGGCATGTCTTCTATGGACATATGAGCTTTGGGAGTATGATGACTCTGAACATTGCCTCCAATGGAGACTCCACCTCCTCGTGCATGCAAGGGATATATTTTGGGCATGTCACATAATTTTACCTTTAAAAAGGATGGTACAGTGCATGTTGTTCAAAAAATGTAGCTTATTAACTCTAATGTTTGTAGTCCCATGAGGACACATGCACTTACAGGTCATCTTTACTTTGTTACATTTATGATGAATACTCCAGGTATACATGGGTCTATGGGTTGAAGGCTAAATTTGATGTATTTATGCAATTTAAATATCTTGTGGCAAAGCTTGAGGTTGAAACTAGTTTGAAAGTGCATACACTTTGCACATATAGAGGGGGGAGTACATGTCTCGTGCATTTGAGACATATTTGTTGGTTCATGGCATTACACATCAAGCCACTATTAGAATGATCCTCTAGTAAAATGGAGTTGCTAAAAGAAGGAATTGCACTCTCATGGAAATGACTTGTTGTATATTGAAAAGCAAGGGTAGCCTCTTAAATTTTGGTTAGAAGGGCTTTAGTGTGCCAATGATATATTGAATTGTGCATCTACAAAGGCTTTGAAGATGATCACACCATTCAAAGCTTGGCATGGCAAGAAACCCACATTTGACTACTTTTGTGTGTTTGGTTGCATAGCTCCCGTGCATGTTCCAAAAGAGCTTCATGGGAAGCTTAATGATAAGGTTGTAAAATGCATTTTTATTGGCTACAGTTTAGAAAGCAAAGGCTATCTCATATATGACCCACACACGAAGGTGTTTGTTGGTAGGGATATCATATTTGCTAAAAATGTAGCATTTTCACATGACTAATTTTAAATGCTAGACACACATGACACTGGTGATGTTTTTGAAGGCCTTTTACCACTTTCTTTGGAGTCCATGCTTGCTGTAAATGGCAAATCAGACTTGTTAGAACAAATTGTTGCTGCTCCATATGCTCCCGAACAGTAGAATATTGATGATTGTTTGCCACATGTAGTGGAGGCAACAAGTCAACATGAAAGGGCCATTGTAAATGTAGCAAAAACAATCATGAGATGGCTGTTACAAACTCTCCAGGAGAGCAAAAATGGATGCCCCATTCCCTCAGTGCACTAGAAGGGTTGCTAGGCATGCAATACATGATGCAAGGGGACACATTTGACAGATATAATGGAAGTAGATGGTTGTGATGAGCTTGTGTTTATGAGCTCACTATTGGATAATGAAGAGCCTACTTCCTTGGATACAAAGCTCAGTAAGATGTACATTGGATGCATGCCATGTAGGAGGACTCCATTGCGGTTAACTCTACATGGAATCTTGTGGATCTACCACTTGGCAAGAAGGCCATTGGCACTAAGTAGGTTTTCAAACTCAAATGTAAAGTTGATGGTACAATTGGCATGTATATATTGAGATATCGAGCTCCACTCGTGATATGCAAGGGTGACCGTTGTGCATTTATGTCACTGACTTGTCAGTTTGCAGATGCAGTTGGTACACCGCCCATGAATAATAGCTAGATGACAGCTATCCTTATCTACTCTAGTTCGTGGCTCAATTAGTATGCCACCTTAGTTAGTTGAGTTTGTTTTGAGACCCATATATAGGGTTCTTCTATTTCTATGTACTAGAGTTCTTTTGGCTTACACAACTAAGAAGAGGAAAACTGTTTTTAGCCTCCACCTTTGTATGTATTCCCCCATTGTGCAAGCAAGAAAGCTACAAGTGAGACTCCTTCCTTCTCTCCCACAATCTTGACATGGTATCAGAGCCTTGTTCGTGGTAAGGAGCTCAAGAAAGCAAACCAAGTTTGCGGTGTTCTGGTAAGAGGACCAGTGTTGCTTTCATTTTTCTGTTTTGGGAGCAAGTCTTTGCAAGTAGCACAGCCGGAAAGTGCAAGAGTGCACTGTCTCAAATTGAGACGCCCTTCGCGGTGTAGCTCTGTTTTTTTTATTTGAGGCCATTTCGGGGCCTGTTTTGGAGGCGGAAGTTTTCTGCACGCACTCAAGAAAAGGCCCAGTTTTATGCTGTGCGACCACTGTTCTATAGGTTGGTGAAAAGTTAATGTAGAACTTGCATCGTATGCCTGTGCACAGAGACATTGGGAGTTACAGAATCATCCTTGTTGCCTGTTGATGCAAAATCATCACTAGGAAGTGACTGTGTGGTCAAATACCACTTTCGTCAGTTTTGCAAATTTGCCCTTGTGAGGCTAAAGCTGTGTTCTTTGCAGTGACAGAATTTTTTGCAGTGTTCTGTAATGGTGTCTGATTCTCTTTCACAGATTGTCACTGAAAAGCTTGACAAGAACAACTTCCAAGCATGGAAGTTTAGAATGACGAATTTCCTTATGGAAAAAGGATATTGGGAATTCATTGCAGGAAATGAAGAAGAACCAGTTCTTCCTGATGTTCCCAATCAACAGCAAATGCAGGCATTTAAAGCATGGCATGAGAGAGCCAGGAAAGTTATGTACTAGCTGTCTATCAGCATTTCAGACTCTATGATTGTGCATATTCAAGATGCAAGTACGCCAAAGGAGGCATGGGATACTTTGTCAAAAATGTATAGCACAAATACGCAAGCCAGGAAAATGCAACTCAAGCAAGAGTTGCACAATGTGCAAAGAGAAAATATGAGCATCAATGACTACCACATGAAGGTAAAGAAGATTGCAGATGCACTTGCTTCCATTGGGTCGCCAGTGGAAGATGATGATTTAGTTTCTGTGACCTTGAATGGTCTAGGAAAGGATTATGCATAGTTCCAAACATCCATTTCCGTCCGTGAAAGATTTCTTGATTTTGAGGAGTTGATTGCTCTTCTAATTTCTGAGGAGCAGAGAAATGGTGGTGCATCTTCTTCAGGAGGAACTTCAAAAGAAGCTGTCTTCTACTCAAATGCTAGAAGAGGTAGAGGCAGAGGTAGAGGAGGCCGATCTGGAGACCGTGGTAGAAATCAGAATATGCAGCAAACTCAAGAAAACCAGTCCTATGGAGGAGGACGTGGTAACTCTAGAGGGCAAGGGGAGCCAAAGAGGTCGTGGTGGATGGCAAAGAGGCCAAAATGCAAACAGTAATGTTGAATGCTACTACTGTGGTAAAATGGGTCATATGGCTAAAGAATGCTATAAAAAGCAGAATGACATCATGAATGGAAAATTGCAACAAGGGAATTATGCATCTTCTCGTAGACAGGGTGATGACAGAAATGAGCATTTGTTTATGGTGCAGCACATGAACAATTCTGTGACAAGTGCAGAAGAAAGCAACGATGTATGGTATGTTGACTCATGTGCATCAAACCACATGACAGGTCATGCAGAATGGATGGAGGATGCAAGGAAAATGGAAAAACTAGGATTTGTGGAGACTGGTGATGATACTGCACATCCTATTGTGCAGATTGGAAAATTTCCTTTGTCTATGCAGAATGGGAAAAATAAATACCTGTCCGATGTATTTCATGTCCCGAATATCACCAAGAATCTGGTTTCTGTTGGTCAAATGGTTGAGCAGGGCTTGCAGGTCAGATTTAATCCTCATGGATGCTTTGTTGAGGATATGAAAAATAAAGGTCGCTTAATAGCAAAAGGAAAGAAGAAAGGCAGAATGTTTACGTTGGATGTAGACATGTCTGAATTGAGTGCAACAATGTTTGCACATGGGACTGATGTAGTTGCAGATATTGATATCTGGCATAAACGCATTGGTCATGTTAATGTACAGCGACTTAAATCAATGCAGGCCCAAAATATTGTTGCAGGATTGCCTAAATTCAAGGTTGCAGAAATGTATAAGGTATGTAAAGCTTGTCAATTTGGAAAACGGGCAAGGAAACCATTTCCTGGACATGTTCAAGAGAGTAAGAAGCCATTGGAATTAATCCACTCTGATGTGTGGACTACTAAAGCTGCATCTCTTGGAGGTTGTCATTATTTTGTCACTTTTATTGATGACTATAGCAAAAAAGTTTAGGTGTATTTTATGAAAAAGAAAAGTGAAGTTTTTGGGCATTTCAAAACTCTTAAAGCTATGGTTGAAAAAGAAACAGGCCTGCAAATAAAATGCCTAAGGTCAGATGGAGGGGGAGAGTACCTCTCAAATGAGTTTACAAGGTTCTTGCAGGAGCATGGCATAAAGCAGCAATATTCATGTAGTCATACCCCACAATAAAATGGAATTGCAGAAAGGAAAAACAGGCATATTGGAGAGGTATCTCGTGCCATGCTCAATGAAAAAGACCTGCCAGATTTTTACTGGGCTGAGGCTGTTGCTACAGCAGTCTACATAATGAACAGGACTCCCACTGCAGCAATACATGGTATGACTCCAGAGGAGAGGTATACTAGTAGGAAACCAGATATTTCTCATTTGAAAATTTTTTGTTGCATTGCCTATGTTCATGTGCCAGATGAGTTGAGATCCAAGTTGGATCCAAAAGCTGAGAAGTGCATCTTTATTGGTTACTCTCTGTAGTAGCAGAAAGGGTATAGATACTATAACCCTTCTACTCGTAAGTTTACAGTGAGCAGAGATGTTGTTTTTTATGAGATGAGTAGCTGGTATAAACCAGTAAATGTGATTGATGATGTAGATGCACAAAATGGTAATGCTGCACAGAATTCACAGTAGCAGTCAAAAAATATTAGTGGACCTGGAGCGTCCTCTAGCAATGGTTCACATTCTTCGCCATGGATAGACAGATTGAGATCAGGAGAATCTTCTCAAAGCAATGTAGATAGTGGTATTCAGGTATCACGAAAAGGAAAAGAGAAGGTAGATCAGCCCATGTTTGATGTGAATGCAGGTCACTCTTATGTGGATGGTGAATCCAGTGGCTCAGAACAGAGCATTGATGATGAGTTGGGTATTCCTTCTATTGTTACACCTGGAGTAAGAAAGACCAGGGATGTTTTGAGAGCACCTGGGAGTGAACCTACTTTGCGCAGGTCTACCAGAACTAGGTATCCTATGGATAGGCTAAAATATGATGGATTTATAGCCATTCACTATGCCTATATGGTCAAAGTGATACAGGAACCAGAACCCACTTCTTTTGAGCAAGCCATGGGAAAAGAAAAATGGGAGAAAGCCATGGATGAAGAAATGGATGCCTTGGAAGCAAATGCTACATGGGAATAGGTACCTTTGCCTAAAGGTAAGAATGCAATTGGTTGTAAGTGGGTTTATAAGGTGAAACACAATGCAGATGGTTCTGTGAATAGATACAAGGCAAGATTAGTAGTCAAGGGGTATGCACAAACATATGGCATTGATTATGAAGAAACATTCAATCCGGTTGCAAGGATGGCAACCGTAAGAGCAGTCATTTCTATGGCTGCATCAAAGGGGTGGTCTTTACATCAGATGGATGTAAAGAATGCCTTCTTGCATGGTGATTTGCAAGAAGAGGTATATATGGAGCAGCCACCAGGTTATGTGCATGTTGTTCATCCTGAGTTTGTTGCAAGTTGAAGAAAGCATTGTATGGCTTGAAGCAAGCACCTAGAGCATGGTCTGACAAGATAGGATAGTATCTTGTCACTATTGGCTTTCAGATTTCCAAGGCAGATTTCTCACTTTATGTGAGAAAAATAGAGAAAGCTATTATGCTACTTGTCATTTATGTTGATAATTTGATTATGACAGGTGACAGTGATGAAGATATCCTTCATGTGAAAATGCTATTGAAGCAGAAGTTTGAGATGAAGGATTTGGGAGAGCTGCGTTATTTCTTGGGCATTGAGGTGATTAGATCACCAAGTGGGATACGGCTCTTGCAAAGGCAGTATGGATTGGACATGCTGTCCAAATATGGGATGACAGGCTGTAAGCCTATTTCAGTTCCTTCGAAGCCGAATGTGAAGCTGAGCGCAAATGTAGGTGAGCTTCTGGAAGACCCTACTATGTACAAACGCATAGTAGGAAGTTTAATTTATATGGCTATTACTAGGTCTGATTTGAGCTATGTTGTTGGATTGGTAAGTCAGTTTATGCAAGCTCTAAGGAAACCGCATTTGGATGCGGCTAGACGCATACGCAGGTATGTGAAGTCCACATTGCAGTATGGACTACTTTATGAGACTGGGGTTCAGATACAGTTGCATGGATACACTGATGCTGATTGGGCTGGTAGCATTTCTGATAGATGATCTACTAGTGGATATGTGTTCTCTTTTGGGAGTGCTGCAGTCACTTGGAGCAGCAAGAAACAGCCTACAGTTGCCTTGTCGAGCACAGAGGCTGAGTACAAGGGCGCACCAATGGCTGCATGTGAGGTAGCTTGGTTGCATAAGCTACTTTATGATATGCATCAGCCTACAGATGGGCCAATTGTCATTTATTGTGACAACATGAGTAGTATACACTTGGCAAATAACCCAGTCTATCATGCTAGAACAAAGCACATTGAGGTGCATTATCACTATGTGCGAGAGAGGGTTTTACTAGGTCTTATTGATCTAGTTTATGTCAGCACAGAGGATCATGTAGCTTACATATTTACGAAGGCATTGGGTACAGAGAAGCTGCGCAAGTTCAGAGACCTACTTGTTGTGCAGGAATTGGGATTGAGCTCGAGGGGGAGTGTTGAGATATCGAGCTCCACTCGTGATATGCCAGGGTGACCATTGTGCATTTATGTCACCGACTTGTCAGTTGCAGATGCGGTTGGTACACCGCCCATGAATAATAGCTAGATGACAGCTATCCTTATCTAATCTAGTTCATGGCTCAGTTAGTATGCCACCTTAGTTAGTTGAGTTTGTTTTGAGACCCATATATAGGGTTCTTCTATTTCTATGTACTAGAGTTCTTTTGGCTTACACAACTAAGAAGAGGAAAATTGTTTTCAGCCTCCAGCTTTGTATGTATTCCCCCATTGTGCAAGCAAGAAAGCTACAAGTGAGACTCCTTCCTTCTCTCCCACAATCTTAACAGTATAAGGCATAGTTGGTAGCAAAAGGCTATGTGCAGAAGAAAGGCATAGATTATGAGGAGACTTTTGCTCCTACATCAGTGAGATGTGTGATTGAAATGGGTACACATTATGGCTAGAAAGTACATCAGCTAGACATTAAGATAACATTCTTAAATGGGGATTTGCATGAGGATGTTTGTGTCACAACCTTCAAGGTTTATGGTTCAAGGGAAAGAGCACATGGTATGCAAGTTGCATGGGGCTCTTTATGGTCTCAAACAGGTTCCTCGTGCGTGATACTCTAAAATTGATGCTTATTTAGCCAACAAAGGGTTCAAAAATAGTTTGACTACTCCCATCTATATATTAAGAATGAAAGGGGAGACTTGCTAATATTATCATTCTTCATGTAGATGACATGTTTCTCACTGGACCTATAAAGGGAAAATTTGTAGATTTTAAAGCTGAATTAAAAAATGCATTTGTTGTTATGAGGACATGTATTTTTGAAACCTCACTTAACATATAGATTGATTTTTAATCACATGATTAAGTAAATGTTGCACATGTAAGGTGTAATTGGGGTTAGAGTAAATTTATGAGCATGGGACCCAAGGAAATCATGGGATATCAAAGGCAAAAGTTGCTATAAGTTATGCCACACAAGTGCTTGGTGGTATCTGGTGCCAGTTGTTGGCCTAGCTCATTCATTTGGCCATAGGTGTTAGTTTGGTGACACTAGAGAAGTGACGTTTAATGGTACCTAACGCCAATCTGATGGTCAAAGATGGCATAGAGACACGTGAGAATGGAAGTTGCCTAATAAATTTAATTATTGGAAAGTCAAATTATTTTTTAGAGTATCGAATAATTATTAGATTACTTTTCAATATTTAAAGAGTAAAAATTAATGTTTAATTATGGATAATGCTAAAAATACTATTTGGAAAGATTGCCACTTGTCAAAAATACCAATGTAAGATTGAAAAACGTCTTTAGAGGTTGGAGAGAGGCATTTTAGTGTATTCAACCTATGAGAGAGAGAGAGAGAGAGAGAGAGAGAGAGAGAGAGAGAGAGAGAGGAGATGTTGCTAGTCTGATTTGTAGCCATTGGAGGACCTTCTGAGGCAGCTAGGGACAGGAGAAGACCAATCAATAGCAGCAACAAGTGACAGCATCTACAGGGTGTTGAGGTAGGGCATCAATAGTAAATGACTTATTTTCTTTAGTTATTTGCATCTATAAGATGTGTAGACAAGGTAGGAGCAGCAAATGATTGTTTTTCTTCAATTCTTTTGATCTACAACTTGTTGAGACAGGGTAGTAGCAATAAATGATAGATTTTCTTTAGTTGTTCGTGAAGAAACTCTGAATGTTCTCTCTCCTCAATATTCTCTCTTATCTCACAACCTTTCTGCAACTTTGCTCTGAAGATTACAGCATTGAGATCGCTAAAGGTTGAGAAATTTCAAATTTCTTTACTGTAAATCCTAATCTGCAAGTAAAAATTACGGTTTAGCAGCAACCTCAGGAAGCATGCTAGAAATTGGAAGCTTCGAGACTTGGATTCAACAAGGTTGAAGCTTTTTTTAGTCAAATTCAGGTGGAGGGACCAGCAAATCAATGAATTTGGGGCATTTTCCATCTCCATCAAAGCATGTGAAGGCCAATTGACTACCTAAATTAAGGGGCAAATTAAATTGAAGACTTGCTAGTCATTTTGGACAGCAAGGGGAGTTGGAATATTGAAAGGGATTGGGAGAATCCCATTGTACATTAACTTTTTCTTCAAATAAGTTAAAGAAGTACAGAAAGGGGTGTCAATTTTGGGGTCAACAAGGTGTCAATTATCCAAGTTTGTAAGTTAATTTGCATTCCTCAGTTTTGTAATAAATGTTATTACTGTAAGTTATCATCAAGAAATTACCACCCATCCATGGAAGGAAGGTTGGTTTCATGGTTTTGTTGCCGAGAAACCACTCAATCCCTTGATTTGGTAGGCTTGAGGCACGTGATTGCAAGTCAAAGCTTTGTGCTAATGCTGGTTTACTACTCTCAGCTAAGAAATTACAATAATACGTCTTCATACAATGAGATGGACTCAAGCAATGATGATGCCTCTCAGTATGAACATTCACATGGAAATGAAGAAAATGCAGTGCTTGACCTTGGACAAGGCTCGGACTATGGAAAGCAAGCTGAAAATATTGCTATTGGGCAAGATGCACGGCCTTTAGGGCATAAGGAGACTGATGACCAGTAAAGTGAAGAGGAATTTGATGACCAATTTAGGAATCGGATGAGAACATCAACAAATCTCTTTGCTGAATTGGCAAAGGATCCTCAATTTACCCAATTTTTGAATGCTCCAAAGGATAGACAAAAGCCACGAAGAAGGAGACATCTTTTACACCTTTGGGACAACAAGATGCATCGAAGATAATGCCAAACCCTTCATTTGAAGCTTCGAAATATACTAATGAAACAAAGCTATTGGTACCTACGTGGCAATGTATACGAATGTAAGGCCATCACAAAAGTGCTAATCCAATAGATTTTGGATAGCCAGGCATGCGTGCTATGATGAGGTAGTCAGGATATTTTGGTGGAAGAATAATTTATCATGCTATGGTTGGACAAGGACCGCATACAAGAATGTATGGCACAAATCCCTATGGTATCATCAACTAATGCATGGTGTGCAAGGCTCAATGTATTCGGTTATGGCTGGAAATATGAAAAACCCTATGTATGGTAGCATTGGTTTGATGCCTGGGGCATAAAGTAGAATATTTGGCACTACATTGCACCCCTGAATGCTTATGGGGCTTAAGGAATGAATGCTAGTCATGCAAATGCTCTATTTGGCATTGGCTTTGATGTAAATTTAGTAAGTGCACCCTTTTTGCAGCAACCAGTGTATGACAACTTGACACCCAAAGTGGCATCAAAAGACTATGATGAGGGTGGAAAAGCAATGAAGTTTGAGTCTTCTAGTGGTGTACAAGATAGGCTGAAAGCTTTGACTTTCATTCAGTAGGTTGATGCAGCCTATTCAGGGGGAAACTTCATGGGGTCCTCACAGATTTTAAAGGCACCCACTTTCTTGAAAGGGAATGCGTTACAGTGGTGGTCCACTCGTTTGATGCAAGGTAGAGCATCGTCCACATGGGTACAATTCAAGCAAATGTTTGCATCAAATTGGTTAACAACAAGTACCTTTGAAGTGGACATCATGATAGCTTGGAATAAGCTAGATGCTAAGGAATGTAAGAATTTGGAGCAATATAATAAGAAGTTTTGGGATGCATTGTTGCCTATTACTTCTTATTGCCCCGTACCCCTTCATGAGCAAGTGGAAAAATATGTTTGTGGGCTGCGCAAAGGAATCAGGGATTTTTGCATTAAATCCACTATGTCCAGTATGTCTTAGCTCATAGAGAGTGATGCTATAGCCAATGCTTCGCTACATGGGAAGGATTTGGGCTTCCTAGAGAGTGGGGAAAAGCCGAATAAAAAGTTGTTTAAGGTTGAGAAAAAGGGGCAAATCTGAAAATCAACCTGAAAAGTGGCCAAAATAGCAAACGAAGGGCTCAAAAAATTGGCATGCATAGGGAATCAATGGTTGCAAATAAATGTTTTATTTGTGAATAGAAGGGCCACATTGCAAGGGACTGTCCCGATAGGCAACGAGCTAGAAAATCAAAAAATCAGGGAGATTCTAAAGGAAAAAAGCCCAAAACATTAGTGGGATTGGTGCCTGACGTTGTTAGTGATCAGCTAAATGATGATGCTATTGAGTTGTGCAGAGCATGGTGCAAAATTATGGATCATCATGCATTGATTTTCTTTGATAATGGTGCATGAGTCAACTTCATCTCTGTTGACATGGCAGTCTGCCTATGCATACATAAATATGAAAGAAAGCACATATCTTGATCTCATTTCTTTGTTGAATTGATCTTGTTCCATATTAATAAAAAATGTATGTTTACTTATTTTCAAGCAATTATACCAAGACTTATTCAAAGGTATATAGTTACTTTAACGATAGTCAAAGTATCAAAATTATGTGATAAACTTTAAAGCTCAATGGTGAATTTAGCCACGAATGAAACCTTGCAGGTGACCTCATTCTCTAGTATGTTAGCAATCTCTTTTGAGAGCAGGCTAACCTCTATGATTGTTAGCCTACCACATTTAGTGTTGTTTGTCTATTATCTCTTGGTTGTGAGCTCCTATCAGAGTTTGACGAAGGTGTGAGAGCTTTGGCATTTTAGTATATGTTTCTCATATTTTAGGCCCTTTCCCTATGTTTCTCAGTCAATTTATACCTCCTGCCAATGCCTATCTACTTCTAGAATATTTGGGATGCCATAACATTATTTGTCCCATTTTTCCATATAGTCAAACTACATTTATTATAGTCCTATGGTTTTTTTAGTAGGTCAGCCATACTTAGGGCCTCTTTATGTAGATCGACCAAATTCGGGGGACTTCAGCTATTTATAGTGAAAGGAATGAGCCCTGAAGTGGAAGCATGGAGCAAAAGCAAGAGCTATGGTAGAAGGAGCAAGAGCAAGTGAGAGAGAGAGAGAGACACGAGATGTGGGAACTCCAACAATTACAATGCGTGACCAACCTTCCCTTTATTCAAATGTCACTGAAAGAATAAAGAATAAAGTGACAATGATGGGCGCCCACCACGTGCATTGTATAGGTGTATGGGTAACTAATACAATGTGCATCACTACTTTTGTAGGCTATCTAGCTAGGTGGTACATTAGTAGGAAGCTCTTGTTGAAGTATCACCCTCTGTACCTCAACGACATGCTCAAGCTGCTTATGCATTTTCTCCTCATGGAAAACAACATCATGGGGTTGCGGATAACCTTTCGAGCCTATAGAACCCATAGGTGATAGCCCATCTCACCTACATCTCCATAACCAAAAAATATGCATTTCCTAGACTTAGGATCTAGCTTATTGCACTTGTCCTTGGAAACATGGCAGAAAGCCTCACAACCAAAGACATGCAAATGAGCATATAAGGAAGGTTTTCCAAACCATACCAACTCTGTAACATGATAGTCAAGAGTAGTACATGGGGATCGATTAATCAAGTGTATAGCAATAGTAATTGCCTTAGCCCAAAAATGTTGTGGTAAGCCTGCGTGGCTAAGCATACTACAGACCCACTCTTGAATTGTCCTATTCATGTGCTCAGCCATACCATTTTGGGGTGGGATGTATGGGGCAGTCAACTGACAATGAATATCCCTTTCACCACAAAACTCCTCAAAGGCTTTAGAGGCATATTCACCCCCAATATCTGACCTTAGGTATTTCAGCCTCCCTATACCCAGACTGGTTCTCAACCAAAGCAAGAAAATGTTGAAATGGAACCAAGACTTCTAATTTATGCTTACTAGGATATGCCCAGACCTTATGTGTATACTCATCAATGAAGGTTACGAAATACTTTGTACCACCTAGTAATGACTTATAGGGCATGGATCCACATACATCCAAATGAACAAGAGCCAAAGGCTCACCCATGCATGTCACACCAGAATTTTTATCCATATTACGTGCATGTCTGCTATATTAAAAATGATCACAAGACTCAAAGCACTTATAGTCAAGAGGCAGAAGCTATTGCAAATGGGTAAGCACTTTCATTCATTTTAAGGGCATATGCCCAAGAGGTGACGATGCCAAAGAGGTATATGTGGAACTACATCCACTACTAAAACATGGTCAACTAACCTAGATACAAGAAAGGGGTAGAGTATTGGACTTAGCACCATGTGCAATGATAAGATTCCCATGGGTAATCTTCCATCAGGAATCACCAAAAGAAACTACATAGCCTACATCATCCAAAGACTTACTTTGAGACTATCCATGTGACTGAGAACAAGGTTGATGAAAGTCTCTCCCACAATGATCATTACCACTCCTATCATTATTGCCTCTAACTATCAAAGCATGAGAGGTGTGAAAAGCATCGATGTTCTTTCTATTAACCTTTTCATTCAAGATTACACCCTCTACATCCTATAACTTTAGCCCATTAGTATATTTACACACATAGTAGTATGAAATGTATTCCATGATTCAAGCAATGTAGCCAAGATGAACAAAGGGGGAAGATTACCCCTGAGTTCAATCCCCTATATGAAGAAAAATGGTTGAGAATCAAATGAAACTCATTTAAGTGGGCTAACATGGAAGTGCCCTCTGTCATGCAAAGGTCCATGCATTGCTTGCTACCCCAAAACCTCTGCCGGATTAAGCTAAAAACAAGGGGAACTACCAAAGTAATGAGCTATCCATCACAAACTTAATGCAAAAGACTGTCAAATAGAGTTGACAACTCGCATAAATAGTGTAGTAAACTGCAATTATAGCATGCTAAAAATAAAGTACAATAGTAAGAAATCAATGCCAAAGAGGGACAATAGCTTATATAAGACAAACTGCAACTGTTATAGGGTAATAGCTCAAACTAGAAATAAGTGAATATGCAACTAGCACCAAGAATCGTCAAAGGATCAGTGTGTTAGATTGAGATACATCCCATAGGCATAACCATCATGCATAGAGTAGGTTTCACAGTTAACAAAAGAGACCAATCAAAGGCACAACAGACTGAGCAATGTAACACAAGCTCAATACATAGCCAATCAAGATGCATAGATCATTGACAAAATTGTGATGGAGATAGGTGCCAGCCCAAAAGCGATGTCAGATCAGCCCACTAAGCATCAACTACGTAGATAAAGCATGACAAGAGCATATACATGTCACCAAGTCCCACGGTCTCACTATAAGACCCTCAAGCTCAATTGCATAACCAAATGCTCAATGTAACATCTAAGTGTCAACCAACGGCTCCCACTGGAACAAAGGCCGAACGCCAAACTAGTAAACAAAGCTCAAAACATCATGTGGAAGGCATCCACACATCCAAGATCCAAGTAGCATATATCCATGAGCATCCAACCCAAGTAACTTGCAAAGCTTTTTATTGGAGCATTAAATGACCATACATAATAGTGAATGGAAACCAATGTCAAGAGTCAAAGCTCCAATCTCAGCTCAAATGCATGTAAAGAGCATAACCAAGCATGTAATATCAATGGTATATCCCAATGTAGCATCCAAAGTACTCAAGAAGCATCCAATAGCAATAGGCATACAAGATCCCTGATAAGTTGCATGGAGGGACTGATCAATCCTTTTGTTTGTATTCAACATTTATTTCAATCAGTTGCAAACTTCTTTCTTCCTTCAACTTCATGTTGTCTCCTTCTATCTATATCCATGTTCCTTCTTTCGTTGAGCACTTTCACATGGTATCATTGCCTAAGAGAGATCATGGAGGTGATTATCATTGTGGAGATTACCCCAAACTACCACTGTGTTTGTTGCAAACATAGCCTTCTTGGGACTAGGAAATAGCATTTGGTTGTTGTAAGCAATTCCATTTGCTACCCAAGTGACAACTGCCTCCTTCTAGTGACAACATCCAACTACCAAAGCACACATTTTTCTACTTCTCGTGGTGACCATTTGTGATTGGCAACAAACCTTGATTGTAGGTGACCTCTTTTGGGCATAAGTGATAGCCTTTCTTATGCAGTCGGCACATCCAAATCCAACTATAGCTAACTTCCTCATGTTTTGGTACTGTTGACCATCATCATACACAACTTTTGTGGGTGTTTGCAAAATTGGAAGATGTCTCATCACTAGTCTTTTGGCTAGACTAACTTAGAGGATGAGGTCTCTCGTTGTTCCTCTAAGAGAGTGCAAGATTATCAGTGTGATCAAAGTCCGCGGTTTTTGAACTTCTCATTCAACGCAAGTCTCTCCTCCTCCCTCCCTTCATGTTTCTGAAAACGCTCGGTCTACCATCCTGAAGATGTCTTACATGGCACGTGCAGTATAGGTACCATGCTTCCTTCTTTGCCCAACAATGACAAGTTGGATGGTTCCAACTATTCAATATGGTTATGTAATGTGGAGTGCATTCTCAACACCTTTGACCTTTGGGATTTTATATTTCTCCCAATTTTTTGGCTCATGGAAGATCTTGCACATGGGGCATAGATGGATCATACAGCCCTTTGGGATTGGCTCAACTCTTGAGCCCAATCCTTTCTCTTATGAGTTTACAAAATTTAGCCGCCTTGGTTCATGTTTGTAGATTAAAGAGTTTACCATCAAAAGATGTTTGCCCATAGGATTTCCTTAGAGAAGAAGCTTTGGATGCTTGGTGTTGATGACTCTCCTTCTATGAAGAACCACGTTAACAAATTGGAGGATATGTGGGATGAGCCTATGTCCCTCAAGGGAATGATATCTTTAGAGTATATGGCCATGATTCTACAGCTACCATCTCTTGGGTATGATGTTTTCTACATCAGCCTTCTAACATTGAGGACCTAAGATAAGCTTCTTTGGAAGGATCTTTCATTAATTGTCTTGGAGCATGATGAGCATATTAGAGAGGTGGGGACTTGTGGATCTAGCTCCATGAAGGCTTATACTATAGGTTTCGGGGGAGGAAAGAATAAGGGAAGCCCCAAGCTAAGAAACAAGAGGATAACAAGGATGGTTCCAAGGATGAGAAGAAGAGGAAGCCCAAGTGCCCACATCATGGAAAGGGCACTCATATTGAGGACAAGTATTAGTAGAAGTGCTCCCATTTGAAGACTAAGGAGGGGTCCAAGGATTTTAAGGCCACACTACTACCACTGAGTCTATCTTCATACACTTGTTTGAGGTGGAGGATATGGCACTTGCTTATTCTTTGAAGGAAAAGCCTTGGCTTGTGGATAGTGGAGCCTCTTCCCATATGACTTATCACCAAGGTCATGAGATCCAAAGGGGAATCTATCACCATTGGTGACAACTCTGCAATCCCTATTCTTTATGGAGTGAGTACATTTTCTTTGTTTCTCGATAGGCATTCTTCTTAAGTCAAAATCCTATATGTACTAGATTTGGGCTTTAACCTTTTATCTGTTCATGATCTTATACAACTAGGTACCCAAGTCATCCTTACCCATGATGTAGTCACAATGGAGGAAGCATCTTTAGGAGCTTCTCTTTGGACAAGTGCACATGAGGGGGAGACTACACACTCATAGCCCTTGTTGCATATTTGGGATGCATATTATGGGCATTTGAATCTTGATGCTATTTGGCGGGCTTCTAGGTGGAAGTTGGTGGTGGGACTTTCAAATTTCCCTCCCATACACACTCTTTTCCCTAGCTACTGGAGGGGAAAGTAGCATAGATAGCCTCGATCCACAAGTTGCTACTTGGAGGGCATCTACTCTGCTTGACTTGGTTCACACAGATATTTGTGGACCTATGGGCATAGCCTCCCTTGGGATGGCTAAGTGCCTTACGTTGATTTTGATTACTTTAGTTGTTATGTGTGGCTCTATTTCTTAGAGTACAAGAGTGAGACATACTCTCGCTTTTGCAAGTGGAAGGTATTTGCAAAGAAGCAAACCTCCTTCAAAGTTTAGGGTGTCCAAACAAATCATGGAGACAAGTTTTATTCTAACCTATTTTCTGAGTCCTGCAAAACAAGGCCATGGTATTTAGCTAGAATATTTCTTGTTTGAACACACTATCTAAAAATGGTGTGGTGGAGCATGTCAATCGGACCATGCTTGAGATGGCCCAATCAGTGTTGAGCATAGGAGCCTTGAAAATTCCTTATGGGGTGAGGTAGTGGCTACTGTGATATATGTAGGCAACAAGTCACCTACTTCAACATTACAGGACATGACTCTCTACCTAGATTTCATTGGGAGGAAGCATTTGATTTTCCACTTTTGCATTTTTGGATGCAAGGCATATATGTCTACATGGAAAAGAAGAAAAGATGGAGCAAACTTGATCCTAACTCAAAGAAGCTTATTTTCATTAGTTCTAGTATGGCCACAAAGGGCTATCTTCTCTACAACCCAAAGACTCGCAAGATCGAGGTGAGTAAAGATGTGATCTTTGCATGTGGCCTCCAAATATCTAATTTATGGTTCTTTTGTTATAGGTGGTTCTTCATCTTCTACTGAAAACCCCCCCCCCCCCAATCATCACCCCCTCCCCTTCCTTCTAGGTTACCCATTGACATCCCTTCTTTGTCTACAACTCCTTCCTCAACTTCTCCCCTTCCACCCTTGATAGCTCCTTCATCCACTACTTCATCATCGAGTGTTACTACCCCTTCCCATTTCCTCAAGTTTCCTTTTGGGGGGATTTAGCCATCAAAGGGGGGGACTTCTTCATTGGGTGAGGAGGATCCACCTCCCCTTTTTTAGGAGAGTCCCTTTCACAAATAGGTGGTTTACATGTTCCGGAGGCTTCTTGGTCTCCTTCGCATGGGATGAGCCTATCACCATTCCTCAGTGGTATTAGCAGTTCATGTAGGATTTAGGGATTGCTTAGTTCCTTGAGATGCTTATTGGCCCATTAGGTCAACTAGGCTACATGTTCGGTGGGATGGTTCACTCTACATGAACTATGCCTTTATGTCACAAATTATTCAAGACCATGAGCCTACTATAGTCAATGAGGCTCTTGCATAAGATGCTTGGCGTAGTGCTATGTAGGTTAAGCTTAATTCTATCAAGTGAAACTAGACTTGGGAGTTGGTTTTCCTTGATTGAAGAACTAGAAGGTGATTGGTGTGAAGTGGGTCTAGAAGACCAAGTATCTTGTAGATGGGATCTTTGACAAGCATATGGCTTAGCTTGTAGCCAAGGGATTCTCTTAGTAGCAGGCAGGTTTGGATTACTTTGAGACTTTTACATCGACACCTTGGATGTCCACTATTCAAGCTATATTGGCTTTACTCACCCAGCACCATTGACCAATTTATCAAAGCAACCTTTCTAAATGGCATCTTAGGGGAGAAGATTTTATGTCTCACAACCTTGTGGTTTTCTTGTGCAAAGAAGGAGGACCATGCTTACATGTTACAAAAGGCCCTCTCTAGCTTGAAGCAAGCTCTTAAGGCTTAGTAACAGTGGATTCATCAATTCTTCTTGGACAATGGCTTCCATCGATTAGATCATAAGCCTAGCCTTTATTACAAGGTTGCATGCAGAAAGGTGCATCTTGGTCATCTTGTATGTTGAGGACCTCATTCTCACAAGGAGCAACACATAGGAGGTTGATTGTACTTGGTAGACGTTGGACCAGGAGTTTGACATGATTGATCTCACAATCCTACACTTCTTCCTTGGATTGGAGATCTATAAGATAGCACATCACATTTTTCTTTCCCAGCACAGGTACATCTCAAAGCTTCTCTTGGAGTTTGGTATGGTTGAGTATTAACTTATTTCATACCCCATGGACCCAGAGTCAAAGCTTATGGCAACAAGAGATCCCCTTAGCAGGCTCTTAGCCATGCTTCCCATTACTAGTGCCTTGTTGGCTCCTTGATCTGGCTAATCCCCAGTTGGCTGGACGTCTCTTTTGTGGTGGCTTTGTTGTCTTCTTTCATGAAGAATCCTATTCGGGCTGAATAATGAGTTGTTTTTCATGTTCTATGCTATCTATAGGGGACTCGATCCTATGGGATTATGTATGGAGAGAGTGCCACTCTATCTGAGATGGAGTGACTCCAATTGGGTAGGTGATGTGGATTCGCCATAGTCCACTATAGGTCATGCCTTCTCCCTTGGATGAGAAGCTACTTCTTGGAGTAAGAAGTAGCCTACTATCGCCCTTTGCTGAGTATTGTGCCCTTGATTCTATAGCTATAGATGTAGTTTGGTTCCATCATTTGTTGGTAGAGATTGTATTTCCATAGATAGGATCTATGGAGCTACAAACAAACAACTACCCTCACTTTGGCAAAGAACTTGGTGTTTCATGCTTGCACAAAGCACATCAAGATTCAATATCACTATGTTCCAGAGCAGATTGTGGATTCCGAGTTAGGGTGGCCTATTGTCCTATTGAGAACAATGCGGTGGATCTCTTCATGAAGCCTTTGCCTAAGGCTTCTATGCTTCATCACGTGAGCTTGTTGGGCCTTCAAACACTCCTAAGATCTGAGAAGCGATGTTACCTTGCCACTTTTAGTGTTGTGAGTGTGTCATCTATTGGTTGTGAGCTTCTATCAAAGTCTGTTTGCTGGTTTAGTGTGCATTTCTCTTGTTTTAGGCCCTTTTCCTATGTTTATTAGTCGATTTACACCTCTTGCCAATGCCTATCTTGCTTCCAGATTGTCTGAGATACCATGACATTATTTGTCCCATTTTTCCATTCATTCGGACTACATTAACTGCATCCCTATGTTCCTTTTCAATATTCTACCATATTTAGGGTTTCTTTATGCAAGTTTGCCAAATTTGGGGAACTTCAATTGTTTATAGTCGGTCCCTCCTCACTTTGGCCATCATCTTTTGCAAGTTGCTCCTTCGACTTTGGCCATACTATTCAATCTCCGATGCTATTACTACCATCATCATTTCTAGCCAAATTAGGTGCCCTCACATTGATGCCTCGGGCTACATGCAGACTTATCAGTCCTTCCTTTTGTATTTAGCATTTATTTCAGTTGGTGTAAATTTCTTTCTTCCTTCATCTTTCTCGTATCTCCTTCTCTCTATATTCATGTTTCTTCTTCCATTGCCTACTCTCACAATAACTACTTGTGAAGGGAGCTCTATAATCCAATTTTCAAATCCTAGTCATCATCTACTTGCTTTGGGAAGCATTATTTGGCTTCCTCTTCTGTTTTGCTTCCTAAATGGACTCAAATCAGGATTGTGATAGTAAAATCTACTCTTGAATTTCTAAAGATACCTCTTGTGATTGTCTTTTAGTTTTGGTCTCCATGGATTAAGGCACCTGCTCTTACATATACACATTGCATGGTGATCACCCAAATAGCATGGTCTATGTTACTTGATATCAATCCTTTTAAATATATTTCACTAATTATGTCACATTTTGTTAAATAATTTACCTCCTCCTTGTATTATTTGTGTCATCTTGGCAATTTGGAACTCATATTGTATTGTCCCTCAAATAAGGAGCACATGTTGTGTACTAGTCACATGGAGGCCCAAGAGCTAATGCAATGCTTGCTTTGATAAGCAGCACTTGAAATTCTTGTTTTTTAGATCATAGATCCAAAAAATACAACAAAAGAATATGTAGAATGTAAAAAGTGAAATTATTAAAAAGTAAACCCCAAAAGAATATGTAGAATGCAATCACAAGCTCTTTTTCTTCTCAGGCCTAAGCAAGTGATGAAAAAGCTTCTTGCGAAATACCTTTTCGGATTGATTATATCTAGCTTTTGCAATCAAAGGATTCAATTTTTTTTTGAAAATCTGATACACAATTTTTAGACATTAGGTGTAGGTGACATTGGCAAATGAATTATGCAAGCATATTTAGTGCATATAGCTAGAAGGGTGGCAGGACTGCATGCCCTGCCACCTAATTTTTCTGTCCTCTATAACCGTCGTTATTTGCGTCGGAAATTTACTTTGCAACCATCGCTATAAGCGTCGATATTTGCATCGCTAACCCAATTAGCAACGCTAATAGCGATGCAAATAGCGACGCTAATAGGCGACGCTTATAGCGACGCTAATAGCGACGAATCGATCGTGTCGCTAATAGCGACACGAATAGCGATGACGAGGGTAATTTTTTCCATGAATAATTCCGTCGCTTTAAACATCGCTATTGGGTCTATATGTTGTAGTGTTTTACAACTTCTTAATCAAGTTTCAAGTTGTTATAATTGTGTCTTTGTCTACTTATGCACTCTCATATCTCTCTTTCCACTATATTGTTAATGGTTACAATAATTTGATGTTAATTCTTACAAAATCCTCTCTTGATAATTTCATTTATTTTCAATGCAATTAGTACATGGAGTATTTTTGCTTATAGGCCAAAATCAACTTATGTTCACAACCATATGAGTATTGTTGTCTACCTTTATTAAGTTCTTTGTGAGATCAATTTACTTGCTTGGTACGAACAAAACATTTTACATATCACACATGAGTTTAAACATTACTCTTGCATCAGTTGACCTATGGATGGACCCTACGTGAGAATATGGCATGCTAATTATCCATTGATCACATTGAACTACTTGAAAATGGTAATAACATTTCAAAATATTGTAAATGCATGTTATTGGTGAGAATTAATAAAGCTTCGAAATGAAAGAGCTCATGGTAAAACAAGCAATGCAATAGTTAATGTATACACGTGATATAACTCACTGTGTGTGTGCATGTCTGTATGAGTACATACATGAGTGTGCATGTGGGCGCATGCATGCTTGTGCTTTTGTGTTGGAATATAGAAATAAAGAATCTTCTTCAAGGGGGTATAATTGGAATATGGTTTTCACTTCTTCCCAAGCTTAATAACCTATAAAATTTAAATATCGATATAAAGTCCATACTTTCACATCTTCTTAAATGTTTGAGCATATAAAACTAATCTACCTACTTGCCATTACTGGCTTCTCCAATTTTTGTTAGCACAAGGAGAGTTGAAATTTTATGAAGTAAGGATAGCGATCTCATAGAGACCTTGCTTATAGATCATACCAAGGTGGCCTATCTTGAGGGATGTGAGCTTCAATGTGTGTACTTGGCTTAATTATGTGCAATGATGAGGGAGTGATGGGTAACTAAGAGCTTGCTTCTTTGTCAATAAATATTTATTATACATATCAATAAAAGTGATCAAGAGTTTCTTTGGCATGTGTGCACTTATGATCACTTGAGTTTGAAACATAGCTTGGAATGGTAAATGAAAGGAAGTAGGAAAGAAGTTGATATTGTGCCTTGTATGGAACATTAATTTACCTCCATGGTATCTATCATACACATGACAAGTGATATAGCCTTTGGAATAATTTGAAAAGAGGTAAGAATGTAGTTGGTATTAGACCTTGCAAGGGACATTTTACCCCCATGGTACGTGGTACTATTCCTTGCAAGAGTTTCTTTGTACACTTGTGATCACTTGGGTTTCTTTGTACACATGATCAGTTGAGGCTTATGAATCATACCTCGAAATTATTAATGAAAGGAGGTCAGGAGGAAGACAGCATTGCACTTTGCAAGGGACACAGTCTTTACACATTCATGATATTACATGCACCCAAATATTTGCGGCCTGCAGCCAGCAATATTTTGATGAATGATTTCGGTGCTTTCCAAGTAGGGTACATCGAAGAAAGCTGAGATTTGCAATTAATCTGCAGCTAATGAGGCATCTTCATGATCAACTAAGTTAATTGGCAGGCATAGACATGTTCATGGTTGATCATTTATATGAGCTTTCTATTTAGTCGGCCTCCTCTGTACAGGCACAGCTGCCTTCGTCTTCATGGACAATTGATATCATGAGCTTTGTGGTCTTCTTTACAATGTTTTGTGGTATAATCATGATCGTCGTGTATGTACTGCAGGAGCTGTTAGGGCGCCAGAGCTAGCCATGTCGAAATGCTCGATGAGTTGCAGGTCAGAGGCCCTGGCCTTGCTTCCTGCAAATCGGCGGTACTCCTCCAGGATGGAGGCGAGAGGGAAGCCGCGCGCCTTCCTGAGCAGGCCCACCACGCACCCTGTGCGATGTTTGCCGTTCTTGCAGTGCACCAGGACGGGGTGGTTCCTCTCGTCCAGCAAGACGTCGACGGCAGCTCGCATGGCGTCGGCGGCCATGGCGGAGCAATGCTGATATCCATCAGAAGAGTGCTGCAGCAGCTTCTTGGTCCCCTGGATGCCCAAGTGGAACAGGCGGATGTCGTGGTGCTTGAGGAAGTCCACGTGAGAGGGCGGGTAGGGCCGCTCCGCACACAGGCACACCACGGAGCGCAGGCGCAGGGCGTGCGCCATGAACGGGAGGCAGCGATCAGGCTCGTCCGGGTACGCCGACCGGAACACGCCCTGCTCCACCATGGACAAGTTCATCAATGGGGCTGGGAATGATGGGATCATCATCATCATCATCACCTGCATCAGATGATTGTTATCAATCGGACCTGCAGCGGCGCTGATCGTACTGTTGGACAGATCACCGGACCTTGCTGCACTGCTTTGGAGCTGTCCTGTCAAGGTCATTGATGCAGCTCCCTCGATCTTTTCTTCTTCATGCATCGTGTGATAATTCAGCGAGACCCGCTGGAGGTCGTCCAGCTGCTGGCCTTGTCAGGAATGCAAGCCGATCAGGACATAACTAGGTGGTGTAATGGAAGCGGGTTACCAGGTGTGCCGTGTGTGGGAGGGGATGGATTGTCTGTTTCTGATTAGCCGGTTCCCTTCTCTGCTGCTGATGCAGCCTGTCCTGCAACGGGCAACAACTACTCCTGCAAGCTGCTGCTACTTCTTCCTCCTCTTCTGCTTCTGCTTTTCTTCGTAAATGAGCTGGCGAGACCAGTTCTTTTCTCGATTCGACCTTTTATAGTGCCTTGCTTTCCAAGGCCTTTCTGCGCGTACTTGTGCCAAAAAGCGACGCCAGACGAAGATATGAAAGAGAGTCGGACTCGGGAGCCGGAGTTTTTCAAAGTGGGGTCCACACGTTTTAACGGCGCCTTCGCACCTCACCTCGTTTTGAAGCCACAATGTACACTTGTTTCTTCTTCGTGTGGAGGTTTTTGAGGAGGGGTTGTCTCCGGAAATTTGGACACTCCTCCAGGTCGCATGACCGGCTGTGCTGATTTTCCTCAAAAACCTTTGGACTCTTGAGAAAACCCCTTATCCTAGTGTTCGTTTTTTAAAAATAAATATTGCATGAAGTTGTATTAGTAAAGAGAGAGAAAGTGAGCGTATTTACATAGTGTGGGGCCTAACCCATGAGAAACTACCATTATAGTATAGGTGTCCTTCTTCCTCACACGACATGGAATCGAAATGGATCGCCTCCCCCCTTCCATTATGATCCTCACTCCCCCTCCATTCACCTCTCTTCCACTAAGAGGGACTTAGTCATGTGACAAGATCTCTACCAATTACAACTGCACATACAATGTACATGGTTCTCGCCCCAACAACCCCTTCCCTTAAAGATGTCATATTGCAAGGACCACTTTATGAGGACTTTTGCTAAATGCAATCCCCTAAAGTGACAATCTTGGGTACACCACGGTCGATCCTAGGATATACAGTTTCTCACAATGGAATGTCCATTGATATATTGAAAATCAAAGTTTTCTATCATCCACATCTTATAAACTATAAACAAGTTCAACCTTTCATGGGGCACTCTAGCTGTTATATAGGGTTCATCATCAACTCGGCCTCCCTAGCACCTCCATTGCACAAGCTATTAATCAACTTAATGGACTTTTGAATGCCATCAAGCGGCCTACAAGATCTTAAAAGTTGTCGTGCCAAGTGTACCTATCTTGAAGAGCCCTAACTTGCACGTTCACTTGTATGTGCACATCGATACATCAAAGTTTGTTATGAGGGTAATCGTTTGCGTTGCAACCTACTGGACATAATTCAACTTTCCCTTAGCTTCACTACTGCATGTTTCCCCTCACCCCCCATAGAGAATTGGCTACAACAGTTGATGATGCCCACTTATTCCTCTCCAATCTTAGAGGAGGGTTGGTTAGAATAGCAACATTTGAGAGTCATTTGATCAAACTACACATGTATCAAATTATCATTGGCCATTCATACAAATGAGGTAGAGATGGAATCCTCTTGTCTTGTGTACATAAATTTGATTGCCTCTTATTTTGTGTATGTGAATTTGATTGCCTCTTGGTCCTTCGAGAGGCATATGCAAGCATTATCAATGGATACTTTAATGCTACTACTGCAGTTTGCAAGGTACTACAATCACAACTCTGGTGGCTGCCCTTGCTAAGAATGATGCTTCTATATGCACTATGATGAATACCAATGATTGGAGACCCCATAAACTAATGACAGGATGGAAGCACTCCCCAAATAACCTTTCAAAAAATGGGAGATTGACTTTATTAGGCCATTACTATGTTGATTACCTTGCAAAACTTGTAGAGATCAAAGTTTGTCTCACTATAATTGATCCAAAAAAACATGACTAGGTTCCTTTTGGAAAACATTGCTTCCTGCTTCAAATGCCTATTGGAACTTATCAATGACAATCATCTACAGATTTTACTTACTTTCCAAACTTCACCTAGTTGGTTATACTATCCTAACACACTTGCTTGCACCATCAAGTGGCCCCATCAATACCTTCTCCACAAGTAGCCTTACCCAATTTTGATCCTTGCCTAACAAGCCACCCTGCCCCCAAAGTTGGGCTTTCTTTGTACACTACCACACACTTTTGTATCCTTACCCATAGCACTACTCCAATTCTTTTCCTAAGATAGTATTTGATAAACTCCTTCAATCTCTTTTCTATCCTTGGAGATCGATTTATATAACACTCTACTAGACCAGTAGGATAAAACACTTGACCAAATGACCAAAAATGAGCAACTTGAAAATTACTTAGCTTTCCTCGAAGACGAGAATGAAGTTGATACCTTTGTAGTTGAAGAGATTGAAATGCTTGTCATGGCCCCAGCTAGCTTGCAAGACTTTATTGAAGATAATTTTCCTCAAGTCATCATCAAATTTATCCACAATTTAGGCATGGATACAACCCTACCTAGCTTCCTAAACTTAATGGCACATCTCATAATGAATTAAACTTCTTTTTGCCATCTTAACTTTGTCTTCACGAACCACCACTACAAGGGAACGGGGGTATAGCTGACAGTCGTTTTCGATGCAAAATAACAACGTCACTATTTGCATCACTATTTGCCTAGCCAATAGCAATGCTGCTCTGAGAAAGAAAAAATGACGAAAACCCGAGCGCAACATTTTGCCACGCAAAGAGTTTGAGAGAGAGTGAAAGAGAGAGCAAAAGAGATCGTGGCTTTGGGAGGGAGAGGGATAGAAAGAGAGAAAGAGAGAGAAGGAGAGCTTCTCACCACCACTGTTGTCGTATGCAAAGAAGAGAGAGAAGTACACGAAGGAGAAAGAGGGGACATCACAAAGAGGAGATGAAGAATCCCTTCTTGGGCCTTTGCGGTAAGTACATTGCCTCCTCTTGGTTTGTTCTTGTGCTTTCTTCTTTTCTTTTGTTTGTTTTTCTTGAGAATGAGATGTATTGAGGGATAAAGAGAGAAAATGAGAGAGAGAGAGAGAGAATAAAGATGAAAGATAACAAAGAAAAAGAGAAAGAGAGAAAGGGAGGGAGAGACGACAATGAGTGAGAAAACAACAAGGAGACGGAGAGAAACAAAGAGAGAGGCAACAAAGAAAAAGAAAGAGAGAAAGAAAGAGAGGGGGGAGAGAACATGAAACATAGAGTGAAGGGAGAGGTGGATAAAAGGGTGAAGTAAAGAAAAGAAGATTAGTGGAAAGAGAGAGAGAGAGAGAGAGAGAGAGAGAGAGAGAAAGGGAGGGAGAGAGGAGAATGAGTGAGAAAACAATGAGGGGGCAAAGAGAAACAAAGAGAGGGGGAGAGAACACGAAACGGAGAGTGAAGGGAGAGGTCAATAAAAGGGTAAAGTAAAGAGAAGAAGGATAGTGGAAAGAGAGAGAGAGAGAGAGAGAGAGAGAGAGAGAGGAAGGAAGAGAGGAGAATGAGTGAGAAAACAACGAAGGGGCGGAGAGAAACAAAGAGAGGGAGAAAGGAAGAAAGAGAGGAGAATGAGTGAGAAAACAATGAGGGGGTGGAGGGAAACAAAGAGAGGGGTAACAAAGAAAGAGAAAGAGAAAGAAAGAGAGGGGGAGAGAACATGAAACGAAGAGTGAAGAAAGAGGTGGATAAAAGGATGAAGTAAAGAGAAAAATGATAGTGGTAAAAAAAAAGAGAGCTAAAAAGAGAATTGGAGAAAAAGAGACAAAAAGAGGGAGAAAAAGAGAGATAGAAAAAACAATAAATAAAGAGCGAGAGAAAGAGAGAGAAAACCAAAAACAATGAGAGAATTAGAGAGAACAAAATTATAGAAAGAGAATGGTAGAGGGGCAAGAGAGGCACGAAGAGGGGTGGAGAGGGAGAGTCTTTCAATGCCTTGTTATATGAGTTTTTTATTTTTGATCTTTGATTTTGATTTTAGTGAGATGGTCAAGTGCAAATGAAGAGGAAACGAGAGAAAGACATAGAGAAAAGAAGGGAGGGAAAGGAAAAGAAAGAAGAAGTGAGAGTGGGGAGAGAAGATGGGGGGATAAAGAAACATTTATAGAAATAGAGGGGGAGAGAGAAGCAAAGAAAGATGAAGGGAGGCAAATAAAAAAAGAAAAAGAGAATGAGAACAAAAACTTGTTGTTTATCGTAACATAGACAAAACGAAAAATGATGATGGTTGTGATGTCCAAGATCGTGAGGCGTATCTGAATCAGCGTGTCCCGTGTCCTTGCTCTCAATGCAAGTTGGCAATCATATGAAAACATCGCTTGTCAATAGGACACGTATGACGCTTCGACGAGTTCCAATTAGAGATCATTGATCAGATAATCTCATACTTTGAGAAAATGGTACAAAAATTGTATATCAATAGTGTCTTACATTCACAAACTAATTGAATATCATATACAAAAACATTAGACGTGCTTGTAAAATTGATACAGGGAGGTGACGTCTCATCCCAAGGAGAAATGTACCTATTGCGGCTAATTAGAAGAGTTCGTGGGCATGCGATGGATGGAGTGCCTGAGCCAATCTACCACTTGGAAGGCACGACTCATTCTATACCCTCAGTACTAAAGGAGACATGCAGCCTTTCAAACCTTTCTCCAATCTTGGAGCCTGAGATGGAGACAAATATGATCGATGCATTGATACCCATGGATGCCGAGTCATCTGATCCACTAAGAGAGGAAGCATCCATACCATTATGTGATGCGTGCCAAGTATCTCACCTGAAGATGTTGCTTGCGCTCCTAAGTGTGAAGATAAAATATAGGTAAAGCGATGCGAGTGTGACCGAGTTGTTCAAGTATATTCTACATACGCTCATTTGATTTTTTTGACTCTATTATAAAAAACGCTTTTGCTTTTTCAAGGTGTTTTATGATTTTTTTTAGGTTACTAAAGTATTATATATTACCACTTGGAAATACCATGCCCGAGTCTCGTGATGATGTGCGACATGTTTTATGAAAGCTAGGAAAAACTACAACAGCATCCATGCATATGTCAATGATTGCGTGCTGTTTCGAGGAGAGTAAGAGACTATGGAGACATGTCCAAAGTATGGTGCTCATAGGTATTGATAGGACTTGCAAGGACAAACCATCCCTCATAAAGTTCTTAGACACTTTTCACTTATCCCGCATATATGTCACATGTTTCGTACATCAGGCATGGCAAGCTTGACAACATGGCATGCATAGAATAGATCCATAAATGGAGTCCAACAAATATAAGCGGATTCACGTGCATGGAGCCACATTGACTCTACATTTCCAAGCTTTGCACGAGAGCCAAGGAATCTTCAACTCGATCTTGCTATAGATGGTGTGAACCCATCCGCTCAACTTCTTACAGTGTGTGGCCTTTGTAGTCCTTGTTAACTACAACCTCCTGCCATGGATTTTTACGAAGAAAGGACACATAATCCTTAACTTGCTCGTTCCTAGGCACTACAAAGTCAAGAATATGGATGTCTATCTCCATCCATTAATTGATGAGCTTAAGACTTTGTGGGAGGAGCATGACTTTCCAGGATTCGAGAGTACTTAAGTAAGTAGACTTCCGTTCTCGTTGGTGATATCTAACATGGCTCGTTCAAGTTTGTGTTGATTAAATAGGGGTATTGGACAGCTCTAGTTACCTCACGTTATCATGCATGTCCACTATGTAGATAAGCTCCGGAAGGCCACAAACCATGAAGAAGATGGTATATCAAGGACACATTGCTTTCTTGCTAGAGGATCATGAATCAAGGAAAGGCTATCTTGGACGACCTTCAGCACAAATGAACACCCAAAGATGGTACGAGTTGAAAATGCTCCACACAGAGTCACATCCAAACAGAATGCGATGGTTTTCGATTTTCTACGAGTAGCCATATTGGACCCACTTACAAATCAACCACTTACTGAATCCCACGCATATCTTCAAAAATGCGGGCAGCTTACTATGGGATCACATTATTAAAAAGAGATACACTACAACGGCACGAATGGATTTGAAGGAGGTGGGCAAGATGGAGGCACTTTGGCCCACTCGAGCACTGATGGTCGCTTGCAACAACTACCTCGTACTCCTTGGGTTCTATCCATTAAAGAAGAGTGCATTATGAAGTAAATTATCATGTCTATCCGCACCCCGATGGATATGGTGCATTCCCTCATATCTGTTTTGTCTAAAGATGAACAACTATCAGGGCTAAAATCCCATGATTGGCATAAGATATATAAGGTTTGTACTAGCTCTTGGAGGTAAAGGCGCCTCTGCCTAGCCGCTCATGTATTACTATACTGACATTACCCACCACTGCACACTACAGGTGGCAGGCGTTCGCCACCATCACTTTATTATTTATTCTTTTAGTGACAGTTTGAATCCATATGACTTTTGTGCCAATGGGAGCATCTTTGGATGCTTGACAAACATTGAGCAGGTGGTTTATGCTATTGAGCTTTGAGTCTTTTGAGATTGGGATCTTCTTCACTTGGATGTTGCATGGTTGATATGCCATGGTCCGCATACATATACTTGGGCTAATTTGGGCTTTGCACTCCCTGACCATACACCTCTTTGTGTCAGGTCTTGCCAATGTTGTGTACACTTTGCCCTATTACACAGGGGGTGTGCCAGCTTACTGACGGATTTGTTTGACATGCTTGGGTATTTGCTCAATGTATGTATGACTGTCATATGCTGATTTATGCCTGCTTGATGCTGGTTATGCTTTGACAGGTAGTGGTTGACTTGGTGCATTGATTTTGCCTACCATTTGCTCTCATTGTACCTGACTATAATTTATTACAACAAGCAGTTATGCATGGACTGATGTGGAATTTTCATTCTGAATCATCCTGATTTTATATAATTTGATGATACTTGAAGAATAGCATCAAAAGCTATCAGTTCGTGGTCATTTTCCCTTGGTTTTGGTGGTATTTTGACTGTTTACAACAGAAAATAGCAAGCAATTTTGAACTGTGTGCACTCTTTTGGATTGCATTATGGATTCTTCTTCTGTTGACAATGCTATCTTCAACATCACTAAGCTTGATGATATGAATTATGCCTATTGAAAGAGCCAAGTTTGGCAGGTATTGGTGCAGAAATCGCAGATAAAGCCACTATGGATGCATGGCGAGCAGCCTGAAACTATGACTGATTACAAATGGGATGAGCTTGATGAGTTATGCAAGTCCACCCTCATCTTGTCTCTCACTGAATAGGCACATTACAATGTGGTTGAGGAAGCACAAAGTGCTTGGCAGATTTGGAATAAGATCAAAAACCTCTATGACAAGAAAAGTCCAGCAAGTCAGATGTATTGGTTGAAGTAACTTATGGACCTGCGCATGAAGGAGAATATGATGATGTCTGGTCACTTGAGCTAGTTCCATACTATTCTCAAGAACTTGACTTCGCAAGGTATTACCTTTAATTATGAGGTTACTCCATTGTTTTTGCTTGGGACGTTGAGTGAGCCATGGGATGTATTCCACACTGCCTTATGTGGTCCTGCTACTCTTTTGAACTTGCCTGATGTAGATAGTGCTCTTTTGCAAGAAGAGATCAACCATAAGAACTTGGATGCCTCTCGTATATCGCATACTTTGACTATTAGAGGTAGAGATGGTAATGGAAAGAATGACCATGGGTATGGACGTGGCAGAGACTCGCAGAAGTCTGGGTCTAAGTCACGTGGTAAGTCGCGCATCAAGTCTCATGGGAGAAATGCTAATGTAACATGTCATCATTGCAGCAAAAAGGGTTATATATGCCCACAGTGTCATGAGTTGTGCAATGAGAAGTGCAAAGAGAAGGGGAAAGACAAAGTACATGAAAATTCCTCTGATCGCAACATGGTACCTGTGAAATCGAGTGTGAAAATCGAGGAGATAAATGTCATGTAGATTGATGACTCCGATGGGGAGTACATACTTGTAGCTAGTTCTTGTGATGCTGCGTTGATGACTGAGGTTCACTCTATGTATGCGTAGTGCTAGCTTTTGGATTCTGGTGCTTCATTTCATGTTACACCATGCCATGAGTGGTTCCATTCCTACCGCACTGTCTCTGGTTCAGTTCGCTTAGATGATGACAATAGGTCACTTGCTATTGTTGGCATTGGGGATGTACGGCTATAGTTCTCTACTGGCAGTACTTTTTTGTTATAGGATATACGTCATGTACCTACGCTTACACGCAGTCTTATGTCTGCAAGGCAGCTTGATGATGCTGGATTTCATGTTTCATTTGGGGATTATGCCTGGAAGATCACCCATGGCAAACTTGTGCTTGCTAGAAGTGCCAAGGCTGGCAGCCTCTATCCTCTTGTATTTGATGGGTCCTCTCTTGAACATGTTTTGTCATTCCGTTCCATCCCACATGTATCTCTTTGGCATTCCCGTTTGGGCCATATGTCCTTGAAGGGAATGAAAATGCTTTCTGGTTTGTAGTACTTATCGCCCCTTGACTATGCATGTTTTGATTCATGTGAGCATTGTCTTTATGGTAGACAGATTTAGGAATACGCATAAGAAGTCTGGTAGGATATGCATGAGTGAGCCCCTAGCATTGGTACATTTGGATGTCAATGGGCCCATGCCCTGTCAATCTATGGGTGGTGCAAAGTACTTTGTGACGTTCATTGACGTTTTTTCACGTAAAGTCTAGGATTACCCCATTAAGCTCAAGTAAGAACTCTTGGATGTGTTTCAGAGATGGCTTGCATTGGTTGAGAACCAAACTGGGCATAGACTAAAATGCCTTAGGACTGACAATGGGGGAGAATATGTGTTACATGCCTTTGAGCAGCTATGTGACGAGAGGGGTATTAAGCGTCAGTTGACCACCCCCTATATCCCACCCCAAAATGGTTTGGCTGAGTGGATGAATAGAACCATCCAGGAGCATGTACCCAGTATGCTTAGCCACGCATGCCTACCACAGAGCTTTTGGGCTGAGGCAGTCACTACAGCTGTACATGTCATAAATAGATCGCCTTCAAGGGGTTTGGATTTCTAGGTTGCAGAGGAGGTATAGACTAGGAAACCTCCGTCTTCTGCGCATCTACGTGTCTTTGGATCTAAGGCATTTTGCCATGTGCCCAAGGACAAGCGTACTAAGATGGATCCTAAGAGTGTCAAATGCATTTTCCTTGGCTATGGAGATGCCGGCAAGATGGGTTACCGCCTTTGGGATTCGCAAGCACGGAAAGTCATCCATAGCCGTGATTTGTCTTCCATGAAGATAAGATGCATCGACAGCCTGAGAAGGTGGTAGAGATACACAGAGCTATATTCTAGGAGGAGCCCCATGCTCCAGTATAGCTTGCACAGCCAGAAGGTCAGCCTTCAATAGTAGTTGGTATGCATGGCCAGGGTGTTGGACCGGTCACAGAGCCTGTCGTGACATGGTCTACTAGAGATAGACGTCCACCTAATAGATTTGAGTCCTCGATGCATTATGCCTTGGTTAATTATAGATGCAGGAGAGCCTCTCACCTATGATGAGGCTAAGCAAAGGGGTGACTGTCACTCCTGGGAGAGGGCTATGCAGTCTAAGATCGACTCCTTGCACAAGAATATGACTTGGGATTTGATTGTATTACCTCAGGGCAAGAAGACTTTGCCATGCAAATGGGTGTACAAGTTGAAAAGTACCATTGGACACCCCAAGCTGGCTTATAAGGCAAGACTTGTTGCTAAGGATTTTAAATAGGAGAATGGAGTTGACCTTGATGAAGTCTTTTCTCATGTAGTCAAGATGACCACCCTACTCTTGGTTTTGACCTTAGTCGCACAACTTGACTTGGGCATGTATCAGATGGATGTCAAGACTGCATTCTTGCATGGGGATTTGCATGATGAGATTTATATGGAGTAGCCTAAGGGCTTTGCAGAACCTGGTAGGCAGCACCTAGTGTGCAAATTGAAGAAAAGTCTTTATGGCTTGAAGCAGGCACCTAGAGAGTGCTATCATAAGTTTGATGCCTTTATGTAGTCACAGGGCTACATCAAGAGTGCTATGGATCTGTGTCTTTACACGAAAAAAGCCCGTGATGGCTCACTGCTTATTTTGGTACTTTATGTGGATGATATGTTGATAGCAGGGAAAGCTCATGATAAGATGGATGCTCTTAAATCTCAGCTGAAGAAGAGCTTTGAGATGAAGGATTTGGGACAGGCCTCTCACATTCTTGGTATACGCATTAAGCGTGACAGGCATCAGGGAGGACTACTCTACCTCTCATAGAGGGAGTACATTCATAAAGTCCTTGAGCGTTTTCGCATACAGGACGTAAAGCCTATTAATTGTCCCTTACCTTCTTATGTGAAGGTTTCACAGGCCGATTGTTCGCAAACGGATCAACAAAGGGACTCGAGATGGCCAAGATCCCTTATGCATTAGAGCAATGGGTAGTTTGATGTATGCCATGATAGCCATTCGTCTAGATATTGCCTTTTGCAGTTGGTGTTGTGGCACGCTATATGGCTACACCTGGCAAGAAACATTGGGATGCCATGAAGGGTATCATGAGATACTTGAAAGGCACAACAGATATGTGTATTTGCTATGGCAGCTAGGATATTGGAGTTGTGGGATACACAAAGTTCAATTATGCAGGACATGTAGATAGTAGGAAGTCCACTTCTAGCTATGTATTCACCTATGTTGGAGGTGCTATCTCTTGGATGTCTAGGGTTCAAAAGTGTATGGCTCTCTCTACCACTGAGGCCGAGTATGTTGCAGCCACTGAGGCTTGCAAGGAGGCCATATGGTTGGGCCGTTTGGTTCATGACCTTGGGATTGATACTATACCTATACTGCATTTGGATTCTATGAGTGCTATTCAACTAGCCAAGAATTCCTTCTTCCATGCGAAAACGAAACATATTGAGGTGAGGTATCACTTCATACGTGGGGTCACGGAGGACAAGTTTGTTGACCTTGTCAAGATCTCCACTAACGAATATTCTACAGATCTACTCATAAAAAGCCTCACTACTGAGCACTTTGCCTTTCTCAAGTGATTGATGGGCATTGGATGAGATGATATTTTTCCTCATCCTGTTGTACATGTGTACATTGTACTATTCTTTTTTTTTTCTTTTCACTCCTCACTGGGGCAGATTCGCCTAAGTGGGAGGTTGTTGGGGGTAAAGGTGCCTCTGCCTAGTCGCCCATTGATGGGACCTAAAATTGGCTGACACTGGCTAAGGCACTAGCCAGATCTCATGCTCTCAACAGACAACCCCACCACACAGCGCCCTCGCGGACCAGGAGCGTCTGTCGAGGGATACACTATACTAAACACTAATCACTGCGTGTTTATAGTCTGTAATCCAATGGATATTCCCTTTCATCATCTCCTCAGAGGGAGATCATACATATATTGGCAATAAATGCCACACATCACAGACAGAAGGGCACCCCACTAGGGTTGATTGCCGTGGCCCTACTACAGCTCTCCTACATCTTGGGGATTGGCCCCTCAATGCGTTGCTTCCGCACATAAACACATTCAAAACAAACTCCCCTCTTAGTGCCAATATATTTAACGTTCCAGGAATGCACTTATCCATCCCCTTTGACCCACCGTCTAGACCTACAACCGGGTTGCCCACTCTCTCTATATGGGTCAAGTCCTAGAGAAACCAAGTACTATGCATCCAAGAGCTTGTAATTGATACTATTTAACGATGCTTGATGAAAATGTGTATATGATTAAGTACTCAGACAATTGAAAAACAGCCTTGTGCATTGTGCAAATCCATTCTTTCCATGTTTCCATACACTAACGCCTAATTGCTGTGATGAGAGAAAACACCGAGCCTTACACTCGTGCTATACTTTCCTTTATTTAACTTAACGTCATCCTATATGAATAATGCAGCAAATACATCAGATTTTATAACATATTTCAGCACTCAAACTTCCCTCCCTCCCTATCGTTTAAGGTTTTGCCTCCTTGCATAGGTAAAGGGGTGATTTCATGTGTATTTCACACGAAATAAGTAGTAAATACTCACAAAAATATATAAATGGGGATAACCTGAGGCAAACCCTCATGATTTATCCTCATTATATACCCACAGACACATCCATAATTTTCCATAATTTTCCTCATCCGTTCCCCATTTTTTCCCCTTTTAAAGAGTATTTTTCCTATTTTTTCTTATTTATTATCAATAAAAATGGAAAAAAATTAGCATTATTTCATAGCTATGGCTCTTGAGTCTTTAAATAGCAAACATGTAGATTTTATTGGTGTTTTGTTTCATACTTTTTCGATTTTAAGCCCAAAAATCCCATTTTTACTCTAAAAACCATACTTTTCAGGTTTTTTCTATTTATTTTCCACACTTTAAGTGTATATTTTTTGAGCTTTTATTATAAAAGACTAAAAACAACAGCAAACAACATGTCCATCAATTTTTAGCCCATATGAACATTGCTAACCTCATCAAATGTGAAAAAAGAGCCATTTCCTTTGTAAAAATGTCATTACCATGTATTTTTTATTATTTCGAGTTTTGAAACTTGTTACCGATCTGCAAACCAAGGCCTGTTTGATGCAACCTACCTCCACACTGCCATCTTTAGCCCACCTTCGATTTGGAAGCAATCCGGTACCACACCGGACGAGCATTCATCAACCGGGCTTCATTCTTCTTCACACACAGGAACTGCCCCTTGCAGGAGAGAGAGGGAGGAGAGAGAAAGACTAAAAAATGAGATTCTTAAATCCTCCATTAAAACGGGCAAGCTTGCAACCATCTTGATCCTCTCCCTGCCCTGATTGAGAATCTCCCTCTCTCTCTCCAAATGGGTTTGAATCAAAGAGACAATGAGCAAAAATGAGGAGACGCATTGACGCTTCCCTCTATTCAACAGTTTTTGCATTAGTTTCAAGACTTTTATTAAGCCTAAGGTTTAAAACATTAAAATAACAGGTTCATCTTTTTGTGTTCACGTTGTCCCCCAAGTGGATTTTTCAATTTTGAAGGCCCAAACGAACTCCGATTGGATAGGCGGCTTCATGGCATCGAACTCCATTAACTTGGACTCTCCCACGCACTTTATGGCTTCCCAATCCAATAGCTGCTTTATAACGTAGAACCTTGCGAGGATTAAATGGAGGGTCAAACGACCTCCAATTGACGAACCAAGACTTGTGTTGGATTCCTGATGTCGAAATGCATTTAGGAAAACTCTAGCTCGGCCATCCACCACCATTTGATTTTTCATGAAAATTGGCTCTTTAACACCTCTCGGACACTTTTCGGCTCCAAAACGAGCTTTAACGCTTCAAGAACAGGTCCAAATCGAGTCCTAAAATCTAGCGCTCATTGGCGACCGGGATAAGGCGATTCATCCCGTCGAATCCCACGAACGAATTAACACATAAACACAACCACAAAGAACATCAAGCTGATACAAAATAGATACACAATAAAACACATCACGGCTCTCACCCTACCCCCTTGTCAAAACCAAGGCATGAAATCCACGAGGAGTAGGCCTAGCATAATCGGACAGAAAGTTGAAAGCTAGTCAACCAACTGCTCCAACACAACCAAGCTAACAAGAACCATCAAAGAGGTCATCCTTACTGGTGGTCTGAACTACCTACCGAACTAAGGACAACTCAACTAGGAGCTCCTACTAGGTGAGGACTCCTATAGCCGAATCAACAAATATTATCTTTTAGCACATTGGGTCTTTAGCCATTTATTTCCCATACTCGGGCATGTAAAAAGGAGGGAGCTGAGCATAGTGACCCAAGGAGAACAAGGCATCCGCCTTAGGTCCTGTCCCGGTACCCAAGAACTTACCAAGCTCGCGCAAGGCGACACTTAATCATTTTCTAACGCTCACTTTTATTTTCACTCCAACCTTCTTTTATTCTTATTTTTCTGCTAGAAGCCACCCCTAGGAAGATAAGGCATCGGCCCTGGGTCTTGTCTCGTCCCCAAGAACCTACCAGGCCTTTGTAAGGTGATAAACAACAGCTCAAAGATTTTTCTTTCTTTCCATTTCAATTTTTATAGGGGTTAGAACCCCTTTTTACACACCTCCGTATATTCATATATTGTCTTTCAAATATTTAGGGGTTTTATCTCTTTCCATCATTATTTTAGTAGGCTTCTCTAATTGCCTCACAACTAACAGGAACTCCCAGAACGGTCACCTAGCAAGTCAGCAGAACACGGTCACTAGAACTCCCATCTGAAACAAGTCTTACAATGACTGACAATGCCTTGCAGGAGGCAATGACGACTCAGACCTCCCCCAGACATACAAAGCCTAAACCTTGGACTTCATGCCTCGATTGCCGGTCCCCAACAAACAAATGAAAGTAACCCTTACACAGACATATATCATTAATTGCTTAAGGAAAAAGACTCGAAAAGGGAATGAAGCCACCTGGAATGGCCACAAGAAGCTCCTTCACAGCAAAGGCTCCCTCCAGCGACTTCGGTAACCTGTATGATGTAATCACTACAACCAAAAACCATTAACTGTACCCGCACCAAACAGACGAATGACCCTCTTGGCCTAAAGAAATAGCACATTTCACTGCAAACTAGCTGGCCCTCTTGGCCTAAAATGGATAGTTCATTCTAATCCATGCAATATATGATCTCCTTGGCATATACAGTACATCCTATCAAACTAATCAGGATACCAAGGATAACATAAAATTGGAGGACTAGCCTCATGCTACTCATGCGAGTCAGCTAAAAGCTTGATCTACGTTCTTTGTAGATTCACTAGCCCAAGCCTTTCTACTGATATCTCAATAATAATGGCCATCTCTTCTTGGGTACTATGAGTTGAATGAATGACATCATTAGGTTGATATATCTCATCCCCTTGGTCGTCATTCAAACGGATCGCTTGTCCCAACTTTCTAGTAACTCCTCCTACAAGGAGAATCATGGATTTATGTGATCATTCAACTCTTCTCTAATTGGACCATTACATATGTCAATGATACGATCCAAACTAGACAGAGCTTCAAGCCTAGACCCATCACATAGATGCATCTCAGGGCGACGGTCCCTATCGTCAGATGTCGCATTATGGCCTTTAGTCACATCCTCTTAGAAAGCCATCAAAGCATGTCCACATGCAATTTCTGGCCCTTCATCTGACACACCAATAGTATTTTTAGGGGTTTTGGGCCTCCAAACCCATCTCATATTCCTTTTCATATTCTTAGACTGCCTCATCTGCCCACATTGGTCCAATGGACTCACTGTGGATTTATCACCATTACCAAATGGCCTCACAGCCTTATAGCTTCTATTTAGTATAGGTGGACCTTTGGTAGACCTTTGGCATTGCCGCATCTTCTCTACACAAGATGTCTTTACTTGCTTTTGTCCACTCTGCAACAACTGCTTAGCCATAGGAACCATGCTTTTACTAAAAGGAATAGCATCTACTCGAAAGCATGATTCATCTATAAATTGGAAAGGTTTCTCAAGAGCCTTACTAGGAGCACAACTAGAACCACTCATAGAACGCTCATCTAAGCTTGTAGACCTAATGGTTCTATCAATTCCACTGTCACAACTACCTCTCATGGAAGTGTTGCAAGCCTTAATGAGACTCACTGGGCTTGGAATCTTTTTATCCCTAGGGGGTATATTATCCCTACTATTGCCATTTTTTGCTTAGAGATTTTGGCTACCAAGGTTCCTCTCATAAGCTGCCTTGGGATCAACAAGTGAGCTATCTCCTTGTAGAAATGGTTGGAAGCTAGGATACACTTGTACTGAGCGGGAAAAACTCCAAAAGTTTTCCCAATATCTCTGAATATGTCCCTCATAATCAGTGGCATGCATCTTTGCTTCCCTTTTAACGACTTAGGATTCCGCAGTCCCACTTGGATTTGCATGTTAATCTCTAAGCCACTCAAAAAGAGCTCACATAGCACATCACACTACAAGATATAGGCCTTATACCGACGTTTAAAGCGACAAAAATGCAAATAACAAAATTTGCCCCCGTCGTCGCAAAAATCATTATTATTGACGACGCCATAGAACAGTCGGTATCATCGTCGCTATTAGCGTCAGTAGCCAATACCGACGCTGATAGCGACGGTTTGCGACGTATATAGCGACGCCAATAACGACGCGAGCAGTAAAATTTGCGACACTAATAGCGACGGTAACAGGGGGAAAAATTTTGTGGCAGGCACTATGTGCTTATGAGAGCCATACAAAATAGTTTCTACACTATGTACAATGCGCTTGCAAACAAAAACAATGTATACTGAAATCATAACACTAATACATGAAATAAATACATGATCGCATAATAAGCGATTGGTACAATCATGACAAGATATCACTAATATATAGAAAATGTCTACATAGATCAGGCGACTCAAAAATAAAGGGGTGTGAGCTCCAGGGATCTAAGGGCGAGCTACATATCCTCGTCCCCTGAAAGCTCGTCCCACCGCAAAGGAGCATCGAACGGACTCTATAGAAAAAGAAACAACACATCAGTCCACCATACAATAATGCATTCAAATATCTCATGGTAACTACGGACAAGAAAGATGAGTGACTTACAAGGCCGCCACATCTATATAATGTTAGATATGATCAATGCCCCACCCTCATTAGGTGCTACCAATGATCCATGGTGCTCAAAGTTGTAAGGCCCCCATTATGAGGAGAAGCCAAATGTGAGCCCGGACATTGGTTGAGTCCTGACTTGTATATCAGATGAGGTATATGTGACCGGATGGCAAAAAGGTGACTGTTGTGGGTCTAATCTTTGGGTTAGACGGAGTGGTTAAGCTGGTAGCAACTCGAGGCACATTGCATTGAGTTGCGTGGTAAGGGAGTTAAAAGGGGCCCCTATTGTGGGGTCCGGGGGCCGCGGAAGCGGCCCCTGGCTGGGGGGTCCCAGGGGGGCCAGCGGCCCCCCTGGCGGGGGTCCGGGGGCAGCGCCCCCGGCCCGATGGTAAAGGGAATATTCCCTGGAATATTCCCTGGCCGACTAGTGGAGGCTCATATGGTAGGTCGGTCAGCAGGCCGACCTAACGACCTTCGCGGGCTATAAAAGCTAAACCCCTTCGCAGCCATCTTACACTCATCTTTCACCCAGTCAGAGTTGTTGTTCCAGCTAGCCTTAAGCTCTTCGCCTATCTTCTGTCTAGATCGCCATCTAAGCTTCACTCAGTGGAAGCGCACGGGTGGACAGAGCCATCCTTGTATCAGTTGTTTGGAGTTAAAGAATTTTACTGATTCTCCTCTTATCTGTTGTGTACTCTCTATCTCTTTCTCAGATTCTGTTCGCTGCGCCGTGTAATATTTTACATGGTATCAGAGCCCAGGGGGCTCTAGAGATCGGAGAGCGTGCAAGAGGCAAAGGCTTCAACAGCAAAGAGAAACGATGTCGACTCCGGGAAGCAGTTCTGGCGCATCAGGAAGCGGTGCAGGAGGTGGTGCTGCTGTACCGGCTATTCAAACACTGAGGATTCGTCCACCAACCTTCAGCGAAGGCAAGTTAGATGGTACAAACTACACCTTGTGGAAGTTCAAAATTACTACTATCCTTGATTCTTATGAGCTTCTGGAGACTGTGCTGGGGACTGACGCAGAACCACAGCCTACCCCCGACCCATCAAATCCTAGTGTGATGATTCCTCCGAATGCAGATCTTCTACGAGCTTGGAAACGAAGGAATGCAGATGCATTGTGTGCCTTAGTTACAAGCTGTTCTGACAGTGTTTTGACTCTGATTCAGCATACAACCAAAGCGTCAGAGGCTTGGAATGTACTAAGGAGTCAGTATGAAACACGAAACCAAACAAGGATTCAAAACTTGGAGAATCAACTAGCAGCGGAGAAGTTTGCTGAAGGAGAGACGGTTGAAGCATTCATCACTCGGATTAAGAATCTGCGCGACCAGATGGCTGGCGCTGGGATACAAAAGACTAGCGAAGAGCTAGCTCGGAGGTGTCTTCGGATTTGTCCACAAAAGTTTGATGGACTAGTAACTGCCCTTAATACTCAGGTGAGACCTCAAGCTTTGACTTTTGAGGAGTTTTGTGCATTATTAATGGAGGAGGAGTTGAGGCTGAAAGCCCGAGAAGGAAGCAACAATGGAGATGCTGCATTCTCTGCCAATGCAAAAGGCAAAGGTGTTTCCTCCACCAAAAATGATGGTGACAAAAAGAAAAAGGGCGGCAAGAAGAAGTTTCAAGGAGAGTGCTTCTACTGTAAGAAGAAAGGACATGCAATTGCAGATTGTCGTGTCAAGAAGGCAGATGAAAAGAATGGTACCCTTAAAACTAAAGGGAAAGAGACAGCCAATACGGCTGAAGCAGAGTTGGAATTATTCATGGCGACCATTGAGGAAGTGTGCTCCTCGGCGCAAGAAGAATCTACCACTGACTCTTGGGTGTTGGATAGTGGGGCCTCCCGTCACATGACCAACAAGAAAGGTCTATACAGTTCTATGCAGCCTCTACAAGAATCCATCACTGTGACGGTTGGAAATGATGCTAAATGCCCTGCTGCGGGCACAGGTACTATTTCTTTTGTTGCTGCAAATGGTGAAGTCAAAAAGCTTTCAAATGTGTTGTATGTTCCCGAAATCAGAAGAAATCTCTTATCAGTTGCTGCCATAACTGATCTTGGTCATGAAGTGAGGTTCAAGAAGACAGGTGCAGAAATTATTGATAGTGCTGGCACAATTGTTGGCAAAGGAGAAAGGAGGAACAACCTGTATGAGCTAAGTGCTCTTACAGCCACCGCTGGAGTGGGCACAAGTAAGCTTTGGCATGAAAGGTTTGGACACATCGGATTTGCAGTATTGAAGGAGATGCAAAAGCAAGGTATGGTTGCTCACCTACCTACAATAACTGAATTGAAGGAACCATGTGAAGCTTGTATGATGGGCAAGCAACAGAGAAAGGCATTTCCACAAGAAAGCAAGAATAGAGCACATGCTCCTCTAGAGTTGGTGCATGCTGACTTGTGTGGTAAGATGCCTACACAGGCCTTGGGGGGATCTTCTTATTTTATGTTGATTGTCGACGACTACAGTAGGAAGATGTGGGTGTACTTCCTTCGTGATAAGGCTCAAGCTTTTGGTAAGTTTAAAGAATGGCTAATACTTGTTGAGAATGAAACAGGGAAAAGTGTGAAGAAATTTAGAACAGATGGTGGTGGTGAGTTCAACTCAAAGGAGTTTGAAGGCTTTTGCAAGAGCAAAGGTATCAAGCGTCAATTGACAACGCCTCACACACCTCAGCAGAATGGTGTTGTGGAACGCAGGAATCGTACCATTGTGGAGATGGCAAGATGCATGCTAAAGGGCAAGGGATTGCCTAACCATTTTTGGGCTGAAGCTGTTAATACTGCAGTCTACATTCTAAATCGGAGCTACACAAAGGCTCTCAAGGGAAAAACACCTCATGAGGCTTACACTGGTAAGAAACCATCTGTTTCACATTTCAGAATTTTTGGATGTGAATGTTATGCACATGTTCCAGATGAGAAGAGAAACAAGTTACAACCAAAAAGCAGAAAATGTATCTTCTTGGGTTATAGTGATGAGCAGAAGGCTTACAAGTTATATGACCAAGAGGCAAAGAAGATCATCGCGAGCCGTGATGTGGTGTTCAAGGAGGAGCCGCATACAGTGGAGGAGGAGAAGGCAAGGTCTTCCACTTTATCATCAAGCGAAGAAGTAGTCCACTATGAACCTGTCCCGAGAGCTATCCCTATCCTTAAGGAGGAGGAAGCATCATCTTCAGATGATGAGGAAAAAGTTCACCAACCTGACATCACCCCACCGGAAAAGCCATTGCCGCGCTGGGTGAAGCAGCTCTATGACCACAATAATCCTATGCCTGCATCTGTTGAGGAGAAGGCAGACGGACCAAGGAGGTCTCAGAGAATAGAGGAGCAAAGGAGGGCTTCTGCTCACATAGTCAACATGGCCTTGATGGTTGAGATTATGAGAGAAGTAAAGGAGCCAACTGACTTAGAAGAAGCACTTGCAGATCCATCATGGAAGGCTGCTATGCAGGCGGAGTATGACAGCATAATGAAGAATGACACTTGGGAGCTAGTGGATCGGCCAGCAAAGCGGAAGATTATTGGCACCAAGTGGATCTGGAAGGTAAAGTACAAGGCTGATGGTACCTTAGAAAAGTACAAAGCTAGACTGGTTGCCCAAGGATTTTCACAAGTTGAAGGGTTTGATTTTCAAGAGTCATTTGCCCCAACTGCCAGAATGACCACTATTCGCACGGTACTTGCAGTGGCTGCCCACAAGAAGTGGCCAGTGTACCAAATGGATGTTAAGTCAGCGTTCTTAAATGGTGACCTCAAGGAGGAGGTGTACGTGGCTCAGCCACCAGGGTTTGAGGCCCCCCATTCTGAGAACAAAGTGTGTAAACTGAAGAAGGCATTGTATGGGCTGAAACAAGCCCCCAGAGCATGGTACCAGCGGATAGATAGGTTCTTTTTAAATCTAAACTTCAAAAGATGTGCCTCAGATGCTAACTTGTATGTTTACAGGGATGGTAAAAAGTCTGCAGTGATTGTCCTATATGTGGACGACCTTCTTATTACAGGTGACTATGAAGATATGATCAACCAAACTCGAAAGGCTTTGAGTTTTGAGTTTGAAATGACAGACTTGGGCTTGCTGCACTATTGTTTGGGGATTGAAGTCTGGCAAGAGCCAGGAAAGATCTTCATCTCTCAGAAGAAGTATGCATGGGAGATCTTGAAGGCATTTGGCATGACCGAGTGCAAGGAGATAGCTACACCTATGGAGGTGAATGTAAAGTTATCCGTTGAGGATACATCAGCACTAGCAGACATTGGGAGGTATAGGAGGTTGGTCGGCAGTCTAATCTACTTGTGTAACACCAGACCAGATATCAGTTTTGCTGTTGGTGTTTTGAGCAGGTTCTCAAACAAACCTCATGAGAGTCATTGGAAGGCTGGGATGCGGGTGCTCAGATACTTGAAGAAAACTCTTGACTATGGTATCACATACAGTTTCGGAACTTCTCTTGTGGGGAACTGTGACTCAGATTGGGCAGGAGACATTGATTCCAGGAAGTCAGTTTCTGGTTATTGTTTCTCTTTGGGTTCAGGAATTTTCTCTTGGATTAGTAAGAAGCAACCAACAGTGGCATTGTCTTCTACCGAAGCAGAGTACAAGGCAGCTTGTTTTGCTGCATGTGAGGCCGTATGGTTGAGAAGGATTCTATGGCATATGGGAGTGCAGGATGAAGAACCAACTGTGCTGAGATGTGACAATCAGAGTTGCATCGCCATTGCCAAAAATCCAGTGTTTCATGCACGCACCAAACATATAGAGATCCAGTATCACTATGTGCGTGATTTGATGGAGGATGGGATAGTGGAATTGGTCTACTGTCCAACAGAGGAGAATGGAGCAGATATCTTCACCAAAGCACTTACGAAGGATCTGCTTCAAGTTCATCTTCAGAGACTCGGCATTGGGCCGAGGAGATAGTTCACCTATGGGTGGACATTGAGGGGGGGTGTTAGATATGATCAATGCCCCACCCTCATTAGGTGCTACCAATGATCCATGGTGCTCAAAGTTGTAAGGCCCCCATTATGAGGAGAAGCCAAATGTGAGCCCGGACATTGGTTGAGTCCTGACTTGTATATCAGATGAGGTATATGTGACCGGATGGCAAAAAGGTGACTGTTGTGGGTCTAATCTTTGGGTTAGACGGAGTGGTTAAGCTGGTAGCAACTCGAGGCACATTGCATTGAGTTGCGTGGTAAGGGAGTTAAAAGGGGCCCCTATTGTGGGGTCCGGGGGCCGCGGAAGCGGCCCCTGGCTGGGGGGTCCCAGGGGGGCCAGCGGCCCCCCTGGCGGGGGTCCGGGGGCAGCGCCCCCGGCCCGATGGTAAAGGGAATATTCCCTGGAATATTCCCTGGCCGACTAGTGGAGGCTCATATGGTAGGTCGGTCAGCAGGCCGACCTAACGACCTTCGCGGGCTATAAAAGCTAAACCCCTTCGCAGCCATCTTACACTCATCTTTCACCCAGTCAGAGTTGTTGTTCCAGCTAGCCTTAAGCTCTTCGCCTATCTTCTGTCTAGATCGCCATCTAAGCTTCACTCAGTGGAAGCGCACGGGTGGACAGAGCCATCCTTGTATCAGTTGTTTGGAGTTAAAGAATTTTACTGATTCTCCTCTTATCTGTTGTGTACTCTCTATCTCTTTCTCAGATTCTGTTCGCTGCGCCGTGTAATATTTTACATATAATCGGTCGATCAATGAAGTGAGACCATGCCTCTCTACATATCGAGTCTCAAGGCTAGTCGAATCGTGATTTGTAATGGAGTGCTACAAAGAAAACAAAATCCTAATTGTTAGAAACATGATTGTCAGTACAAAGAATATTTCAAAAAAATAAACAAGCAAAACAAAAGAAAAACTTACAAAGTCCTCCAAATATGTCCTGTGGCCGCCACTCCCAAGATGATGGACCACTCTGGCCTCGAGTCATGCCCTCGCCGCCTCGCGCTGCTGACTCCAACGTCCTGGAGAATCTGTAGCCTCCTCCCTCAGTTGGCGCTAATCGTCTGCATCTAACCACTTGAGCTTTGGAGCCCCACTCTTGATTGCCTTGCATGTGTCGGATCGTCTATGTGACATGTATACACACATGCAATCCATCATCCAGCCCGTAGAGAATCTATCTACTGAGGCTAGCACTGAAAACTCCTCGTGCAAGGATGCTACTATGTAGTCCTTGCTCCCCTCCGGTATGTTCTTCCAATGATCCAAGATGTTATGCCAAAAAACTTGTTGGCAAAACTCTCTCATGCGAACCATCACCCTCCTCCCATCATCATTCATGATGATGGCTCCTAACCTACTATCGACTAGATATCCATAATCCCCTGGAGTCTGCCTAAGATGGGTCCTCTCCCATCTACGTCCACGCTCCTGGGCATATCCAGGAGACCCCTGTGCATCCGGTGTACCGACCGGGGTAATATCTCTCAGAGTGCCATCCATAGGGGTGCCACCTACTGCTGACGGTTGAGCAAAAGCCGGAGTAACTGGAGTAGAGTCCCCACAGGTGTGACAAATCCCTGAGGTGACGCAGCTCCAGCTGAACGATGAGACGGAGATACCGCATCCGTGCCTCCACAGCATCCACTTAAGCCTGAGCCACGCTCCCTGGAAGGGCCACGAGAGCAAGGAGTCGCACATCTATCCCGTGTCGACCACGGGCTCACTGCCTCTGTATCTCTGCAACATCCCCCTAATCTTGATGCACTCCCTCCCTCTGGCCCAAGTCGTGAGTGTCGAGCTCATTTGCTCGAAGCCGAAGCATCCGATAGCACTGAAGTAGATCTAGCAGAGCGCCCTGACGAAGACCGAGACAACTCCTGGTCTGCCATCTCTCTGAATCTCGCGATCTGGTCTAGAGACATGCGTGTGAAGATGTCCTGTAACTCCTCATCGCTCATCCCTCGACTCATCCTGAAAATGTCACCTGCACAGACAAAAATGATGTTAGAATAGTCAAATTTAAATCATACAAAGCACAGTAATATAAATTATTTTAGAAAAATCTCACTTAAAATGCATATCTTATGTACCCTTATAAGCGATTGGTCAACGAATGAGTAAGTTGATGCTCCAAGTATGAAGTATCCTATGGTCCCATGTTAATCTCCTGACATAACTCCGCATACACTGGAAGGTCGATAGACATGTCACCACAAAAGAATGAGTCCACCTCGTTCTCAAAGAATTCTTGGACTCCTATATTTCCATCATTGTTAGCCGATGCTGGCTCCAAGCTTTCGACAGCCTCCACCCCTTGCAATATTGACCCCTCTATTTGCATATTATCTTCATCTATGCTCGGAACATCACTTTGATCATATACTCTCGCACTTCGGGGAGTTGAAGGTATAACATATCACCATCAAGGTTGTCGGGGGTTTGGATAGAAGATTACATGTTCACAAATACGTACAAGAGAGTTCAAACCATTGTGACATAAACCATGTCGTAATACAATTAGTAAGCAAATGAGTCCATGCACCTGTTCACAATGGGCCGGCAATACAAAGGTGTCATGTAAATCCTTCCATTTTTTTTCGAAATCTATTTCGAGAAATCCAGATGGACCTCATCGAACTGTTGCTCCAGCTCCTCCAAGTACCACTTTGAACCACTGCGCATCGAATAGTATCATGGAGAAGCTACAGTAATCCACTGTAACAATACTTTGCAAGTTCCCAAAATACTCCATCTCATCCACAACCGTGTTTGGATCTATTGCTCGTCGCCGACTCTCTTGCTCGAACCTTCCCATGATACCATAGTCTATTATGGAGCGCATTTTGTCAATACGCTCCACACGAAAATGCCATCCGTGCGACCACGCTACACTATATATTTTGTACTGTACATTGAAACACTCAAATTAGATGTCGCATATAAAATTAGATACGACATATTCTAAACCCCTCATTACCTTTAGACTACATCCCCTCGAGAATTCCCACTCCTCCATTGAGACCTCTGTCCCTTCGCGAGACGCTGCAATCAAAGCTCCATGCAACCATCGCGTTGACATGAACCGCGGCATCTCCTCCATGCCTTCGGGATATCGAATCGGTCAATGATGCATACTACGTCGGAATTCAGCTCGCGCTTCCTCTCGATCTTGCCTAGCGATCTGGTACTTGGCGAGCCACATCTCCATAGAGGCATGGTGCAACATACAAAAGCGATTCACCTTCTCTTCCATTGAGGCATCCATTCTTTTTTCTACCCCATTTCCAACCACCACATCTCCAATCAATCTATCATCGTCCTTCAGCGACAATAGCATTTCATTGTCTGGTTCCACCGTTGGTAGCCATTGTGAAATATGCACTAGCACCTCAGACACCAACCAACCTTCAGCCATGCTACCTTTTGGCCGAGCTCGTTGTCGCATAAAGTGTTTCAGGGTTTTCATGAAGCACTCCAAGAAAAACATCCATCGCGTATGGACAGGTCCAGCAATCTCCACTTCATTTACAAGATGCACAAGAAGGTGGATTTATATCGTGAGCATGCTGGTGGGCAGGTATTTCTCAAAGAGATAGACCGTCTCCACTGCTCCCCGCTTTGGGATAATTGATCGTCTTTAGAAAATGCGGACCTGAGAGAACGCATCATACCCGTCGGAGTGCGGATAGACTTGTTTACTTGCTTCACAATGTGCTCTTGTTTCGTGGACAAAACCCAAGGAGCGCGAGGAAGCTGCACGCAACCATTAGCACTCGACTACGGCCAACAAAGCGCCTCCATCTTACCTACCTCCTTCAAATCCATTCGTGCCCTTATAGTGTCTCTCTTTCCTATGATGTGGTCCCATAACAAGCTGCCCACATTCTTGAAAATATACATGGGATCCAACAAGTGGTTGACCTGTAAGTGGGTCAAATATGGCAACTCGTAGAAAACTGAGAACCGCCTCATTCCATTTGGATGTGATTCCGCATGGATCATTTTCAGCTCGTAGAAAACTGAGAACTGCCACATTTCTTTTTTATGTGATTTCGCATGGATCATTTTCAGCTCATACCAGCTTGCGGTGTTCATACATGTTGGAGGTCGTCCAATGAAACCTTCCATGAGTTCATGATCCTCTGGCAAGAAAGCAGCATGTCCTTGATATACCATCTTCTTCATGGTTCGTGACCTTCGGGAGTCTAACTGTGGCCCGCACAATGGACATGCATGATAACCTGAGGTAACCAGACATGTTCCAACACCACGACCTAGTGAATACTTGCTTGAACGAGATAAAATATAGATATTACCAGTGAGAACGGAGGCCTGCTTACCTGAGCACTCTCTGAATCCCGGAAAGTCATGCATCGTTCACATGAGAATGGCTCGAATATTGGCTGACCGTCGACCATCGTGCCTGCTCATATCTTGCACGGTGACCCTCTCCTCCCACAAAATCTTAAGCTCATCGACTAATGGACGAAGATACACGTCCATATTTTTGACTTTGTAGCGGCCGAAGACGAGCAAGCTAAGGATGAGATGTCATTTCTTCATAGAAAGCCATGGAGGGATATTGTAGTTGACAAGGACTATAGGCCACACACTGTAAGAAGTTGAGCGTAGACCGAATGGGTTCACGCCATCCATTGCAAGACCGAGGCGAAGATTCCTTGGCTCTCGGGCAAAGCCTGGGAAGGTAGAGTCAATGTGGCTCCATGCGCGTGAATCCGTTGATATTCGTTGAACTCCATCCGTGGACCTATTCTACGCATGCCACGTTGTCAAGCTCACCATGCCGGACGTATGAAACATGTGGTTATGCGGAGGATAAGCAGAAAGTGTCTGAGAACTTTTTGAGGGATGGTTTGCCCTTGCAAGTCCTGTCGATATCTTTGAGCACCACACTTTGGACATGTCTCTATAGTCTCGTATTCTCCTCGAAACAGTATGCAATCGTTGATACATGCATGGATGTTATTGTAGTCCATGCCAAGCTTCCATAAAACATGCCGTGCATCATCACAAGACTCAAGCATGGTATTTGTAGGTGGTAATATATGATATTTCAATAACCTGAAAAAAATCATAAAACACCTTGAAAAAGCACAAATGTTTGTAATAATAGTGCCAAAAAATAAAATCAATAAAGCATATGTACAAGGCACCTAAACAACTCGATCACACTCGTATCGCTCCACCCGTATTTTGCTTGCACACTTAAGAGTGCAAGTAGTGTCTTCAGCCGAGATACTCGGCACCCATCATATAATGGTATGGATGCTTCCTCTCTAAGCGGATCAGAAGTCTTGACATCCATGGGAATCAATGCATCGATCATTGCCTCCATCTCAGGCTCCAAGATTGTAGGTAGGTCTGGAAGGTTGCCTGTCTCCTCTGGCATTGACGGTATAGATTGGCCTTGCCGAGTGGTGGATTGGCTCCTGCACTCCATCCATCGCACGCCCACGTACTCTTCTAATTGGCCACAAAGGGTGCACTCCCCCTTGGGATGAGACATCACCTCCCTAGATAGAAAATTTGCCAATGAGACCCAATCTTATTGTATATGGTATTCAATTAGCTTGTGAGTACAATGCATGATTGATATTAACTTCAAATTACCGTTTGTTGAAAATCCGCAATCACCTAATCAATGATCTCAGATTGAAACTCGCCAAATCGTCATACTTGTTCTATAAACAATCGGCATTTTCGTCTAATTGCCAGCTTGCATTGAGAGCAAGGACATGGGACACTCTGATTAAGATACGCCTCACGATCTTGAACAACATGACCTTCTTTGTTTTTCATTTTGTCTACGTTACAACAAACAATTTGTTTTTGTTGTCATTCTTTTCTTTTCTTAGATTGTTATCCTCTCCTTCCATCTCTCTCTTTTTCTATGACCTAGCATATAGTATCATAGAACACTAGTATTTAGTACCTAGTACTCAGTACCTAGCATATGATATTTTAGTTTCTCTCTTCCTCTCCCTCTCTCATTTCCTCTCCCTCCCTTGCCCTCACCCTCTCTTTCTCTCTTTCCCTATTAGGTTTAATGATTTTTCTCTTTTTCTCTCTCATTTCCTTTTCTCTCTTCTCTCCCTCCCTCTCTCTTTTTCTCTCTCCTCTCTCTCTCATTCCTCTCCCTCCCTCGCCCTCTCTCATTTCTTTTTCTCTCTCCTCTCTCTCTCATTCCTTTTTCTCTCTCCTCTCCCTCTCATTTTCTCTCCCTCCCTCGCCCTCACCCTCTCTTTCTCTTTCCCTATTAAGTTTAATGGTTTTTCTCTCTCCTCTCTCTCTCATTTTTTTCTCTCTCCTCTCCCTCTCTCATTTCGTTTTCTCTCTTCCTCTCCCTCTCTCATTTCCTCTCCCTCCCTTGCCCTCACCCTCTCTTTCTCTCTTTCCCTATTAGGTTTAATGATTTTTCTCTCTTTTTCTCTCTCCTCTCTCTCTCATTTTTTTCTCTCTTCTCTCCCTCTCTCATTTACCTTTCTCTCTTTCTCTCCCTCTCTCATTTCCTGTCCCTTCCTCACCCTGACCCTCTCTTTTTCTCTTTCTCTATTAGATTTAATAATTTTTTCTCTTTCTCTCTCCTCTCCCTCTCTCATTTTTTTCTCTCTCCTCTCCCTCTCTCATTTCCCTTTCTTTCTTTCTCTCCCTCTCTCATTTCCTCTCCCTCCCTCACCCTGACTCTCTCTTTCTCTATTTTTCCATTAGGTTTAATGATCTTTCTCTTTTTCTCTCTCATTTATTTTTCTCTCTCCTCTCCCTCTCTCATTTCCTTTTCTCTCTTCCTCTCCCTCTCTCATTTCCTCTCCCTCCCTCGCCCTCACCCTCACCCACACCCTCTCTTTCTCTATTTGCCTATTATGTTTAACATCTTATCTCTTTTTCTCTCTCCTCTCATTCTCTCTTTTTTTCTCTCTTATCTCCCTCTCTCATTTCCTTTTGCTCTCTTCCTCTCCTTCTCTCATTTCTTCTCCCTCCCTCTCCCTCTCTCATTTCCCTATTATGTTTTCGTCTCCCCCCTCTCGCTCTCCCTCTCTCATTCCCTCTCCCTCTCCTATTTCCTGCCTCTCCCTCTCTTTAATTTCCCTCTCTTTCTCCCTCTCCCTCTCCCTCTCTCATTATATACAAATTATATAAAGAATAAATAAATAAGAGAGAGAATACACTCTCCCTTCCTCTCCTTCTCTCATTTCATCCCCCTTCCTCTTCCATTTCCTCCCTCTCCCTCTCCCTCTCCCTCTCTCTCTCTCCCTTCCTCCCCCTCCCTCTCCCTCTCCCTCTCTTTCTGTCTCATTTTCTCTCCCTCTCTCAATATATATACACAAATCATATAAGCAAAAGTAAAAGAGAGAGAGAATGCACTCTCCCTCCCTCTCCCTCTCTCATTTCCTCCCCATCCCTCTCCCTCTCCCTCTCTTTCTCTTTCTCTCCCTCTCTCATTTCCTGCCCCCTCCCTCTCCCTCTCCCTCTCTTTCTCTTTCTCTTTCTCTCTCTCTCCCTCTCTCATTTCCTCTCTCTCTTCCTCCCTCTCCCTCTCTCATTTCCTCCCCCTCCCTCTCCCATTTCCTCCCTCTCCCTCTCTTTAATTTCCCTCTCTTTCTCCCTCTCTCTCTCCCTCATTTATTCTCCCTCTCTCATTATATACAAATTATACAATAAATAAATAAATAAGAGAGAGAATACATTCTCCCTCCCTCTCGTTCTCTCATTTCATCCCCCTCCCTCTTCCATTTCCTCCCTCTCCCTCTCTCTCCCAATTTCCTCCCTCTCCCTCTCCCTCTCTTTCTCTTTCATTTCCTCTCCCTCTCTCAATATATATACACAAATTATATAAGCAAAAGTAAAAGAGAGAGAGAGAGAGAATGCACTCTCCCTCCCTCTCCCTCTCCCTCTCTCTCCCTCTCTTTCTCTTTCTCTCCCTCTCTCATTTCCTCCCCCTCCCTCTCCCTCTTTCTCTTTCTCTTTCTCTTTCTCTCCCTCCCTCTCCCTCTCCCTCTCTCTCATTTCCTCTCCTAAACAAGCAAAAGAAGGAGAGAATTAAACCCTTAACAAGCAAAAGAAGGAGATAATGGACTCACCAAAGAGATATGGTGAGGGTTTGGCGGCTCCTCTTTGCAATGAAGGCTCCTCCTCTCCTTCGCGAATGGCGGCGGTGGCGGCAAGCCTTCTTCCTCTCCCTCTCTCACCCTATGCAAGATGGTCGCTCTCTCTCTCTCTCTCTCTCTCGCTCTCCCCCTCGAAATGTTTGACGAAAATGCGTGAAATGAACCGCCTCAAGTTTCGGCTTTTTTTTTTCCCTATGGGGCATCGCTATTTGTGTCGCATTTAGCGACACCACTATTCCTGCATCGCTACCCGCCGTCGCTATACATTACAATCCTTGTAGTCTCACCTGGCAATGCAATGGCTCTTCTTGGCCAAAGCCTCAGAATATCATCAAAGGCTCTAGCGCATTCTTTAACAAAAGGATAGGAATCTTGCCTAATCTGCATCAGTTGCCCTAAAACTTGGGTCATAGGCACCTTCTTCTCATATTCATCTAAATATCGATCACTCAACTCCTCAAAGGATATTTGAGAATATGAGCATCTAATGAATATCATTGTACCCACTCGCAAGGTAAGTTAGGCTGTATTCTCGTAAATGCACCATCGGATCCTCATTAACCAGCCCATGAAACACTAGGAGATCCCTATAAGGAGGAGGGCATTTAGTCCTTTCCTTCGGGATCAGCACTGGGCCATTAAAATCCTCGTAATCATGGCCTAACCCTAGTGTCTTAGAGTCTCCAACCTCTTCCATTTCCACCTTTACTGGTGTAGGGAGGTTAATATTATCCTTAATGTCCCTTTCTGCAAACTCATAAAGTGGTCTAGGGAGACCTATAGCTCTTAGCATTTATAACAAGGTCTTATCTCCTCTAAGTGATAATAATCCCTACAGGAAAAATCTAAACAGTCATAGCTAAGATTCACTACGTAAACCTATCAGATTTTGTCTAAAACTCCACCTTCCTCTCGTACAAGAACTTCCTTGTACCACATCTCTTGGCTAGACTGCAAGGACACGGCCTCCAAAGACAACAACTATGAACACCCATCTGCATGAAATTAATGTAAAAATATGGTAGTTGTGTATCAGATGTATACAATGTTGTTGAAAATTTTTGCAATATGTGACATGTTTTTAGGTGTTGTCACCACATGTTGTTATGAGAAACTTGCCCGTAGAGCAAGGTCTAGACAAGTTGATAGGATATCTTAGTATTAATTTAAGGGATGAGGGATTTCACCAGTTATGCTACCTCCTACCTCCCAAGGATTAAATTACTTATGAAGAACACACAACATCATGATTGTGATTATTGTCTATTTATTGAGACTGCAAAAAGTCAATTTAGCAAGAAGGTTGCTGGAACTCGACACTTTTTGGGTTTGGATCCACAGTGGTTTTCAACATATGCAATAGGACTGGGAACAATGGAGTTCAATATCACAATCGGAGTATTTGTTGGCTTTGACACTCTACTGTCCAACATAACACTAACTCCATCAGATATTATTGCTACAACTGAAGACAGAACAGTAATTGCGAGGCTACATGGAGATCTTGTGTTCTATACACAATTTCCAGTTTTTCCAAGTGTGTACCTGTCAAAACCAGTTAATTACGTGAGACGACTTTTGAATGGATCAAAATGGCTTTTGATTGATAAGCTAAAATATTCCTTCAATGGGCAATTGTGTGATCACATTGGAACATTATACTATGCATTTTGTGATCAGTTAAATCAATGTACATAAGCCTTCAACTGTTTAAGATTTCAAATTCAAGACTATATAGAGGAGGATTATGAAAGAGTGTTAAAGGGACTAAAACCTCATTATGCAGTGACACAGTATGGTGTAGAGTTTGGTTTCAAGGATGAAGGTGCTTTTACACGTTTACTTCTACCTTTTTAAGATGTCACAAAATTCGTTATCACATTGGAACTCAATGCAGATGATGTCAAATTTATTATAAATAGGAGTCCAGGTAAAATCATATCAATGGTCTCGTCAAAATTTGAAGCACTCTCACGAGATGGAATTGCAAAGGTGGTGGTGTCTAACGTTGGGGAGCTTGTAGCTGCTTTTTATCTAGGTATGAATTGTTCAATTGGAATAAGGGCTTCCCCAAAGTTGATACTTAGCTTACAACCTAACAAACCATAAACTTATGAGTTTGCTTTAACCACCACAAGTGATAAAGTTAGTTCAATAGAATGTGTAGCTAGGTTAAAGGACTCAGGGGGTGAATTTTTGGACAAGGTATCAACAATGGTCAGGGTTACAACAACAACATACATCAATGTATCAAAGTTTGCAAATAAGGACATAGATCCAATAGAGAGTACAAGCTTTATATCAAGTATATTGTCATCAATAACAAGCTTTCTTACAAGTGCTTTCAATGGTATTGCAAGCTTGGGGGAGCGTCATTATTTCTTTGGAAATGTCATGAGAGGAGGGAAAAGAAAAAAAAAGGATATTAAGTGTGAGAGAGTAGTTGGAGAAAAAAACCATCGTGAGAAACGGAGTGCGCCTATTAGAGAGAGAGAGAGAGAGATTCGCCTCCTCCCTCCCTCCTCCCGCCCCTCTCTTGTCATCTCATCTCATCTTCAAAGAGGCGCGCCGTGCACGCATCAGAATTTCACAAATATATCTATCTCGCAGCACCTTCCTTCTCCCGCCTTTCTCGAATCCGCTGTGCTTATCATTCATTCATCTTTCATAATAACTAATCATCGGTTGGCCGTTGGCGTGTATCTCTATATCCTGCTCCTCCTCTCTAGACCCCCTTTCCAGAAAGCCTACCAATGGCTCTGGACAAGTGCTCACCCTTCAAAGTCTTGACATCTTTGATCTCAAATGACTCAATGTACAAATCATCAAGCTGCAACAAAGCAATCGCATTTGCCACATCAAAGCCAAGCATGAAAGCATGCATAAAATCTACACATTTCTGAAGAGCACTAGCATCTGGTGTGTCCTTTCTGGTCTTCAGTTCCACTCTACGGACCTTCAAGTTCATGCGGATGTCGATCTTCATCTGCTCGTATACGGGTGTGTAGATTTCAATCCAGTGCTACTTCAAAGGGGTGTAGCGATGGGCAGGGACGACGACCTTGCGGAACTACAGCCGCCCTCCGCTCACCTCGTTGGCCATGGAATCTGGGCTTCCCCATGTCCACATCTTCTCCGCCTCTGTCTTCCGCTCTTGCGACGGCCATGGGCGTGTCTAATTGAACAGCCATAGGCTCTACGAGTTCTCTGTGGGGGCTGGTGAAGCAAGGGTGTGCTATGGTATAAAATTGATTTATGGAGCCATATTTGCACGGGGGATTAGGGTGCTCAAGTCATTCTTCTTATGTTGTGGGGGTTGTTCTTTTTGCGGATCAAAGGCGGATGGGAGATCCTTCTTGTGCTCTATGTAACATGGACTTTGAAGAATAAGTGTGGGAGTCATAGGCAGAAGAGCATATAGAGACTAAAGAGAGAGAAAAAGAAATAGTCGTGAGGAAGAGGATGCCATCTTTTTGAACGAATTGGAGAGAGGGAGAGATAGGAGGGCTTCAAGAGCACAATCAAAACAAAAAGATTGCAAAAGAATATAATTGGAGAGCAAAAACGGAGAATTGAAATCAATACTTTGTTATTGAAGATCATCGCCATATCCCTCTCTTGATGCTAAACTGGAGCTTCAATATACCTATCTAATCTAAAGTGATAAGATCTCTCAAGAGACGAGAAATGATGAGCTTGCGGTGCACAATGACTCGATAGTGGCCAGACGGAAAGAGGACACGGCTTCCAAAGACAACACGACAACCCACGGATTTTACAAGTATGCGCCTAAACCACTTAGCAAAAATAGAGGCTATAACATGAGTAAATCTTCAGTTTATTATTTTTAGAAAATGTTTTGAAACGTGTTTTCCTACGTTGAATGGTTATTTGTATTTATGTGGACCTATTTCTATTTTCTAAAAATAGAAAATAGTGAAAAATGCTTGAAAAAGGCTTAAAAATGTTACAAATAAATTTTTATAAAATTTTTGATTGAAAAAGTATAAGTTATGATATTTTTTCCATAAAGAAAATAATTTTTGAAATTAATTGAATTTTTTTCATAATGTTTAAAGACTATTCTGTATATTTAAAATTTTAAAAATAGTTATTTTTAAGAGAAAAGTAACAGTTTCTATATAAAAAATTGTATTTCTATCAACAAAAAATTATGCTACTCATGGAGAACTGAAAAGAAAATTTTTGATATGTCAATGGAGTTTTTTGTAAATTTAAGGAAAAGGGAAACAATTTAATTATATTGTCTTTAAAAGATGTTTACATTGAAAAACATGAAATAGCAAAGGACGAATTGTGCAAAACAAAGAAGGGAAACGTTTTAAAAGGGGAATCAAAGTTTATGAGTTTATCGCACGTTAGTTGATTTGTTTTCAAGGTTTGCTGATTAAAACAATACAAGGAAACATTTAAGAAGGAACTGAAACGAAGATATACTTATAGACTCTATTGAAGTTATGTTGTGAAACAATATTTCTAAAGTCGAATATAAAATTTCCTAGGAAAATAGAATAATTAAGTAACTTGTTTAAGAGAGTACTAGTTGGACTACTTATAGTAAAGGGTTATCATAAATATTTGGAAGGTTAGGCAAAGTTATTGCAGTTAGTGGTAAAAATCACCTATCTAGTGCAACAACTCTTAGGAGTTTGCTTGACAACTCAGTTAAAAGTGGCTTGGTCATTTGCTGGTTATTTTTTGGTGTGTTTGCCAGGAGCCAAGTGCACTTGAATGGGTGGTGAATCTCCCTAGTATACTCGAATCTTAAGCACAAGACAGAGAATTAGTAGAGAGTGGCAAATATTTTGGTTCGCAGTTAACGTTAGATGTTGAACAATTTTCCTCTTGGAGTTGGGGTATAATGAATGCGTGCAAGCCATTGTTCTCTTAGTGGCACATTTTGGGCTGATAGATGAAATTGAAATAAATACGATTACTGTGTCATACCACTATGATTGGTATTATCGCACAGCTTATCGAACGTTTAGAAGGACTGAGTGGAGTGATGTATTGCCTTGGATACATGTATCTAGAGCTATAAAATTTTCACTTGACACAAAAGACGTGAGAGAGGTAGCTGAAATTTTAGGTTAATTCCTGAGCAGAAGGAGAAACTACCATATGGAGAAGAAGATCCAGAATTTCTGACTATTTTCAAATTATTGAGCACATACACGACCACAAAAACCCTAACTTTGTAGCTCTTGGGGAAAACGTATGAGTCACAAGAAATTTGAGGAGAATGACATTAGTGGGTAATAAATTAGTGGTGGATGAGTTCTAAAGAGAGGCGGAGACAACAAGCGGAAGCTTGAGACCAACGTGCGAGGGAACGAGCCGCTCGACAGGAGGCTTGGCTACTAGAGAGGTTAGAAAAGGTGAATGCTTTGCTGAATTTGGGAATAGACATTGCGTCAAGCTCAAACATGGAGCTTCTAGGTCCTAACATACCATTTGATAGAACCCCATCACAAGCAAGTGAAGAAGATTCCTATCAATGGGACCGGGCAGTTTCAGGTACTAGTAGTCCCACTAGAGAGAGAAGTAGACAAAGTAGCGAAAGTATAAAAAGTGAAGCTAATGCCATAGTAGGAAGTAACGAACCATCCATTGATTGGGATTTAGAGTCAGATTTTGGATTTTGCCAATTATTTAGAGAGCCAATGGAGGTTTCGTGGCTAGAGCGAGTAGTAGATTTTGGATTATGGTTCTTATTTAGGACTCCTCGCCAAGGAGATTCATTTCAAGACATACATGATCTAGGGTTGAGATCCCTATTCAAGGAGTTTAAGGAAATCGCGTGGGTTGACTCTATTCAAGATTTCGGGCTAGGGTCATTATTTAAAGAGACAATGGCTCGTAGTCCCGTAAGATTAGCTGATTTTACTCATTTTGGGGGACTGTGGGACGAAGATCCTGATGCTCACATGCAAAGGTTCCAGGTGACTTGCGTAGCAAACGAGGTAGTGGATGATGATCAAAAGTTTCATATATTTCTAGCAACGCTAAAAGATGAAGCAGCTAGATGGTACGGTAACCGCGATGCTCAAAATAAAGGGAGCTATACTGCCTTGTCAAGAGCATTCTTAGAACAATTTCGACAACAAGGATTCCAAGATCGATTAGCTCTTCAATTGGATTATTTATCCCAAGGGGCAGCTGAAAGTGTCAAACATTACATTGAGCGTATGGAGACAATTATTCGAAAGATGAATCCAGCTCCTAACGACCCCACTCAAAAGCGTAAATTTATTGATGGGCTTAATCCTGAAGTTCATCAGCATGTTAGTTTACAACGGCCAGCCACACTAGCAAATGCTAAAACACATGCTAGATGGTGGGAAGAAGTGCAGCTTAGTCAACAACGACGGAGGGATCTATTCAAAGAACCTCAAATGGAATATCCAAGCTATCCGAGCACTTCAGGCGGGTTACCTAAGAATGTGTCTTATGTGACCGTTCCCTTGAATCCATCGGCAATTGCAAGTTCCAATGTATCGAGTGTACCTTTAAATCCGTACACTTCAATTCCAGCCTATATGATGCAGATAGGAATGCCCTCTATGCCTCAACCTTAGTCCCCTCTTGATAAAGCAAAAGTAGCAAATATTATTGCAAAATCTTTAGGAAAGTTGAAGGAGGAAATCATGGGTGCAGTATAAGCACCTTTGAAAGAAATTTATTCCGTAACAACACAAGGTTCTAATGTGCAATAGCCTTCAATTAGCTTGACCTTAAACCCACCTAGATCAAATATCTGGTGCGGTAAGTGTCATGGTTATGGCCATGTGGTTACTGAATGCCCAACGCCTTCAAGATTAATGCCTGATCATCCTCCATTTTGTACTTTTTGTCTAAAAACAGGCCATTTAGAAACAAATTGTTGGCACAAGATCGGCCAACAACAACAACAAAATCGTACAATGCAAACAAATTACAATTACATGGATCGCAATAATACTACTTATGAGATTGGGCGACCTAATCAACCTTTTAAGCCCCATGGATTGCCTACCCAAGGCATACCTCCAGTGCCACGAAACAATTATAATAGTGATGGAAATCGAGGAAGTAATTCTCCTTTTAGGAGAAACAATGGTAATTTTCGTAATTCAATGGGCCAGAGTGGACAACAAAGGCCTAGAGGACCAATAATTTGTTATTGATGCCAACAGGAAGATCATATAGCTACATACTGTCCAAATGCACAAAAAAATCAGGACTATACTCCTCTTTGTAGGAGGTGTAGCAATGAAGGGCATCATGAAGAGAATTGCCCTAAGCGAGAGGATAATAAAAATAACGATAAGGGTAAACAAATTTCTAATGAGCCCTCAACCTCATCTGCAAATTTAGTTGAAGTACAAACAACAAGGCAAGAGATTGGGTTTAGGTCTAAATTCATACCACGTAGGGTGACCTTTAAGGCTAACCCCATGATTGGTGTTGTTACTAGAGCGCAAAAGCAGCAACAAAAGGAGCATGGTCTAGAGGAAGGAAGTCCCCAATCAAAAGAAACCATTAAGGATAAATCTAAGGGCATAGATCCTAACATAGAGCTACCTGAATCGGATTCTCCTCAGCAGTCTTCAAACCATCCATTATTGCCCGTGCCTTTAGTAAATCCTAAGATTCAGTTGTGGATAGCTCCTTTTCTTGAACGACTCGTACCGCCAAAAGAAGGGAGTAAGGAGCAAGCAAAAACAATGAAACAGACCTATGATCTTTGGGCAGCATTGGAGGAAATAAACTTAACAATTAACCTGAGGTAGCTGCTTGAAGTAGCGCCTATATGTCGAAGGCAGCTTTATCATAAGCTAGTTCAACGTAGGAGGAAAAGGATGGAGACTAACGCTTCTAAAGTAATTGCAAATGCATCTAAAAGGAGAATGACTAAGGAAGTAAAAATAATAGATTTATTTGTGGATCCAGGAGCACCAGTTATAGACACTACCATCAATGGACATTTGCTGAGTGAAGTACAATTGGATGGTGGTTCAGCAGTCAATTTGAATATGCTATTAATTTTTCATCAAATAATGATTCTGATAGCGATATTACTCGCTGGTTGTCTACCTTGGAAGATACAACCCTAGATTGTTTAATGGTTTCAACAGAGGATAAATATCCTATGGATGTAATCCATGAATTTAATGATTTGAATGATTCATTTTTTAATGCATGTCCTGGATTTGGTAAAAATGAGGAAGACAGTGACCTTGGGGATGCATTTTATGCATATAACAGATTGGAAATCTTTTTCCCTAATGACTTAGAAGAGGAGGGGGAGATTGAGGCAAGAACATCATACTTAGATGAAGTTTCAGTAAGCTCTTCAATAACTATGGGGAAAGTCAATACTATTGAGAATGATCGTGACGAATCTGAGGAGAGTTTAGTTACAACATTTCCTTATGAGGTAGATATTCTGCCTTTTGGGTTCGAACAACTTCCAGTTGTTGCTAAAAGATCTTACTATCGTCAGCTACTAGAAAAGAAAGAAAGAGAGAGAAGAAAAAATAATAATTGCAAACCTTTACAACAACCGATATTACATGATGATAGAGATGACCCATCTTCAACTTTAAATAGATTTGCACAGACTTTTAATGAATGTTATGGTAGTTGTAATAGGATAATCAAAGATTTAAATGAGACTTTGGAAATAGAACGTGAGGTAGCAGTAACAGCTGTGAATGAAGCAATGAAGAAAATTGCGGAGTTACAAAAAGAAAAGTCAGAATTCCAATTTAGGGAGAGGCAATATCTAGAAGAAATTTCACTTCTAGAGATGTATTTAGAAGAGCAAGAATCTAAATTAAAAAATAATGTGTAACAAATGGAACAAATATCGCCTATTCTTAGGAAATGCTAAGTGGAATGTGGGCAAACATATGAATTTTATACAAAAAGTAAATCTCTGGCTACTTCTCGAATGGGATTGCAAGAGAAAAACTTCACTACCACTCCTTAGCTATATCATTCCCTTACGCGTTGTGTGAGCAGTAGGCAAAAGCCGTATCATTATTTTAAAGGGCAGCTAGGGAGATATCATAGAAGGCAATTGCAAGCAAGCAAAGCTCATCCGCCAAGTATATGTGAGGTAGTCTTACCGCATCCCAAAGAAAGAGTAATGGATTTTATTGTCTATGGGGATGGAGTTGAACCAGAGCTTCGATGGTTTGAACCTCTGGCACCTAAGAATTTTCTGGAGCTAAAACGGGTTATACACTATTTAGGGTGTCAGATCCAGGGTGAGGAAGATAAGGATTTACACTCATTAATTCTTAAGTTTAGCAATACTCAATGGTCTTGGGATTTGAATGACCAAGAATGTTTGGAAAAGAAAAATGGAATTTTATGGCGTTATCGTCGCACATTACATGCTCAATTTCCATGTGATCCAAAGCAGGTTTCACAGATAATAGGTTCTATAAATACCACGTTCACAATAAAGAATAATGGAAAGTTAAATTCCATCTCACATGGCTTGAGCAGAGGACAAGGAAGTTATACCAGTAAGCTATTTCCTAATATCTTGGATGTCAATATGATAGAAATGACTGAGGGTACTCGGGATAATTTGGCTATTGTTCCTTATAGGGCTTTACCCTTGGTACACTCTATGAATCCAAGGGAAGAATAACCAAAATCTAGTACAAGGCATAGTCTGCTTGAAAATGTATCAATGGAGATATCGGAAGATGTGCCTACGGTCAAGCCTCGAAAAATAGCCTCTTTGTTTATTGACGAGTCCGAAGTGGAAGTAGTTAAAATAGGAATGGCAGAAGGGAAATATTTAAATCTAGGAGCTCAATTGAAATTCCAAGATCGACAGAGGTTTGAAGAAGTATTACGAGCACATGTCGGGGAATTTGCTTGGTCTTATACGGACCTTAAAGGCATTAAAGTTGAACTTTGTCAACATTATATTGATCTAGAACTAGGCACAAAACCCGTCTATCAACGCCAACGACGAACAAATCCTATGTATGCAGAACGGGTAAAGCTGAGATTACTAAGCTTCTCGATGCGGGATTTATATATCATGTTGCATATAGTGAATGGGTATCTCCAATTGTAGTAGTACCCAAGAAGAATATCAAGAAAATCCGCATTTGTGTTGATTATAGAAAGCTTAATAGTAAGACAAGGAAAGATCATTTTCCTTTGCCATTTACAGATGAAGTACTTGATAAGGTTGCAGGCCATGAGCTATATTCTTTCATGGATGGGTTTACTGGTTACAACCAAGTGTTAATTCATCCTCAAGATCAATCCAAAACTACTTTTACTACTGAATGGGGTACATTTGCTTATAAAGTAATGCCTTTTGGCTTATGTAATGCACCTGCAACGTTTCAAAGAGTTATGATTGCAGCTTATCAAGATTTTTTTCGACAATGGATGGAAGTTTTTCTAGATGACTTTTGTGTCTATGGAACGGCAAAAGAAATGCCTGATCAATTAGCGCAAGTATTTGAACGTAGTGATGAAGTAGGTATATCGTTAAATCCTGATAAATGTGTTTTTGGAGTTCTAAAAGGAATATTGTTAGGGCATATCATTTCTAAAGAAGGCATTGCTATGGACCCCGCTAAAATTGCCAAGATTTCTACACTTCCTCCACCAACAACTCTTAAACAACTTCGAGGGTTTTTAGGACATCTAAATTATTATCGACGATTCATTTCTGATTTTGCAAAGGTGGCCTCACCTTTAACAAATTTGTTACGAAAGGATACTCCTTTTAATTGGGATGATACTTGCAAGAAAGCATTTGAATTTCTTAAGCAGAAGTTAATAGAAGGACCGGTATTAGCACCCCCGGATTGGATGAAGGAATTTTATATTCATGCTGATGCATCTATGAATGCCGTGGGAGCAGTTTTATGTCAAGCAAACGACAATAAGGTAGATCATCCGATCTATTACGCAAGCCGTAACCTAAGTGATGCGGAAAGAAATTATACTACCACTGAGAAAGAATGCTTATCAATGGTTTTTGCGGTGGAGAAATTTTGTCATTATTTATTAGGAAATAAATTTACTATTTATGTTGATCATGAAGCATTAAAGTATTTGCTTAATAAAGCAGAACTTTTAGGACGTGTAATTTGTTGGATGCTATTATTTCAAGAATTTATTTTCAAATAGTTACTCGTCCTGGTAGAGCTCATGTTCTAGCAAATCATCTGTCTCAATTATTAACATCAGATAAAGAGGAAGGTGTGGAAGATGATTTGCTAGATGCATCACTTTTTACGATAGAGACGCAAGTTCCATGGTATGCTGATATTGCAAATTTTCTTAGCACAGCTCGGTATCCACCCGGTGCTGATAAACGACGAAAGCGACAAATTCTAATGCAAGCACGCTCCTATGGATTATTAGGGGGCTATCTTTATAGATTTTTTCCAAGGGAAGGAATCTATCAGCGATGTGTAAGGGAAGATGAAGTCCCGATGGTTCTTAAGGCATTGCATGATGAGCCATGGGGTGGCCATTTTGCCGGTGAATTAACCGCAAGAAAGGTTTTATTAGCTGGGTATTGGTGGCCTACTTTATTTAAGGATGCTTATTATTATTGCCAGAAATGTGATGTATGTCAAAGGACTGGTCGTCCTTCTAAGAGTTTTGCTATACCTTTGACACCCATCTTGGCATTAGCATCTTTTGAGAAGTGGGGAATTGATTTTGTGGACCCAATTGATCCACCTACTAGATATCGTTCTAATCGTTATATCTTGGTTTGTACTAATTATATTACTAAGTGGGTGGAAGCGAAAGTGCTTAAGATAGATAAAGCCATTGAGGTGGCTAAGTTTATGTATGAGAATATCATTACCCGTTTTGTGTGCCCATTGGAATTAGTAAATGATAGAGGTTCCCATTTCTTGAATGGTCTAATTAGTGAGTTAACAGAACTATATCAAGTTAAGCGTCGCAAATCAATGCCTTATTATCCAAGGGCTAATGGCCAAGTCGAAGTAACTAATAGAATTATTTGTGGAATTTTAACTAAAACGGTTGCTTCTCATAGGCGAGATTGGGGTGAACAGTTATATGAGGCATTATGGGCCTATAGAACCACTTATAAGGTGACAGTGCAAAATACACCTTTCAATTTAGTTTATGGAACTAATGTTATTTTTCCTATTGAGCAAGAGTTGCCCACTTTACGAGTAGCCCTATCATTACGATTAGGTGCGGCTGAATCATTGCAGCAAAGGATTTTACAATTGGTGAAGTTAGATTAGGAAAGACTATTAGCTTTACAAAGCTTAGAAGCCATGCAAAAACGTCGTAAAGCATGGCATGATCAGAACATTAAAATATGAGAGCTTAAGAAAGGCGATGTAGTTTTACTTTATGACAGACGATATTACAAATTTCCTAGAAAGCTCAAATTCATTGGTTAGGACCTTATAAGGTTATTAAAGTTTACGATAATGGTTCTCTAGATGTACAAGATATTCATGCTGAAAATGAAATATTTAGAGTCAATGGCCTCTGCCTTAAACATTTTGTGACTTAGGATAGTTAAGTATAGTTAGGTTAGTGGTTAAAATAATCTACATTTGGATTTCTTTTCTTTTCTTTTTGGGGGGATTTTAATGGGGTGCAGGTATGGCTTTCGTGTGGACGGATGCACTTTACCCTCCTCTGGATGCTGATAGTTCTGATCCTATTCATGTCGGCCCGTATAGTATTCCACGTTTTCAGACGCATAACAGGTTTTCGTATGCACCGAGAGGAGAGTTCTGTTGTGGTTCTTCTTTTGCAATCATTTTTTGTTTGCAGTATCATCCAACATTTGGTTGTAGGCAGTGTCAGCGGCATCTTTATGTGCATGCGCAGCTCTTGTGTTGGCAATGTCGGACATACTTTCAACGTTATGGTACCATTGTCATGCAAGATATGATAGGTTATACATACCAGCACCATGATTATGATAGTGTATTCTCGCCTAAGTGTGGCGTTGCTCAATATAGGGTGGGTAGAGAGTAGCAATAATTTTCCTGATATCAAGCTACAGTTTACCATCCTACTCCATCATATCCCGATGATCAAGTAACTGTCAGTTGTCCCTGTTGGGATTATATCTCTTGGTATATGGAAATGACCGAGGGCTACTCTTTAGGATGTTTACTAGTGGCACCTATGCCCTATTATGATGATGCAGCTGCAGCTACACTCCATGATGTGATGGAGGTTTTTAGCGATGCACCTGATAGCAGGTCTATGACATCTGATGTGCCTACGTTAGAGGCTATTCATGAGCATCCTGTATCTGATGATTTAGTTGATAGGATTGACTTAGATAGTGTGAATGATTTTGGATTAGGGTTATTGTTTGCAGTGGAAGATCTTAGAGAGTTTGAGGATTTTAGTTTAGATCTTTTGTTTTCTTAGAGTCTTTTGGGTTTTTACTTTATTCCACATTTAAAAAAAGAAAAAATACAATACAAAACATATAATTTTAAAAAAACTTTTTATTTGTTGATACCTTTACATTTCAGGTTTTCGCGCATTTTAGCTTAGTTAGTCTTCATGTGGTTAGGTAGTTAGTGGCACGCACGGTTGGGGTACTCCTTCAGTGCTAGGAGCTTATGACAAGGGAGTTTGACTAGGTGGCCAATTTCTAAAGGAGTTTTATTCTTTATTGAGCTAACCTATTAATGGTTTAGTGGTTAGTGGTTGAGTTTTGTGCAAGTTTAATGATTTTGTATATATATATTTGAGAACCACTACGTGTTTATTCTCGCATTATTTTGGAATAAAGGATAGTCATTTTATAACAGGTCATTTCATACCTAATCTATCTATTTATATTCGTTTGAAATAAAGGATAGTCACTATATATATATATATATATATATATATATATATATATATATATATATATATATATATATATATATATATATATATATATATATATAACTTGATTGAAATAATTTAGAGATTTCAAAACCCAAGTAATTACAGAAGGAACACAACCCAAAACGTTTAAAACACAAATACACTGCAAGATACGTAAACAATTTAATCTATATGAGAGTCCACTCACATGGGATGGGACTTAGCACCAGGGAGTGCTTAAAAGGGGGTGATGTGTGTGCATGACATAGTGAATTTCATGGTATGGAAGTCTAATTAGGAATCCAATAGAGTTTTCCCTTGACTATTTGTCGTTTTTTTAGTGATGTGGGGTAGCTGAATAACAAGGTTCTCTCCACGAAATTTTGACTAGGAGTAGTGTGGAAGAGAGATGCTAAGCTGGTGAGTCTCTTTGCTTGTCATTTGCCTAGGCAAGGTAACTGATATTATGTGCTAGATTAGATTCCTCGCGCGACATTGTTGAGCTAAAATGTTTGAACGTTTAACTTAGTAATGAATCCCTAGCCTTCTAGCCATTCCTATAAGTCACGAGACTCAAAACTAAAGTAGTAATAATAAATTAAGCTTGGGAGAGTCTATATATTTATTCTTCTAAAGAGAATACGAAAAAGAAAAGAAAAAAAGAAAAAAAAAACCTGAGACTACAGGGTTGAAAAAAAAAACCAAAAGAAGATAACCATCACCTCTGAGGTCCTGGTAGGCTGTAGGGATTTCCTTGACAGGTGCCCTGCGTCCGATGCCTTGCATCTCTTTGGGGTGGGACCTTTTGGGACGGAGAATAAATATATACACTCTTTTGACTTTATTTTATTTTATTTTATTTTAACCTCAAGAAAGTTGGGAGTTAGGGACCATTGGATGGTTGTTCTGGCTGGTTGTTCTAATAGAACATGGAGGGTTAGCAGTTAAACCATAGGAGTCCTATTTGGTATTATAGTATTGGATTGCCTTGTTTGGGTTCTTTGATAGGCATGGACCTTATTAGTAACGCTATTTCAGAAGCAATATTACTGGTAGGATAGTAGTGTAGCATTTCATTGCCTAGAGAGATTATTGTTGTTTAGCGGCTCTAGAAAGCTTCCTAGTTGGTATATTCTCTGCACTGGATGAAGCTTTGTTATGCACTTTAGTGGGAAGAGTGAGTAAGGGGGTTGTTAGTATGTATAAGTTTTTATATAACTTAATTGAAATATTTGTCTTGCTGGATTTACAATAAGATACAAGTCAGTATTTTTATATCTTTTCCATGTCTACTAGTCTTCTATGTGCGGTTTTGCAGATATTGTAGCTATGCTCGCAAGGACGCTTTGCAATTAAGTGGGGGAGAAATGACAACACCTAAAAATTTGTCGCATATTGCAAAAATTTTCAACAACATTGTATACATCTGATACACTACTACCATCTTTTTACATTAATTTCATGCAGATGCGGTGTTCGTAGTTGTTGTCTTGGAGGCCGAGTCCTTGCAGTCTAGCCAGGAGATGTGGTACAAGGAAGTTATTGTACGAGAGGAAGGTGGAGTTTTAGACAAAATCTGATAGGTTTACTTACTGAATCTCAGCTATGACTGTTTAAAATTTTCCTGTAGGGATTATTATCACTTAGAGGAGATAAGACCTTGTTATAAATTAGGGGTTTTCGAGGGAATTTTAGACTTGGCAAGGTCTGGACAAGTTGATAGGATATCTTAGTATTAATTTAAGGGATGAGGGATTTCACCAATTATGCTACCTTCTACCTCCCAAGGATTAAATTACTTATGAAGAACAAACAGCATCATGATTGTGATTATTGTCTATTTATTGAGACTGCAAAAAGTCAATATAGCAAGAAGGTTGCTAGGACTCGACACTGTTTGGGTTTGGATCCACAGTGGTTTTCAACATATGCAATAGGACTGGGAACAATGGAGTTCAATATCACAATCGGAGTATTTGTTGGCTTTGACACTCTACTATCCAACATAACACTAACTCCATCAAATATTATTGCTACAACTGAAGACAGAACAGTAATTGCGAGGCTACATGGAGATCTTGTGTTCTATACACAATTTTCAGTTTTTCCAAGTGTATACCTGTCAAAACCAGTTAATTACGTGAGATGACTTTTGAATGGATCAGAATGGCTTTTGATTGATAAGCTAAAATATTCCTTCAATGGGCAATTGTGTGATCACATTGGAACATTATACTATGCATTTTGTGATCAATTAAATCGATGTGCATAAGCCTTCAACTGTTTAAGATTTCAAATTCAAGACTATATAGAGGAGGATTATGAAAGAGTGTTAAAGGGACTAAAACCTCGTTATGCAGTGACACAATATGGTGTAGATTTTGGTTTCAAGGATGAAGGTGCTTTTACACATTTACCTCTACCTTTTTAAGATGTCACAAAATTCTTTATCACATTGGAACTCAATGCAGATGATGTCAAATTTATTATAAATAGGAGTCCAGGGAAAATCATATCAATGGTCTCGTCAAAATTTGAAGCACTCTCACGAGATGGAATTGCAAAGGTGGTGGTGTCTAACGTTGGGGAGCTTGTAGCTGCTTTTTATCTAGGTATGAATTGTTCAATTGGAATAAGGGCTTCCCCAGAGTTGATACTTAGCTTACAACCTAACAAACCAAAAACTTATGAGTTTGCTTTAACCACCACAAGTGATAAAGCTAGTTCAATAGAATGTGTAGCTAGGTTAAAGGACTCAGGGGGTGAATTTTTGGACAAGGTATCAACAATGGTCATGGTTACAACAACAACATACATCAATGTATCAAAGTTTGCAAATAAGGACATAGATCCAATAGAGAGTACAAGTTTTATATCAAGTATATTGTCATCAATAACAAGCTTTCTTACAAGTGCTTTCAATGGTATTGCAAGCTTGGGGGAGTGTCATTATTTCTTTGGAAATGTCATAAGAGGAGGGAAAAGAAAAAAAAAGGATATTAAGTGTGAGAGAGCAGTTGGAGAAAAAAACCGTCGTGAGAAACGGAGTGCACCTATCAAAGAGAGAGAGAGAGAGATTCGCCTCCTCCCTCCCTCCTCCCGCCCCCCTCTCGTCATCTCATCTCACCTTGAGAGAGGTGCGCCGTGCACGCATCAGAATTTCACAAATATATCTATCTCGCAGCACCTTCCTTCTCCTGCCTTTCTCGAATCCATTGTGCTTATCATTCATTCGTCTTTCATAATAACTAATCATCGGTTGGCCCCGTTGGCGTGTATCTCTGTATCCTACTCCTCCTCTCCAGACCCCCTTTCCAGAAAGCCTACCAATGGCTCTGGACAAGTGCTCACCCTTCAAAGTCTTGACATCTTTGATCTCAAATGACTCAATGTACAAATCATCAAGCCGCAACAAAGCAATCGCATCTGCCACATCAAAGCTAAGCATGAAAGCATGCACAAAATCTGCACATTTCTAAAAAGCACCAGCATCTGGTGTGTCCTTTCTGGTCTTCAGTTCCACTCTGCGGGCCTTCAAGTTCATGCGGATGTCGATCTTCATCTGCTCATATACGGGTGTGTAGATTTCCATCCAGTGCTGCTTCAAAGGGATGTAGCGATGGGCAGGGGGACGACGACCTTGTGGAACTACAGGCACCCTCCGCTCACCTCGTGGGCTGTCAAAGGCTGGAATCTGGGCTTCCCCATGTCCACATCTTCTCCGCCTCTGTCTTCCACTCTTGCGATGGCCATGGGCGTGTCTAATTGAATGGCCATAGGCTCTACGAGTTCTCCGTGTGGCTTGCAAAGCAAGGGTGTGCTATGGTATAAAATTGATTTATGGAGCCATATTTGCACGGGGGATTAGGGTGCTCAAGTCATTCTTCTTATGTTGTGGGGGTTGTTCTTTTTGCAGATCAAAGGCGGATGGGAGATCCTTCTTGTGTTCTATGTAACATGGAGTTTGAAGAATAAGTGTGGGAGTCATAGGCAGAAGAGCATATAGAGACTAAAGAGAGAGAAAAAGAAATAGTCGTGAGGAAGAGGGTGCCATCTTTTTGAACGAATTGGAGAGAGGGAGAGATAGGAGGGCTTCGAGAGCACAATCAAAACAAAAAGATTGCAAAAGAATATAATTGGAGAGCAAAAACGGAGAATTGAAATCAATACTTTGTTGTTGAAGATCATCACCATGTCCTTCTCTTGATGCTAAACTGGAGCTTCAATATACCTATCTAATCTAAAGTGATAAGATCTCTCAGGAGACGAGAAATGATGAGCTTGTGGTGCACAATGACTGGATAGTGGCCAAACGGAAAGAGGACGTGGCTTCCAAAGACAACATGACAACCCGCGGATTTTACAAGTATGCGCCTAAACCGTTTAGCAAAAATAGAGGTTATAGCATGAGTAAATCTTCAGTTCATTATTTTTAGAAAATGTTTTAAAATGTTTTTTCCTACGTTGAATGGTTATTGTATTTATGTGGACCTGTTTCTATTTTCTAAAAATAGAAAATAGCGAAAAATACTTGAAAAAGTCTTAAAAATGTTACAAATAATTTTTTATGAAATTGTTGATTGAAAAATTATAAGTTATGATATTTTTTCCATAAAGACAATAATTTTGGAGATTTATTGAATTTGTTTCATAATGTTTAAAGACTATTTAGTATATTTAAAAATTTAAAATATCTATTTTTAAGAGAAAAGTAATAGTTTCTATATAAAAAATGGATTTTCTATCAATAAAAAATTATGCTATTCATGGAGAACTGAAAAGGAAATTTCTGATGTGTTAATGGATTTTTTTGTAAATTTAAGGAAAAGGGAAACAATTTAATTATATTGTCTTTAAAAGATGTTTACATTGAAAAACATGATGTTTTTATTTTGCGAAAATTAAAAGATATGTGGTGTGCTATTTAATAACATAGGGGGGGTAAAAATAAGAAATGTAATAGTCTTTTATAATAATCACTTATGTCAAGGAAAAACTATAGTCCTAAATTAACAAAACAATTATTTGATGGCATGAGGGAAAGCTTCAGTATCTAAGTGGAAATTCTATATTTTATTTTTCTATAAATATTATTTGAGCGATCAAAAGAGTTAAGAGTGGAGGGCAATTAGGATAATTGATAACTGAGGGGATACATTGGAGTTTTAAAATGAGCTGTGTATGTGGATGTCTAAAAGTGTGGAAAGAACTTGTTTTTGTCATGATTGATGTTTAGTTAGAGAAGAAAGAAAAGACGTTACTATTGGAAAATAAAAACCAATTAATTGTCTAAACATTAATAGCAAAGGACGAATTGTGCAAAACAAAGAAGGGAAACGTTTTAAAAGGGGAATCAAAGTTTATGAGTTTATCGCACGTTAGTTGATTTTTTTTGAAGGTTTGCTGATTAAAAAAATACAAGGAAACATTTAAGAAGGAACTGAAACGGAGATATACTTATAGACTCTATTGAAATTATGTTGTGAAACAATATTTCTAAAGTCGAATATAAAATTTCTTGGGAAAATAGAATAATTAAGTAACTTGTTTAAGAGAGTACTAGTTGGACTACTTATAGTGAAGGGTTATCATAAATATTTGGAAGGTTAGGCAAAGTTATTGCAGTTAGTAGTAAAAATCACCTATCTAGTGCAACAACTCTTAGGAGTTTTCTTGACAACTCGGTTAAAAGTGGCTTGGTCATTGGTTGGTCATGTGGATGAAGCAAAGTTGTCCATGTTGAGAAGAAGTACACGTGAAAGTGTATGAGACATCCTTTGCATTGTGACTGCACGACGTAGCATAATTGAACACAGGGACACCGCACTTGCGGTAGCTGGTAGTTACTTGTATTACTTGATGAGTATGGTGTACTTTCCATGGTTGTTCGTGCGTGACTTACCACGATGGATTGCAATGGTATTAAGGCAGACTGCAAAAAAGGAATCGTGCAAATGGGTCAGGGTGACAGGTCTAACCATAGGCGAGACAAGCTCCCTAGGTATGTCATGCCCTTGATGTGCCCTGAACAAATGTGGGTGATGCTAAAGGGCTAGGGAGCTAGGTAAGGAGCCAGCCGACCAAGGTCACTAGACGTACCTAATTTGAGGACCCCTAAGGTGCTGTGCCGTGATTGTGGGTGCTTCTTATCTTTTCATCTCTTTTCTTTTCGTTTTTCTTTTCCTTTCCTTTTTCTTTTCTTTTTTTTTTCTTTCCTTTTTCTTTTCTTTTTCTTGTTCTCTCTCTTTTTTTCTTTTTTTTTTTGGGAACTTGCCTAAGTACAACCATTGCAATATGTTGAGGCTATCAGCCTTTCAATGGGTTGGGAAATGTCGAGCTTCGAAGACTCAGGAAATGGATATTACAGCGATGATTAGGCCCTAGCCTCGTTGTTAGAGAAATAGTTGTTGAGATGGGGAGATACACTTGAGGTTTTGCAAACCTCTTTGTGACACGCAATGTCGGTACAATTAAGGTAATAATTGCAGTGAGCCAAATGTAAAGCTTGACCCAGAAAGAGAGCATAGCCAATGACTATGCTTTGGGCCATGCAATGTGGGCGGTTGGCAAGGGTTATTTTCTCTTTCGACAGCGTGGCTTTGTCATGGCTCTTTGTGGGGTTGGCAGTCTTGCAGTGTCTTGGGTATTGAACACTTTCGCACAAAGACCTGCATCAGCTTGCATCCACTTGTCACTTCATGAGAGTACATGCACAGCGTATGCCACAACTATAGTAAACCAGTGCAATGCAAGGAGACATCACTTATCTGAATTCCATGGTGTTGACTTAGATACTTATCACATGTGCTTGATTTTCTTTTTCTTTTGCTAAAGACGTGAAATATATTAAACGCATATATGAAAAGTTTGTACAATTGGGAAACCTGTTAGCACTGATGTCGGTCAGGACTCGAGTGGTGTAGTCCCTGGCCACAACTGTTTCCAGAATGCTTTTGAGCAATGCATCAAATTCCTACTTGTCTCAAGCTGCCCTCTCCTCTTTCGAGCACTTGGTGCCCCAACATCTGGTGGGGGCCTACACAGTGGGTGTTGCCACACCCTGTGTGCTCCCTTGAGCCCTCATCCTCTTGGCTTGGGGGGTTTTCCGCATGCATCTTAGGCGGTGTTTTTTGGGGCTCTTTTCGGTGAACCTCATTAGAGTGAGCACGTAGCGTTCTGGTGGGGGTGCTAGTGCCTTATGCTCCCTCCGACGGCGGAGAGCTTCCTTGTAGGCCAGCTGCACTATGTGTCCATGACTACTACCATAGGGAAACCTACCAAATGTGAACTAGGGGTTAGGCCTTGAGGCGCGATAAAACTATTTGCATGGGAGGGATTACACTGTGAGTTATTAAACTCATATGATGAGGACGGGAGAGGTGAGGCATGCGGTGTTTGTTGTAGAGGGACGGCCCCCGTGATGATGTTTGTTTTGCCTCCATCCATTAGCAGATCTTGGCTTATACTAAGTTGCATGGACTGGTTGTCATGGAGTGGGGCAGGGCTCATCCTCGGAAGGATAGACCGAAAAGGGGAAAGGTGTATAGAAAGGGACAGTGCCCCATCTACACCATCAGAGATGTTGGTCAGGGCTTCCTATGGCAGTAATGAGGGTTGCATGCCCTCCACCTGGAGGCGGAATGTCACACGACTTCTAAATGTGTGGTGAGAGGAGGACCTGAGAAGCTCAGCCTGTCAAAACCAACTCTTCTCCCTGTGCTTGACTATCATTGCTTGTGTTGTTGATATTATCTATATAGGGTCACAAAATTCATTGTTTATTTATGTACATATTTACGAATCCATGTCACTTCACGAGGATAAAAGTCAATTGTAGAACTCTGGATTGTACTAGAGTGTGGCACATGCATCTAATACTCGTGGCAGCTTACTCAATAATGATAGATATTTTGCAACATCGAGTAGCATGAAACCTTGTTCAATTCTACTGGCAACATGTAACTCCTCCTCAAAGAGAACCTTATCAAACAGAGAGTTCTCTTGGCTAGTTTCAGCAAAGTCCATACCACGAATGGCAGTCAGCACTTAAAAGAAATTCGGTACCACATAGGTTGGGTCTCTATGAGACCGCCATTTGGCCAATCGCTCCTCTAAGACTGTCATAATCCGGGCTCCTAGTTCAGCCATTGCAACGCGGTTTTCAAACCAACGTTTTTCAAATTGACTTCGACCCTCTGATTATCTCTTTAGTTGCTCTATCTCTAAGAGATTTGGTTGGCAGAGCACATCATTGAATGTTACAGTTAAGTGTAGTTCGTCGGCTTCCTCGTCAAAGGTGAGTCACATGTGTTCATGCAGGAGCCTATCATAGTGCTCGTCAAGATGTTCTTGCTCTTCCCAGGATAGGGGAAATGGCAAGTATTCTTCAAGCTGCTCCTTAGGGAATGCACCCATGTCCACAAGGACGTAGACACATGCGAATACTTTGAGTTTAGCATCCAACTCAATTAAGCATTCAACGACACTTCTATGTTCAACGAGGGCTTGCTCGGTTGCTATCTCATGCAAGGTTCTAGAAGTTTCCCTAGGCTTTAGCATAGTTGGGGACTAGATGAGTAAGATTGGTCAATGCAAGGATTGCTTATGCTCTCGGGATTTGTGCATTTTTCCTAAGTTTTTGCTACTATTGTATCATGTTTCTCCTCGGATGTGACTGGTATAGATTTGTCACCCTGTTGTGATAGTGTTGTATCCACTCTTGATTGGTCAATGTGAGTTCTGTTGCCGGTGGATTGAATATTGCAAGCAACCGTTGATGGTAATGGTTGCTTTGATTTTTCAGGACACATGAGTGTGTTTAAGGTTTCACCACTATCACGAGAGACATCAATGGGTTCCTCAGTGGATGGACTCGATGCTTTATTCCTCAGCTCTCCAGCGCTCTTGGTCTCAATATTCTTGGGGTCCACAACCACTTGTAACTGCTATTGTTTTTGTTGTTTACTCCTCTTTTTCTCGGTCAGTGAAGGTGCATAACTTAACGACTCAGGACCCTGAACTAGGTCAGCCGTTGATGTGCTTGGTTGGGCCTCAGCTTTCCCCTTCTCGTGTGTCCTCACTGGACATAGCTGCGACCTGCTAGATAGCCTTTCTAGATTGATTGGTCAGATGCGCCATCTCCTTGGCCACATCTTTGAGAGGTTTCTCCTCAAGCCTAGGCTTTAGGTACTTGGAAGTGCTAGAGTTGTCAAGGATGCTGGTTACGGCACCTCCTCCACAGGTGAACTGCTAAGGACACATTCCGCAAGGGTCATTGTCACGGCCAAGGGCTGTGACTGTTGTGATCCCTGATTGGAAGTAGTAGTGACTAGTCCAGTGGGCTAGTTACTCTTGGTGGATTGCGGTGTCAAGTCCCTAGGGTGATCAGAAGTGGTTGTGTCTTTTGTTGCTCTTTGAGCATTCACTTGTGTAGATCGAGCATGAGTTGATCTAGTCACATTAGGTTGCACAGGCATATCCTTGGGTTGAGAGCTACGGATGGTGTCATGTCCCACCTCTTGGACATTTGGAAGCTTAGATGGAGATAGAGATTGGGATTGAGCAGCTGCACTTGATGATTGCTATTGTGCTTCCTGTGTCCGTTTAGGAAAAGAGGGTGTAGGAGACTTGGGACTCCTAAGTGGCTTCAACACTGGCTGGAAGATTTGCTCGTGGTTGTTAGATGATTTTACCATTTGCTTTGTTGAGCATTTAACCTTGCCATGAGCAATGTTGTGCCTATGATGCCTGTTATCCTCTTGGGGAATCAAAGGCTTCTTGGGCACTAGTGGTTTTTGAGTATCCTCAACGATATATCTGATATCTGCTTGTCAAGCATGCTAGGCTGAGGATCTACCCTCCGATTAGACCCGTTTGGTTTCTTGATTTCGACCGTGAGGTGCTCGGTTACTCCAATGTTTTTGACTCAAGACTTGGTTTTTCATTTAGATCTCCTCCTCCTACGCTTCTTTGCTCTTGCTACGATCTGGCCTTTAGTCGACAAAGGAGGTTTAGTAGGGGTTTTGGCACCCAAATCCATCGGTTACCTACGTAATACCCTTGAACACGTAGCAACGCTTTGAATATCCATCCCAACGTTATGCTAACCCTCCATCGATGCCTTCGTCTATAAGGCTTGGGTGGGGTCTTCTACGATATTTGTAAGTCCAAGGCCCGTCCTTGGAATTGTCTCCTGACCTTCTTGTTTCAAGCATGGCCTCACTCACTGGTTCTCGTTGTTCGACTTGTGCTTGTATAAACTCTTCCAACAAGTCCTTGCTCTCGTTAGTAGGCTTGACTGTTATGTCAGCACCTTCCTTGCCTTTCCCTCGAGGTTTGATGAGGTCACCCTTGCTAAAGGTTGTGACTATCCTCACACCCGATAGTGTCAAGTGTATCCTTTGTCCTACATAGTTGGCCTCACACTTGGTCGCCCTTTTGAAGGGTCTTCCTAGGAGGGTTTCCTTCCCGTAATTAGCACTATTTGGAGGAACATGAAATAGGATAGGCAAGCTATCAGTTTCAATTGTCGCAAAGATTTTGCACTTCCCTATAAGTGCTTGTGGGTGTCCCCCGTAAGGACTAAGAGTTTCATTAGTTGGCGTGAGCTCTAGTTGGTCTAATAGGGTCCATGCCTCATAGGTCAAGATATTAAAATTTGCCCCTTCATCAATCAGAGCATCGATAGTGTGCTCTCTTTTCACAGTGAGTTTGACCCTAAGATAAGCAAGTGGTAGTATGTCTTCGTCTTCCAAGTCTTGGCTTGTAAATTTAAGCCTTCTGACAAATGCCCTTGAGTCCCCAACTGCACAACCAGATGTGGATTCTCCACTGATAACTTAGATCATTGTGTAGTGCTATTCAAGGAGAATCTATCGTCAGGACCGTCATATCTAGTCATCCTCGCAGTTGTAGCTTGATGTTGTTGCTTTTCGCTTTGACTAGATGCAGTCTAAATGCAACACGTACGTGTTTTCACAGTGTGGCCTTTTTGCCCTTGTCGGCTAGATTGGCCCATTGAGGTTCTAGGGTCTTTGTTTGTCTTTGTTCACGTATGGGCTTTTGGTTGCTCTTTTGTAAGTGAGAATTCATGCTTGTGTAGCGCCATTACTACACTAGGGTTCAAGTTGGAGGACCTGTCATGGTACGTGTTTTCGCTCCAGCCTACTTAGGGGAGGTGCGGAGGGGGCAGAGCCCCATCTGCAGAGGTCCATGGGGGCAATCCCCCCCGGTCCGCAGGGCCATTACTGTAAATGCCATGCGCGATTTGAAGGACCATTCGTAGCCAAACTTTGAACTACTTGCTCTAAATTTCAGCCCAGTGATTGATCTATGATATGGTTTCGGCTCTATATGGTCTCTCAGTCAGTTTCAGGGTCTAGAGGTTAAAATTTGGACAAATCCAAATTCGGCCCAACAGGTCCGAATTGCAGGGGCCAAATGGGATTCGGCCCATCCGAGGGCCGAATGAGAAAGGGCCGAATGTAACCGGTCTGAATGTCAAATTCGGCCAGTCTGAGTGTGGTTGTCCGAGGGTCGAGTGGCCGAGTGGGCCAAGGGCCGAGTCAGGTGGACCAAGGGCTGAATGATGAATTCGGCCGGGCCGAATGTCAAGTTATCCAAGTGGGGTTGGGCCGAGTCGATAGGGCTGAGGGCCGAATTTCAAAGTTGGTCTGAATGGTCGATTCGAACGGGCCGAACGGTGGGTGTCCGAGTTAAGTGGGTCGAGGGCCGAATTTCGACGCATCTGAGTCGAGTGGTCCGAGCGGTAGTGGGCCGAGGGCTGAATTTTGACCCGTCCAAGTTAAGTGGCCCGAGCGGTAGTGGGACGAGGGCCAATTTTGTGACTCGGCCCAAAATCGTCGTCACTTGGGGGACTAGCCAAACATGGCGTGACTTTGGCCAGCGCAATGATAAATCGCTCGAATCACACGATTCAAGTCATGACCTATCATACACACCTCCAAATCAAAGCTATGGATGGAGGGGAAGAGTTGTATATATCTGGAATAGCCAATAAACTCCAAAATGCAAATCGGCAATCGAATCAAACCCTCATGCCCTATTATGATAGTAGAAACCTTGATGCTTGTTTTTCTTCTTTTTCTTTGTTTTTTCCTATCTTAATGCACCCAAATCACAAAGTAAATAACTACACTACTCCAACATGCTTTTCCAAATCCAAAAAACCAAAAACCTACTTGCTAAGGAGATTGAATACCTCTTCAAACTCCCTTGCTTCCTACCTATCTACTTCAAGCACCGGTTCGGGGAAAACCCTTACTTCGATGCTCAATTCGAAGTGCACAAGCGCTCAAGGCTTGAATCTATTGGCCCCGGCAATGGAACCAAAATGTGGGAGCTCACGCTCAACCACCAAGACCCACGAACCACTTATTGCTTCAAGTGTTCCAAGTCGAGCACTAATGGCTACCTCTCACATAACCGACGTGCTACCTATCCATGAGTGTAGTGAGCTTACCTCCATGCCGATCGAGTTACCTCCTCTCCCGCACACTCCGATAGCTCCACGATCCAAGTGCAAGCTTCAAACAAGCTCCACGCTCCAAGCTCCATTGCCGCGAGCAAGAGAAGAGAAGAGAAGAGAAGAGAAGAAGAGAGGAGAAGACGGAGAGCTTCTCCTCCCCAATCCCTCACCCTCACACTTTCACACTTCCTCTCTCAAGCACAAGCTCAAGCAAGAAAAAGAAGAAGAAGAAGAGGAGAGCCACTTTTGGCCACACACAAGAATGAGCTTCTCATTCACTTTTCAACTTTATATACAAAACCCTAAATCCCTTTTGGGTGGTCATCCCCTTATCCCCTTTTTCACATGGCCGGTCGTCGTGGCCTAGGCCCTTTTTCCCATTGTCCTTCTATCTTCCTAGATTCCTTTCCACCACCCATCTACATTTATAAATTGCATGGGTGAGAGCCCGACACTCCTTAAATTAAATCATGATGCGCTAGTGCTCTTTTACAAAAGTATTGACTTGCGCTTTTTCTTGTGCGCCTTTTTCCTTTATTTAGGACTTTTCTGCACTTCTTGTGTTTTCATATTTTTCTTGGCGCGCCTTCATCTTCTGTTTCACTTTTGCCTTGGCCATGTCTTTTGCTTTAGATTTTCTAGCTTTTCCACCTTGTTCGTTTGAGGGTTAACACTAATGGAACTTCTTACTCCTCTATACAACATTATAGTTGGAAACTGATGCTTCTATGACACTCTCTCCACTACACCTACATTGAGCCATATTTTTGCCCCATCCCCCAATGTTATAGTCAATGCAACCAACTTCTAAGCACATCTAGTTGAACTTCTTACTCCTCTATACAACATTGATGGCCACAACATCTTTACCTCTATTGACCAATTGGTTCCTACCATGGAACACTTTGTCTCCACCTATGATAACTCCCCTAACAAAATATTGCTTCTCATAGTCCAATATCTCATCCCTCTTAATTAAGAATGTGCTCCTTGCCCCTCTCACCCCATTGAGTGCATCATATCCACCTCTACTTCAATGTCAACTTGGCCTAGACTCCTACACTATGCTTTGGTTCTACTTGTTACAAGCTAAACTCATTCCCTCAAAAGCATATCAACATGCTCAAAGATATGGTCATCACACTAACTTCACTAATTGCAACTATGCCACATTTTGACCCAGCATGAGCAACATGCATGCATCACATATAGTTACACAATTTTCTTCTATAGTTTCTTTTTTAACTTCAAAAAGGTACATGGCCTCTGTAACTTATAGTTCAAATAGTCTAAAATGCCAAAAAAACACATACACACACCCACCTACACTTTCATCTAACTTGGGTTTTCGATGTTCTAAATATTTCCTTCTGTACGTTGCTCATGAATCTACCATCCCAGTTTGATACAATAGCTAAGGGCAGCCCATGTGTTAACCCCAACACGAAGAAAGCAAAAGGAAAAAAAAAAGACGCAGGTCAAAGGCGGAAAAAAGGTAGCCCGACTGAAGAAAGAAGAGGAGAAAAGGCCAAAAGTGCAAGGGCAACCTTAAAAGTCCAAGGGAAATGCAAAAGGGGAAAGGCACATTTTAAAATACAAAGGGGCACCCTGAAATCTTGTAAAAGAGCGCCGGGCCCTCACCCGTGCAATTTGTAAATGTAGATGGGCGGTGGAAAGGAAGATAGGAAGATAGAAGGACAATGGGAAAAAGGGCCTAGGCTACGACCGGCCATGTAAAAAAGGGGAAAAGGGGATGACCGCCCAAAAGGGATTTAGGGTTTTATATATAAAGTTGAAAAGTGAATGAGAAGCTCATTCTTGTGTGTGGCCAAAAGTAGCTCTCCTCTTCTTCTTCTTCTTCTTCTTCTTGCTTACTTGAGCTTGTGCTTGAGAGAGGGAGTGTGAGAGTGTGAGGGAGTGAGTGTGTGAGGGTGAGGGACCGAGGAGGAGAAGCTCTCCATCTTCTCCTCTCTTCTTCTCTTCTTTCCTCTTCTCTTGTCTTGCTCGCGGCAATGGAGCTTGGAGCGTGGAGCTTGAGGATGGAGCTTGCTTGAAGCTTGCACTTGGATCATGGAGCTACCGGAGTGCACGGGAGAGGAGGTAACTTGAACGGCATGGAGGTAAGCTCACTACACCGTAGGTATGGATGGCGCGTCGGTTATGTGAGAGGTAGCCATTAGTGCTCGGCTTGGAACGCTTGAAACAATAAGCGGTCCATGGGTCTTGGCGGTTGAGTGAAAGCTCCCACACCATGCAACTGGAAGACATAAATGAAGAAAATGTGGGCTACTTCCTCGATAGTGTGTTGGTTTGGCTAGGATGGTGGGGTTGCTTTGGAAATTAGTCCACCACTACAAAGATAATGGTATAACCATGGGACTGAGGGAGTTCCATAATGAGGTCCATGTTGATGACATCCCATAGGAATTTTGGTTTGTGAATTTTTTATGTTTTGGACTTGCTCTTTGAGATTTTGGGGCAAAGAATAATCATTAAAAGGCAAGAAAGAGGAACGAGAGATCTATATTGTTACTTGTGTTGGGGGTAAAGGTGCCTCTGCCCTAGCTGCCCATGTATTATTACACTAACAGTACCCACCACTACACACTGCAGGTGGCGGGCGCCCGTCATCGCCACTTTATTATTTATTCTTTTAGTGACAGTTTGAATAAAGGAAGGCCCAGTCACACATTGTGACTGTTGGAGTTCCCATTTGTGTCTTTCTCTCTTCTTGCTCTTGCTCTCCACTGCCATAGCTCACTTCCAAGCAAGCTTCGATCCTTCTCACCTTTCAACTGGTATCAGAGCTTTGGATTAGAGCTTGGTCATGGAGTTTGGCCAGCATTACTTCAGCCTAGATTGAAGACCTAGAGCTTGGAGTTTCAATGCCAGCCATGGCTTCTTCCCCCCGAGGCAAGATTTCATCTCCCATCTCTCCCCGGCCCTCATAGGCTCTTTGTAGGTGTTCCTTGGCTTCATTGGGCACCTTGTATGCCCCTATTTGCTGCCTTATCCTCAGCATAACCAGTAGGCCCCACAATCAGCTCATGTTTTTTTTTGCGCTTGTTTTAAAATCTGGCTCAAAAATCCCATTTTTTCTTATATCTCGAGCATCCAGAACCCAATTTAGACAAGGTAAGAGTCTAACTTGGGGTTTTGGCACGCTTTGGACACAATGGCGATGTCAAATCTGTAAATTTTGACCACAATATTTTTTGCAACAGATCTGAGTTTATTTACAGCAAGAAAATGCCAGGCTCTTAGCTTATGTGATGCTCCTGAGGCTTGGTATTTGATACCCATATACTTTGGAGATGTTTGCCAAATGTTTTGAGATGCTTTGGGACTTGGTTTGAGCTTCAATAGCTCGATTTATGTAGGGATTTACTACTATACATTGTTTGGGTAGCAAGGTTTTATCAGGGACAACTTATGCATAATGCTCTTTGTTGACATTCGGGTGTCCTGTTGGATGTACTAATGCTTGGTCATCATGGTTTATGCTCGAATATGCTATTTGAGAGCTATTGAGCCTTGATTTGGATGTGGACAATTCGTTGTTGGTTGGGATTTATGCTACCTTGGTTGATAGGTTATTTTACCTCCAGTTTGGTTCTGCCTATTAGTTTCGGGCTATGCCTTTGGGATATGCAATGAAGTATTGACCTTCGAGGTATGACATCAAGCTTGTCTTTGGTTTCGGATCTTCATTTAAGCTTGAGCTCGGCTTTGGAATGCATTTGATGCTTCATCTTGGATATACATATGGCATGAATGTTGCCTATGTCTGACCGGTCTTGGCATGCTTGGCCTATGCCACTACTACATGCTACTTACATTGTTTGGAACCGATTACTACTAGTTCCTTGTCTTGGCTTGCATTTGGCTTCCAGGAACTTACTTGGGATATTTCTTTGCTTGCTAGAGTTGTATTTGGGATACAGTTGATGTCTATGGATGCTCTAATTGGAGGCTACATAGCCTATATGCTCATGATGTCTTATTGATGTCTGGTCTTGGATCTTTCATCACTGGTGCTCTCATATGCCCTTCTTGAGCTTCTTGGCTTGATCCATATGGCTATTGTGCTGATGGGAGCATCATTGGATGTTTAATAGACACTGAGCAGGTGGTTTATGCTATTGAGCTTTGAGTCTTCTGAGACTGGGATCTTCTTCACTTGGATGTTGCATGGTTGATATGCCATGGTCCGCATACATGTACTTGGGCTGATTTGGGCTTCGCACTCCCTGAGCATACACCTCTCTGTGTCAGGCCTTGCCAGTGGTGTATACACTTTGCCCTATTACACAGGCGGTATGTCGGCTTACTGACAAATTTGTTTGACATGCTTGGGTGTTTGGTCGATGTCCATATGGCTGTCATATGTTGATTTATGTCCGCTTGATGCTAGTTATACTTTGACAGTTAGTGGTTGACTTGGTGCATTTTATCTACAGTTTACTCTCATTGTACCTAGATGTAATTTATTACAGCAAGCAGTTATGTATGCGACTGATGTGGAATTTTCATGTTGAATCATCCTGATTTTATGTACTTTTGATGATACTTGGTAGGCAACATCATTAGCTATCAATTTGTGGTCATTTTGCCTTGGTTTTGGTGGTATTCTTAGCTGTTTACAGCAAAAAACAACAAGCAGTTTTGAATTGTCTGCACTATTTTGGACTGCATTATGGGTCCTTCTTCCAGTGACAATGCTATCTTCAACATCACTAAGCTTGATGGTACAAATTATGCCTATTGGAAGAGCCAAGTTTGGCAAGTATTGGTGCAGAAATTGCAGATAAAGCCACTAAGGATGCATGGTGAGCAACTTGAAACTATGACTGATAACGAATGGGATGAGCTTGATGAGTTATGCAAGTTCACCCTCATCTTGTCTCTCAATGAATAGGCACATTACAATGTGGTTGAGGAAGCACAAAGTACTTGGTAACTTAGGAATAAGATCAAAAACCTCTATGACAAGAAAAGTCCAGCAAGTCAGATGTATTGATTGAAGTAACTTATGGACCTGTGCATGAAGGAGAATATGATGATGTCTGGTCACTTGAGCTAGTTCCATGCTATTCTCAAGAACTTGACTTCGCAAGGTATTACCTTTAATGATGAGGTTACTCCATTTTTTTTTGCTTGGGACTTTGAGTGAGTCATGGGATGTATTCCACACTACCTTATGTGCTCATGCAACTCTTTTGAACTTGCTAGATGTAGATAGTGCTCTTTTGCAGTAAAGAGATCAACCGTAAGAACTTGGATGCCTCTCATGTGTCGTATGCTTTGACTATTAGAGGCAAAGATGGTAATGGAAAGAATGGCCATGGGTATGGATGTGGCAGAGACTCGCAGAAGTCTGGGTCTAACTCGCGTGGTAAGTCGCCCATCAAGTCTCGTGGGAGAAATGCTAATGTGACATATCATCATTGCAACAAAAAGGGTTATATACGCCTATACCCCCACAGTGTCATGAGTTGCGTAATGAGAAGTGCAAAGAGAAGGGGAAAGACAAAGTACAAGAAAATTCCTCTGATCACAGCATGGTACCTGTGAAATCGAGTGTGAAAATCGAGGAGATAAATGCCATGTAGATTGATGACTCCGATGGGGAGTACATACTTGTAGTTAGTTCTTGTGATGCTACGACACAGGTTCACTCTATGTATGCGTAGTGTTGGCTTTTGGATTCTGGTGCTTCATTTCATGTTACACCATGCCATGAGTGGTTCCATTCCTACCGCACTGTCTCTGGTTCAGTTCGCTTAGGTAATGACAACAGGTCACTTGCTATTGTTGCCATTGGGGATATACGACTGCAGTTCTCTACTGACAGTACTTTTTTGTTACAGGATGTACGTCATGTACATGCACTTACACGCAGTCTTATGTTTGCAAGGCAGCTTGATGATGCTGGATTTCATGTTTCATTTGGGGATTATGCCTGGAAGATCACCCGTGGCAAACTTGTGCTTGCTAGAGGTGCCAAAACTGGCAGCCTTTATCCTCTTATAGTTGATGGGTCCTCTGTTAACCATGTTTTGTCAATGGGTTCCATCCCACATGTATCTCTTTGGCAATGCCCGTTTGGGCCATATATCCTTGAAGGGAATGAAAATGCTTTCTGGTTTGCAGTACTTACCACCCCTTGACTATGCATATTTTGATTCATGTGAGCATTGTCTTTATGGCAGACAGACTAGGAATATGCATAAGAAGTCTGGTAGGACACGCATGAGTGAGCCCCTGGCATTGATACATTTAGATGTCTGTGGACCCATGCCATGTCAGTCTATGGGTGGTCCAAAGTATTTTGTGATGTTCATTGACAATTTTTTGGGTGGTCCAAAGTATTTTGTGATATTCATTATCGGTTTCTTGTAGTTGATGGGTCCTCTGTTAACCATGTTTTGTCAGTGGGTTCCATCCCACATGCATCGCTTTGGCATGCCCGTTTGGGCCATATATCCTTGAAGGAAATGAAAATGCTTTCTAGTTTGCAGTACTTACCGCCCCTTGACTATGCATATTTTGATTCATGTGAGCATTGTCTTTATGGCAGACAGACTAGGAATATGCATAAGAAGTCTGGTAGGACACGCATGAGTGAGCCCCTGGCATTGATACATTTAGATGTCTATGGACCCATGCCATGTCAGTCTATGGATGGTCCAAAGTATTTTGTGATGTTCATTGACGATTTTTTGCGTAAAGTCTGGGCTTACCCCATTAAGCTTAAGTCTGAAGTCTTGGCTATATCTCAGAGATGGCTTGCATTGGTTGAGAACCAAACTGGACATAGATTGAAATGCCTTAAGACGACTAACATTGGGGGAGAATATGTGTCACGTGCTTTTGAGCAACTATGTGATGAGAGGGGTATTAAGTGTCAATTGACCACTGCCTATACCCCACCCTAGAATGGTTTGGCGGCTAAGCGGATGAATAGAACCATCCAAGAGCGTGTATGCAGTATGCTTAGCCATGCATACTTACCACATAGCTTTTGGGCTGACGCAGTCAATACAGTTGTGAATGTCATAAATAGTTCACCTTCTAGTGGTTTGGATTTTCCGATTGTAGAGGAGGTATGGATTGGAAAACCTCCATCTTATGCACATCTACATGTCTTTGGATGTGAGGCATTCTTCCATGTGCCCAAAGACAAGCGTACTAAGTTGGATCCTAAGAGTGTCAAATGCATTTTCCTTGGCTATGGGGATGCAGGCGAGATGGATTACCGCCTCTGGGATCCGCAAGCATGGAAAGTCATCCGTAGCCATGATGTAGTCTTCCATGAAGACAAGATGCATAGACAGCCTGTGAAGGTGGTAGAGATACTCAGGGTTATATTCCAGGAGGAGCCACGTGCTCCTGCACAGCTAGTTGGACAGCCTGCAGCAATAGTTGGTACACACGGCCAGGGTGTTGGACCGGTCGTAGAGCCTGCCATGAGACGGTCTACTAGAGATAGACGTCCACCTGATAGATTTGAGCCCTCGATGCATTATGTCTTGGTTACAGATGCAGGAGAGCCTCTCACCTATGATGAGGCTATGCAAAGGGGCGACAGTCACTCTTGGGAGAGGGCTATGTAGTCTGAGATAGACTCCCTGCACAAGAAACTGCCTCAGGGCAAGAAGACTTTGCCATGCAAATGGGTGTACAAGCTGAAAAGTACCCCTGGAAACCCAAGGTGGCTTATAAGGTAAGACTTGTCACTAAGGGTTTTAAACAAGAGCATGGATTTGACTTTGATGAAGTCTTTTCTCCTATGGTCAAGATGACCACCCTACGCTTGGTTTTGGCCTTAGTCGCACAGCTTGACTTGGACTTGTACCAAATGGATGTCAAGACTACATTCTTGCATGGGGATTTGCATCATGAGATTTATATGGAGTAGCCTAAGGGCTTTGCAGAGCCTAGTAGGGATCATCTAGTATGCAAGTTGAAGAAAAGTCTTTATGGCTTGAAGTAGGCACCTAGGGAGTGGTATCATAAGTTTGATGCCTTTATGCAGTCACAGGGCTACAGTAGAAGTGCTATGGATCCATGTCTTTATGTGAAGAAAGCCCGTGATGGCTCATTGCTTATTTTGGTACTTTATGTGGATGATATGCTGATAGCAGGGAAAGCTCATGATGAGCTGGATGCTCTTAAATCTCAGCTAAAGAATAGCTTTGAGATGAAGGATTTAGGACATGCCTCTCACATTCTTGGTATACGCATTAAGTGCGACAGGCATCAAAGACTACTCTACTTCTCACAGAGGGAGTACATTCATAAAGTCCTTGAGCATTTCCGCATGCAGGACATAAAGCCTATTGGTTGTCCATTACCTTCTTATGTGAAGGTTTCACAGACCGATTGTTTACAGACGGATGAGCAGAGGATTGAGATGGTCAAGATCCCTTATGCATCAGCTGTGGGCAGTTTGATGCATGCCATGATAGCCACTCATCCAGATATTGCCTTTGCAGTTGGTGTTGTGGCACGCTATATGCCTACACCTGGAAAAAAGCATTGGGATGCCATAAAGGGTATCATGAGATACTTGAAGGGCACAATAGATATGTGTATTTGCTATGGTAGCCAGGATATAGGACTTGTGGGCTACACAGAATCCAACTATTCAGGACATGCAGATAGTAGGAAGTCTACTTCCGGCTATGTCTTTACCTATGCTGAAGGTGCTATTTCTTGGATGTCCAGGGTTCAGAAGTATACGGCTCTCTCTACCACTGAGGCCGAGTATGTTGCAGCCACTGAGGCTTGCAAGGAGGCCATATGGTTGGGCCGTTTGGTTCATGACCTTGGGATTGATACTATACCTATGTTGCATTTGGATTCTATGAGTGCTATTCAACTAGCCAAGAATACGATCTTCCATGCGAAGACGAAACACATTGAGGTGAGGTATCACTTCATACGTGGGGTCATGGAGGACAAGTCTGTTGACCTTGTCTGACGAAAATCCTGCAGATCTGCTTACAAAAAGCCTCACTAATGAGTGCTTTGCCTTCCTCAGGAGATTGATGGGCGTTGGATGAGATGGTGTTTTTCCTCATCCTGTTGTACATGTGTACATTGTACTATCTTTTTTTTTCTTTTCACTCCTCACTAGGGAAAATTCACCTTTTAGTGGGAGGTTGTTGGGGGTAAAGGTACCTCTGCCTAGCCGCCCATGTATTACTACACTAGCATTACCCGCCACTGCACACTGTAGGTGGTGGGCGCCCGTCACCTTCACTTTATTCTTTATTCTTTTGGTGACAGTTTGAATAAATGAAGGCCCGGTCACACATTGTGACTATTGGAGTTCCCATTTGTGTCTCTCTCTCTTCTTGCTCTTGCTCTCCACCATAGCTCACTTCCAAGCAAGCTTCGATCCTTCTCACCTTTCAACTTGCTATTAATAGCAAAAGTGGAGAGGAGAAGGGCGAAGAAGTGTTTTTTGTCTTGGCATCTTCCTACTCGACATGAACATTTTGTTGTTATCACCATTGAATTTGGAAAATGATTGGAGAGGGCAAAGGTTGATTTGATGATTTCTCTAAAGTGATTGTTGTGTAGCAAGAACTAGCTGATTGCGTTGACCGAAGACCCCTCGGTCTTAAAGCACTTGGGCCTTGGCCTCTAGGCCACCAATTCATTGCTTGGCCCATGATATACAAGTTGGCCTTATTGGGGATTAAGCACTCTAACTCTACTCATTGGCCGTAATCCTTGGGTTTGGCCCAATAGAGGGTTTTCTAATTTGACTTCATCTATGTCACTCTGTCCATCTAGGCCCATTCGACACCTCCTCCTCCTCCTCACAACCCTCTACTCTCCTCCATTTAGCCATTGACTTCATAGCCCATTAGACTTCCTCTTGCCACAGAAGGCCACAAGGTTTTTATTTTTTACATGTTATTCTTATCTTGATATATTTATTAGACAATCATTCATTTCAATCCTTGAATGACCAAATAAGCCTTTAGTAAGACAGAGTGAGGCCTTACACATGTCACCCTCATTGAGGCGGCCTGTGATACATGCCAGCACCTCAAGAGCACCTCGATCACCAACACACTACTCAATCACAAGGTCAACAAGCCGATGAACACACAACATCCGCTTCCTTAATCAACCCCACAACTGAGGTGGCCTAGTCTGAATGGTCGAATGTGCCACCAGCCCCATGAACAATGGGCTCATTCTGTGACTAGAGTCAATGGGCAATCCAAGTCCCCCTACCACCTCATGATTGCAATCATCAAAATCGGGACCCCATATTTTTAACAAAAATACGATAACTTTATGTTCTTATATTTGGTGGGTCTTGTAATGAGAAGCCATAAATATGATGTAGGAGGTGATTATCTAGCTTGCTTATACATCGTTGAGTATGTCCTACCTACACCTCCCAAAAAATCCAGTTGCCCTACATTATTTTCTTATCTTTGGGGGCCTTTGAGATTAAGGGTACACTCAAGAAAATCACATGTGGTACATTATTTTAATATTTTGGGGGCCTTTGGGATTAAGGGTACATTCAAGAAAATCACATGTGCTACATTACATTGTACACCTTTTTAACCATCCACTTTTAATTGTTGATGTGTACATGCCGTCTTTGATACAAATAGAAATTTGATCTACCTTGAAAACAACTCTTACCACCAAAAAGAAAAAGAAAAAAGAAAAATGCAATTCTCAATGTTCTTATTATTAGTGGCTTTTGCTATGAGTAGCCACATATAAAATTTAGTAGGCAATTCTTGAAACTCTTTTGGCTTCCATGCTACAAATTATTTGATGTCACTTGCTTTCACCTCCCAAAAAAGGTGTGTGTGTGTTATTTTCTTTTGGTAAATGTTGGGATATTTTGGGATTAAGTGCATGCTCAAAAAACTAACATGTGATACATTCCACAAAACAAGTTTTAGCCATTTGATTTTAACAGCTCATGTGTAATTGCCCTATTTCAAGGAACTCTTGCCTCTTCACGTTCTCCTTATACATAGCTTGAATAAGTGAAATTTCTTGTCATTTTGGGGGTTGTGGAGAGATGAACATACAATGACTTGGAAGGGCTTGTAAGCTTGGAATAACTACAAACCAAAACAAATGTTCACAAAGATTCAAATTTCTTCCCTAGCTAGTTGTGCTGTGACATTAAACCATTGTAGTATAAAACACGGTCTCATGACCCATGTCATTAGAAATGAAGAATATGATAATCTTATTAAAGTTATTATCAATCCACGTGCAAGTAGCATACATAAATATAGTAATTTGGCTTGAATGCCAATGCATGCTTTGAATGTTATTTCATTCCGACAACATGCACCTCTTTATATAATCAATAATTGTGACAATGAATTGTTACAGCGTTATCTATCCATTCTTTAGATTTCACACATTTAAGAAATCATCATCCGATTGCACTATATTATCCCCCATCTTGCAAAACTCTTAGCTTGGCCTTTTTGTGTATGAACAAAAGTCATAGGGACTTAGGTAAAAAGAGTTCAATACAAGGAAAGAACTTTTAGTGATGGGAGATGAAGAATACTTCACACAAGAAAGTTGTTAATCATAATTATGACCTTATGTATGCTTGAAAATCACTATACCTAGCTTTATAACTACAATTTTCCTATTGCTTTGATACCACGTGTGACATGCCTCACACACTCTACTCTCCTAGAGGAAGCTCCACTCCATTCCCATGAGGATCAACCTATAACAAAGGCTCCCAATTGATCCTTATGTCTAACAAGTTTCTCTAGCATCAATTATGGGCAGCTAGCTACTTGTGTGAGACAATCTGAACCAAAGAGGACATATATCATACTTGATTCAAAGAGAGTGAGAAACAAAGGTGAGATAAATGTGTCGATCCCTCTACTTGTAGAGTAAGGTCTCACTTGAATCCCATGAAATGGGAAATCTAAGATGACGCTCTAAGATAGTCAACATTCAACTCTTACTAAAGACTTCTAATCTAACATGTTCTTGTGGAAAACCTCTTTGCTAACCAAGACCACCTACCATAGGATGAATCCGTTGGGGATTCACCCTCAACTTTTCATCCTTGAAGGGTTTTCCTTGGTTTAATATGTAAAATCAACTTGCTTAATTATCTCATTAAAAAAATGTATGTTTAGTAATTTAATCATTAACAAAATAACTAGAAAAACAATCCTTTCTGAAAACATAATCCTTTATTTCAAGTTGAGCAACTATTTATTGATTACTTCAATTCTAGTCTATATATAGGGCTTTGCCTAAATGGCAAATACCACCAATCCATCCTTAGCTAATATCAGGGCCTTGAAGGAGACTTATACCAAGCTTGTAGGTTGTTGGACTAGTCCTAGTGCACTAAAAGAATCATGGTCAAACCCCATTGGCATAAGTCTCCTAGCATTTGGATCAAATAAAGAACTCCTTTGTGAAGAGTTCCAAGCTTAATCTTGGGGGAGGCCTAGCACACATTTCCAAACTTTTTAACATATGTTGGTGCAACCTTAAGTTATAATGCACAACCATCCAAGCTGTCATATCTAATGCACTAGGAAATTGCTAAAACACAATTTATACATTGGAATCCATTCTAGGTGTCATTCCATCCAGCATGAGATTTTACTTAACTAAGTTGTCATGAGCTTATCTTAAGTATTAGCCTATTATTTTGAAAGAAAGGTCTAGTCATGGGCTATGGTGACCTCTCTGATTGACTCTAGCTCCCTCTGTGGCACTTTAATTCCTCCTAATTAAAGTATGTGACTTATAAGGATCTTACGGTTTCCTTGAATCATAACCTCTTTGATGCATTATAAGATTTGTATTATATGACTTATTGAAAATTTGTGGGGAAGTCTTCTTTTTCAAGGGTCTTAGAAGGGAACTATCTAAGTACGTAGACTTCTAAGCTCTCTCCAAACTAACTTATCTTTGTCTTTAAATCTCGTAGTGTGGATGATGACTTGCTAGTTCAAGGAATATATACTTATTCTTTTTAGCAAATTCTCCCTATAGATAAGGCCTTGATGAGATGGGGTTTTTAAAATAACGTTAGGGTTATTCAACCTTGTCTAGATTGGCTATTTCGTTTGTATTTACATAGTATAGCTTGTTATCACCTAATTTATTGTTTTTTTCTCTCAAGAAGGGCTAAGTATTAAACCTAACATTCTTTTGAGGCTAACTTTCTTAGGGGAAACCCAAGTTATATTTAAGGTTACATCAAGCATAACTTAGAGAATGAAAGTTTAGTATTTGATCTATCATGAAAATTGGCTATATGTTCCTTTCTCTATTTCAATAATTTTTATATTATCACAAATGAAGAAATTAATTTAACTAGCACAAGATAGCACATTATGTATGGAGTAGTTGTGCCACAAGAGGGGATGCTCCTTTTGAATGTATAACACAATCTTATTAGGGATGTATATCATACTATACCCATCGATCCTGGCTAGAAAAGCTAGTTCTTAAATCTATGTCTCAAAGTAGTAGTTTCTAAATGCAAGAATGGGACATCCTTAGCCACATGCCTTTGAGAGTTAACAAGACTTGATTCCTTACTCCTCATGTAATGATTGTTGCAAGGTGAGGTGCAAATAGTGCATTTACTAGCATGCAAGGTGATTCAATGTACTTGTGTTGCCTCGATTTCTCAAAAGTGTGCTTTGTGTTCCTTTAAGGTTTTGCTATGTACCAGCAAGTCATCTGTGTAAATGATGGTAAAAATATTTACATCCTCCCCAAAGACTCCACCCATCAATCCATAGAATTTTCTTGGCCCACTACTCAGTTTTAATCCTAAAACTAATTGTTCATATTACCATATCAAGTATAGAACACCATCTTTGGAATGTCTTATTCAATTATGCAAAAGATCTATATTGTTATAATATGTAGCTCCATGTAGTCTATCTAGAACGCTAGCTACCAAGGGCATTGGGCACTTGTTCTTTGTGGTGATTTTATGGAGTGCCCCATAGTCCAGGCACAATCTTAGCACAATCTTAGCCCTCCATCCTTCTTCTTCACAAATGACACTAGGGCTCGAAAGGGTGACTTACTTGGGTACATGAAGCCTTGTTCCTCTAAGTCATACTTTTGCTTTTTAATTTTATTAGCTATTTGTGATTCATTAAGTATGGGGCCTTGATTGGTGTACTGAGAGTGTATTGATCTTGGAACAAATTCGACCTTGTCCATTTCTTATTTCCCACTTGGAACTTAGGTGTTTCTACTTCCAAAGGCCTCACTATACATAAATAAATCATGTTTCCTTGCTTCACTAACTTCTCCACTTGTTTGGTGTTGCATATTATGATTCTAGGTTGAATGCTAGCACTCATGTTGGTCATGGGCCCTTTCAATGAAACATGCTAGAGATCCCAACTCTTGGATGGTCTTGGATCTATCCACTCCCATATGAAATCCCTTGAATCCATGGGGCTTGTGGCTCATCTCATCCATAGGCACAAGTAGTTGCTACACTTGATCCACTTGATGTTGTGTCTTCCATGTTCAAATGCTCCCCTTGGTACCAAGGTAGATTGTGATGTGACTGGTGTCCCTCAAAAGCTTCCACGTATGATTTCTCACTTTGGTGCTCTTGGAAGGGCTAGCTTAGGGTTGCTCCTCTTTCTCCTTCTTCTTCTTTCTAGCTACTTTCTCATGGGCCCTCCTATCTACTCTTCTTTCATCTTATGCCTATTCTCTTCCTTGCTGATGTCTCATCCATTCTAGGTGAGCATCTTCATTAGCCTTCCTGTGAGCTTCCTCTTCTTCCTTCCTTTGCAGTTTCTTCCAAATGGTGTCCAAAAGTGTAGATATGCCTATTATGTACTTCTCCAACCTAGCTATTAAGAGTAACTCTAATACCTAGCATAATGCACCTATCCCCAACTCACTCTTCCTCACCCACTCAACATGGCATGGAAAGAACACATGAAATGTAAGAATAAGGTAAGCTCTTGTATTACTCAAAAGAAAGAAAGGTACGACATCAACAAGCTTCATGACTACGCCCTTGTAACATCATGCATGTGATGGTTTACTATTGAGCATAAGGTTAAGTAAATAGTCTTTGGAATATCAAGTTAACCTATATTACAATTCATGGATGGATACCCTTAGAACATTACACCTATTTTTTACAAGTGCGTCTTATATAGACATTTATTACAAGTGCTCGATCATGAGTAACTAGGTAACTCGATCTCTCTCACTTGATTGCCAAGCAAATTAGTCATGTAGATCTATCTTTCTTAGGGAAAGTCAAGCATATTTATGCTTGGCATTTATCAAATTTTCTAAAGCAATATTATAGACTTTGTATACAATAGATATGACAAAAGCTTTTATTTGCTTTCTTCAGTACATGAGTATACAATGTTGTGTTTACATTTTAAGTGGATCTATGTGCATTAGAAGCAATGGAAGTATTGTGATGCCACGAAGCAACCTAGCAGTCCTTGCACACAAAGCGCACGAGGAACGTTAGTTGGAAGCATGAGGAATGCTAGTTGGAAGCAATGGAAGTGTTGTGACTTATGTTGCATTACCTACACTAGCATTCTGCGCGCTCTTCTCGCGCATGGAATGCTAGGCCGCTTAGCTTTGCTGTTTCAAAGCGGCGAGCAAAGTAGCGGTGCTATCGCACGGCAACTTCACTCAACAATCCATTTCTCATCTTTCTCTTTCCTCTTTTTCCTCTCTCTCTCTCCCTCCCCCTTCCAAATTCCCTATGTCTAATTCTCTCTTTCTTTGGCTTCTATTTTAGTTTTTTTTTTCTCCTCTCCTGGTTCTCTCTCTCTCTCTCTCCAATTTTTCTCTCCCCGCTTTTCTTCTCTCTCTCTCTCTCTCTCTCTTTATTCTCTCCTCTCTCCTCTCTTTTTCTTCTCTCCCTCTCCTCTTTTTTCCTATTTTTCTTCTTCTTCTCTCTCTCTCTCTCTCTCTCACTCTCTCTCTTCATTCTCTTTTTAAATTTTTTATTTTCTCTCTCTCTCTCTCTCTCTCTCTCCTCTCTTTTCCTTCTCTCTTTCTCCTCTATTTTATATTTTCTCTCTCTATAATTCTCTCTCTCTCTCTCTCTCTCTTCTTCTTCTTCTTCTTTTTCTTTTTTTCCTTTCACTTTCTCCCCCCCCCCCTTAGTCTCTCTTAAAGTATGTAAATTTTATATTTTCCCTATATATAATTCTCTTTTTATGTTTATATTCTCTCTCTTCTTCTCCTTTCTCTCTCTCTCTCTCTCCGTCCCCTTTTCTTCTTCTCCCATTTCTCTTAATTTTCTGTTTTTTCTTCTCTCCCTCTCCCTCTCTTTCTTTTAAATTTTATATTTTTCTTCTATTCTTATCTCTATTTTAAATTATATCTTCTCTCTTCCCCCCTCTCTCATTCTTTCTCCCTTCATCTCTTTCTCAAAAAATATTTAAATTTTAAAAAGACTTTTCTCTTTTCTCTTTTTTCCCATCTCTCTTCCTCTTTCTCTTCTCTCTCTCTCTCTCTCTCTCCCCCCTCTTCTCTCTTTTCCTTCTCTCTCCTCTTTTTTCTTTTTTTTCTCTTTTTAATTTTTTTATTTTCTCTTTCTTTTAAATTTTATATTTCCTCTCTCTATAATTCTCTTTCTCTCTGTTCCCCCTCTCTCTCCCTTCCCCCCTCCTTTTCTTTCTTTTTTGCTCTTTGTATATTTCTCTCTATTTATTTTATTTAAAAAAAGTTTATTTTTTTCTCTTTAAATCTTTTCTTTTTCTCTTTCTTTTAAATTTTATCTTTCCTCTCTCTATAATTCTCTCTCTGTGTTTAAATTCTTTCTCTTCTTCTTCTTGTTTTCTCTCTCTCATTTTCTTCTCTCTATCTTTCTCCCCCCTCTCTCCTCTCTTTTCCTTTTTTCTTTTCCTCTCTCTATCTCTTAAATTTTATATTTCATCTCTCTATAATTCTATTTCTTTCTCTCTCTATAATTCTCTCACTGTGTTCAAATTCTTTCTCTTCTTCTCTTTATTTTTTCTCTCTCTCTCTCTTAAATTTTATATTTTCTCTCTCTATAATTCTCTTTCCCTCTGTTCCCCCCTCTCTCTCCTTCTCCCTCTTCTCTTCTTTCTTTTTTACTCTTTGTATATATATATATATATATATATATATCTTAGATTAAACCTTTAAATGTAAACTTTTTGTTTAATAGAGAGAGAGAGAGAGAGAGAGAGAGAGAGAGAGAGAGAGAGAGAGAGAACCTAGGTCCTATATATGAGAGGGAGAGGGGGGAGGAATTTAATTAAAAAGGGGAGGGGGAAAAGAAAGAGAGAGATTATAAGTGAGAGAGAGGGGAGGGGGTTTTAATTTAAAAAAGGGAGGTTTGGGGGGGGGGAGGGAAGAGATGAGGCTTTAATGAAAAAAGGGAGGGGAAGAGAAAATGAGATATTACAAGTGAGAAAGAGAGGAGGGAGGTTTGGAAAAGGGGGTAGGTTCGGGAAGCCCTCTGGATGTTCGAGGCTTTCCAAACCTATAGCTAAAATAATATAGTAGTAAGATATGGGATCATCTTCTACACATTATGTGCCTCACGGACATAGTTGTTTTCATTTTTCATAGTAGAGACTTTTGTATTTACCATAAAAAATAAAGTGTGTGAATATTGGTCTAAGATTTGCGTGCATAATGGTCTAAGATTTGTGACATAAAGTTTTCTTAGCAGGTTAGTGATTAATTATAACTTTTTAATGATCACAACGAAATACGGCCGTGTAAATGTTTAGAGGCTGATCATTAAACTTGTAATGATTAATGGTTTTTTTGGCTGGAGGAGAGAATCATTCGTTGCTTTACGTGTACTTCAACAACGACAAATAACAACAACAGGCCAAGGATGTAACTCGCGTCTCCCAACAGACGTCAATGGCTCTCATGTCATCTTCTTCTTCGTCTCCGGCGGTGGATCGCGGGGACTCTGTGTGGAGCGACATCGACTTAGCCGAGAGGTACTGTCTTTCTTATCATGTTCCATGCAGGAGGGGATCCTGACTACATAAAAGCTCAATCTGTAACAGCTTTACTTATGTTTTGAAAGCTTTATCACAGGCACTTGGTCAGCTCACAGTTTGATAAAGCGGCAGCCCTGTCTACAGAAATTTTGAAGAGATTGATATATTCAGATTCAAATCACGCAGTTTTAGATAATGAAATTGAAGCAAACGAGATTGATGACATCCTGGAATCTGCAGGAATGGTGTTCATTCAGGCGTATAACGAGGCTGACAGGTAAATTTTGCTTTTATGCAGATTAGCTGTTGAATTTTGCTACTGCTATTGAGTCAAAAATGACAGCAGTTGGAACCCGATCTTAAAAATGAGACTTCTTGCAAGGCCAATACACATTAGGCATATGCTGACACTGGATTGGATGTTTGATAATGACATGTCCTACCATCACAGAACTAGAGAAGGCAGGTTACAAGTCTACTGCTCAACAACAGTCCATCTAAATTGATCCTCTAGTTGGGTTTCTCAAATATTGGCTCTAGATTTCAGTTTTTTTTATCTGTAGCCCAAATAAAAATAAGTTTGTGTATCCACCCCAGCAATGAGGCATGCGAAAATATTGAACAAAATTAGATCAAATAGAAAAACATGGATTTAGACCAATCTCCTTTATGCTGACCACTCAAGGGAGAAAGTCCAGCACGGCCAGGGTATGGATAAGTTTTATCCAAACTTGTGAGTCTCTCGTGGAGAGGAGGTTTGATGGTCTATGGCCTATCTACAACTGTCTGTCCAAATGTACAAGGCTATGATGCTGAAAATGATCTACAATCTGCTGCAATGTTTTGCGTTTAGAGTGTAATTCACCCTTAGCCAACAATATAAACTAAAATATGGGATGCTCTCATATATATCCTACAAGTAGAGCCCATGTTAGTGACCATTTTAAATGGACATCTTGAGTGGGCATCAAGAAATTGGCCACTGAACATTGACCATTAAGTCACCAAGTGTGAATATGGCCTAAGGCTAATGTGTTAAGGGCCTTGTATTGTGAATGTGACCTAAAAGCTAGTGTTGCTAAGGAGTCCTGTAAAAAGGACTCAAAGTCTCATTTTTGTGACATCTTGTGTGACCAGTGTATTGAAGATCCTAGGCACTCCCTGTTAGCAGAGTATTTGTCAGCTCATGTGTGAGTCTGAGCTTGATCTGGGCTGGACATTTTTGTTAGGTATTTTAGGTATTTTTCTGGTGTGGCATTTTATGCCAGTGGGACATTTTATGCACCAGTCGGCCAGCATTAATGCTGTCCGACCAGCATTGTTGCTCCCCACTTTTTTAGCCTATTTATACTCAGTGGCTCCTCCTCAGTCAGTCACTTCATCTTCACCATCTGCAGTCTCTGTGGAGAGAGGAGCCAGTGGCAGTGCCCACGCAGCCAGTGACTCACTGTTGTATGCGACTGTCTCGTGTTCAGATATATGGATTCCATTTCCCGTGCATACATCTGAGTTCTCATCTGTATCGTGTTCTTTTCTTTTCTCTTTTTGTCTTGTGTTTCAGCAGTTTATTTCAGCACATGTTTATGCTTCCACCGCTGCTCCACTTCTGACATGGTATCAGTTTTCAGGATTTGTGTTTCTGCTGTGTTTTCTTGCTGATTTCAGGACTGTTTTGTATCCTTGCTGATCAGACGACTGCTGTCACAGCCAGGCGACCTGTTTTGGGGCTGTTTTCAGCCTGCGTTTTTTGCAGTTTTGCCATCGCCTGCTGCCTCCGCACCCTCTGCTGCCTACGCACCCTTTGCTGCCTGCGTTTTTCATCTGCAGCTGCTGGCGATAGTTTTCTACCTGTTTTCTCCAGTTTACAGCCTGCGTTTTGCTGATTCAGCATCTCTCCTGGCTGGGTGGCTGTTCCTTCAGGCCGTTTTTGCTGTTTTTGGCAGTTTTTGACTGATTTTTTGTCTTTGTGCAGCAGATTTTGTCTTCTATTGATCAGATTTTGGGTTCTATTGCATGTGAACTCTCATTTTCTGTAGTCTGTGCTTGTGTTTTGGCTGTGTTTCCTCTCTCAATTCCATCTCTTCTCTACTTCTCTTCTTATCCTCTCCATATGGCTCCTCCGTGCACTTCCACTGATGATAAGCATGAGGCATCCTTGAGATTACAGGGGCGGCTTCCGGCACATTATGGAGGTGAGGCTTATGTAGCTTCAGAGAGGGGTGACGGGAAGAAGAAGTCGAAGGCCCAGTGTTACCACTGTGGCAAGAAGGGACATTTGCGGAAGGCCTGCAAGAAGTTAGCGGCTTTCAGGAAGAAGGAGCAGAAGACGAAGCGGGATGCTGACTCTACCGATGAGTCCTCTCCTTCCTCAGACTCCGACTCCGATCCTCCAACCAAGGTGAAGTCCAAGGCGCGGAAGGGATCCTCTTCTTTGGATCGCGGGAAGGGCTTGGTGGCCCCTTCCTCGGCTGCTTTCTAGTGGTGGTGATGAGGTCATCCCTCACGACTCTCGTGCCAGAGAGGGAGTGTGAGCGGGTGTTCAGATGGGGCAGCCGCGCCTCATCTATACTTTTATACAGGTGCACAGGTTCCAGAGAGGGACGTCCCTGACGCATCGACTTTCGTCTGGCGGAATCAAATCCTGGAGCTGGGATTGACATCCAGGTTCATGCTGAGCTGGTTATCTGACAGAGAGCGGGAGGCTTTCGTCTGGAGCTCAGATGAGGGGACACTTTGGCGGTCTGGCCAAAGGCGGGGACTCCATGGTCACCTATGTTCAGAGGCATTTTTGACAGGATGGTCTTGTATGCTACTGCGAGACATTGATGATGGATACAGAGACATGCTATGATATTCTCTATTTTCAGGTGTTTGGTACGATCGACATTGACATTAGGTTCTCTCCGAGGCACCTTGGTGGTGGCTTGATCACCCACTGCTTGGGTACCCATGGTTCTACTTGGTGGTTCTCTGTTGTATAGTTTATGATCCCTTTTCATTGTACTATTGTATTGTATCAGATCACTCATGATCTGAGAGAGGGTGTTAGCAGAGTATTTGTCAGCTCATGTGTGAGTCTGAGCTTGATCTGGGCTGGACATTTTTGTTAGGTATTTTAGGTATTTTTCTGGTGTGGCATTTTATGCCAGTGGGACATTTTATGCACCAGTCGGCCAGCATTAATGCTGTCCGACCAGCATTGTTGCTCCCCACTTTTTTAGCCTATTTATACTCAGTGGCTCCTCCTCAGTCAGTCACTTCATCTTCACCATCTGCAGTCTCTGTGGAGAGAGGAGCCAGTGGCAGTGCCCACGCAGCCAGTGACTCACTGTTGTATGCGACTGTCTCGTGTTCAGATATATGGATTCCATTTCCCGTGCATACATCTGAGTTCTCATCTGTATCGTGTTCTTTTCTTTTCTCTTTTTGTCTTGTGTTTCAGCAGTTTATTTCAGCACATGTTTATGCTTCCACCGCTGCTCCACTTCTGACACTCCCATCCACACATGGGATGGCATGGGCTGATGGTATGGGGCATTAGCTCTTGCGATGAGGTGCTAGCATAATATGTCAAAAATCCTAGGCTCAACAATGAGCACATTGGTCTCTATGAATTGGAGGTGAGTCCAATGTCTATCCTTCTATGTTTTTTGTGTTTGTATGGCTTGTGCCATGAGCATGTTGTTGAGAAACCCTTCACATGCGTTTCGTGTTTTGTGTTTAGGGTTTCGCGTTTTGTGTTTAGGGTTTCACAGTGGATAGCCCCAAGAAGGGGCTGGGTGCCACCCTAGACAACTGGCGCCCTCCCTTCGGGCGCCACCCTAGACAGTCTCTTGTCTATTTATAGGCTACCTTTGTCACTCATTATACACGGCTAATTTATTTAGTCTGTCACGTCTTCTCTCCAACCTCTCCACTACCCTCACACCCCTTTAAGAGGACATTGCGGTTTGTGGTTCGTGGCTGTCTTCATCATCTTCCTTGTGCTATGGCACCCTTGTTCCCTTGTATCACATTCACTCCATGATTTAAAACTTCATCATTCCATTCATTAGAGTTTCTTTTCTCTTCTCTTCTCTTCTCTTCTCCATGTTTGCCGAGTTCACTCCGTGTTCCTCCCCGCAAGCCCTGCTGTCTCACTAGTATGTTGTCTTTTGACACGTGCAAGTTGGAGATCTATGGGGGTTTATCATTGGTATCAGGACTGCAATGTGACGATCTATGGGGGTGTATCCCTATTACATGCCAATCAATATGGACAAAACCATTGGAAACTCATGGGGTTGTGATGGTCCATGCTTGACGGTTGTACTCGTGTTAGGAGTTTAGACAGCTCATGTGTGACTCTAGGACATGCTAGATATTACTAGGTTATTTAGGCATTTTATTGGCCTTTGTGATACTTATTTGGGTATTTATTGCTGGCCGACCTGTTGCTATTTATGGCATTGTTTTATCCTATTTATTTTGGGCTCCCTCCTTAGCCAGTCATTCATCATCTACAGGTTCTGTTGGAGAGAGGGGGCCGATGTCATCGCCTAATACAGCTAGTGACTCACTGTTGTACGCGACATTCTCGTGTTTGGTATATGGATTCCATTTCCCAAGCATTCTTTTGAGTTTTTTTCTTTGCAGCGTTCTTTTGTGCTTTTCTCTTCTGTCCTTGTGTAGTAGTTTATTATGGCATCTCTTTCCATTGCTGCATCCACTTTTGACATGGTATCAGATTTTAGGATCTACGCACCTGCTGCTGTTTTTTTACTGATTGCAGGTCTTCAACTGCTGATTATCGATCCTCTTTGTCTATTGCAGCTAGGCGACCAGTTTTAGGGACCTTTCAGCCATTAGAAATTTCTGTTTCATAAACTACACTCATCTTACATGCTGCGCCGATTGCATTTAATGCCATTGCTGCTTGCATTTTCAGATTTTTTTGCATTATATTACTGTTGGTGACTGTATTTAATGCCTCTTTTGTCTGTGTTTTGACCTGCAGCCTTTGTGTTTTCAGCCTCTTGGGTTCTTGAGGGCTGGGTGACAGCATTTTCAGCTTTTGTCCGTTTTCTCTTGGCTGATTCTTCCCGGTCTTTGCAGATTTTGTGATCCAACATTGTGTATGAACTCTATTTAGTGCAATCTGTGCTGTGCTTTGGCTGTACTCTCTCTCTCTCTCTCTCTCTCTCTCTCTCTCTTCTTTCCTTTATTTTCTCTTCCTATCCTCTCCAAATGGCTCCCCCCCCCTCCTGTTCTACTGATGACAAATTATATGGCCCTAATTACCTCACATGGATGGTTTGTGTAGAAGCAACTTTTTTATGTTGTGTTTGGTGCTTGTGAGCGTCCTGAGCATCCTACTTCTCTTCGAGCTGATTTTGACGAGAACAATTATGAAAAAGCTGCACTCACATGGGATATTGATGATGCATGTGTATATTTTGCCCTTTTTTGCTGCATCTCTAAATAAGTTCTTTTGGTAGAGTCACCTCTTGCAAGACTTCTCTAGCGATTTGGGTGAAGCGTGAGATGTTGTACGAGGCCTCCTCGCCTATGCATGTCATCATTCTTTATGGACAGCTTGAGTAGATGAAGTTCAAGTCGAAGAAGAATACTGCACTAATTGAAAAAGAATATTGATACAATACAAATGGATTGATCAGTCCTTGCACACAGTGGGGACTGTGCTCTACAAGCTCCCTCTAGAGCTTGCTAAGAGAGGCCAATGCTTTGAGGACTTAGACGTCATTGACACCTGTCGATTTCTTTAGATGTCCTCAATGTTGCTTGAGCATGAGACATCTTTGCGGTTATAGGACAGGCTTCCATAGCAATCTAGTGGTTCTAGTGAGGCCTTTTCAGCTTTAGAGAGGATGACAAGTAGAAGAAATCGAAGACTTGGTGTTATCATTGTGGTAAGAAGGGCCATTTTCGCAAGGATTGCAAAGAGTTAGCGGCTTCAAGGAAGAAGGAGAAGAAGATGAAGCTGTCTTCCCCATGTGCATGCAAAGACACCTTGAGGAGCCATCATTTCAAGGCCATGGCTAAACCTTTCTTGGCTGTAGGTGAAGATGTGATATTGGAGAGGATAAATACGTTTATTTTTGAAAAGCTAAATTAGCTAAGAGTCTTGTAAAAAAGACTTAGGTGTTTATTTATGTGACATTGTGTGATAGCCATACTTGTACTCCAGATCCTAGGCACCTCCATCCAACATTGGGATCATATGGGCTGATGGTATGGGATGCCAACTCTTGCCATGGGGGTACAATCTATTGTGTTGCTTGTTCTAGGCTTGGTGTTACATCCTCGGACCTCTAGGATGCACTCCTAGCATTAGTCACAACCTTGGATCATGAGTAACTTAATGTGAATGCATTAATAACATTTTAGGGTTAGTCCATTTGAGTCTTATAAATAGGACTCAAGGTCCATTTGTGGTTGCTCATATTTTATGATCACTACTCTTGGATTGAGCAATGATTGTCATGTTCGAACTTCTTACACTAGAACAGTGGGGGTTGGTGGGATATTGGTTCTAGGCTCGGGATGAGCATGTTTGGCTCTATTGGTGGGAGCTAACTATGTGTTCATTTCATTATGGTTTCTATATATGGGTATAGCTTGTGTTGTGCCTTGAGTGCAAGTTAGATCCTAGGGGGATGTTTCATTGGTATTAGAGTCTCAACTTATTTTATAATGAAACAAAAAAAAAACTCGTATCCTCTTAAATTAATTTGCATAGTCAATTATTTATTAAATTTATTTTCTTTGTAGAAAGCTAATAGAGATCTAGAAAAGTGCATTAGAGTTAGTTATTGATGAGTGGTCACAAGCTACCCACGCAATAGGTTAGAAGAAAGATGGTACACACTCCCATATCAATGACCTATTGAATGCTTGTAACTAGAACTCAAGCATGTTAGGATTAGACTTGCATATAGGAAGGATTAATGCCTTGGAATTGTAGGCTAGATCCTCTAGAAAAGAAAATTATAGTCAATAAGATGGCATTGTTATAAAAAGTTTGTACAATATGCATCACGAGGACGTGAAATTTTATTGTTTTTCGCATTTGATTAAAAGTTAATCAAATGTGCTAATGTGACTTATACATATGAGATATAAGTTAATTGTTTCACAGTGTGGGACCCAAGACCTTGAGATATCAATTGGTGCCAAAGGCAAAAGTTGTAATAAGTTATGCCTGGCAGGTACTAGGTGGCACCTGGTGTCAGATTTGTGCCTAGACCAATTTATTGGTTGCTAAAGTCAGTGGTGACATTAGAGACTAGGTATTAATTAATTAATTATGTTGGTCTAACGGTCAATAACTGCTCAAGGATACTTGTAAGAAAAATTGGCCTAGCTAATTTAATTATTAGCGTGTGAAATTAATGTTTTGAGCACTAGAATAATTATTAAATTAATTTTTAAAATTAAGCTTTTGAAAATTAATTTAATAAACTGGATATTGGGATTAGAACGCTGTTACTTGGCAAAACTTGCCCATGCAAGTGGAAAAAGCCTTTTTGGGGGCTGGTGGAAGTTTATTCGAGCCATTGTGAGAGAGAAGGAAGCTGTTAGAGAACAAGCAGAGACTGCTGATGTGATTTCCAGCCACCAGGGATTAGTCCTATAGCATGTGACAATAGTTTTGAGCCCTCCAGGAGCAGGTGACAGCAGCCCTGTCCTTTTGGTGTAGATGACATCATATAGGAAGGGGCAACAGTCCTTTTGGTGGTTCTAAGTTGTAGGTGATAGCTTCCAATTTTATTGCTTGCTGTAATTAGTGCTTAATCAGGTTATTCACCACCCTATATAGGGAGAAAGGTTGGTTACAATGTGCATGTGTAGGTTGAATGTTTAAAATACACGTCTTTTCATAGAAAAATCTTGTGAGAATTCTGAAATTGTTCTTGTGATGAATTCAAATAGAGCTTCTTCACAATATCTATATTGGGGCCGCTAATTGTAGGAGCCTTGAGTTGGCCTAAAAATGCTAATTCTAAATACGTGGCCAGTGTCCATATAAACATGCTCATATGTCAAGTAGGCAATGGGTTGAGTGGAGGCGGATGACATGGTCATTGCAGCATGATGGATGATGATGATGACGATGGAGAATTGGCATGGTACGAGATGAATCGGGATGATAGTGGGAGTACACATTGAGTCCCTTTTTACATAATGTTTTGAGCCAATTGTCCTACTGAAATGTCTCTGTAGTGTCATAAATGAATAATCGCATTTTGGGGCTGATTTAAGAGCCAGAAAATAATAACAATTTGAAGTCAATTTTAGGTAGCTTAACAGACTATGGCCGGCAGCAACAAGCTAGGAGGGTGAAGCACAGGAGGGAAGAGGGGTAACACAATGTGGGGAGTAGAGGCGTGGAGGAGGGAGAAGATGGGGTTGTGCTGGCTGGGCTTAAGAACCACAGTGAGGAGAATAACGGCAGTTCTGTGAGCTCACATTGTGGATGAGGATCTTTGGTTTTAATGCTATGCTTCCAAGTTGTATGGATTACTTACGTTCGCACATGCATGTGCATGCTCACAAAATCCTAGTGCTAGGTGGGACTGTTTGTTTTAGCTGTTCTTATGTTCTACACATAATCAGGATTGCCTGCACCCAAAAATAGGAAAAAGAAACTAGTCATAATCATTAGAAATTTTCAAGCTTCCACTTGCATTCATTCTTCCCAAGCCAAAGGTTTTCTTATTTTGCTATTGGGTAGCAGATTGCTTACTCCTTTACACATGCATTACAGAAATCTGTCTTTTTTTTGGAGTTTTGATATAATTTATCCCCTTGTTCTGTGTCATGCTTTTTCAATGCTCTAATGTGGTCAACATCAAGAAAATAAAATTGTGTTTTGTATCCTTTGTGCAGGGCAAACAAAATTTTTCAAGACTTGGAGGTTGTTTTTGGTTCACTTGTTATGATTCCATCTTCTGTATTCTTTTATGGGTAATCTTTGATCCTAAAGTAATGCTAGCAATGGCTGTGGACAATGACCTATGCTCAATAACTTGTTCTCATTTCCTTTCTTTATGAGTAGAGCAGGTTGCATGGACTTACACTCATGTACTATTATTTAAGCTACATTTGATCCTGAACAGTCTCTCTTTTATCTGGTCAATGCAGCTCTTATAGGGCAGTGCTGAGTTAAGGTCCTCTTGTGATGTGCTTGTAGTGTGCATGTATACCTGCTTGCATGGACATGTGGATGGGCATGTAAATGTGTTATTGCTGAGCCTCTTATAAATGGATTTTGCAGAGTTGGCTTGCAGTTATCTAGAGGGCATTATGCGGATGCTCAAATTGCTTTGGAGTCTTATCTACAACAATGGACCTGCAGTTCGGAAAGTGAAAACTTTCGTGTACTCAAGTCTGCATCTAGTGCAGATCTCTGTACTTTCCATTTAAAGTTAGAGACATACGTAGAATTACTGGAAATATATTGCATCCATGTATTGGCGAAAGGTTTAAAAAGTGTGGACCTGGCTGTATGTTGTGCAAAGGAGGCAGCGATTCCAGCAAGCAAGAAGCAGGTAATCACTTTTTCTTTGGCCTTGTCTTAAGAGTGGTATGAAAGTTGCAACAAACAATTGCTGCTGCTTTTTCTTTGGCCTCTCTTGAGAGTGGAATGCAACAAAATATTGCAGGTTCTTCAATACCACATTAAAAAGTTGGCTTGGTTGGTGTTGTCAGATAGTCAAATATTGTAACCCATGGCCATTTACCTGAAAGACTATATACCCCTATGAATATAGGATACATACTTGCTTGCATGCACATGAGAGAGAGAGATGGGGGGGGTGGTTAACGATCATTCCCTGGACACAGGCATTTTCCTCTTTCAGGCAGTGTGCAGAGCAGTTCAGGGTCAGTTTGAGTGCCACATCAGCAGCAGGGTGCCACATCATCATTTCTGCCAGGTCAGCAGTCACGGGTGGTGGGAGATGCTGTCGCAGATGCCACATGGCAGAGGACTGCGCAGTCGGACAGTTTTTGGCATTTTTGTTGCTAGACATTGTTCCTTTCGAGGCTATATATAGCCAGTCTTTTGGTACACTCTCACAGATTCACAGGCACGCTCAGCAGATCGTGATCAGGCCTTGCTGTCCTCGAGGTGTGCTTGTGTGGTGACATCATCGAGAAGGAGATACGCAGACATACGCACTGCTCCCTTGTACAGATCTGCATTCCTTTGTATTCAGCATACTTCTTACAGCAGATCTTCTTGTTCTACTGTCTCTTTCTCTCTCTCTTCTCTTTGTGTTCACTCTCTACCTCAGTCTTGGTCCCATGCTTCTGTATCGTTGCACTCTGACATGGTATCAGAGTGGTTAAGACGGACTGACTGAGTGAAGAACCTATCTGAAGAGGAGATTTTAGTGCGACACAAGGCTGTGTTTCAAATGTTCTAGGGCGAGCGGGAGGGCTGCGCATCGGAACAAGGCTGAAGCGAGCGTGGGTGCGTGGGAAAGGAGTCCAGTTGGTAAATTCGCTGTTGTTTATTGCTGTTTGAAGAGGAGGAAGGCTTCGTTTTCGGCCTTCAATTGCAGATTTTGCCTTCTCATCGCCTTTGGCGGTTGAAGAAGGTTTGGGAAGTTGAGGAAAGAGCCCTAGCAGGTTGCGTCTTTACAGTCAGAGGGAGCTGCTTTTGCGTTTGTGCAGGCATTACAAGTGAAAATGTCTATAGAGACTGACTTGGAGTTCCAGGCGATCATGGACCATCCTACCGGCTCTTCCATCAGATTAGAAGTTTGATGGCGACAATTACCGTATTTGGCGAGTGATGCTATTGGCCATATTGGAGTCTTATGATTTGGTGGAGCTTGTGATGGAGGAGATCACCCAGCCCTCGGTGAGAGATGAGTCCAAACTCTCTTCTAGTGCTTGTGCGGAGTTGACCAAAGCTCAGTCTCATTGGAACAAATTGAATGTCGGGATTTATTCTTTTCTCTTTCTGTCTTGTACAACAGTCGTGATAGCCCATATTGAGCACTTGACGGTGGCTTGGGAGATATCGCTAGAACTTGACCAGATGTACAACTAGATGACCCTTATGAAGAGGGTTTCTTTGGAGGTGCAGATGCGGACCCTGTCCGTGAACAAGTCTTCTTCGTTGGGGGAGCACATCAACAAGCTGAGACAGCTTCAGATGCAGATTCAGAATGCGGGGAAGTCGATTTTCTCCGAAGGCATGGCGATCACTTTACTGTCCTAGTTGCCGCCACGATTCAGCGCCTTTTATTCCCCTCTTATTGCTTCAAGGCGGGAGTTGACTCTTCGTTGGGAAGAGTTAGTTCTTATGGTCTTGGACCAAGAGGAACAGTTGAAGGGACAGAATGCTTCCAAATCGGAGGTATTGACAGGTCAAGCCTCTCAGAAGAAGGGGAAGGACCAAAAGAAGAAGAAGCAGGACAACAAACTAAAGAAGAACAAGGAGAAGAAATTGACATGCCACATTTGTGGTAATATCGGCCATTGGAAAAAGGATTGCCCTGACAAGGACAAGAAGGACACCAAGAAGAAGGACATGAAGGATTTTGGAGCGGTTACTGCATCCTCATTAGGTGCTTTTCTACACTTAGTGGTCATTGAGGACCCTCCACCGAAGACTTTTGATGCTGCAATGATAGCTCCCCAGGCTCGAGAGTGGATCGTTGACAGTGGTGCCTCACGGCACATGACTCCTATCATTGGTGTTGCCCATTTGCGACCTTTGTGTGGGTAGATTCTCATAGGAGATAGCTCTTCAGCATCCATTGCTGTGTGGGGTGAGATGCAGGTGGTTCCAGATGGATGTGGTGGTACCCATACTTTCTAGGCGTTGCATGTGCCAGGTTTAGGGTATCATTTGCTTTCGGTCCATAAGATTTGTTTTCTTGGTCTCTTGGTGGAGTTTGATAGTGATGCTGTTGGAGTTCTTGATTGTGGATTGAGGAGGGTTCTCTCTTCAGGGTATGAGGAGAATGGCATCTACAAATTGAAGCCTTTTTCCGCTCTTACCTCTCAGACACAGTCCAAGCTATGGCATGCTCGGTTTGGTCACCTAAACTATGAGTACCTTCGGAAGGCGTTGCAAGGATCGCTTGTTCAAGGTTTGCTGGACATAGTGGTGAGCGAGCAGCCATGTGTCTCTTGCATTCGTGGGAAATAGTATCCGAATGCGATTCCCAACAAATCTTCAAGGTGGTCTATTTCACCTATGGAACAAGTATCTATGGATTTTTGTGGCCTGATGAGGACCGAGTCCCTGAAGGGGAGCTTGTACTTCATGTTGATCGGAGATGACTACAGCAGGATGACATGAGCCTACTTCTTGATGCCGAAGTCAGAGGCTTTTTCCCACTTTAAGGATTGGCTTCTCTTCGAGGAGAACCAATTTGGCGGAAGATTGAAGACCTTGCGATTAGACAAGGGTGGTGAATTTGTTTCTAATGAGTTTGCTCGTTTTTGTGCAGATAGGGGCATTCACCAGGGGTTTGCTAATACCAACACTCCTAACGAAAATAGCATTTTGGAGTGGAAGAACTGAAGTGTGATCAAGATGGCGCATACCATGATGGAGCACTGATGGACACCTCAGTTTCTGTGGGCCAAGGCAGTGGCTACAATAGTCCACATCCTAAATCGATCTCCCACTTCAGCCGTTGATAGGATGACACCTTTTGAGACTTACTTTGGGACAGCCTGATGTCTCTTATTTCAAGATCTTTGGATGTGATGCCTATGTGCACATCCGAGAGATGCAGCGTAACCAGTTTGAGGTGGCTTCCCGAAGACAGGTATTTGTTGGCTACAGCTTCCAGTCCCAAGGCTATTGCTTAGATGATTTCGTCAAGCGGGATGTCTACACGAGCCGAGATGTGCGGTTCGTTGAAGTTCCGGGCCCCAAGGGGGGTGAGGAGCACCTCGTACTTGGAGATCTAGGGGAGAGTTGGACTCCTGAGACAATTCCCTTGGGAGCCAAAGCCTCTTGATGACGATTCTGCTTCAGATATAGAGTCTTTTCTTCCACCGGCCATCCCTGTGGAGCTTCTGCCGGTGGATGTATTTGAGTCTTCATCAACGGATGGCGAGCGACGGCCTCCTCGTTGGGGCCGTGACACACTCCGAGATTCAAGGATCAAGGGGATTCTTGAGGAGTGGAAACCGTTGGATGGACCGCGGAGGTCACGGAGGCACCAAGCACATACTACGGAGCTTGTTTGCTCTAACTATTGTTTGATGTCCCGTGTTATGTAGGATCGAGAGCCTATCTCAGTGAAGGAGGTTTACAACCTGATCATTGGCAGAAGGCGATGGAAGCCGAGTTGGAGGCTATTGAGCAGAATGGCACTTGGTTCCTTGTGCCTCATCCCTTTCATAAGAAGGTGGTTGGTGTTAAATGGGTCTTCAAGACCAAGTACCATAGTGATGGCTCTTTGGACAAGCATAAGGCTCGCCTTGTTGCTAAAGGTTTTGCACAACGCCTAGGTATTGACTTTCATGATACCTTTGCCCCTACAGCTTGCATGGTGACTATTCGTGCTATTCTTGCCTTGGCTGGCCATAGGAGATGGCCTATTTTTTAGTTAGATGTGAAATTGGCCTTCTTGAATGGTGATTTGAAGGAGGAGATCTATGTGGAGCAGCCTCTTGGCTTTGGATCCTCAGATGAGAAAGTATATAGGTTGAAGAAGGCCTTGTATGGCCTAAAGCAGGCTCCGCGTGCATAGAACAAGAAGATTAACTCGTTCCTTTAGTCAAAGTTGGGATATCAGCCCTCAAAAGCTGATCCGCAGCTTGATGTACACACTTTCGAGGCTGGTCGTGTGTTGTTTGTGTTGTATATTGATGATTTGATTCTTACAGGTGACCATGCACAGAAGGTCCAAGAGACAAAGACAGCTTTACATCAGACGTTCAAGATGATGGAGTTGAGGCTTCTTCATTTCTTCTTGGGTCATGAGACTTATCAGTCTCAAGAGGGGGATTTTCATCTTTTAGCAGAGAGACATTTAGGAGCTCTTGGTGACTTTTGAGATGGCGGACCATTTCTACTCCTATGGATCGGAACTGGAAGGCCACTTCACACTCAGATTCTCCCTTGACGGATGCTTCCCGCTACCATTAGCTGATTGGATTATTGATTTGGCTCCTCAACACTCGTGTTGATCTTTGTTTCGTTGTAGGTCTTTTGGCGGGTTTCATGAGTGAACCAAAACAGGTGCATTGGTAGGCTGCCTCGAGGATTCTTTGGTATTTGAGGGGGACCTTTGACTTAGGGATTTCTTATTCAGCAGGTATAGGTGCTTTAGATCTTGTTCTTGCCAGTTGGAGTGACTCGGATTGGGCTGGCAATGTGGACCACCGATGGTATACTACAGGCTATTATTTTACCTTGGGTGCAGGTGTTATCTCATGGAGTAGCACGAAGCAGCCCATGGTAGCCCTTTCTTCTATTGAGGTAGAGTATCGGGCCGCGTCTTCCACCACATGTGAGGTTGTGTGGCTTCGGAGATTGTTGGAGGAGCTTGGCTGTCCCCAAACTCGTCCTACTCTTCTACGGTGCAACAACAAGAGTTGCATTGCCTTGTTCTGGAATCTTGTATTCCATGCCTGGACGTAGCACATAGAGATGCAGTACCACTTCATCAGGGAGAAGCTTCTGGATGTGACCATTGATGTGAAGTATTGCAAGACAGAGGATAATCTTGTAGATTTGTTTACGAAGGCGCTTCCCCAGGCTCTTCTTCGGAGACATGCCAGATCCCTTAGCCTTATGCTTTATCCAGGATTTGAGAGGGGGTGTTAGAGATAATTCCTTGGACACAAGCATTTTCCTCTTTCAGGCAATGTGCGGAGCAATTCAGGGTCAGTTTGAGTGCCATGTCAGCAGCAGGGTGCCATGTCATCATTTCTGCCAGGTCAGCAGTCACAAGTGTGGTGGGAGATGCTATCGCAAATGCCATGTGGCAGAGGAGTGTGCAATCGAACAGTTTTTGGCATTTTTTAATGGAATTGGCTGCATTTAATGCAGCCGACCTGTTGCTAGACATTGTTCTTTTCTAGGCTATATATAGCCAGTCTTTTGGCACTCTCTCACAGATTCAGAGGCACACTCAGCAGATCGTGATCAGGCCTTGCTGTCCTCGAGGTGTGCTCGTGTGATGACATCATCGAGGGGAAGATATGCTGACGTACGCATTACTCCCGTGTATAGATTTGCATTCCTTTGTATTCAGCATACTTCTTACAGCAGATCTTCTCGTTCTACTATCTCCTTCTCTCTCTCTCTTCTCTTTGTGTTCACTCTCTACCTCAATCTTGGACCTTGGTCCCATGCTTCCGCATCGCTGCACTCTGACATGGTGTCAGAGTGGTTAAGATGGACTGACTGAGTGAAGAACCTATCTGAAGAGGAGATTTCAGCGTGACACAAGGCTGCATTTCCAGCATTCTAGGGGGGTGGGAGGGCTGCGCATCAGAACAAGGCTGAAGCGAGCGTGGGTGCGCGAGAAAGGAGTCTAGTTGGTGAATTTTCTGTTGTTTGAAGAGTAGGAAGGCTTCATTTCAGCCTTCAATTGCAAATTTTACCTTTTCATCGCCTTTGGTGACTAAGAAGGTTTGGAAAGCAAAGAAAAGAGCCCTAGCAGGTTGCGTTTTTACAATCAGAGGGGCTTGCTTTGTGTTTGTGTAGGTAATACAAGTGAAAATGTCTACAGAGACCGTGACTTGGAGTTCTAGGCGATCATGGACCAAAAGGTGCCTGTCCTACTGGCTCTTCCATCAGATTAGAAGCTTGATGGCAACAATTACCGTATTTGGCGAGTGATGATGTTGGCCATATTGGAGTCTTATGATTCTTGGTGAGATGAGTTCAAACTCTCTTCCAGTGCTCGTGTGGAGTTGACTTAAGCTCAATCTCATTGGGACAAACTGAATGCCAAGATTCGTTCTTTTCTCTTTCTGTCTTGTACAACAGCCGTGATAGCCCATATCGAGCACTTGATGGTGGCTCGGGAGATATGGTTGGAACTTGACCAGATGTACAATCGGATGACCTTTATGAAGAGGGTTTCTTTGGAGGTGCAAATGCCGACCTTGTTCGTGAACAAGTCTTCTTCGTTGCGAGAGCACATCAACAAGCTGAGATAGCTTGAGATGCAGATTCAGAATGCGGGGAAGCGGATTTCCTCCGAAGACATGGCGATCACTTCACTGTCCCAGTTGCCGCCACGATTCGATGCCTTTTATTCCGCTCTTATTGCTTCAGGAAAGGAGTCCACTCTTCGTTGGGAAGAGTTAATTCCTATGGTCTTGGACCAAGAGGAACAGTTGAAGCGACAGAATGCTTCCAAATCGGAGGCATTGACATGTCAAGCCTCTTAGAAGAAGGGGAAGGACCAAAAGAATGAGGAGGACAACAAACCAAAGAAGGACAAGAGAAGAAATCGACATGCCACATTTGTGGTAATACCGGCCATTGGAAGAAGGATTGCCCTGACAAGGACAAGGATACGAAGGATTTTGGAGGGGTTGCTGCACCCTCATTAGCTGCTTTTCTACACTTAGCGGTCATTGAGGACCCTACACCGAAGACTTCTGATGCTGCAATGACAGCTCCCCAAGCTCGAGAGTGGATCGTTGACAGTGGTGCCTCACGGCACATGGCTCCTTCTATTGTTGATGTTGTCCATTTGCGACCTTTGTGTGGGCAGATTCTCATAGGAGATAGCTCTTCAGTGTCCATTGCTGTGCGGGGTGAGATGCAGCTAATTCCAGATGGACATGGTGGTACCCATACTTCCGAGGTGTTGCATGTCCCAGGTTTAGGGTATCATTTACTTTCAGTCCATAAGATTTGTTCTCTTGGTCTCTTGGTGAGTTTGACAGTGATGCTGTTGGAGTTATTGATCGTGGATCGAGGAAGGTTCTCTCTTCAGGGTATGAGGAGAATGGCATCTACAAATTGAAGTCTTCTTCTGCTCTTACCTCTCAGACACAGTTCGAGCTATGGCATGCTTGGTTTGGCCACCTGAACTATGAGTACCTTCGGAATGCGTCGCAAGGATCGCTTGTTCAAGGTTTGCCGGACATAGTGGTGAGCGAGCAGCCATGTGTCTCTTGCATTCGTGGAAAATAGCATCGTGATGCGATTCCCAACAAATCTTCCAGGTGGTCTATTTCACCTATGAAACAAGTATCTATGGATCTTTGTGGCTTGATGAGGACCAAGTCCCTGAAGGGGAGCTTGTACTTCATGTTGATTGTAGATGACTACAGTAGGATAACATGAGCCTACTTCTTGACGCTAAAGTCGAAGGCTTTCTTCCACTTCAAGGATTTGCTTCTCTTCGAGGAGAACCGATTTGGCAGAAGATTGAAGACCTTGCGATCAGACAAGGGTGGTGAATTTGTTTCAATGATTTTACTCATTTTTGTGCAGATAGAGGCATTCACCAAGAGTTTGCTAATACCAACACTCCTAAAGAGAATGGCATTTTGGAGTGGAAAAACTGAAGTGCGATCGAGATGGCGCGCACCATGGTGGAGCACCGATGGACACCTTAGTTTCTGTGGGCCGAGGCAGTGGCTACAACAGTCCATATCCTAAATTGATCTCCCACTTCGGACATTGATAGGATAACACCTTTTGAGGCTTACTTTGGGACTAAGCATGATGTCTCTTATTTCAAGATCTTTGGGTGTGATGCCTATATGCACATTCTGAAGTTGCAGCGTGACAAGTTTGAGGTGGCTTCTCGAAGACAGGTATTTGTTGGCTATAGCTCCCAGTCCCAAGGCTATCGCTTAGATGATCCCGTCAAATGGGATGTCTATAGGAGCGGAGATGTGCGGTTTGTGGAAGTTCCAGCCACTGGGGGGGGACGAGAAGCACCCCGTACTTGGAGATCTAGGGGAGAGTTGGGCTTTCGAGACAGTTTTCTTGGAGCCAGAGCCTCTTGATGATGATTCTGCTTCAGATACAGAGTCTTCTCTTCCACTGGCCACCCCTATGGAGCTTCCGCAAGTGGATGTACTTGAGTCTTCAATGGATGGCAACGACAAGGAGAGATTCAGCCTCCTCCTCATTGGGCCCGTGACACACTTCGAGATTCAGGGATCGAGGGGGTTCCTGAGGAGTGGAAACTGCTGGATGGACCATGGAGGTCATGGAGGCACCAGGCACATACTACGGAGCTTGTTTGCTCTAACTATTGTTTGATGTCCTTTGTTATGCAGGATCGAGAGCCTACCTCAATGAAGGAGGCTTATAGTTTGATCATTGGCGGAAGGCGATGAAAGCCTAGTTGAAGGCTATTGAGTGGAATGGCACTTGGTTCCTTGTGCCTCGTCTCTCTTATAAGAAGGTGATTGGTGTCAAATGGGTCTTCAAGGCCAAGTACCATAGTGATGGCTCTTTGGACAAGCACAAGGCTCGCCTTGTTGCTAAAGGTTTTGCACAACGCCTAGGTGTTGACTTCCATGATATCTTTGCCCTATAGCTCACAAAGCGACTTTTTGTGGTGTTCTTGCCTTGACTGGCCATAGGAGATGGCCTATTTTTTTCAGCTAGATGTGAAGTCAGCCTTCTTGAATGGTGATTTGAAGGAGAAGTTTGGCTATGGCTTCTTGGATTAGGGTTTTGACCCAAGCCTGGTTTTTTGCAAATATCACGAGCTATACTTGATCATTTTAAAAAAAATTATATGGACATGAAGCTTGCATGATGGGCTATCAATGCCCTATGGTGGTCATCGACATTGCGAGCTATAGTGATGGCGACAGCAGTACAAAAGGCAACAGGTGCAATGCTGGGCTTTGGAGTGGCCAATGTCAAGGTGTTATGTGATAGGAAGCTTCTTCCCAAGTAAAGGCACAGCCTCCTGGCTTTGGATCCTTAAATGGAAAAGTATACAGGTTGAAGAAGGCCTTGTATGGCCTAAAGCAGGCTCCGCTTGCATGGAACAAGAAGATTAACTCATTCCTTTAGTCAAAGTTGGGATATTGGCGCTTCAAGGCCAATCTGCAACTTTATGTACACACTTCCGAGGTTGGTCATGTGTTGTTTGTGTTGTATGCTGATGATTTGATTCTTACAGGTGACCATGCACAGAAGGTCCAAGAGACAAAGACAGCTTTACATCAGACGTTCAAGATGACGGACTTGGGGCTTCTTCATTTCTTGTTGGGTCACAGGATTTATCAGTCTCAGAGGGGGATTTTCATCTCTCAGCAGAGATACATTCAGGAGCTCTTGGTGACTTTTGAGATGGCGGACCATTTCTACTCCTATGGGTTGGAATTGGAAGGCCACTTCACACTTAGATTCTCTCTTGATGGATGCTTCCCGCTACCGTGAGCTGATTGGATCATTGATTTGGCTCCTCAACACTCGTGTCGATCTTTGTTTTGCTGTAGGTCTTTTGGCGGGTTCATGAGTGAACCAAAACAGGTGCATTGGCAGGCTGCCCTGAGGATTCTTCGGTATTTGAGGGGGACCTTTGACTTAGGGATTTCTTATTGAGCAGGTATAGGTGCTTCAGATCTTGTTCTTGCCGGTTGGAGCGACTCGGATTGGGCTGGCGATGTGGACCACTGACGGTCTACTACAGGCTATTGTTTTACCTTGGGTGCAAGTGTTACCTCATGGAGTAGCAACAAGCAGCCCATGGTAGCCTTTTCTTCTATTGAGGCAGAGTATTGGGCCGCGTCTTCCACCACATGTGAGGTTGTGTGGCTTCGGAGATTGTTGGAGGAGCTTGGCCAGTCCCCAGACTCGTCCTACTCTTCTACGGTGCGACAATGAGAGTTGCATTGCCTTGGTCCGGAATCCTGTATTCCATGCCTGGATGTAGCACATAGAGATGCAATACCACTTCATCAGGGAGAAGCTTTTGGATGTGACCATTGATGTGGAGTATTGCAAGATGGAGGATAATCTTGCAGATTTGTTTACAAAGGCGCTTCCCCAGGCTCTTCTTTGGAGACATGCCAGATCCCTTAGCCTTATGCCTTGTCCAGGATCTGAGAGGGGGTGTTAGAGATCATCCCTTGGACACAGGCATTTTCCTCTTTCAGGCAGTGTGCGGAGCAGTTCAGGGTCAGTTTGAGTGCCATGTCAGCAGCAGGGTGCCACATCATCATTTCTGCCAGGTCAGCAGTCACATGTGTGGTGGGAGATGCTGTTGCAGATGCCGCGTGGCAGAGGACTGTGCAGTCGGACAATTTTTGGCATTTTTTAATGCAATTGGCTGCATTTAATGCAGCCGACCTGTTGCTGGACATTGTTCTTTTCTAGGCTATATATAGCCAGTCTTTTGGCGCACTCTCCCAAATTCACAGGCATTCTCAACAGATTGTGATCAGGCCTTGCTGTCGTTGAGGTGTGCTCGTGTGGTGACATCATCGAGGAGGACACGCAGACATACGCACTGCTCCTGTGTACAGATCTGCATTCCTTTTTATTCAGCATACTTCTTACAGCAGATCTTCTTGTTCTATTGTCTCTTTCTCTCTTTCTCTTCTCTCTGTGTTCACTCTCTATCTCAATCTTGGTCCCACACTTCCCTCCCCCCCCCCCCCCCCCAAAAAAAAAAAAACCACGATGGAGTTGAATCCTCCATAGTTCCCTAGCTATTACTCTTGGGCTCAATACCCAATAGTGGTCTCAGAGCATCAAGATTGGTTAACGTTGCAAACCTTGCACCTCTTGCCAAGCTATGCCCTTGGCTAGTGATGCAGCCTTGTGGAGCATTGATGCCACCAACTTGTTCGCACTGCCGAGGATTCATGTCATCTCGTATTGCTGTGCAGCATCTCCTATTGCTGAGCATCAAGATTGGTTAATGTTGCAAACCTTGCACCTCTTGCCAAGCTATGCCCTTGGCTAGTGATGCAGCCTTGTGGAGCATTGATGCCACCAACTTGTTCGCACCGCGGAGGATTCATGCCATTTCCTATTGCTGCTCAGCATCTCCATCGCATGTACCTTCTCCTAGCACTGCTGTGAATTGTCTCCAACATCGCCTTGCTGCAGATATCTCTCCTTGCTTGTCGACTTCTTTGCCAACTCTTTGCTAGGACTTGATGCTGTCTGTAGGCAGAGGTGCTGCCTGACTTGTGTAAAGAAATGGTATGGCAAACACTGAAATATGAATGTGTACGACAACATGTAGAACACAATCTGTAGAATATTGAAGCTAATGAAAGAATTATGATCCCATAAACACAGCAGCATGCAGTCTTTGTCTGCATATATGAAGCAGCAGTTTGAGTGACCAGCTGATTGAAAACACAGATCCATTTGGATGAAGATGATGCCGCTTGTTAGGAGCAGGCTGGAAACGCAAGGCAGCAGCAGGGCAGCATGTAGGTCCCAATCATTTGGAAGAGGAGTGAAGGGCTGAGGCCAATCAATAGCTCTAGAAGCAATGTAGCATAACTGCTTCTACAGAAACCACGCTTCCATGGTAGCACTCCATGCAAGGTAGTCAAGGCCATGAAGTTTATCATCACTAGAGCAGTAGGGAGCTGCCATTTGGAGAGGATAGGATGAGAAGATAAAGCAAAGGAGAGAATCAAAGAGAAAGTACAACCAAAATACAACACAAACTGCACTTGCATGAGTTCACATGTAGTATAGAGACAAGCTGATCACGAAATGACTACAAGAAAACAGAGAATTGGCAGGAAGAAAACAACCAAGAATCACTATTAAAATTCTTAAATGCTGTTGCCCAACTGAAAGGAGCAGTAAATGCACAAAATGCAACTGCTGTGCAGCAAAACACAGACAGGAGCATTAAATGCAGCAGATGATGAATAAAAGAATATAGAAAATGTTGGGAATAAAGGGCCATCGTGCTTTTTATACGTGCACGGGTGTGAACACACCCTTAGCACATTGTACTTTCATACATATATCTATCTAAAAACCTGAAGTGGTACACTTGTCATTGTATCGAAAAACGTGTTTACTCTCTACTCTGCTCACTCGCACACTCTCTGTCTCTCTCACTGCGCGTAAGGTCTGTCTGCCTTGATCTCCATGCCTAACCTTTCCCTACAAACTGGTATCAGAGCTGGCAAGAGACAGCCAAGGTGCTGCAGGAGTTCGACGAGTAGCAGTTGAGAGGCAGTCGACAGGAGCAACGGGCAGGTTGTAGGCAGGCTCATGTGTTGCAAGAGTTTGACAAGGACAGCAGTTGTCAGCTTCAGCGCGTGACGGCTTCAGCGGGTGACGGTTCCTTCAGCGCGTGACGGTTCCTTCAGCGGGTGACGGTTTCAGGGGGCTGCACGGATGCGCTAACGACCGACCACACAACAGGAGAATAGGTGTGAAGCACGGACGACTGCACGGCGGGCACGGCGACCAGCGCATAACGGCGAACAGGCGGGCGTCACAGCGCACGACTGACGGGTTCTTCGACCTGTCAGATTTTTTTCAAAAAGTCAATATTTTTTTGAAATTTCTTTCACCCACTGATGGAGTTTCGCGCGCGTAACCACAAGATCTCAGATCTGTGCAAAATCGGCTTAGAAATTTGGGGCTTTTCTCAAATCTGGGGATCTCAACACAGAATTGGACAATTTGACTCAGAAATTGCAAAGTCGGTGCACATTTGCTCGGGAATTTTGGGGCTTTTCACATTTTAGTGAAATTCTTTCAATTTCACTGAAATTAGTACACGCAGGACTTGGAAAATTTGGGGATTTGTCTAGATTTGGTGCGAGCAAGATGCAACATTGATATTTGTCTTAGAAATTGCAAGAATTTGTGACATTTTGTCCCCGATATTGAAGTGCGATCGAGATGGTGAGGACTATGATGGAGCATCGACAGACATCTCAATGCCTATGGGCCAAAGCACTGGCCACTACTATTCACATCCTTAATGGATCCCCTACATTAACCGTGGTTGGTATGACACCTTTTAAGGCTTACTTTGGGCAAAAGCCGGATGTATCTTATTTCAAGGTACCCTCACTTGAATCTTATTGAGAATTAATTCTCATCCCTGAAAATTCAAGTCTTGAGGCTTCAATCTCCTGGCATGCGTTTGAGGTTGTTATCAAACCCTAGTTTTTGTTGTAAATTAGGGTTAATAGTAGAGAACAATACAATTTCTCAGCCTCAAGGGATTAGAATGCTTAGATCTTCAAAGCAAGGTTGGAAAATGGCTGGAGAATGAGAGAGAATGTTGAGGAGAGAGAGAATTCCGAGATTCTTTGTGAGAAGTGGCCTGATTTCAGCCAAAAACAGTTGCTACCCTGTCCTTTGACAGCTATAAAAACTATCACCAACAAATAGAGAACCCTAGAATGGCTGTTGCCAACTATCACCCAGTTGGTGAGAGGACCCCTTGGCTGCTGTCACATGCCCCATAACTGCTCATGACTGGCTGGAAATGACCAGAAATTGATGGCGACCTGTTGCTACAACCTCTCCAGGATTGAATTTTGCAAAGAATGATCTCTCTCTCTCTCTCACACACACACACACACACACACACACACACACACACACACAACCTTCCAATTTTTTTTTGCAAATAAAGTGTGGCTAATTATATTACTTTAGAAAAAACTTGAATACAAGGAAGTGCTCATGCTTAACAGACTAGCTAGAGCTGATGCAGAGTCACAGATATATCAAATGTACAAGCCTCTTAGGGCGGTCTAGGGGGGATGGGGGCAAGAAGCCATGGAGGGGGGGGGGGGTGTATCGCCATCTGGGGCTGCTTGCATGCATCACAAAAAACAGGTCTTGGCCACCCCAAGTGCACATGAAATGACAACGGAGCTCCTGACGAGTCTTGGAATCGCCTTGCACCTGGTTCTATCGGCCGCGGAGGGGGTGGATGATGGAGGTCCAAAACTCTGCTAAGGTTGCCTGTACTGAAAGTCTCTCTCCGCCAAAAGCATCCTAATACTGCGCCTTCCAAATATGCTATCCAGTAAGACTCCCTATGATCTCCCATACCTCAGAGAGGTCTACTGTGGGCTCCAGTACCTGGCAGATGGGTAGAGCTTCCAAACCAACCATTGTGCATGACCCTGCCTCTATAATGAATATTGTGTTCTGCATCTTGGCCTCATACAGAAGGTGACGGCCTTGGCTAACTACCTGCCAGCAGAAAGCTCCCCATGAGATATATCCAAGACTAGGTGCTATACGGCAAAGGATGCGGCATGCTTCTCTCCACACGAGTTGCGCTGCCTCACACGACCAAAGGCAGTGCTTTGGAGTTTCTAGAGGCTGCTGTATGCAACGCTTACAACCTCCCTCCTTTTGCATTTGGGCTAGCCAACTTCCCACTGCCACCAAGCCTCCACGTGCCACCAGCCATAAGAAATACGATACCCTCCTCGGCCTCTAGTTATCCCATAGGTGGCGCTAGAAGGTTTGTCGAAAAGGCTCCATGATGCTGTGCTCCGCCCACTGCTTGCTACATGACGGCGCCCAATCCATGTCCTCCTACATGAGTATATGTCTGCCAATCGTAGCTATGTACTCCAGGAACCTCAGTGGCTTCTTGGCGACGGCAGTGGCCGGCCATAGCCACTCTCCTGGATCCCACTCTAGCTCATCAAGCGGCCTACTCTCCTAGATCTAGAGGTGCCACTCCCTGAGCTCCTCCCAGAAGACATAAGGGTCCAGCCACCATGTCTTTCCTTGAAGGCCAATCACTCGAATCCTCCTCCATGAAATGACAGCTATCCCCTCATTCTACTGCCCTCTGTCAAGGGCCAGAGACCCCTCCTTCTGCACGGTGAAGAAGGTTCCCAGTGGAGCGCCGCCCACTCTACTTGCCACTTGTAGGGGGATACTTGCTGGTGAAAACCTAGCGGCCCATACTTTCCCGGGCTCTACTGGCTCTCGTATGGGAGGAGCAAGCCACTCGTGAGGTATTGCTGCGTCTATCTCCCTTCTCCTCAACTCCACTCCTCTCTGACAGTTTGATACTCGTTGCAACATCTCCTCATCCACCATCCTGTATACCTCTCATCATGTCCTGATGGTACGAGCCGGGCCGGCCTCCCAACCAGCCCACTGGATGTGGGGGCGCTCACCAATCTGTGCCCCTTCTCGATCTCTGACTTGGGGGTTCCAGATCACTGGTTGATGTCTATCTCCTCTTGGCAGCTTGGGGGGTTGTGGATTAGGGCCTGACGGAAGCCCTGCCACATGGAGCAAGCTGCATAGGAAGGGGGATCTAGGGGGGTGGTTTGGGGCTATCGTGAAGATCCATCTCAGGAATGGCCTCTACTTACCGCCAAGCCTCGGTCTATAATCTTGAAGGCCCTCCTGCAATAGGACCTTCCAGGTCTACCTTCTTGGTGTGAGGCCGCGGACTACTAGCTTGCCTAAGAGGGCCATACTCTGATACTCTGAGTCTACGATCCCAAGCCCTCCCTTTGATCGATGCCGGATGATAGTCGCCCACGCTACCTTGGCTCGGGAATCCGTGGAACTAGGCAGTGAAGCTGAACTACACAGGATGAGGAGAAGCACCAATATGAGGCGATGCACCAGGCCGTTGCTAGGAAGACCTGGTTAACCACCAGGGCTCGGCCTGCTAAGGAGAGGCGAGCAGTACTCCAGTAGGTCAACTTCCTCCGAATAGAGTCGAGGACTGGAAAAAACTGCTAGGCGGGAGTGATGTCGAGTCCCACTTGGAACCCTAGGTAATGGATGGTTTGTCCTCTGCTCACCCATCTAAATCCCAGGTGGATGCCCCACTTTGTGCTAGAGTCCGGGTCTGTAAGAAATCCAACCGACTTTTGCCAGTTGATTTTCGCTCCCGCTGTAGTGGAGAACACCTCAAGAGCCAATCTCACTCTTTCCAGTATCAACTTGTCGTTCTCTATGTAGAGTGCTATATCATCTGCATACTCTGAGTCTAATAACTCTGTCTCCTCTCTCACTGGAAGTTGTTTGACTGGGGGCACTCATAGAATGCACCGGCGTCTGACCAGAGGTTTCCATTGCGCGTCCCTGCTGAGGAATTACCACTCATGTTGCTACGCTGTCGGAGAGGAGGGGATGTTGCTATAGAGGAAGGGAGCAACTGGAGGGGAGGAGGGCCGATGGCGAGGAGGGGGGGGGGGGGGTGGAGAATGCTTTCTACACGATGGGGGAGGTGTCGGACACTGCTGTAGGCTAGCTTGCAGCGAGGCGAATGCGTGTGTTAGGCCTGTCAGACAGAGCCACGGGCCACAATATGGGAAAAGGTGGAGGGGAGGTGGGGGTTTTAGGGCGAAGGGGTGGGGAACATTCTTAAGTGGAAGGATAGGGCGCGGGTTCAGGTGGGGGGGAGGTGGGGTTCTAGGCGGGAGCAATCAGGCGGCGTGGGTGAGACAGGGGAGGTGACGTGTGCAGGGGAGCAGACGGCGTGGTGTTCAGCAGAGGCGGATGGGTCGCTGGGGGGGGGGGAGGGGTCATGCTTGGGGGAGATGGGGGAGAGGTTGAGCAGAAGACGGGGGAATAGCGAGACAAAGGCGCATGCCATGGGACAGTGGCGGGGGCACGCTGGTTCGATGTCGGGGACGAGGGAGTAGCAGTGCGTTGGTAGGAGCTGCAAAAACAAGTCGAAGACACTCAAGACCTAGCTTTCACAGCCTCCCAATAGCCTCCACTAGCTTGCATTTGCAAGTGTGCCAAGTGGTAGCCTTTTAAACTCAAATTTTAAGCATTATTTGCATTATTAAATTAGTTTTCAGTTTTAAAATTCTAAAAGTTAATTTAATAATTATTTTAGTGCCCAAAAAATTAGTCTAACTAGCCAACAATTGAATTGGCTAGGCTAATTCATCTCCCAAGTGTTCTTGAATAGGTGATACTTGGTTATAAGTTTTGGCCTATTGGCCACTAATATCAATGGTGACATTAGAGACTAAGCATTAATTCCAATGTAAGGATCAATAATTGCTTAGGGATAATTGGGAGATAAAGTGGCCTAGCCAATTTAATTATTAGTTAGTAAAATTTTTTGGATACTAAAATAAATATAAAATTTATTTTCAGCATTTATATTCAAAAAATCAATTTAATAAGCTAGATGATGTTGAAAAGTGGGATTAGACAGTTTCCGCTTGACAAAACTTGTCCATGCAAGTGAAAGAAACGTTTTTTAAATTAGGAGGGAGAGAGAGAGAATTGCCATTGTTGTTGCAATAGTTTCCAGTCCCAACAAGGGGCCCTCTAGGAGCTCATGACATATTGAGAAGAGACTGTAGTAGTAGGTGACAATGGTTTGAGATTGTTTCAGCCAGGCAACATAATACCTGGGGTGTTTCATTAGTGGAAGCAACTTTCGTGGTCGTCTAAACAAGGCAGTAGAGCTGATTTTTTTCATTTTCTCATGATGGAAGTTTGAATTTTCTCTCTCTTCAGTATTCTCTCATCTTCCAGCCATATCTCAAGTTGTGTCAGTCAAATCTAGCCATTTGAGTCATCAGAGGTGGAGATTTTGGTTAATCTCTATTGTAAGCCCTAATTTATAGCAAAAATTAGGGTTTGACATTTGCCTTGGGACGCATGCTCAGAATTGAGGACCTAGGACTTGAATTCCAACAATTGAAATTGAAGAATTTCAAAGAGATTCAAGAGGCCAACTAGCGAATATCAAATTTGACACTTGTCTCACAAGGGGCAGGATGAAGGCCAAACCAAGGGGCAAATTGGTTTGAAGGATTATTGGTCGTCTATGATTGCAAGAGGTACTTGGGTTAGTGGAGGAGATTAGTGAATCTTATTTGTACTCCATCCATTTGCAATAGAAGATAAAGAAATACCGCAAGGGGCACCAATTTTGCGGCCAACAGGTTGTCCATTGTCCAAGGTTAAAGTGGTAGAGTGCGCATTTAAGTTTATGTGATTTATTTACTTAGTGTAATTATTGTTAAATCAGATTATTACCACCCTCTTTACGGACGAAGGTTGGTTTCATGGTTCCATTGCTGGGATACCATCAAATCCCTTGCCTCGGTGGGCCCAAGGCACATGATTGAATGCCAGAAATATTGCTCTAGTGTTGAAATTGTCAGCAAGTATATCATCTTATAGTGAGATGGGATGAAGTAGTGATAATGCATCTCATTTTGAAAGTGCACATGATGAAGGGAAAAATGCAACGCCTAATTTTGAAATAGGCTTACAGCATGGACAGCTGTCATGAGGATATGTATTTTTGAAACCTCACTTAACATGTGGATTAATTTTTAATCACATGGTTAAGTAAATGTTGCACATGTGAGTTGTAATTGGGGTTAAGAGTAAATTTTGTGAGCCCGGGACGTGAGGAAACCACGGGATGTCAAAGGCAAAAGTTGCTATAAGTTATACTGCACAGATACTCGGTGGTATCTAGTGCCAGTTGTTGGCCTAGGTCAATTTGGTGACACTAGAGAAGTGGTGTTTAATGGTACCTAACGCCAATCTGATGGTCAAAGATGGCACAGCGATACTCGGGAATGGAAGTTGCCTAGCCAATTTAATTATTGGCCAGTCAGATTATTTTCGGGGCAGTGAAATAATTATTAGATTAATTTTCAGTATTTAAAGACTGAAAATTAATATTTAATTATGGATAATGGTGGAAAAACTATTTGGGAAGGCTGCCACTTGTCAAAAATGCCCATGCAAGACTGAAAAACGTCTTTAGAGGCTGGAGAGGCATTTTTATTGTATTCAGCTTGCAAGAGAGAGAGAGGAGATGCTGCTGGTCTGATTTGCAGCCATTGGAGGACCTTTTGAGGCAGCCGGGGGCTGGAGAAGACAAATCAACAGCAGGTGACAACATCTACAGGCTGTTGAGACAAGGTAGTAGTAGTAAATGACTGATTTTCTTCAGTTCTTTGTATCTACAACTTGTTGTGGCAGGGCAGCAGTTGCATTTGACTGATTTTCAGTCATTCTTCGCGACAAAACTCTGAATTTTCTCTCTCTACAGCTTTCTCTCTCATCTCCCAACCATTTCACAGCCTTGCTCTGAAGATCTCAGCATTTGGACCCTTGGAGGCTGCGAAATTGCAGATTTCTCTCTTGTAAACCCTAATTTATAGCAGAAATTAGGGTTTAACAACAGCCTCGAGAAGCGTGTCAAAATTTGGAAGCTCCAAGACTTGGATTTTTCAGGGCTGAAGGTGAATTTCAGCTAAATTCAAGTGGACTAGCCAGCCATTGAATTTAGGGCATTTCCATCGTCTATGAAGTGGGTGAAAGCCAATTAAGTGCCCGAATCAAGGGGCAAAATAGATTGAAGACTTGTTGGTTACTTTGGACAGCAAGGGGAGTTTGGATTGCGAAGGGGATCGGGAGAATCCCATTGAAAATCAACTTCTTCTTCAATAAAGCTAAAGAAATACCAAAAGGGGCGCCAATTTTGGAGCCAATCGGGTGTGCATTGTCCAAGTTCAATAGGTAAATTTGTATTTTCAGATTTGCATTAATTGTTTGCTGCTGTAATTAAGTTGTAATCAGGGATCTACCACCCATCCGCGGAAGGAAGACTGGTTATAGACAGCAAGGAGAAAATGTGGTTATTGACCAAGAAGCGGGTCCTTCTAGGCCACAAGATGCAAATGACCAGCAAGGAGATGAATAATAGATGACTGGTTGCAGTAGCTAACATCTTTGCTCAATTGGCCAAAGATTTTTTAATTCTTCCAAAAAGGACAACAAGGGTAAGAAGAAGATGCCAACTTGAAAGGCCTTTGGGTAGTAATAAGCTTTCAAAGGACAACACTGTAGCGTAAAGATGCTCCCAAAGTTGCGAATGAGGAAAAACAATCGATGCCAATGAGGCAAGAAATGCAATTGCAATGTCATCATGGAAGTGCCAATTCCATGGATTTGGGGCAGCAAGGCATGCATGCAACTGTGGGGCAGCCAGGGTACTTTGGTGGTGGCACCATTTTTCATGCTATGGTGGGTTAAGGACCGTATATGGGGATGTATGATACAACTCTTTATGTTATGCAACAACCAATGCATGGTGCGCAAGGCCCAATGTATTTGAGTATGATTGGTAATATATATAGCTCCATGTAAGTGCTATTGCAGTAGCACGAAATCCTGTGGTTCATGCTCGCAAAAAACACATTGAGATTCATTACCATTGTATTATAGAGAGATCTTATGCAAGAGAGATCAGCTTGATGTATGTTCCTACACATGAAAATGTTGCAGACATTTTCACCAAGGCTTTACCACGCGAGAACTTTGAGGCTTTCTACAAGTCCTTGAACTTATTATCCTTTGGTGATTGATGATCCTTGTACTTCATCACATTGTCATTGTAGGGGGGTGTTAGAATTTGCCAATTTTGGCTCTTGGACAATCTTCTTCATCAATGGCTTCAAAAAGATGGCCAAAGTTGTATGGGAAGATCTTGATACTATTTTTGGAGGGAATATGAATAATCCAGAATTATTGTTGAAATGCAACTTTATAGTTTTTCCCATAATCTATTAGACTCTTGGAAGCAGCATTTAGATGGCCTAAGTATTCTCTTTTAACAACTCACCACACTAAAAAGTTGTTCAGATGATGACAACAAGAAGGTTGTATTTCTTATTAGTTTGGCAAAAGAAGCTAGCTCTCAAGGTAGAATGAAAAATGTCATGCAAGGAGATGGTCGCCATTCCCATGGACGAAGAATGACAAAGCACAGACATAGAATTGATCTTCAATGCCTTCTACAATAAGAAAACATGCCACCCAAGTGCACCTATTGCAACTATTGTGAGTGAATTGGTCATACAATTGATGAATGCTACAAGAAGAAAGGGAAGAAAAAAGAGAAACAACATGCAAACTATGTAGCTGTCACTTCTTATATCAACAGTGACAAGGATGTGCTTGCATTGACCACCAATGAAGCAGTCATAGTAATTGTTCAATCATTGTCTTGGCAATGGTGAACAAAAATATGAGTATGCTTTTCAAAATTCCAAGGAAAAAAATAAAAATAAAAATGTGATTGGAACTAGACGTTAGCCATGCACCAGCTTGTGCTAAGACCTTTCCATCACATGCAAGTGTGGGGTACTCTGCGCAGATTTTAAATCCAAAAGGATTTGTACTTCTCAATCTTCTTTCTAGATTCTTGAAGGTGTTATATCTTTCAGGGGGCTTGCTCATGTGCATTGTGTCTCTAAGCCATGTACATGCACATTTGAATCATGCCCAACTTTTAAGTCCTGATTCCCTGAGCTTGTCAGTGGACCAGGCCATGTTCTAGCACTGGTTACAAATAACCTCTCTATTTTATTACCTCTCCTCTCTAGAATCTTTTGTATGGGAGTAGATCATGCAGGAGGGAGGGGCCCCACTGGGGGGGGGTGGGGGGGAGGTAGGTAACCTTACAGTTTTTTAAGTGTTATATAAGTTTTTTAAGTCATGTAACCTCATTTATAAGGTTGTGTGATCAGGCTATACTTGACAAAATTGAAAAGCTGACTGATAAAGGAGAAAGAGAGAACAGGGGTTTGATTCCATCTAAGCTGGCTGGAGCAGCTGATTGTGATGTCACACTGCCCATGTCACCAATGTCACAATTGTCAGATCAAATCTATGAAGAAAGGAAAAAGACACATGCATCAAAAGTAGTTGATGCACACTTTTCATTGAGGAGTTTCCATCTGATTTCTCCAGTTATGGGGCTTCTTTCAAGCTGCGTAACAGTAGATTCTGTCAATCACTCACTACATGTTTCAAGGTGGCACAAATTAATCCAACATCTGTCCAGGCAAAAAGCAGCTGTTGGAGGAGCTGTGACATTTTTTCTCATGTTTGCAATCTACAAGCAGAGGCTTAAACTTCACAGGTACTATGCCTTTTTCTTTTATGAGGTTCTCTATTATGTACTCTGTATCTCATATTTTTCAACTTTATAACTTGCACTAAACTTTTCAATGAACAGGATTTTCCAAAAATTTGGCCTTGCCTTCAGGAATCTTTCACTTGCCATTCGTTTGGGGTTGATTGACTTTTGGAATTTGGCATTCAATGTTCAGCTCAATCCTCTTGCAGCAGTACAACCTTTGCCTTCCTCACAAGGTTTGAGGAGGTGAATGCAGCACTGTGGTTGAGATTATGTTTGATGCTGAAAAGAGCGAAAGCATCACTGTAACTAGTTTGGGTAATAAATCTTAAATTCTTTTCAGGACCTTTGCTAAGATGGGTTAATTGAAGCAGATGCAGGCCATGTGCTGGTGCTTTGGGTGCATCTCACCATGTTTACTTGTATGCGTGACAAATGAGTATAGGCTTCTTAAGTAGATGTAGCTTCTGGAGTGGTGGGTTAGGTGCATTTTGCTGCATTTACTTGTATGCATGCGCATATGTACAGGAACTGGGTGTAGGCTTGTGGCATGCCTGCTTTTGGTTCTATATCATGTATCATGTTTACATATATGTGTGGCAGGCTATGTGCTGGTGCTTTGGGTGCATTTCACCATGTTTACTTGAATAAGGGGCAAATGGGTTGTTTTGAGACATAGGCTAGAAACTTCTTTTTTGTCTAGCGTTATATGAATTTAGACTCAGCCATCTCCTGAGTCGAATGATTTTTCCTAGGAGATAAATTAATGCGCAAATCAATAGAATCTGGTAAGCAGGTTTGTTAAGCAGATAGATGTAGCTTACATAGTGTTGTGTTAGATGCATTTTGCTATGTTTACTTGTATGTGTGTGCATATGTACAGGAACTACGTGTAGCCTTGTGTCTCTAGCTGGTTGGCATGCCTGTCTGGTTCTATATCATCTATCATGCATGTAAAGTAGTCTGTAAGGTGTATTTATAGTTGATGAATGTGTATTGCCTTCTTCATATGCCTCATCTCATACTAAAAACAATGATAATAGAAAAACTCCAAAATGGCATAATGGTGTGCAGACACTTGGATCTCTATTGATGATATTGCAGCTAGGTTGCTTTTGGCTTGATCAATAGATAGAGCGAGAGCTTAAAGCTTAGAACGAGGTTTTCGATGACTTAGTTGAACTGTGTATATCCTTGTTGCCTGGAGTCTTTTTGGTATATCCTTGTCGAGGAGTGTAATGAGGAAAGATGGAGAATGGGCAAAAAGCTAACCCTACTACTAGCAAGAGGAAGAAGGGAGTTAACCAATTGTTGGTGTTTGGCCGAAGCAATGGGCTCTAAACCATCATGAAGTGCAAATTTCTTGTTTAGATACTTCGATGTAGCAACAATAATAAATTCTCATGTGGGATAGGCAAATGCTTGAATATAGGACACAGAATTTGCAAGCAATACTTTTGTTGGGAAGAGATCGCATTTTTTCTCCCAAACTCTCTATCTGTTAGTTCCGTGACCATCTTTAACTATCAACATGCCAATCATCTCAAAGGTGGTTGATAGTTGATGTATGATGTCAGCCACCTCACGGGCACATGGATATGTAATTAAAGATATTCCACACACCATGTCATGAAGCAAAACAAAGAAATAGCTGAAAATAAATACAGGTTTGTGTCTAGCCTATTGCGAGTGAATCCTTGTGACGAGAAGGAATTAATGCAATGGTGCTTAAGGGGTTGTTTCAAGCCATAAAGGGCCTTTTGCAAGAAGTAGATGAGCCTATATCTTGTAATGGCAAACCACTCAAATTTCTTCATGTTTGAAATACGATTGGATGTGAATATTTTTGTTATGTGAAATATAGAATTTGATTGCAACACTTCCAAGAACAACAATTCTAATGTTTTGGGTAAGCTGTGATGGCAAGGATAGAGCTTGTACTCCACTGTCATGAAAGAAACTAAAATGGAACTAAGTGGCCAATAGAGTGTGGATGAAAGTATAAGAGGGGCAAAAATAAAGATGAATTGAGATGAAAAACTATAAAGGGGTGCCTTGCATAAATTGGAAAAAATAGGCCAAGCTTGATTGTAATTTGCCAACCTAGTCCAACCAGCAAGTTGGCCAATCCAAAGAAAGTGGGCCTAGGATGGAGTTGAATAAAGTCACTCTCAACAAGAGTGCTAATTATATCTTGAAATCTCAATTCTTCTCTAATTTGTTGTGCACTTGGTCTTTTTCTCAAATTCTATTCATTGTGGGATGTGTAACTTCTACATCCATGTCACTACTAGCATTTTTATCCATACTACGTCTACTACTTCTAGCATTTTCATCTATACTATGTTTACTTCTAGCATTTTCATCTTTACTATGTCTACTGCTTCTAGTATTTTCATTTATATTATTACATCGTGCCTAACTACTATTTCCTATATATATCTAATGTTTGCTTCTAATTAATATGAATGGTTGTTGCTATTAATTCTCATTGTTACAAATGTACTATTATCACTAGCTATTACAAGCTACTGACATTTTTTATTGCTCTCTACTATTCCCACTAATTAGTAGTAGCTATTATCTTTGTTGCTAACTAGTATCATAAAATTGCATTATAAGTTCATTACATACACGTGATGGTTATATGCTAGTCAATACAGGTCAAATTTCAATAAACATACTAAAATGCGAATTAAAAAGTTTCAAAAATGACCCATAAAGTAGAGCATGTAAACTATTTATACAAAATCATAGATTCTTTAAGGCTTGTGTAAAAAATGTGCACACTTGGAAAGCTTCATGTGAAAATGAGGAATCAAGAGGGGTGTAGTTTATCATAGTTATTACATATTCTTTATTGGAATGTGAAATGCTCTTCAAATGGGCTTGTAATAGTCACTTATATCAAATCCCAAAGACAACCATAGTCTCACTTGATGAAGATATGGTTTTATTTTCGTCTTACTATGCTTTTCAAACTTTTCCATGATTTAAGAGGTTCCACAAGGGAGCGAACATAGAATATATTACAGTAGTATTGAGTTTTTCTTATGCAATTAGCATGCATACTCCTTGTTTCCACATGTGCGCATGCACACACAGATGACAATGATACTCAAAACACATGCACGCGTGCATACACACATGCACATAGTTCCTCCTAAAGGTTATCCCATTGTCCTTGAGATACCTTCTACTCCTCAATCAAAGGTTTCAAAACCACTATCGCTTCAATGAGCATGATTTCGTGTGGGATGAGATGGTGGTTTCACACCCTCTATGCTAAGTTGATGTCCTTATGGGGCTTGGGGGAGGGGGAGGGGAGGGGGCCTATTGATAATTCTACCCCTATTAAATATCCAATAGGGTTGTCAAGCTTGGGGCAGTGCACAATAGGCATCAACCTCACGATACTCAATTTGACCCCTTTGATATCTTAACTAATCCACTTGATTGACATGATTTTTTGGTCTAAGAATAACTGTTTATTACCGTAAAGCCAAGTAGAAACCCCATCTAATTTGGCATCACCTCCATCCAACTAAGTAAGCACATAGATCGTCTCAACCCCAATACAATTAATTTCTTACCCTTTCCTATGTACAATTAGCTATCCCTCCTTAGGTATTCAAGTTTCTAGTGAATGCCAAGGCCAACCACACCATGCATTTAGTTCATTGTCCTTTGTTATATATAATTGACAACCTCTCTCGATCTTCAAGTTTCTAGTGAGTGCCAAGGTCAAGCCACTTCAATAACAAGGGGAGAGATCTTAATGAATCTTGGAAGGGCACTTCTATGAAGAATGGTTGAACGATCCCACAAATACTGAAGAGAACACACAATAGCAATGCAACTTAAACTCAAAAAGCAGGTAATAAAAAAGATCCATACAAGCCAACCATTTATAAAGTTAGCAAGTTTTGGGATTTGTGGCTATCTAAGACTTATTCATAATGCTTCATGCATGATGTTTCATGAACTCCCTCTTCTCTAAAGAGGTAGGAATCACACATAAATATGTAAACATAGAATACCAATTGAATCTTTTTATGTTTGTGCACTTTAATGTTGTGTACTTCATGAGTGCTTGAGCATTTTGTTTCTTAGATGTGGCCAATGCTCTAGAGTATGGAGAATGGGAGAGGGAATTGCAAGCTTAGATGGAAATCTAGTCTGATTCTAGCTAAAGAGGAGTTTAGGTTTAGAATATAGAGTAATCTAGGGTTCAATGAGACTATGCAAGTGTACACTTAGGTGTACTTAGCGCAAGTTGTATTATGCTAGTCTTATTCTTACGTTAATTGTAGATTATGCTATGTTAGAGACTTACAAGGCTAAAATATGGACTTACAAGGTTTAGCCTTAGCTTAAGCTTAGTCTTAGATCAATCTATGTTAGGATATGGACTTACAAGGCTAAAATATGTTATACCAAACTAGGCTAAACTATGATAAAGTAACCTATGGTTTATTGTGTATAGATTATGTTTAGGTTATATAGTTGTGCTAGCAATGATTGTCATATGGTTTATTTTTGTAGATGTCGTCATGATCATTGTAACAAAGCTCCTGAAGGTATGATGGTAGAGATGTGTCTTTCTTATGGACACCCCCCATTGTTAACAATGAGGTGTTTGAGTATATATCCACCTCTCAAGTGTTTGGCGCCCTAGAGTGCCACAAGGTGGTTCCCCAACTAGACCTTGAAGGGTGTCCAACCATAGGGACTTGTTCCATACCTCAACTATCTCTGTCTCGCAAACAACCATAGGGACTCCCTTGACCACTCCTCTAGCATATGGATTGTAGACAACCTCATAGAATCCTATGAAAGGTCCATTCACCACACAAAATCCATTATGCGCAAATCCAATATTGCCTATATCTATTCTATTTATTCAGTTGTCCCCATGTAGGTAGCAATCCTATAAGAGTGGTGGCACTCAAGGATGCTATCATAGTAGGAAGAATGAAGGTAGAGGATCCTTAGAAGTAGTAGAGAGAGGGGATATCACTTTAGGTCACCAACACCTTCTCAAGAAGGTATGATGTACTATGGCCTAGATAATGAGGGTAGTATGAAGTAGGACATGTGTGGAAAGGAGGTGCCTTAGTTAACTACCTTTGTTCTCTTGTACATGCAAATTGTAAAAATTATTTCTTGCACTTTGAAAAGCAAAAGCCAAGCTTACTTGTAGAAACCATGAAGGTTGTGCACAAGAGGTCCACTAATCTTGAGAAGTAGATGTTTAGGTTCAAATGGTGAGAAGTAAGGTGCTAACAATCTTTGGTAATAAGAGGAAATTGTTGATGAGCCATGCGTTAGGAAAAAAGAGAAGAATGGTGCAAGGGATTCCTCTATGAGATTAGTCTACTATGGTTCACAAGGGGGAGTGGAAGGAAACAAAGAAGCATGCATCATTGAAGAGCTAAAAGGTCTATAGTCAGTAACATGAAGAGGCATGGTGAATTTAGATGGAATAACAAGGATCATCATTCTTTTGATTAGGAGGATGAACATCATGGAAGTTCAAGTTTGTAAGCATCTAAGCTATAATTAATTGAGCTTGTGTGTTTCCAATCTTTTTGAATTCTTCCATTACATGTATATCCTATTATTATTTTATGGATACATCTTGCGGGTAGACTCTTGACTACCCTAAAGATTGCATGCATTATTGACATAATGGGCGAGATATGTGGGAGCATCCCCATAAAGAGGAAATGATCAATGAGTAGCAATATCATCACATCATATGAACATGGATACAAATCAGGTATTCACAACTTATTATGTCATTTATTGTGTAAAACATTGTTATATTTTCTTAAAGTTGATATGGAAGATGTCTCATTTGCTAATTATAGTTTTTTCATGTTGGAACATCTCATTTGTTAGTAATAGTTTGTTAGGTTGAGAATTGCAATCTTTTTCTTGATGTTTACATCTAAAATGTCTCATTTGTATAGGCACAATGTAACCAAAAGATAGAGAGGAGAAAGCAACATCAAAGAACTCTAATGGATATGATGAAGGTAGTAGAGTGAATGACAATAGATTTCAGGAGGGGTCTACTAGTGTATGAGACACACCATCTTAGGTTGTAAGTGTTCTACTTTGTAAAGCAATCCAAAATTTAGCTTCCTACGTTACACATATATTGTTTGTTATTCGGATTGCAACAAGTAATATTATTTGGTAGGTTTGAATTCTTGTATCTAGTGTTGCAAGCTCACATTCAACTTCCAAAGCTTTATGTATATCCAATCTTATGCACATCCATATATATCTTACTATGCAACAAAGAGTTTTGTTTGGTTAATCTCATTTTTATTTTGTACTAAAATGCTACATTATTGCTTGTATTTTTTTTTGTATTGGTTCAACTTGTTAGAATGTGTGGATTCTTGTTAGAATAAATAATGCTTAACATGCATTCATGATGAAGGGAACAAAAGCAACCAAGGAGGTGCTAGTCATAGTAATCTAGCTTTAGCACAATTCTACAAATGCTAGCTCCTTGGTTTTTTTGCCAACATGCATGGCATCTATTGGTGTATTTACATGTGTGCTTAAAGTTATGTAAAAATTGTAGAAAGGATTGTGTTTATAACTATGATTAAATACACATCGTCGTGTGGTTTGGAAGGCAAGACATACAAACTCTTTGAGTAAGCATATTTGGAAGATATATGAGGCTCAAATAAAGTGGACCTTTCTTGATGTACATTGCACTTGACTATAATGCAAGACTTGAATATGCTTTACACTCATAGAGCTTAAAGCTTGATGGAGTCAATCTATGATTGCATGAATGAATGATGGTTCTAGAAGTGTCTCCTTTATATAGCTTGCAAAGGGATAGGTCAACATGACCAACATATCATATTATGTCTTTTCTAATAAAAGGAACATTTTGAGAATATTTACCTTATCATTGGGTCAAGAGCACTACCTCAAACCCTCATTAGGGGACTATTAGTTTCCTTAGAAGCCCCCAAGTAGGTGCCTTCTATATATTGTAGAAGGCAACCACTAGGACTTAAAATAAGGGAGTTACAACCTCCTCAACTACTCTATCTAATTGGTAGACTAGACTCATGTAGTGACTTCTTTTACCATCTGATCACATAGACCTCAAGATCACGTTCACACATGGCCTCTCCACATATGAGGACCTTACAAGTTTGAGTATTATGGATCATTGGTGGCACCTTATGAGAATGCGGCATTGAGCATATCTAATAGTAGATTTTTAGTAGTGTAAGTGATGTTTATAGTAATTAATCATACTAGTTGCATGATAATTGGTGGCACCTCATGAGATTGGGGCATTGAGCATATCTAATAGTAGATTGTTAGTAGTGATGTTTATAGTAATTAGTCATACTAGTTAGTAGAAGAAACACACTAATATGTATTAGTGCATCAATTACAACTATTACTAGTTAGTGATGGTTAAAATATTGAAAGCCATCTATACGTTTGCTTTCCCCTTAATTCTCAATTTGTTCTTCATTGGATGGGAAACAAGATCGTTTCATACTATGCATTTGGCGACATAGAAATTCACACCCTATGTATAGTCTTCTACATGGTTTCTTTGTAGCAAAATTTTCCCCAATAGAAAAAGTATCAATTATGTTGGGGTGTTAGTTTCTTATTGCATATCATCCCATAGATATGGAGGGAAGCACCTTATTTAGCTACTTGGAAATTCAAACAAAAACATAATAACTTCATGCTCTTATTTTGGTGGGTCTTGTAAACGAGAAGCTACAAATACAATGTAGGAGGTGATTTTTGGGAACTTATATGGATTGTGAGTTATAAATCATTGAATATGTCCTACTTACATCTCCCAAAAAATCTTATATCTACACTACATTATTTTAGTATGTTGAGGGACTTTGGTATTAATGGTACACTCCAAAAAATCACATGTGCTTAACTATCTAGTTTTAATTGCTTATGTGTATGTCCTCTTTGATACAAATAGAATTTTGATCTACCTTGAAAACAACTTTTACAAAAAAGAAGAAGAAAAAGACAATCTTCATGTTCTTATTGTGAGTGGGTTTCTTATCACAGTAGCCACAAATAAAATGTGGTAAGCAATTCTTATGAGTGGGTTTCTTGTGAGTGGATTTCTTATGAGTAGCCACAAATAAAATGTTCTAAGTAATTCTTGAAACTTTCTTAGCTTACAAGCTATAAAGTATTTACCATCACTTGCTTTCGCCTCCTAAAAAACAATGTATGTGTTCTATTTTCTTTTGGTAAGTATTGGGGGCTTTTGGGAGTAACTGTGCATTCAAAAAACTATGATGTGCTACATTGTGAAAAACAACTTTTAGCCATCCAATTTAATTGCTCATGTGTAATTTCCCTTTATATATGTGAATATATAAGTTTAATTAATCAAATATTTGGAAAATAAAAAATTATGCCAGATTGTTTAAAATGCTAGAAAGTAACCATTCATCTATTTTCCCAAGTTTACACACGACCCCCCAGAACCACACCACTTTGGCTTTAACAACTGGCCAAGAGGCTCTAACAATTTCACCTCTAAAGATTGCTTGAATTCTTGCATCCCATATCTCCCATAGTAAGACACTCCTTGCAGAGACTGGAATACAATCTCCTTGTTTTGTTCAATACATTTGCTTTGCATGCCTTTGTGGTTAATGCCTTTTATAAAGGCTGGCCATTAACTGAGAGCATGCTGAGTAGTATAGTACTTCTCATCTCTCCCTCTACTATCTTTGCATTATTGCATAGTACATAAGCCACTACTTCCCATGCTATCTTGTTCACCCTTGTGAGACCTTGTTTTGATCTTGCCTCTTCAAAATTGTGCATTACTTCATTAGTGTTTTGTGCCAATGAGCTACCATATGAAGACCTTTCTTTGCAAGATACATGCCATTTCTTCCAAGCATCTCTGCTATGGGGGGCTTGCATGGCCAAATCCAATATATGTTCTCCTCCTTGTAGAGGACTATGCCATTCCATTTGGGATCCTTAAGGATTCTCTTCCACGAACTTAGAAGTTCATCTAGTATTCCCGATCCCTTGACCACATATATTGCTATTGACATGATGGTATCCTATGTTGTGAGCTTCCAGGAGTTGCATCATTGTGCATTGCTCCTCCGTATTACATCCACCAATATCTGTGCCCATGGGATTTTCTGCTCCTACATCTTTTAGGTAGTTTTTCTCTCAAAGAGTCACTTTTTGACTCTACTGACAATAGTTTTAAACCTCCCTCTTCTCTTGATCCTTTTAAGATACTCATTATAGTTGGTGTGAAATACCTATTTCCATTGCTTTTTTCCCATATTAACATTTTACCCACTAGAGAGTCCCTTTCAGCCTTATTTTTCTTGCTCCATTGAGTTAGTGGCAGGTAGAATCATACCACTGGATAGATAAAGTGTTTGAGGGATTTTAATTTGACATGGAGAGGCTAGTTGTTGTCGTCCAATACTTGAATTTTTTTCTTAGCTTTTCAAACACCCATTCTATTCTCATCCCTCTTTTACATCTACTCCCATCACTTACCCAAGTATCTCTTGAAATGGGGCTAATAGAGCACCATTAAGCTTGAGTTGATAGTAGTGAAGGATGCTTGGTTGTTCTACTAGTGAATCCCATCTTTTCCATGACTTGCTCAATAAACCACCATCTAATCGTGTTTGGTGCTTTAGCCCAATCAATAGTGATAATGGCATTAAGTACATTGTCCAACAGGTTTCTCCCCTTGATGAACCCATATTGGTGCTTGCTAACATGCCTTTGAATGACCAAAGTTAACCTATTTGCAATTCCTTTGGACATAATCTTATAGATTGTGTTGGCCAATGATATTTGCAATTCCTTTGGACATAATCTTATAGATTGTGTTGGCTAATGATATTGGCCGCGTCTCTTCCTTTGCCCCATTTTTGTGCACTGCTCTTGCTTGGGTACCAAAGTGATTATACTCTTCTTCCATAATGTCGAAATGCCCCTTGCTCCCAATATTGATTGATCATCTTCCATACAAGATCTCTAATCTCCTCCCAGAAGTGTTTAAGCATTTCCATAATAATGCCATCATATCCACATGACTTCCTGGTTCCTAGCCCTTTTATTGCAATATCCAATTCCTCTTTCAAGAAGTGGATATTTTAGTGTTCATTTTCCCCTTAGGCGATGATTGTCTTCTCCACCTTCTCCAGTAGAATTTTAGGTGTTGAGGAACATCTTCACTATAGAGCTTTTGAAAGTGGGCTGTTGTGTAGAACTCAAAAATATCCTTATTCTCCTTTTGGTTCACTATCGAGACATTATCCTCCTTTTGGATTGCAATTAGGCTCTCCTTAGATCTCCTACGCTATAGGTTGTTGAGAAACTCTAGTGCTTCCCTTAGCTGATTTGGTGGCAAGGATTTCCAGCACCTCCTCCACCCATATCAATTCCTCTTGCTCTTTCCTACATAGCGGGGAGCCCTGCAAGCTGATACTATATTGGACCGTGGTAATGAATCTTGACCATGGGTCTTTGTGTTGATTTTCCATGTTATCTTCCAACTTTCTGATAGCCTCTTCCTTGTATCATGTAGCTTAAAGCCACTCGTGTGTAATGGTGGGGGTTAGCTACCAACCACTTGTGGAACCCTTTTATTCTAAGTAGCTCATTTTCTTTTAACTCCCCACCACCAATATCGAGGAGGCATGATCCGATAATAGGAATTTGTAATCCACCTTCTGTGTGACCATTGCTAGGAGTCACTTCCATTGTCGATGCAATACCAACAATCGAGCCATGCCCAATAGCTCATATTTTGGTTGAGGGAATTGTATGTGTGTGGTTTTTGCTCTAGCTGCAAATAATCCATGATGTCCACCAATCCATGTTTTTCCCCCACAAGAGTTCCAATATTCAAGCTCTCTTCCCATGCAATAGGGCTGCATCCATGGAGGCAACTTCAGGTTTGATGATCATGTCAAAATCCCCACCTAGTAGTCCATTCTTTATGTTGAGCCCCTCTAGTTTTGATCTAGATATTTATTCTTTCTCTACTATTATTGTTGTTGAGAATAACAAATGATGCTTGCCCATAAGTGGCTTTTATGAGAGATATGACAAAGATGTATGCTCTAGAAGCATGCATTTGACACTCATTTCAAGAAATGGTACAATCAATTTGAGTCACTCAAGATTGTGTTTATGAGTCCAAGCTAATCTATCTTGAAACCTAATTCACTTGAGTTACAATTCCTCATTATGATAATGTATAGTGTGTATGACTTGCATCCACCATAGCTGATCTAGCTCTAGATCCGAGTTTCTTGACATGGTATCGAAGCCATGCCGAGCTAGTTCTAGCGTCACTAGTGAGTCATACTCTAGCGTAAATGGATAGGAGTTGAACCCACCTTAAGGCCCTCTGCCATATCCATTTTGGGTGGAATGAGATTGGAAACTTGGTAACCCTTGGCTTATTAGCTAGTATGTTCCTCTTAGTCTTCTCCACAATGACCTTGGCAGGAGGGTCTTCTCTCATCTTCTCATCATCGTACTCATTGTTCATGTAGTATCCCACCCTTCTAAATTCTTGCCCTACGTATGAGCATGTTAACAGGAGAATAGTAACCCCTAGTATGTCTTCTTCAAGGATCTTGGCAACATCTGGAGGATTAGCCTGGAAAACAAATCTGTAATTGCCAACATTCACCGGCCCAACAAGTATGCTTTCAAGAACTTGGTCGTACTTCTCATCTTCGAAAGACTCGACATAAATCAACTTCCACTCAAGATCATCTGTAAGAGGTAGGATGCATTCATATGAGATCTCGAACTGAAAAGGGTTGAGGAACATGGCAAGGTTGTCCAAGATGGAGACGTTGGTGACATTGGTTGCACTCATGGCCAAAGAGGGGATTGAAGGGTAAGGGCAACAAGGAAGAAGAAGAAGTAGAATATGATGATGATGATCTTACAACATATTAAGCAAGACATGAATTTCCCATTTGGGGCTAACTTACCCAACATAAGCGAATTTCCTTTAGAAAAAACATTGTGATAATAATTTAACGAGATGATTTACAAGACCCTTAAATAGACAGTAACTTTTCATAACAAGCGTTAATCAACCTTACCCTTGTCGTATTGACAATATATCGAGTTATTTTATTAATCTCAAGTGCACATATAGTTTTTTACTCATTTCGTGCAATATTCTCCTGGAACTATTTCCATCATGATCTTATGAATTATAATATTGATTAATCTAATTAAAAATCATAGGTAGTAGTTAACCATTTATGCATGTATTAATACGCTCTCTAGATAAAATTGTCAATTCGTGTAAGTGAAAAATATAGAAGCTATTTTTTTAATACTTAATTCTTATATGGATGTTGTCCATGCAATCTAACAAGTAGATCTTGTACCATTCAATGAAAAAGCTAACATTTTATGTAAAATTTTAGTAAAATACTATTATTTTATGTGGTGATATGAAAATAAGAGCCTATTTTTGAAATGTGAATAAACTGGTTTAGCACGACAACATTGGGAATTTCGTCTTTGCTTGCACTTGCATTTGCCACACCCGATGTTTCGTTAGTAGTGGCAACTCCAGCAACCTCGGGCACTCTCATATCTCTGGCAATATTGTTCTTTGGCTAGTTTTGGTGGTTCTCATGGTCTTTCCACCTCTTGCTTTGGAGCCATCATTCGCAAGTGGATTCAAGAGATAAAGAAGGAGGAATGAATTTGGGATGGGAGAGCATAAGAGAAGATGGCTTAATCGAAGACTGAGACAAGGGGGTTGAGCTAACTCTCTCCCTCATCCTCTCAAGGTAACTCCTCTCTCTCTCTCTCTCTCTCTCTCTCTCTCTCTCGCTTCTTCCACCATAGTTCTTGCTTTCGTTCTGTGCTTCCACTTCATGGCTTACTACCTTCAACTGGTGTTAGATCCATCTTCCCCAAGAGCTCGAGCCCAACCATGCATTGCTTCAGTTTGTGGAGAATACCTTCAGCTTAGAGTTTTAATGGCATCCATGGCTCAACTTGAAGTGGTATATATTGTTGCTCACTTACTTCCCAACTTGTCAAGGCATGTTCTAGAGCTTCATTGAGCTCCCCCTGAGCTCCCCTTCTCAGCCTAGGCACAACACTGAACCCAGGACAACAAGCACAATTTGCATTGACTAGGGTTGCCCCCATCCTTGCTCACATTTGCTTCGTTCTACCTCATCTCCAGCTCCTGGGATTTCTCATGGCCTTGGGAAATCATTTGGCATCGTAGTAGTCAGCCAACACCTTTGGCATGAGTTTGGGCATTAGTTGGAGCTCTTGGATTCACTAGCTTACAACTTATGATATTTTGTTATATTACAATTCTGGATAGCCCTTCACTCATTGTCTAGAGGTCACTTATGCTTCCCGAGACACCTATTTGATATTGGATCATCTAGGGATGGTATGCCAATGTATTGGAGTGCTATGGGACAAATTTGAGCACTCTTTTGCTAAGTTTTATAGAGGTTTTTTTAACTATTGTAATAAGCAGGGCTGAATGCTCTTTTATCAAGGATCTTGTATGCATATTGCTATTGGATGCTTCTTGAGCACTTTGGATGCTACAATGGGGCATACCATTGATATTACATGCTTGGTTATGCTGTTTACATGCATTTGAGCTAAGATTGGAGCTTTGAATCTTGACATTAGTTGTCATTCACTTCTATGTATGGTCATTTGATGCTCCAGTAAGAGCTTTGTAGGTTACTTGGGTTAGATGCTCCTAGATATATGCTACTTGGATCTTGGATGTATGGATGCCTTCCACATGATGTTTTGAGCTTTGTTTGCTCATCTAGCATTTGACCTTTGTTCCAATGGGAGCCATTGGTTGACACTTGGATGTTACATTGAGAATTTGGTTATGCAGTTGAGCTTGAGGATCTTATAGTGAGACTGTGGGACTTGGTGACGTGCATATATAGTAGCTGCAATTTGTCTTATATCAATGATTGCCCCTCTTTGGTATTTATTTCTTACTGTTGTACGTTATTTTTAGCATGCTATAATTGCAGTTTATTGCACTATTCATATGAGTAGTTACCTCTATTTGACAATCTTTTGCGTTGAGTTTGTGGATAGCTCATTACTTTGGCAATTTCCCTTGTTTTTAGCTTGATCTGACAGAGGTTTTGGGGCTGATTTGCAAGTTATTACAGTAGCAAGAAACACATGGACCTGCACATGAAGGAGGGCACTTCCATGTCAACCCACTTAAATGAGTTTCATTCCATTCTCAACCATTTGTCTTCATAGGGGATTGAATTCAAGAGTAATCTTCCTTCTTTGTTCCTCTTGGTTACATTGCCTAAATCATGGATACATTTCATATTGTTATGTGTGTAAACATGCTTGATGGGCTTGAAGTTATAGGATGTAGAGGGTGCAGTCTTGAATGAAGAGGTTAACAGAAGAATATCGATGCTTTTCGCACCTCTCATGATTTGACAATTAAAGGTAATAATGATAGGAGTGGTAATGATCGCCGTGGGAGAGACTCTCAGCAGTCTCATTCTTAGTCACATGGACAATCTCGAAGTAAGTCTTGTGCCATAAGTCTTCATTGACTTGTCATTACTGTGGAAAAGTAGAACATATTCAACCATAGTGCCATAAAATGCACGAAGACAAGCACAAGGAAAAGAATAAGGATAAAGTATAGGACAAAAATGATGATTGCAACATTGTCCCTAGCAAGTCCAGCATTAAGATTGAAGAGATTAATATCGTGCATGTTGATTTTGATCATGATTTTATACTTGCAACTTCTTCTGTTGATACTTCACAGTTGACTGATGCTTTGTCAAGGTATACTCAGTGTTGGCTAATAGATTCAGGGGCTTCCTTTCATGTGACTCTGCATAGAGAGTGGTTCCACTCCTATCACAATTTGACTAGATCTATCCATTTGGGTAATGACCTGGCATTAGAGATAGTCGGTATTGGTGATATCCTTAGTTCAGGTTGCATGTTTACTCTTCATGATGTACGTCATGTTCCTACTCTCATGAAGAGCCTTATTTCTATTGGCACTTTGTATGATGCGGGCTATGTAGTTTCTTTTGGTGATTCCTCATGAAAGATTACCCGTGGGAATCTTGTCATTGCATGTGGTGATAATTCCAAGAATCTATCCCTTGCTTGTATCTGGGTCAATTTTTTGGCAATGGATGTAGTTCCAAATGTATCTCTTTGGCATCATCACCTTCTTGGAATATGTCCCTAAAATTAATGAAAATGCTTACCCATTTGCAGTAGCTTCCATCCCTTGACTATAAGTGCTTTCAGTCTTGTGATCATTGTTTATATGGCAGGTAGACATGTAATACACATAAAAAGTCTGGTATGACACGCATGGGTGAGCCTTTGACTCTTGTTTATTTGGATGTATGTGGATCCATGTTGCCCTGCAAGTCGTTAGGTGGCAAGAAATATTTCATTACCTTCATTGATGACTATACGCATAAGGTCTGGGCATATCCTATTAAACAAAAATTAGAAGTCCTAGCTACATTTCAACGTTGTCTTTCTTTGGTTGAGAACCAATCTAGGTATATACTGAAATACCTCAGGTCAAATATTGGGAGTGAATATGTCTCTAAAGCCTTTGAGCAGCTTTGCAATGAAAGGGGTATTCAACATCAATTGATTGCCCCATACACCCCACTATGGAATGGTATGGTTGAGCACATGAATAGGACAATTTAGGAGTGATTCCACAATATGCTTAGCCATGCAAGCTTACCACAACATTTTTGGGCTGAGGCAATTACTACTGTCGTACACTTGTTTAATCGGTCCCCATGTACTACTCTTGACTATCATGTTGCAGAGGAGGTATGGTCTGGAAAACATCCCTCCTCATATGCTCATTTCCGTGCCTTTGGTTGTGAGCCTTTCTCCCATGTTCCCAAGGACAAGCACAATAAGCTAGATCCTAAGTCTAGGAAATACATATTTCTTGGTTATGGAGATGCGGGTGAGATGGGCCATTGCCTATCAGATTTGCAAGCTCGAAGGGTTATCCGCAGCCATGATGTTTTTTTCCATGAGGAGAAAATGCATAAGGAGCTTGAGCATGTCATTGAGCTAAACAACAGGGTGATATTTCAAGAGGAGCCTCTTGTTGTTGTACATCCAGCTAGACAGCCTACACAGTAGCGGCACACCATGTATTAGTTACTCACACACATGTACACTATAGATGGTGAGTGCCCATCACTATCACTTTATTCTTTATTCTTTAAGTGACATTTGAATAAAGGGAAAGCCGATCACACATTTTGATTGTTGGAGTTCCCACATCTTGTGTCTCTCTCTCACTTGCTCTTGCTCCTTCTACCATAGCTCTTGCTTCTGCTCCATGCTTCCACTTCAAGGCTCACTCATTTCACTATAAATAGCTGAAGTCCCCCCAAATATTGTCAACGTACATAAAGAGGCCCTAAGTATGATTGACCTACTTTAAAAAACCATAGGGCTATAATAAATGCAGTCTAATAGTATGGAAAAATGGGACAAATAATGACATGGCATCCCAAATAGTTTAGAAGTGGACATGCATTAACAGGAGGTGTAAACTGATTGACAAACATTGGGAAAGGGCCTAAATTAGGAGAAACACATAATAAAATGCTAGAGTTCCCACATATTTGTCAACTTTGATAGGAGCTCACAATGAGGAGATGATAGACAGACAACACTAAAAGTGATAGGTGAACAATCATATAGCAAGGTTAGCCTCATGTTCTCAAAAGAGATTGCTAACATACTAGAGAACGAGGTCACCTGCAAGCTTTCATTTGTGGCTAAATTCACCATTGAGCTTTAAAGTTTAAAGTTTATCACATACCTTTGATACTTTGACTATCATTAAAGTAACTATAGACCTTTGAATAAGTCTTGGTATAATTGCTTGAAAATAAGTAGACATACATTTTTTATTAATATGGAACAAGATTGATTCAACAAAGAAATAAGATCAAGAGATGTGCTTTCTTTCATATTTATGTATGCATTGATAAGCTTCTATGATGGATTTGGCTAGCTTGATAGTACTCATTAGTGGTACTAATAAGGTGTGTAAGAAGAGATGCCTATGTTTTCAGGTTGAAGCAGCCTTCTAGATGACTGGGTCAATAAGAGCATAGTTGTAATTATAGGAAAAAATTAATTCATTACTTCATACAAGGTTTTATACTAGGAAAGATTTTAAAAACAAGGACCAAGATCATCCCAAGATCCACTTCATCAAGCCTAGTCAACTCTTTTTGAAGGTGTTAGTCTACTTTTCATTTGGAAGACATTACGAGTAATCCCTTGTCACAATTGTAGGTTCAACATAGATCTCCTGAAGGTATCATGACATATGGGGATGGATTGTGGCATGTTAGGTCCAACTCTACCTCTTGGCATTGGAATTCGTGGATGTGGATATTCCCATGGCACATCCCAGGAGGAGGATTTGGGGGAAAATGCAGCCAATCCTGTAACATGGGCCAAAGGGGTAAAGGGTAAGCACAAAAGAAATATTGATGGAATGGAGTGATCAAACCATGGATCTTATTAGCATTTATGGTCACAATTGTCATCAAGAAACACGGATCTAGAGCTAGATCAGCTATTGTGGATGCAAGTCATACACATGATACATTATCAGGATGAGGAATTGTAACTCAAGTGAATTAGGTTCCAAGATAGATTAGCTTGGACTCATAAACACAACCTTGAGTGACTCAAATTGATTGTACCATTTCTTGAAATGAGTGTCAAGTACATGGTTATATAGCTTTTGGGTAGTCCCTCTATTCCTCATCATGCTTATGGGATTTTGGACATCTCTTCCTAGAGCTTCTAGAGCATACATTTTTGTCATATCTCTCATACAAAGCCACTTATGGGAAAGCATCATTTGCTATTCTCAACACCCCCCCTCAAAAGATGAGTCTCTACACTTGCTGGCATTTGCCCCCCCTACATGATGACATGGCCCGAGAGACTAGCTCTTTGGCAGCCTAGTCAAGTTAAGGCTTGAAACTTTACATCTTGGTAGGGTTTTTTACATCCACTATGGGAAATAAGATCCACTACATGGGAGATCCACTATGGGAAATTCTTTGTTGTCAACAACGGAAAGTTCTTTATCGTTTCCATGCTGCTTTGGCATCCTTTGCTTTTCTCGATCTTCTAGGTGTCTTTAATCTTCTTGGACTCCTTTTTGGTCTTCTTAGTTCTTTTTGTCTTCATACTCTTTAACTTGGTTATACTATTTGTCCCTTTTATTGATGTGTGGTACATGCTTTTTGCTCTAGTCTTCTTGACACATTCTTTCTGCTTAATGAACTTGAGATGATACACATGAATACATTGTTTTGGCTTAGTAAATTCTCTCTGACATACATGACTTGGTGATTCATTACATTGGTCTTGGGATACATGCATTTTGGGATTTTATGAATAGTGCAATGGCTTGGGCATACAAGTTGGATACATATTTCTTTGGATAGCATTTGGGTTTGAAGTACATGGCTATACATTTCATTGACATTGGACATTTTAGGATGGTGCAACCAAGTCACTTCAAATGTGGGAAGGTCTTATTGATTGAGCAAATGCTCAAGGCAGTGTCTAGTCCCTTACACATTAATTTAGCTCAAGAGAAAGGTAAAGATGATGAACCTCTCAAGGTGCAAAAGTGAAATAAAACCAATTTGAAAATACGAGTGTGAAAGGGATTTTGAAGCCTTATAATATAAAGCTTATGATATGACTATAGCTGTGAGAATCTAAGCACGTCGTTGACTGTGGTAGTTGACTGTGGCCAATGACTATGGCTAGATCTGTTGGCATCTTTCGATCTGTTGATGTCAATTGTGAGGCTTCGCTTTGAGGCTCTAGCCAGGCGGCATTGTTCTATCTTCTTGCTTGATTGTACTCTATCATCCACCCTCTATGTTCAAACCTACTACTTACTAAACTGTGCAACTTTGCTCATTCGACAAGCTACCTGGATGCAACCTGCGTCAGTTTTCTTCTTTCCCATAGGCTACAATAGCACACTCAATGAGATGGTAGCTTGGTGATGAGCTTCAAATGCAACACTGATGCTAGATCTCGAACTAAACGTCACATAAATAACATGGCAGGGCCCAAGTCGTATGAAATGTGAGGAGGCGTAATTTGGAAAAAGGAACATAAGACCCATCACATTTCATACGTTGCATTAGAAACATGGCAATGTTAAGTCGTATGAATTACAAGGAGGCCTCACTTGGACAAGAGAAAACTACATCTATCGTGTTTAATCATGCATATTCTTGCTATAACATTCAAAGAACAATATGTTGTATGCTACAAATGCATCTATTCTATGAGATATCTTCACCTAGTACCTTCTTGCAACATTTTCCATGTCACTATCTAGAAGCAAATTTTATATCTCGAGGAATTTATATTTGAAGTTAAAGGTCATATAACATATTCAAAGTTCTATTACCTGCATGAAGTTTATGGATGAAACGTCTACACCCACGTCACAATAGAAACAATGCAAGCCTTATTTGTATGAAATGCGAGGAGGCCTCACATGGATAAGAGGAACCTAGCACCCATCGCATTTCATATGTTTGGCATTTTTGGGGATGATTTGGTAGAACTATTTAAGTGATTCAGAACTAACTCATATTTTAGCAAAAACTTATGTTCTTGAGTGTTGGGTGGATATGCTATCAATGAAACCTTCTTTAGTAGCCTTGCACAGAAGAATAATTTTGTACTGCAATCAAATTAGTGTTGGTGTGGTTGAGCATAGAGAGGGTTTTGTCTTAAAAAAACCTCTTTTGCTGTTCAGAAGTTGGGTTTATAACAATGTTGGCTTACATGTGTGGTTGATGTTATGCGTAGTAAATTCACATGTGTGATTGAAGACCATTTTGCATGGGAAGTTGTGCCACGTGTCACTTACTTTTTCTTCATGATAGCGCTTTTATGGCTCTGATTTTTAAGTTTTTTTCATTTTCATTTTCATTTTAAGTGCACATCCTCCAATTTAGTGCAGCATACTTTTTTATCAAACGTGCGGTGACCATTGGTGTATATATATATGAACACTCATGTTTAGGTTTTGGTTACTATTTCTTTCACGTATCTTGTCTTGTCTTCAGCCAGCTTTTTATCTTGTAAGCATCACAAGTCAAACCAAGCATATTCTCAGGAGCAAGGCCTACAAATATCAGGTATCACACTTTTCTTAATATTTTATTTGCAATCTTGAATTTCAAGGCATTGAAGATGTTTGTTTGTTTAAGAAGAGAAAGATACAACAGGGACTTAGGAATTCCGTAATGGTTTATCTTTATTTTTCTATCAATATTGGTCTAGCACACATGTTAAACGATGGGGTTTTGATCTTCTTGAAGCATTGTTCTGTTCAAATTTTCAAGATGTATAAAATGCGAATTCATGAAGTTTTTCTTAAAAGTGACTTGTGAAATGTGATTTTGTGAACTGTGAGGTGGTCTGTATCATTGTTTTCGCGTTTCATGAGTTTGTATCACTATGCTTTCTCTGTTGCATAAATTTTTAATTCATTTCATCCATCTTGTATTTCCTAAATTTACTTAGCAATCTTTCTTTAGCCTACTGTATATGAGAAAATGTGGATTTGTATATCATGCCCCTTATTTTTATTTTTATTTTCTGGATTTTTATTTGTGAGTAATCAGGATGATTAAAAGGAAGTTGTCTTTAGAGGTAATGGAGGAGGAGGATTTGGAGGTCACCTATGATGAAAAGATGTTTGATTTTCTTCATGCAATTGGAAATTCATCTAGATTTATTTACATCAGAGATATGCTCAATGTTCCCTTTGATTTGCAAGAGCTTTTGAAGGATCTTGAAGATAAACTGAAGAATTTTAAGGTGTTTTATGATAGACATCTGGAAGGCCTAGAGATTGAGGGATTTGTCCATTATAGCGATGTCTATCATAAGTCTCCATTAGAGGAGAAACCAAAAAGTTCAATAAATCTATATGATGATAGTCTTCTTGAAGAAGATGAAAACCCTAAGATATGAAAGATAATTCCAAGATATCCATTGTAATTTATATTAGAGTATGCTATACATTATACACAAATATTTTTGGATATTTATCTACTGACATCTTATACTATTGTGGTTTATTGTGCAAATAGAAATTGAAGATGCAGACAACTTTCTTGGAAGAGCCAAGGGCTCAAGGCCATTGAAACTTGGTAAAAGTTAAGGCCTTGGTCATTATATTGGAAGATTAAATAATCAAACAATTGCAATTTATCATAGCAAGTTGTCAAGCTCTCCAAGCTTACCAATAATGGCTTTGAAAGCTATCTCCAAGGTGATTGGATCCCAAGCTTTCAATAGAGGTTCAGACAAGATAATTTTGGTGGAGAAGGAAGAAGCTGTAAGAGTTTTTGTCTTCATGCTTGGATACAATGGATCTAGGGCAGGATACTTTGGAGTTCTTGCCTCTTATTTGCTCTCCCATGTAGAAGATGCCAAGAATTTGAAGCTCCTTCCAAGCTATAGGAAACAAGAGTTCCTGAAATGTAGAGGTCTCATCGAGTGGGATAAAACAAAAGATTCCCTTAGAGGACCTAGTGAATTCCTTGAAACTAAAGACTCTTCTTCAACAGAGTCAGACTAAAATATGTTAAGGGTTTCTTGAAGCCCATCTTTTTCCATCTCTTTGTCTAGTTTGTAACCATTTAGAATATCTTTGCTTTGCATAAGAGTTTAAATATCCCTCTTTTCTTCTTTGGGTAACAGTGGATATAGTCCTTGCCAAAGATGATGTATTACATGATGCGTTGTATCTTTGAGCTTGAATTTGTACCAAATTTGTTTGTAGAACCATTGAAAGACCTCTAATAAACAGTTTGCTTTGTATCTTCCACCTCCATGTCTTGTGTGTCTAAAGTATTTTGTTCTTGCTTGATAATGTGAATTTTCTATACCTTGGGTTGACCAAATAGATAGAGATCCATATTTCTTGATAAAATATGGAGCATGGTTGTATAAAATATATTGCATAGTTAACAAATAAAGAAATTCAATTAGAAAACCTTATATGAGTGAGACAATAAAGAGACATACATATGCAAACTTCTTAACATATAGTGAGTGAAGTGTTGATTACCGCCAAGCTTCTGTCATTGCCTTTTTAAAAAGGTTCAATTGGTTTTTGAAGTCTTAGAGATCATCACCATTCCACTTTGTTTTATCACAATAAAAGAATACTTTGTCTAGTGTTCCCCAAACATTGGGTTTTCTATTTCGAGCTTGTCCATTATTAGCATGATCCTAACTGCATTATGTAGGCACTTCCATTTATTGTATCTAGATATCATTCCTAGAGTTTATTTTACCAAGTCTCCCATGAAAGTCTAGGAACCTTCTAGTCTTTACTCCACTAATAGATGGATTTTTGGGGACACAATTGCCATCCTTAGACATTTGAAGATCTGGTTTAATAACAACATTACCACCATGCAAACCAATTACAGATAATACTTTTTCAATCTTTGTTATAACATTTGTTCTAGGTGATAATGGCTTCAGCTTTCATGCAAATCCTATATAAAGATGAAAAGCTTTTCAATTATCCTACAAAGTGCATGAAGTGTACAGATATGGGCATTCACTAAAGGAATATCTAGGACTGGCTTAGACTGTGGATCCTTGTTATGCCTAGAGGGAGCTCTATTCCAATTGATTGAGTTCAACTCTCTGGCTAGGGACATGCAATATAGGCAAGGAGATCTAGAGTTAGCTCCGTTTGATACATTGTACATACATTTAGGTGTCTTTAAGTCACCAGCTATGTGCCACTCAATCTTATAGTTCCCAAATCCTTCAACAAATAGCTCTTCTCCTGCTTGTTGTCTCTTAATAACATTAGATATTGGTGTTCGATGAAAAACCCAATATAATATATCAAAATCCTCTGTATCTACTCCGAATGCTCCTAGCCACCAGATGTTGTGTTCCGATTGAGCACTGAATGTCATTGAGTGATTGTAATGATTTGATGAAAGTGCTCTATTCATCAAGGTAATAGATACCCTCTCTAGTTTTGTACATTTTAGAATCTCACTTTCATCAAGTTTAACCACAAATCTAGCCACTCCTTGTGCCTCTTCTAGTGACAAGTCATAGAATCTAATCATTAAGCATTCTAGGGTGGGAAAGTCAAGAAAAATATTTTAAAATCATTGAATAAAACTTCCTTTTTCTTGCCCTTGAAGCTAGCCTTGATATGGAAACGCTCACTCAGAATCTCCATTACCTTGTTATTCACTCTTTGTCTAATAGTTCTAATCACAGATGGCCTTAGAAGTATGCAATTGCGTACTTGTCCTTGCTTCATATTTGACTATAAAAGGTGGAAAAGTTGTATATAAGCATCTCGACTCATACCAATATTATCTAGTGTCTTCTGCACTAACTCAGTATCCAAAGAGAGATCCTTTATAAATGACTCCAAGCATTGTTTCTTTGCCTTTTTAAATTTCTTCTTCTCCAAAATATCTTTCGAAACCATTGAAGGAAGAAGATGATAATAAATCTGAGATGCTTTCAAAGAATCTCTTTCACTTGCATTCGGTTGAAGAAGAGACCTAAACAAAATCAACATCACAAATCAATACAATTAATTATAAACAAAGTCATATTTCATATTTTTAAAGTGGAAAAAAATATACCTTGTTGCTTGGATTCTTTTACTACAACCACCTCCTTCTCGTCTGAGACTCAATATTTCTAAGAGCCTTTTGTCATTTTGAAGTCCTAGTATAATTTGCTTTCATTGATAAGATTTTCTCCAACAAATGAATCATTTGTTGATAGCCTTCTAGCTTCTGCAGTAACTCATTGTTATGTTTTGATAAAAGATGGTTCTCCAATTTGAGGACATCCTTTTCTGCAACCAAGTTAACTGTAGCCTAGAAACCCATTATAACCATCACCAATGAACCTCAATAATGAAGAGCTATTATAGAAAGGTGGAGTGCTATTTTTGATAGGATCTTTGGGATATAGCTTGCCATCTAACCAAAGATCAAGATTCTTCTTTTCTTCAAATCCGAATATATGTTTCATAGACTCTGTAACGATAATGGGTTTTATTCTCTTTCTTATTGGTTCATACTCACTATCCAACTCAATATGAAGATGATAGAGAGGAATTTTACTAGAGCTACATAGATCATTGGATGACTGATCATACCTAAGGATGTGATTAGAAGATTGAATTGGAAAAGTATGCGAATTAGAAACAAGAAGGAAAACAAAGAAGAAAACTAGTAAGGATGGGAAAGAAAGAAAAGAGTGAGAATGGAGGGAAGTAATCAAACATCAAACAAAATTCAAATTGAATATTAGTTTTCACTTTAATGAGGATGAGTAAGTTCTTCATTATGACAATCTTTGTCACCTTTATGGAGGCCTAGATTTCTAGGTTTGATGTGACCACGAAAATATCACAACAATGACTTATTAACACATATTTTCTCTCTCTAATATCGCTTATAGGGCATTTTCGAGACCTCAAAAATCCTCTAATGCTATCTATTTTATGAGGCCGATGTAAACCCAACCTTGTATAATAGAGGCAAGAAGATCAAACTAAACCAGCATATCTATGAGAAAGTTACGAAGATCCTTCCAACCCTGACAGAATAAATGTTGTAAATTGCCCTAACCACCGCAACTATAAAAAGGAGGGATTTTCTAAACTCCCTAAAAAATATAGATTCCTAGATATCTACTCTCAAAATCCAAGCTACTTCATAAATGATGTATTAAGAATGTCATGCTTAGATTGTAGTAGGGAATCTTTTTTTGAAAAAAAAAAGATGAGCTTATGAGCTATCTGAATAATGTATTTCTTTCCATTTAATTACCTTGTACATCTGTTGTAATAAAGATTGATTGATACTTTATCAATCAGAGAAATAATGGAATCTTATTTTCCCTTGGAACCTCTGAAATTGGAGTTTAACTTTAGCAGTGGGAAGAGAGTTTTATTTAAAACTTGTTTCAATAAATTAAGTGAGAAATAATTTGAGTATCAAACTCTAATATTAATGCTATATAAATTTTCTAAAATTTGACATGGAAATTGTTTAAAATTTTCTAGAATTTCGCACCCACAATAATTCCCAACGAAGCCCAAGAGAAAATGAATCTTTTGAAGCAAGTCAAACCTCTGGAATTCAATGGGAAAGGCGAGAATGTGGAAGCTGATGCAAAAATTTGGATCAAATCCATGAAAGATTATTTTAGTGCTCCTCGACTATCCTAGCCAACCAAGCCATGATAGTTAAGCGAAGCTCGACTCTGGTGAAAGCAGTGTTGTCGAGATCAAGGTGTCCTTGAAAATACCATTACTTGGAATTTGCTGAAAGAAGCTGTAAGAGGAAGATACTTGCCTCCAGCTTATCGCACCCAAAAGATGAATGAGTTCTTTAATTTGAAGCAAATGGGACTGACCCTGGAGGCATATTACTCCAAGTTTGTTTCACTTCTTAAATATGCACCCTCCATGGATACTGCTCAACAAGTGTCAAAGTTCTGCAATGGGCTAAATTCTCCTATGAACACTCATTTGGAATCAATGCGTCCAGTAGACCTTCAAGATGCTTTGATTTGAGCTGCTCCTATTGTGCAGAAAGTACAATTAAAGCCTAAAAATAATAAGTTCTGGAGCTACAATAACCAGAACAAAGGAGGATTCAAATGTCAAGCAAAAAGAACCCAAGGCCAATTTTACCAAGGTTTAGAAGAAAAAGGCAAAATCCAATGCAGTTGGAAATTTTGTTCCTACCCAGGGAAACATAGATGGTCCAAAAAGAACCCAAGGCCAATTTTACCAAGGTTTAGAAGAAAAAGGCAAAATCCAATGCAGTTGGAAATTTTGTTCCTACCCAGGGAAACATAGATGGTCTTAGATGCTTTCACTGTAATGAGCTAGAACCTTTTAGGAGGGATTGTCCAAAGCTTGGTGGAAACCACCACCAAGGCCAATTTTGAGATCAAGGCAGAGTTGCTGAAGGCCATGGTCAAGTAGCTATGGCAAGAGGAAGAACTTCAAATATTACCCTAAAAGAGATTAATAAGGAGGAAGACCCTACTATGGAAGAAGATATTGAAAAAGCAATAGTTTATGCTGCATTCCATAAGAAGGGCCCAAAATCATCACTATTTGATAATACAGATACCATCTTGTCACCAAGGTAAATCATTTAAAGTTTTGATTGACTGTGAAAGTACACACTCATTCATTTCACCCAAGTGTGCTAAGAAGTTAGGAATAGATACAGTAAATGCATCAAAACTTCTTGTGGAATTAGCAAATGAAAAGGAAGCACTTTTTACATAGCAAAATGCCAAGATAGAGTTTAGCCTAGGAGAAAACCTTTCAAATATGAGGTTCAGAGTAATGAACTTAGGAGCTTATGAATGTTTACTAGGAATGAATTGGTTGATTCCTAATGATGCTCATATCCATTGTGGAAAAGGTCAAGTCACATTTCAAGATTTGAACGGTGAAATAGCAACTACACAAGGTGAAACAAGGAAACCTAAAGTTCAATTAGAAAAAGCTTCTAAAATTGTGAAAGGCTTGAAGAAAGGATTACCTATTTACTTGATCAAGATTAACAAGGTAAATCAAGATAGTCCAGACAGAAGAAGAACCATCTTGGTTAAAAGAGTACACCAATATATTTCCTAAAGAGCTAACTAAGTTACCTCCGGAAAGAGAAGTCAATCATGCGATCAAACTTGTTCCAGGAGCCACTCTAGTGCAAAAAGACCTTACAAAATGTCTATTCCTGAAGCCATCGAGCTAAAAGAGCAACTCAAGCAATTGCTAGAATAAGGGCATATTCAGCCAAGTAGTTCACCATGGGGAGCCCCAGTATTATTCCAAAAGAAGAAAGATGGAACTCTCCATCTTTGTATCTACTATCAAGGGATAAACCATGTAACAGTAAATAATAAGTACCCGATCCTGAGGATAGAAAAGCTTCTTGATTGTCTACAAGTAGCAAGGATCTTTTCTAAGATCAAGATCTTCGGTTAGGATATTATCATATCAGAATCAAGGATGAAGACCTTCAACACAAGATACAGTCATTTCGAATTTATCATGATGTCATTTGGATTGGCAAATGCCCCAGATACCTTCAATAGGTTAATGCAAGACATTTTCAGACCTCATCTCAATGACTTTGTTCTTGTATTCTTTGAAGAAGCGTGACTTCTTCAAAAGGAAGATTGAGTACTTGGGATTCATAGTGTATGCTGAAGGTGTATCAGTGCATCCTTGCTAAGGTCAAAGATGTTCAAGATTGGCCATCCCCAACCACTATTAAGGAAGTGAGAAGTTTTCTAGGTCTAAGAGGATGGTATAGGATATTCATCAGAAACTATGCCCAAATTGCAACACCTCTTATAGACCTACTCAAAAAGCAAGTTGCCATTATCTAGATGCCAATTGAATAATCTAACTTTCAGCAAGTAAAGCATAGTTTGGTAATAAATACTCCTATTTTAAGGCTACCTGATTTAAGCAAGGAATTTGAAGTTGTCATAGATGCCAGCTCTCTTGCATTGGGATGCGTACTAATGCAGGAAGGACATCCTATAGCTTACTCTTCGAGAAAGTTGATACAGATAATGGGGGTGAGTATGTCTCACATGCTTTTGAGCAGTTATGTGATGAGAGGGGTATTAAGCGTCAGTTGACCGCCCCCTACACCCCCCCAGAATGGTTTGGTTGAGTGGATGAATAGAACCATCCAGGAGCTTGTACGAAGTATGCTTAGCCATGCAGGCCTATCATAGAGCTTTTGGGCTGAGGCAGTTAGTACAGTTGTGCATGTCATAAACAGATCACCCTCTAGTGTTTTGGATTTCCAGGTTGCAGAGGAGGTATGGACTGGAAAACCTCCCTCTTATGCGCATCTCCGTGTCTTTGGATGTGAGGCATTTTGCCATGTGCCCACGGACAAGAGAAGTAAGCTGGATCCTAAGAGTGTCAAATGCATTTTCCTTGGTTATGGGGATGCAGGCAAGATGGGCTACCATCTCTGGGATCTGCAAGTGTGGAAAGTCATCTGCAGTCATGATGTAGTCTTCCATGAAGACAAGATGCATCGGCAGCCTGAGAGAGTTGTTGAGATCCACAGGGTCATATTTCAAGAGGAGCCGAGAGCTGCTGCACAACCAGTTGGACAGCCTACCGCGACAGCCTACTGCTGCAGCAGATGCTCATGGTCAAGGTGTTGGACAGGCAGCTAGGCTGGCAACAGAGCCTGCCATGAGACGGTCTACTAGAGATAGACGTCCACCTAATAGATTTCAGTCCTCGATGCATTATGTCTTGGTTATAGATGCAGGAGAGCCTTTCATCTATGATGAGGCTATGCACAGGGGTGGCAATCACTCCTGGGAGAGGGCTATGCAATCTGAGATAGACTCCTTGTATAAGAATGAGACTTGGGATTTGGTTTCCTTTCCTAAGGGCAAGAAGGCTTTGTCATGCAAGTGAGTGTATAAGCTGAAAAGTACCCCTGGATACCCCAAGCTGACATACAAGGCTAGACTAGTAGCAAAGGGTTTTAAGCAGGAGCATGGTGTGGACTTTGATGAGGTCTTTTCTCTTGTGTTTAAGATGACCACCCTGTGCTTAGTCTTGGCTTTGGTTGCTCATTTTGACTTGGATTTATACCAGATGGATGTCAAGACGACTTTCTTACATGGGGACTTGCATGATGAGATTTATATGGAGCAGCCTAAGGGCTTTGCAGAACCTGGCAGGGAGCACCTAGTGTGCAAATTGAAGAAAAGTCTTTATGGCTTGAAGCAGGCACCTAGGGAGTGGTATCATAAGTTTGATGCCTTTATGCAGTCACAGGGCTACAGCAGGAGTGCTATGGATCCGTGTCTTTACACGAAGAAAGCCCGTGATGGTTCTTTATTGATTTTGGTACTCTATGTGGATGATATGCTGATAGTAGGGAAAGCTCATGATGAGCTAGATGCTCTTAAGGCTCAGCTCAAGCAGAGCTTTGAGATGAAAGATCTGGGACAGGCTGCTCACATACTTGGTATGCGCATTAGACACAACAGACATCAGGGACTCCTCTACTTGTTACAGAGGGAGTACATTCATAAAGTCCTTGAGCGCTTCCGCATGCACGACGTAAAGCCTATTGGCTGTCCATTGCCTTCTTATGTGAAGGTACCATAGGCTGATTGTCCGCAGACAGATGAGCAGAGGGCCAAGATGGCCAAGATTCCCTATGCATCCACAGTGAGCAGTCTTATGTATGCCATGATTGCCACTCATCCAGATATTGCCTTTGCAGTTGGTGTTGTGGCATGCTATATGGCTACACCTGGCAAGAAGCATTGGGATGCCATGAAGGGTATCATGAGGTACCTGAAGGGCACTGCAGATATGTGCATATGCTATGGCAGCCAAGATACAGGAGTCATGGGGTACACTAACTCTGATTATGCAGGACATGTAGATAGTAGGAAGTCCACTTCCGACTATGTATTCACCTATGCTGGAAGTGTTGTTTCTTGGATGTCCAGGGTGTAGAAATGCACGGCCCTTTCTACTACAGAGGCCGAGTATGTTGCAGCCACTGAGGCTTGCAAGGAGGCCATTTGGTTGGGTCATTTAGTTGCTGACCTTGGTATTGATGCTATCCCTACATTGCATTCGGATTCTATGAGTGCTATTCAATTAGCCAAGAATCCGATCTTCCATACGAAGACAAAACACATTGAGGTGAGGTATCACTTCATACGTGGGGTCGTTGAGGACAAGTCTGTTGATCTTGTCAAGATCTCGATTGACCAGAATCCTTCAGATTTGCTTACGAAAAGCCTCTCTATAGAGCACTTTGCCTTCCTCGGGAGGTTGATGGGTGTGGGATGAGATGACGTCTTTCCTCATCCTGTTGTACATGTGTACATGTTGTACTGTCTTTTTTCTTTTTCTTTTTACTCCTCACTAGGGCAGATTCTCCTTTAAGTGGGAGGTTGTTGGGGGTAAAGGCACCTCTGCCTAGCTGCCCGTGTATTACTACATTGATAGTCACTGCCATTGCACACTGCAGGTGGTGGGCGCCCATCACCGTCACTTTATTCTTTATTCTTTTAGTGATAATTTGAATAAAGGAAGGCCCAGTCACACATTGTGACTGTTGGAGTTCCCATTTCTTGTCTCTCTCTTTCTTGCTCTTGCTCTCTCGCCATAGCTCTCAAGTGCAAGCTTCGATCCTTCTCACCTTTCACAATCCACCTAAGCATGGCAATATCTGGAGTGGAACAACTAGTGATCATACCTAGAAGAGGCAAACAATCAGTTTCGACCACCACATCAGCTCCAAAGAAGTACTCTCTATCATTCTTCAGAGCCGTGACAACTCCCAAGAGCTCTCTCTTAATCTGTGAATACCTATGTTGTCGCTCGTTTAGGAAATTTTCCCCAAACCAAATATCATACATGTTCCCATTTGTATCATCTTGGCCAATAGCCCATCCAATGCCGATACGACTAGTATCAATAGTAAGAACAATAGGTCTCCCACACTCATAATTTGCCTTTCGAAGAGTCGGAGCAGCTCTCAATAATTTCTTTAGTTTCTGCATAGCTTTAGTATGTCTCATCAAGTGTTTTCCATTCCTCAAGAGCTGGTAGAGATCATCTACAATATGAGCAAAATGGGGAATCCAAATAATATAAAACACAAACCTACGAACCTCCGAAGTAGAAGAGTAAGTCTATGCAATCTTCTATATGGCATCAATCTTCGCAAGAGAAGGCTTTGTGCCATAATATCCACACATATGTCCAACTATCAAAACTTCTCTAGCTCGAAAAATAGACTTCAACCTTGACAACATCAAATTCACTTCCTCCAGTCTATAAAGAATCCACTCAACATCTCTAATATGTGAAGCCACAAAGAATTTGCATCCATGGTCATCTAAAGAATCATTTTTTCCTTCTTCCAAGCAACCCTTCATAGGTAAATCATCAATGAAAGGCATAGTAAGCTCAGGAATAAAATCTTGTAGAACCTTATTTATCCCATTCATCATATGGGCAACCAAATTAGTAGCTCCTTGCGAAAGCGTACACATTCGGACAAGGCCTAGAGGTGTCTTCATCGTAGTCAAATCTCTGCTCTCAAGGGCAAGCTAAAACTGATCATATCCGGAATAAAGATCATCGAGTGAATAGATAGCACATCCAGCAAAAGCCTCGACAAACTCAACTACAATAGGTCCTGCACCAACATTTCGAATAGTGACCTTGTTTACTAGCTATAGGTCATGTATGAATCTGAGTGTCCCATTCTTCTTAGGAGTTGTGAATCATATGTTGGAATATGGGGCTGAAGATGGCTCTAAAATTCCCATCTTGATCTGCTCATTCAAAAGCTCTACCAATTTGGGCAAGTGAGCCCTAAATATAGGAATAGGTCAAAGATTCCAAGGGACATGCAGAATGGTAAAAATAACCATAGGCGTCACAACCCTAGGATCAACGCATCCAATCTCATGTGGAAAGAAAGCAAAAAAAAATTCATGTCTGCATAACATCTCTTTAAAAAATCTTACCTCTTTAAGAAGCAAAAAACCTTCGGTCCCAATCTTCATCTCTTTCAATGTCTCAGGTGAAAACCTATGTTCAATACCTATAGGATCTTGCAAAAGGGGTTGCATAGCAGCTCTCCTAATCATCTCATCACTGTCCAAAGGTAGCGGTCCTGCAATTGGTCTAACCTTATTGTCAACTGTCTTATATGTTGTATGAACTCTAGCTTCATTACTACAACTTGCAAATTTCACCCCTCGATGAAAATACCCTAGTAAACACAAACTTTGTTGTGTATAAACAACAACACCTAACTCTTTTTGCTGAAATATATCAGCAAAGAATACTTTTTGTTGAGAATCATCAGCACCCAAACTCTTTTGAAGCATGAAATCAGTAATTTCACAATACATCGCTAGAGAATGGACCTATAAGACATATGACAACTCTTGATTGTTAGCATTTAGCAATACCAAAAGTTCTTCCATGGTATCTGAGCATGAAAGGCCATCATAGAGACCATCTATTCGATCTTCTTCCTGCAAAACACCTACAATCATCAATTCTTTTTCTTTTCTTTTTACATATTGGCTAGCAGCTCTAGGCATATAAAAAATATACTAAAAACACAAAGTACTTTCAGTGGATACACCATAAACACATGAGGAAAAACTACCACTGCCAGGAGGCGAGAGCTTTCCCTAACTCATACCACCATCGTCTCGCAAGACAGTGGTACCTAACAAAATTCCCTGCTGAAAGAGGGGAATCCCTCAAAGAATCTTTATTTTGCTTATGGTTAATACAAACCGTCATGAACTGGACAACTCTCTTTCCATCCTTACTTCAGATCTGTGCATAGGCAGACCCTTCATCTAGAACCTTAGTCTCCATCCGAGACTCAGCAATAAATGGCTGCCCCAAAATAATAGGATAAGAACAAGAGTTTTGTACAAAGAAATGATAAGACTCACCCACATCTCCAATAGAAATCTTCAGGTTTGGACAAGTAGCATACAAATCTCCTGCAGTGTTGTTGGCCGCACGCATGTGCCAACCATGATCCACATCAACTGGTCATCTACTAGTATCATATAAACCTCGCACTATGACATTAATCCCAGAGCCATGGTCCAAAATAGCAACACAAGGAGTCTCAATCTCACCAAGCCTGACCACAGTTTCTGTAGTCTCACGACTTTGAGAAAAATGGCTACGGGGCACCAATCTAGGTGCATCTTCGTGCTCATCATACTGTATAGCTGAAGCAAAGGATGAAGAGACTTCTTGGACTGCATACATAGAGCTCCATCTGTAGACTCCTCAATAGTCTCCTCTTCAAAATCAATCTCCTCAATTTGCAACCCATAGAGAATAGCCTTGGCAACAACTAAAGGCTCTCGATGGATCATATCCTGTGTTGGCTCTTCAATAACTTGTCGTTTTCTTTTTATGATATCGATGATAACATCATGAAATTCTCTTTTGGAAATCCCTAAGACTTCTCCAAGAGTAAATTCAATTTTGGAATTAAGAATCCAATCCTCAAGTACCTTTTTCAAGTCTATGGTTGTCTCAATGTCGAATAGTAGCTTGAATCCAGGTTGCTTTTTCGGCTTAGAATCCTTTCTCTTTGGGGCCTTCTGAGCTTCTTGTACTTTTGACTTTTGTACATCAGTCATACTCTGTTCCATTCTTGAAGAAGAAGGCTAAAGAATTGGTTCACTCCTAGTCACCCTCTTCGATCCTTTAGGTTGATCAGTATCTCTTTTTTGCTTTTCTTCAACAATCGCTTCAAATCCTTGAGATTTTGCAATGTAAGCATAGATAGAAAAGACATCTATGCGATCATTCCATCTTGTCCCTTTTTTGATTGCATCTCCTATGGTTGAAAGTTCAGATGATGAAGCTTTACCTTTCTTTTCTACATGCAGTGCATAGGACCATAAAGGAGACTTGTCCTTTGGCAACTGCTCTAGTTGAGGACCATAGGCACAATAGCTTCTCTTGCCACCTCTTGCTTCACATAAGAAGAGCATAAAAGAGATTCCTCCAATAATTTCTTCATACCTCCTTTGCCAAAATTCATTTTAAGAGGTTGCTCTGTATCTCCGAAACATATCATCCTGTCCTTCCAGACCACCAACATCATTCTTTTCACCTCTTCAAAGTCTTGACAATCCTTACACTCATGGTCTGGACTATCGCACCACATGCAACGGTGAACACGATCATTTCTGGAATAATTCATAGAAGTAGAAGAGGTTGGGGTAGAATTTGGAGCTGGGTTAAGTGGTTGTTGTTCTCTTCTAGTCATGTTAATTTGAAGATATTTCAAGTTCTTTGAAATTTCTTCCACCATGTCTTCAACTATCAGTTTGGCAAATGGTCTGACAATCGTAGCAGGAATAGGCATAGGCATAGTCATAGAAGTAGGCATAGACACAGGATGAGAAGTAGGAGAAGAAGTGGAAGGAGTAACAAGAGAAGTAGGAGAAGTCGAGGTAGGAGAAGACATCACTAGAGGTGTTTGCATGCCGTTCTGCCAGTGAGCCTTCCATCTCATCCTCTTTGTCAATGTGGAAACCGTGTCAACAGCATCTTGCCAATCCATCTTCAATCCCATAGGTTGCGTAAACAGTCTTCAAGAAGCTCTCCCAACTCGTCCTGAAGTGCAGGATCAGTCGCCTACAAGAATAACTCCACTTTCTCCGAGTTTAGGGCTCTTTGCTCAAGTGCATCCAACTGTTTGTAACGTTCTTTAAACTCGCACAATAACTCGGAAGCAACAAGTCCTTTGTTAGGTTGATAAACACACTCTCTGAATGTCTTCCGCATAGAAATACCATAATCCTCTAAAAAAATATTCATCTTTGAGAGCCTTCTTGAAAACATTCCAGTTTGAGTCTTACACAAATAAATCAGTCACTCTGACCCGCAAAGCAAGCATGGCAAGCCGTAGGAAATAGTTGCTCCAGTTGGTAGAAACTCCAAAGAATCGCATCTGGCTTTCAAAAGCTTTAAGATAGGCTAAGACATTTTGGCCATCAAATAATTTGTGCTCACTTACCACGGCCTTGATCCCTTTGGTTGCACCATGTGTATGCTCTTGTTCTTGATGCAACATTCGTTGTTGATCCAATTGTTGCTTATGTAACTACTACTGCTCTGCATAGATAACTGCATATGCTAATTCTGCATCATAATGGTTGAAGAAAGAGTTTGCAATAAATTGATCGAAAAGGAAGAAGCACATGGTGATGAAGTGGGTGGAGTATTCGAAGAGCCTCCCATTTCGACAATCAGAAGCGATGCATACACCTCGGGCTCACCAGGTGTCACATCGGAATCATGCAGGGGGTTCGTGAAGTCACTCACCGAATGCTTATCAAGATGGGAGCAAAAGATAATGTTAAGTACTCAAGTAAAGATGAATATCATTCTTTTCTTCTGCCAATGAGAAGATTTTTTAAAAAAATGTTCTTTATTTTGTTTCTGATTGACGTCAGAGCTTTTGTTTCTGTATTGTCGTCATCATCTCTTCAAATCTACAGGCGCAGCTATTTTGATAACTCTTCTGAAGCTTCGATGGCCTGTGGAATTAGTAACCCAATGCTAGGCTTCAGTCATTACTCTTCCCAACTAACAACTGAGCTTCTCTGCCCCTACCAACTTGCAACGGTTGTTGGGGGTAAAGGCGCCTCTGCCTAGCCACCCGTGTATTACTACATTGACAATACCCGCCACTGCACACTACAGGTGGCAGGCGCCCATCACTGTCACTTTATTCTTTATTCTTTTAGTGACAGTTTGAATAAAGGAAGGCTCGGTCACACATTGTGACTGTTGGAGTTTCCATTTGTGTCTCTCTCTTCTTGCTCTTGCTCTCCACCATAGCTCACTTCCAAGCAAGCTTCAATCCTTCTCACCTTTCAACTAGTATTAGAGCGAGGCTTCCCGACTTCCGGAGCTTGATTCGTGGCATTCTTAGCTCCCATTCAAATACCTACAGCATTGGGTCTCCTTCCCGGAAGCCATAGCCAACCTTCCCGAGCTCCCGTCACTCCCCGGCTTCTCGAGCACCTTCTTGGCCTATTGAGGCATCCTCAAGGCATTGCTACAGAGGTATTGAAGTGTTCTTTTAGTGCTTTTATTCAATTCTCAGATTGTAGTCAATCAAGGTAGCCATAGCTCACACACTTGAAGCTTGGATCTTGCTCCCTCTTACATTTGGGCACTTGAGGCTTGTTGTGTGCCTCCTTGGGCACCCCCTGGAGCTTCCTTACCATCATGACCAGTACAACAACAGAATAGAAGCTCTCAGTAGATTAGCATATTTTGCGCCTGATCTACAGGCTCCTTGGACAGCTCGTCTCCCACTTGCTGAAGGTCATGCCATGCTCCTATATCAATTTGGCACCCTTGGCATTGATGCTTGACATGCTTTGAAGCCTCCAAGCCTTGGACATTGATCTGAGGTCTTTTAGCACTATTTTGAAATAGTTTACAGGAGCCTTCGAACATTAAATGTCAATGCTACACTAGCAGTTGATTCCTATGCTTGTTTGGTGCTTCCTAGTTAAGCGGTTTGATACTTATTGATGATTGATTATTTGGGGATGCAAGGCACATGTTATGCCATCATTTTGGATTGATCTTCTTGCTGAAAATACTCAATTTTGAACAGTAAATCATTGTCGTACCACAGTGGACTGAATCCTATTATCTCATGTTTGGTTATGCCTATTGGCTTCATGCTATGTCTTTGGGATATGCAATGAAGTATTGACCTTCGAGGTATGACATCGAGCTTTTCTTTGGTTCCGGATCTTTATTTTCACTCAAGATAAACTTTGGAATTCATTTGATGCTCCGTCTTGGATGTACATATGGCATGTATGTTACCTATATCTGTCCGGTCTTGACATGCTTGGCCTATGCCACTACTACATGCTCGTTACATTGTTTGGATTTGGTTGCTACTAGTGCCTTGTCTTGGCTTGCATCTGGCTTCTCGAAACTTACTTGGGATATTTCTTGGCTTGCTAGAGTTGTATTTGGGATACACTTGATGTCTATGGATGCTATACTTGAAGGCTACAAATCCCATATGCTCATTATGTCTTATTGATGTCTGGTCTTGGATGTTTCATCACTGGTGCTCTCATATGCCTTTCTTGACCTTCTTGGATTGATCCATATGGCTTTTTTGCCAGTGGGAGTATCGTTGGATGTTTGACAGACATTGAGCAGGTGGTTTATGCTATTGAGCTTTGAGTCTTTTGAGACTAGGATCTTCTTCACTTGGATGTTGCATGGTTGATATGTCGTGGTCCACATACATGTACTTGGGCCGATTTGGGCTTCGCACTTACTGAGCATACACCTCTTTCTGTCAGGTCTTGCCAGTGGTGTGTACACTTTGCCCTATTACACAGGGGGTGTGCCAGCTTACTGATGGATTTGTTTGACATACTTGGGTGTTTGCTCAATGTCTGTATGACTGTCATATGTTGATTTATGCCCGCTTGATGCTAGTTATGCTTTGACAATCCGTGGTTAACTTGGTGCATTGATTTTGCCTACAGTTTGCTCTCATTGTACCTGGCTATAATTTATTAAAGTAAGCAGTTACATATGGATTGATGTGGAATTTTCATGTTGAATCATCCTAATTTTATGTACTTTTGATGGCACTTGGTGGACAACATCATTAGCTATCAGTTCATGGTCATTTTGCCTTGGTTTTTGTGCTATTTTGGCTGTTTACAACAGAAAACAGCAAGCAGTTTTGAACTGTCTGCACTATTTTGGACTACATTATGGGTTCTTCTTCCAGTAATAGTACTATTTTCAACATCACTAAGCTTGATGGTACGAATTATACCTATTGGAAGAGCCAAGTTTAGCAAGTATTGGTGCAAAAATCGTAGATAAAGCCACTAAGGATGCACGGCAAGCAGCCTGAAACTATGACTGATGACTAATGGGATGAGCTTGATGAGTTATGCAAGTCCACCCTCATCTTGTCTCTCACTGTGAACAGGTGCATTACAATGTGGTTGAGGAAGCATAGAGTGCTTGGCAGCCTTGGGATAAAATTAAGAACCTCTATGACAAGAAAAGTCCAGCAAGTCACATGTATTGGCTGAAGCAGCTTATGGACCTGCACATGAAGGAGAATATGACAATGTCTGCTCATTTGAGCCAGTTTCATGCTATTATCAAGAACTTGACTTTGGAGGGTATTACCTTTAATTATAAGGTTACTCCATTGTTTTTTCTTGGGACTCTAAGTGAGTCATGGGATGTATTCCGTACTGCCTTATGTGCTATTGCTACTATTTTGAACTTGCCTGATGTAGAGAGTGCTCTTCTGCAAGAAGAGATCAACCGTAAGAACTTGGATGCCTCTCATGTGTCGCATGCTTTGACTGCTAGAGGTAGAGATGGTAATGGCAAGAATGACCATGGGAATGGCCACGGAAGAGACTCGCATAAATCTAGGTCTAAGTCGTGTGGTAAGTCGCGCAGCAAGTCTCGTGGGAGAAATGCTAATGTGATATGTCATCATTGCGGCAAGAAGGGTCATATACGCCCAGAGTGTCATGAGTTGCACAATGAGAAGCGCAAAGAGAAGGGGAAAGACAAAGTAAAGGAAAAGTCCTCTAATCGCACCATTATGCCTGCAAATTCTAGTGTGAAAATCGAGGAGATAAATGTCATGCAAACTGATGACTCCGATGGGGAGTACATACTTGCAGCTAGTTCTTGTGATGCTAGATCGTTGACCGATGTTCACTTTATGTATGCGCAGTGCTGGCTTTTGGATTCTGGTGCTTCATTTCATGTTACACCACTCCTACCACACTATCTCTAGTTCAATTCACTTGGGTGATGACAAGTCACTTGCTACTGTTGGCATTGGGAACATACGACTGTAGTTCTCTACTGGCAGTACTTTTTTGTTACAAGGTATATGTCATGTACGTGTGCTTACACGCAGTCTTATGTCTGCAAGGTAGCTTGATGATGCTAGGTTTCATGTTTCATTTGGGAATTCTACCTGGAAGATCACTGGTGGCAGACTTGTGCTTGCTAGAGGTGCTAAAGCTGGCAACCTCTATCCTCTTGTAGTTGATGGGTCCTCTGTTGACCATGTTTTGTCAGTGGGTTGTTCCATCCCACATGTGTCTCTTCGGCATGTCCGTTTGGGCCATATGTTCTTGAAGGGAATGAAAATGCTTTCTGGTTTGCAATACTTACCGTCCCTTGACTACGCATGTTTTGATTCATGTGAGCATTGTTTGTATGGCAGATAGACTAGGAATACGCATAAGAAGTCAGGTAGGACATGCATGAGTGAGTCCCTAACATTGGTACATTCGGATGTCTGTGGGCCCATGCCCTATCAGTCTATGGGTGGTGCAAAGTATGTTGTGACATTCATTGACAATTTTTCACGTAAAGTCTGGGCTTACCCCATTAAGCTTAAGTCAAAAGTCTTGGCTGTATTTCAGAGATGGCTTGCATTCGTTGAGAACCAAACTGGGCATATGTTGAAATGTCTTAGGACTGACTATGGGGGAGAATATGTATCCCGTGCTTTTGAGAAACTATGTGACGAGAGGGGTATTAAGCGCTAGTTGACCGCCCCCTATACCCCACCCTAGAATGGTTTGGCTGAGCTGATGAATAGAACCATCCAAGAGCATGTACGCAGTATGCTTAGCCATGCAGGCTTACCACAAAGCTTTTGGGTTGAGGCAGTCAGTACAACTATGCATGTCATCAATAGATCACCTTTTAGTGGTTTGGATTTCTAGGTTGCAAAGGAGGTATGGACTAGGAAACCTCCATCTTATGCGCATCTACATGTCTTTGGATGTGAGGCATTCTTCCATGTGCCCAAAGACAAGCGTACTAAGTTAGATCCTAAGAGTGTCAAATGCATTTTCCTTGGCTATGGAGATGCAGTCGAGATGGGTTACCGCCTCTGGGATCTGCAAGCGCGGAAAGTCATCCGCAACCATGATGTAGTCTTCCATGAAGATAAGATGCATAGGCAGCCTAAGAGGGTGGTAGAGATACGCAGGGTTATATTCCAAGAGGAGCCATGTGCTCCTACATAGCCAGTTGGATAGCCTGCAACAGTAGTTGGTACACATGGCCAGAGTGCTGCACAGGCAGCAGAGCATGCCGTGAGATGGTCTACTAGAGATAGACATCCACCTGATAGATTTGAGCCCTCGATGCATTATGTCTTGGTTACAGATGCAAGAGAGCCTCATCCTATGATGAGGCTATGTGCAGGGATGACAATCACTCCTTGGACAGGGCTATGCAAACTGAGATAGACTTCTTGCACAATAATATGACTTGGGATTTGGTTGCATTTCCTCGAGGCAAGAAGGCTTTGCCATGCAAATGGGTGTACAAGCTGAAAACTACCCCTGGAAACCCCAAGCCGGCTTATAAGGCAAGACTTGTCGCTAAAGTTTTAAACAGGACCATGGAGTTGACTTTGATGAAGTTTTTTCAAATGGATGTCAAGACTGCATTCTTGCATGGGGATTTGCATGATGAGATATACATGGATCAGCCTAAGGGTTTTGTAGAACCTGGCAGGGAGCACCTGGTGTGCAAGTTGAAGAAAAGTCTTTATGGCTTGAAGCAGGCACCTAGGGAGTGGTATCATAATTTTGATGCCTTTATGCAGTCGATGCCTTTATGCAGTCACAGGGCTATAGTAGGAGTGCTGTGGATCCATGTCTTTACACGAAGATAGCCCCTGATGGCTCCTTGCTTATTTTGTACTTTATGTGGATGATATCCTAATAGCAGGGAAAGCTCATGATGAGCTGGATGCTCTTAAATCTCAATTGAAGAAGAGCTTTGAGATGAAGGATTTGGGACACGCCTCTCACATTGTTTGTATACACATTAAGCGTGACGGGTATCACGAACTACTCTACCTCTCACAGAGGGAGTACATTCATAAAGTTCTTGAGTGTTTTCACATGTACAACATAAAGCCTATTGGCTATCCATTACCTTTTTATGTGAAGGTTTCATAGGCCAATTGTTCGCTCACAGATGAGCAGAGGGCCAAGATGGCCCAGATCCCTTATGCATCAATCATGGGCAATTTGATGTATGCCATGATAGCCACTCGTTCAGATATTGCCTTTGCCATTGGTATTGTGGCACGTTATATGGCTACACCTGGAAAAAAGCATTGGGATGCCATCAAGGATATCATGAGATACTTGAAGGGCACAGCAGATATGTGTATTTGCTATGGCACCCAGGATATAGGAGTTGTAGGCTACACAGACTCCGATTATGCAAGACATGCAGATAGTAGGAAGTCCACTTTCGGCTATGTCTTTATCTATACTGGAGGTGTTGTTTCTTGGATGTCCAAGGTTCAGAAATGTACGGCTCTCTCTACCACAGAGGCGAGTATGTTGCAACCATTGAGTCTTTCAAGGAGGCCGTATGGTTGGGTCATTTGATTCATGACCTTCTGATTGATACTATCCCTATGCTGCATTTGAATTCTATAAGTTATATTCAGCTAGCCAAGAATCTGGTCTTCCATGCAAAGATGAAACACATTGAGGTGAGGTATCACTTCATACATGGGGTCGTGGAGGACAAGTCTATTGACCTTGTCAAGATCTCCACTGACAAAAATCCTACAGATTTTCTCACGAAAAGCCTCACTACTGAGCGCTTTGCCTTCCTCAAAAGGTTGATGGGCATTGGATGAGATAACATTTTTCCTCATCCTATTGTACATGTGTACATTGTACTGTCTTTTCTTTTTCTTTTCCCTCCTCACTAGGGCAGATTCTCCTTTAAGTGGGAGGTTATTGGGGGTAAAGGCACCTCTGCCTAGCTGTCTATGTATTACTACATTGACAGTACCTACCACTGCACACTGTAGATGGTGGGCACCCATCACCATCACTTTATTATTTATTCTTTTAGTGATAGTTTGAATAAAGGAAGGCCCAACCACACATTGTGACTGTTGGAGTTCCCATTTGTGTCTCTCTCTTCTTGCTCTTGCTCTTGCTCTCCACCATAGCTCACTTCCAAGTAAGCTTCGATCCTTGTCACCTATCAATGGTACCCTCGATGGTCTCGTGAAAGAGAGTGACAGTGATATCGAGACCTATTTAATCCTCACGATGCTATTAACAAGTATGGGGTCCTAGAATTTGATGAGCGCATTCGCCAAGTAAGGCCACTTCAAAGTGCCACGCATGGCTCTATCTGAGTAGAGGTCCTCCATGCATGGATTCATGGTGGCTTCTTGTTTGTAAGTACAAAGCATGCGAGCAGCATATCATAATGTAGTGTGTAATCAATTTGTGTGGTATCCACTTCAATTTACACAATTTTTGGTCCATGCCACTGGAATGGGTTGCAAAAGCTCCCCCTTCCCTTGTTGATACCTCAAGAGTAGGCTAATGCTGGGACAGCACGAGTACATCCATCGTCACTTCTACTGATCTGTTCATCATTCTACTCCTGAGGTGACTCATAATGGATGCCCTAGGTATTTGTCGGCCCAAAACTAAGATCCTTTGGTTGTATGTTGGTTAATTCATCTTCTACTGATATGGTCACTACAGGGGCATCACTCTCATTATAGTCATTACTGTACCTCACTTACACATGTAGATTCGGTGCACCATGAGATGGATAGTGGCCAACCATTACTAGCTTTTCTTGTATAGGCACACCTCCTCTAAAAGAAACATGGGCAGCTCTACCCTTTGTCCATAAGAATGAAACTTTCATGTGTCCTTTTTCCACCCACATGCACATTCATGTCGCATTGCACGGACAGCGATGTACCATCAGCATTGTAGAAGATGTATGCAAGGTTAATTTCGCAGATGTCACAAGGTGGAACTTTTCAAGCCTCTATGAGCTCTAAGAGAACATGTCTTGATGCATGGACGAGTCATCCTCCTCAAAATCAACTCTACAGCAATTCATTGAACCCTTGAGCACCCTTTGACTTTTGGAAGTACAACTTGGTTGCTATCTAGATTAGTATGCATTGTTTGAGTGCTCAAAAAGGGAGCCAAGCCTTGTAAATGTGCAACACTTTGTTGATTATGTTAAAAAAATCTAGCACTCCAGATGTTGATGATCCAAGGAATTTCACCCCCATAACATTTCCTTCCATGTTTGCTGAAAATGCCTTCTCATTTATGCAAAATATCTTTTATTTGTAAGCTAAAGCCAACAAAATATAACTACCTTTTACTCAATATGCCTTTTTAGCTTTTGTAGGTTGCTAAATGTTGACATATTATCTTCGTTGGCAACATCCAAATTATAAGTTACATGAGAAAAGTCCAAGCGAATGATCAACATTACATTCTTTTCCTCAAGTCCTTGAGACTTCAAAATGGAAACCTTTATGTGAATCAATTTTCCCTTTTTTTCTCAATCATTCATGATTTGAGAAAAAATGCAATGTTGGATCCATGCGATGCAATCAATCAAACGATGCTCCACAGAAAAATCTATGAATGCACTGAAAAAATTATGCCTAACCTAACTACATGTGCTTGTGCATCATGCAAATGCAAACACAAAAGATACACACAACGAAAAATAAACGCCTAATGAAGATGTCTAATGTTTTCAAATTCTTGGCAAAAACTCTGCCCTCAGATTTGCAGTGGTGGACGCGCAATGTCACGACACCATAACACCACTGCATGAAACAAGGTTGCTACAGCAAGAAACAAGGTTATCGCAACAGAAAATAAGGTCACTGCTATAGGCAGTAGCTTCACCTTTGTAGGTAGTAGGTTTAGTGGTGCAAGCAACAGGTTCACCACTGCATGTGACAATGAACCTAATACAAGAAAGTGGTGACTTGATGCAAAAAAAGAGCTATTTGGAAAAACTAACTAGTAATACCATGCAACAAAGTCAATATATTTGATGAAAGAGTTTAGACGTTATATAGATCTTGATATATCAGTGTTTATGCATATTATTGTTACCATGATATATCACTTTTGGATAAGGCATTTGATATCATGATTCGTATAAGGGTTTGGGTCATGGTTGTACCAACCATCCACTGGTTGTGCCAAGTGTTAGCCATTGGCCTGACACACTATGTTTTCCTTAGCATGGTTTAGAGCCTTAGTCTTTACTATTTCTTGTATGAAGTAGTCTACAAATGCCTCGTGAAGTGCAGTTTGTAGGCAGTTTGAAAAACATGACCTGAAGAGGTATTGGGTGTCTTTCTCACATATGGATCATCGTTCTAGATCATGACTTGTAATATAATGGATTTTCTTGATTATCAAGGCAATATGACAATGGACACCATGATTCATATCTCTATTTCTGTCTTATTTCCAACATATACTCTGATTTTCCATTATGAGTGTTGTAGAGTCTAGTCATGTGTCTCTATGTCATTATTTTTGGTTTCTTACTAGTTTCTTAATAAGGTATTAGGTGTTTTTTACACTATATCTAATACAATTTACTCTATTCATGTATGAGACAATTCAATCCTATTATGCATTTGGCATAAATTTGGGGTTGAAACACCCTTAGCAACAAATCTAGCCTTGTATGTTGGTTTGGCACATCCAGGGGTACTTCTCAACTTATATACGCACTTGCATAGCAATGCATGTTTTCCACTGGGCAAAGGAACCAAATCCCATGTATAGTTTTTCCATAGTGGCTATCACACCTCTCTCTCTCTCTCTCTCTCTCTCTCTCTCTCTCTCTCTCTCTCTCTCTCTCTCTCTCTCTCTCTCTCTCTCTCTCTCTCTCTCTCTCTCTCTCTCTCTCTCTCTCTCTCTCTCTCTCTCTCTCTCTCTCTCTCTCTCTCTCTCTCTCTCTCTCTCTCTCTCTCTCTCTCTCTCTCTCTCTCTCTCTCTCTCTCTCTCTCTCTCTCTCTCTCTCTCTCTCTCTCTCTCTCTCTCTCTCTCTCTCTCTCTCTCTCTTTGAATATTGCATAGGTTATGGGACCAAGTACCATTTTATATCAACCCTTTATTTTGCATTTCCTTGCGATGATACTCTTTATTTTGGGTGTGTTTTGTATGTAAGCCAAAAATTATCTTCCATTTCTTTTATATTCTGGATTTCGCATATGTATAGCTTATATTTACAAGTATAGTTATGTTTTTTTTTGGGGGGAGAGAGAGAAAGAGGGAGGATAAATATATATATATATATATATATGGGAGAGAGAGGGGTGTTTCAAACCATTGCTTGGCACACGCCCTTAAGACCTACACATGTCAAGCAATGATGTGCAATTAATAAGAAGGGTGGAGAGAGAGAGAGAGAGAGAGAGAGAGAGAGAGAGAGAGAGAGAGAGAGGTGCATGCACCCTTAAGACCCACGCTTGTGCAAGTCCTAGTGTGAAGCACTAGGATAATGAAGACATGCACTTGTACAAGTACTAGCATGTAGCATTAGTACTATTTACTTTGGCTGCAACATTATGTAGTGCTCATACAAAGGAATTGTGATAGATGCTCCACATATTGTTTGTATATACTTTGCTTCCTTTTCTTTTATGTGAGAGAAGAATGATCATGAAGGTTGAATTAAGTTCAACATTTTGTTTCAAAGCAAAAGGACAATAAGGTTCTTTCTCTTCTTGCAATTGTTGAATCATCACATTCTTCGTATTTATTGCAAACTAAGACACGTAGTCCATCATCACTAATATCCTCATGATGATTAGAGGAGTAACCATCATTTGAGATTAGTCTTCTTAAAACTTCTAGAATTGTAGGAGCTGATTATGGGATAGTGATGTGGAGAGGACATGGGTAAGGATGCATGAGAGGAAACGTTTAGAAGCTTGCAACTCTCATTAGGCTTGCTCATTGTGAGGCAGTGCTTTACATCTCTAATATGAAACAAATATTTGCAAAATGCAATAATTCTAAGGCTAAAATGCACAAACACAAACACAAATGTATAGAGAGAGAGAGTAATGAGGTGTTGTGCTCCTATGATGATCAATGCTAATGAATGTGAAAGTGACTCAATAATAAGTTAACAAGAATCATTAATAGATAATTGCCTAATTTATAGGTGGAATTCATATTTGATTGAGAGGAGGGAGGGGCCATTTAAATCAATCAACTTGTGACACCACCTTTCAACTTGTGTAGCTTAGCAATGTCAAGAATCGCATGGTGGGGGGACTTGCTTGAGCTGCTGCGCCAAACACACACTCTGTATACACAAGAGGAAGCTCACTCAAGAACACAAGAAGAGAAATGGAGGCCAAAATGTTTTCTTGTTGATTTCTTCTTCTTCTTCCACACACTATACAATGTACACAAAGTATAGATAAGATACAACATAAAGGAAAATGGCCTTCTAAGTCAAATAGTGCATAACCAACTACACTAATCGACTGGTGTTATATATTTGCCAGCTGTAGCTAGGTGTAACAAAGTAAATATAATAAGTGATAAGTCAGTGGCCATGTGAGTATCATAATGACCACCAACGTGCTAAGTGTAGATGTGCGGACTCATCTAGCCAGGCGGTCCATCATCAATGTCCGCACGTGTTGAGCTTGCCATTTCAACAAGCAAGTGGTGCAATTTAATTTTAAACCCCTTTTCTTTATAATTGGGAAAAATTAGAGAGAGAGAGAAAGAATGCACAAGTTGCAAATAAACTTGGAATTTCATAAAAATATAGTATGAATTATACCATAATAACTAAAGTCTATTTCAAGCCTAACATCAATCTTACATGGCAAATGAAGGGTAATCCTTGAACCTTAAATTACTATTCCCCATTGTTGCATCAAAATAATTAAGTGCAATATTGGATCTATTTGTGGTCTCCCTCTCACATGGATGGTGGCTCTATGTTGGCCTCTATGTGCGTGCGTGCGTGCGTGCGTGCCTGTGTGTGTGTGTGTGTGTGTGTGTGTGAACCCTCAGAATGCCAAGACAAAAGATTTGGAAAAGCAAAAGCAGAAGACAATCCCAAGGCAAGAGGAAGATGGAGAACAAAGGTCCACTAACAAAACCTTAAAGACACAAGTGTAGGAAGAATTATAAATGGTGCACAAGCATAAAGACACCTTAATATTTTCACAAAAAGAGCACCATGCACATTGTAATTTATTTTGTAATAGTATTAGGCTCTCTTTTGTGCAAGTTGTAAAGAATAAGAGGCATGGTTTAAGGTCATGCTAATCGGAAGGAGGAGAAAAAAAAAGTGTAGGAATGAATAAAGGCCAAGGACCAAAAAGGGGATGGCCACTTGAGGAGGAGATAGGGCATGTATACAAGTCAAAAAGTGAAAGAGAGAGAGGGAGTATGAGAGAGGGAGAGTGTATGTGTGTGTGTGTGTGAGAGGGACTGTGGAGAAGCTCTTCTTTTCCTCTCTTCATCTTCTCCTTCTTTTCTTCTCTTTTCTCACATGTGTGGCTATGGAGTTTGAAGCTTGAAGCTTGGAGATGAAGCTTGCTTGAAAGTGCATCTTGGATCATGGAGCTTCCAACAACAGTGTTAACCTCAGCATGAGAAAAAGTAAAATAAGAGGAAAACGGGAGCTAAAAGAGGCGGCCCGGAAGGAAATCAGACACAAAGAAAGAAGTAGGAAGGGAAATATCTGAAACCGCAAGGGTGGCCGCAAAACCTAAGTCAAAGGCAAAAGTGTATTTTCAAATGCAAGACACCCCTAAAACTTTTGTAAAAGAGCACCATGCTCCCTCCTGTGCAGATTGTAAGGATAGAGTGGTGGTAGAAAGGAAGCGATGAAGATAAGAGGACAATAGGAAAGAGGGCCATGGCCAGCCATGTAAAAAAGGGGATGACCACCCAAAATGGATTTTTGGTATATAAACTCAAAAAGTGAATGAGAAGCTCATTCTTTGGTGTATGGCAAAAGTGATCTCTTCTTCTTCTCTCCTTCTAGCTTGCTTGTGTTTGCTTGAGAGGGGGAGTGTGAGAGTGTGAGGGAGTGAGTATGTGAGGGTGAGGGATCAAGGAGAAGAAGCTCTCCATCGTCTCCTCTCTTCTTCTCTTATCTTGTCTTGCACGCGACTATGGAGGATGGATCTTGAAGGTGGAGGCTTGAGGTTGCTTGAGCTCACATCTAGAATAATGGAGCTACCAGGTTGCTAGAGAGAGGAGGCTACTCATTCGGGCATCAAGGTAAGCTCACTACACCCCCATAGGATCGAAGGCGCATCAGCTAAGTGAGAGATAGCCATTTTTGCTCGCTTGAAATGCTTGAAGGAATAAGCGATCTGTGGGTCTCAATTGTTGATCGTGAGCTTCCACTACATTTTGGTTCTGTTGCCGGGACAAACGGATTCAAGCTTGAGCACTTGTGTGCCTCAAACCGAGTGATGGAGTAAGGGTTTCATCCCCAAATCGGAGCTTGAGATAGGTAGGAGATTTTGGAATTTCAATCTTCACAACAAGTATTTCAATTTTTTGATGATTAGACAAGTAGGAGGAATCATTTCAGTATTTGGATTTTGATTTTTGTTTCATTTAGATTAGGATAGAACTAAGGAATCAAAGGAAAGAAAACTTTAGGGTTCTGTTATAAAATAGGTCCAAACAGGGCACAAACAAGAAAGAAATGGGGGAAAAGAGTGCTTAGATGTGTTAATGTCTCAAGGGGAGTGATCGGGAAGGTCAATAGGACAAGGGTTTAAAATCCAAGAGAACAAGGGAGAGCTCATTTGCAACAATAGCATTGAGAGAGAAAGAGAGAGAGAGCTTGGAGAGACCAAACCCTTTGCAGCAGATCAATCAATTTGGTTCGGATTTTTTCCAGCACGCCAAGTATATATTGACCTTGACCTTTGTCCATTGATCTATTGTGGAAGTGTTTGCCACCTAGTAAGCTATAGATCATGCAAATGAAGTGAAAATCACCTTCATTCTTGCCACGCATAGTCGCACTCAGCATGTTCGAGTTCTAGATTTGGACAGCCACTCTGGGCCGAGCCCAAGAATCGGCCCTCTACCATTAGGTCCAATCACATTTGAATGCTTCACTCAGACATTTGGCCCGACCAATTCAGCCCAGCTACCATCCCATTCGGCCCTGACCACTCAAACCACCATATTCGGTCCAGCCAATTCAAACAAGCCCACCTTGCTATGTGGCATTCGAACGGCCCGTTCTAGCCCTTAGACACTTGGCCCTCAAATTTGACCCTGATATCATTCGGCCCTAGGCCACTCAGATGGGGCCGAAGGCTAGAACTCCATGAGATCTTGGAGTACATGACGGGCAAGCTAGCCGACAATCCTGTTGCGCTAACTTGAAACCTCTTAAGGATCTCATGAACGAACCTAAGTGAAAGTGGACTAAGGTGCATGACCTAAACTTAATGTATAATTGGGCCCTAGTCACTAATGAGAGTGAGGCTAGAATACGAGAACCTAGGAGATAATGAGCAGTCCGAGGGAAATAACTCAGATGATGAGTATGAAGACTGTTGTTCTACCACCAAGGAAACCGAAAAGGAAAATTGACATAATAGAATATGGCACTAAGGGATGTGTAATTGAGCAAATACAGGAAGACTCCAAACGTCAAAAGAAGAAAACTTTTAGATTTGAGAGAGAAGTCATACACATGGATCGCGATCGCACATGGTTGGAGCACATAGGTGCAATCGACTATAAGCAAGTAGGCCTAGCCCAAACTAAGTGTCGTTTCATTATTCAAGACAGAGTCACCAGGAGAGACTCCCTCTTCTAGCGAAGACAAGTTCGATTCCAAGTCAAAGGTAAGCTCAGACAATGACCCTGAGATACCTCAACCGCCTAAGACCCCAGACGTACCAAGGGAGACCTACCAGTCCACCTAAGGCGCTAAAGGTTGAAGGAGAAACAAAGGGGACAATCAAAGGAACAACAAGCTAAGAAGCAAAGAACGCCTGTAATATTTCCAAGCAATAAAAGTTAGTTAGTTAGTTCAAAAGTTAGTTAGTCAATTAATAAGTTAGTAAGGTTACTAACTAAAGTTAAAAAATTAACTAATGTTAATAACTAACTAACATTAAAAATAAATAAATAAATAAAATCAAGAGTTGTAACTCGATATTTTTTATGAATTAACAAGGACCATAGCCACCCTTCATGAAAGTTACAACGTGAACAAGAGAGATGAGCTATATTAATCACTCATGTTAATGTGTATAGTAAGGATGGTCTAAAAATATTAGATTTTTGGACAAGACTAGAATATTTTAGATATTTTAGATATTATCTTTATATATATACATATATATACATATATATATATATACACATATATATACATATATATACATATATATATACATATATATATATATATACATATATATACATATATATATATATGTATATATATATATGGAGATTTCTAGAACTGGATGTCATTTAAAAGAAAAGACAAGTGATGTGTTAGTTAGTTTGAAGATTTTATTTTTTATTTTTTTAAAAGAAGAGAGAGATTGGCGAAATCGTGCGCACCGCGATCGCGGTCTACAAACAAAAAACAACACTTCGAACAAAGAAAAGAAGAAGGAGTGAACTGAGCGCTTTCTAAGCAAGTGTCTTGGGGTTTTATCCCCCTTTCGGAGCCAATGGAACCATCAGATTTATGATCTGAGAATCAAATCATTGATCTTTCCAAGATCCACCTCCACAAAGAGCTCCATTCTCACTCATAACCCTTCTTCTCCAATTCACTATAAATAGAGGCATAGGGGGCAATTAGGGAGACAAGGAGACCCCGAGAGGCTGCGAGAGAGAGGTAGAGAGAGAGAGGTAGAAGGATATCCCTTCAAGAGGCTGCGAGAAGGAGCTGAGAGAGAGAGAGAGAGAGAGAGAGAGGAAGAGAGGGAGGGAGCTAGCTCAATTCCCTTGTCTCGATCTTCAGCTAAGCCATATTCTCTTACGCTTTGTCATCTCAAATCTATTCCACCTTCCCTATCTCTCAAACCACTCATGGACGATGGCTCCAAAGCGACAAAGTGGAAAAACCATGGGGACCAATGCAACCGATCAAGCAATAGGTATTGCCAATGATACGGGAGTGCTCGAGGTTGCCGGCATTGCCACTACCGATGGAACATCGGGTATGGCTAATGCAAGCACGAGTAAAGACGAAATTCCTAATGTCGTCATGCTGCCAAACCAGGTTATTCATTACTAGATTATTATTTCGCTATATAAAATAATTACATAGGATATTAGCTTTCATATTCTTCACTTACACGAATTGATAACTCACCTAGAAAACATATTAGTTCAAGCATAAACAATTAATCGTTATGATTTGCAACTAGATTAATTGAGATTCTAAGTCATAGAATCATGTTAGAATTGATTGCCATAGGTTATTGTACATATGTCTTTATGCGCATTCGATATAGTTATGTTAAATGTGACAAGGTTAAGAGTTTATTGGAGATGGTTATAGAAACTAATTGTCTATTTAAGAGTCCTATAAGTCATCTCATTGAGTTATTGGCACAATACATTTCTTTAAAGAATTTCGCTTATGTTGGGTAAGATAGCCCAAAGAGGAAATGTATGCCTTGCTTAACATGTTATAAAAGATGTACTCAACACTTCTTTATGGGGAGGATAATCCGCATTAGAGTGTAAGGTTACCTTAGGATAAGGTCTACCTTGGCTATGTGAAGCTATGAATTGCATGATGGTGTGATTGTCGTTGCATCATCTGATATACATTTGAAAGAATTGTTTGTGCTTGCTAGAATCTAGATCTTTGATTGAAATTATTGTCAAACAGAATAAAAGGAAGGATCGTGCTAGCTACCCCCAAGCTAGCGGTGAGACCCTACTCCAAGGGGGTCATGATTATCGCTACGAGAGGCTTGAACCGGCTCCGTAGGCAAAAGGTCTATCAGTAGGGATACATTAGGAAATGTAGGTGCCAGAGGGGGATCTAGCTGTAAATCCTACATTGTTCCCAGAATTTGACAAGCCCCTTTGTGACCCAGGAAGGGATCCTAGAACCTTAAATACTAGTTATGAGGGTGGAATCTTGGTGGACAGAATATCCTCATAGAATTCTGTGTATCTTCTGCAAGGACAGAAAGATGGAAATTGTAATAAGCTTCCAATATAATAAAGAAGTTGCTTTACTAGTTTGAATTGTATGCATGTCGATGATATAAATTATGTGAAGGAACCTGTGACTTAATGGACTAATTAAGGAAGCTGGTTGTATATGTTCCAATAAATGTGTTGTAGGTAATTAAAAAACTAAAGATGACCCCATCATCAAAGGAAAGCATGTGGGAATAACCCTCGACAGGTCCGTCCAATGGTAGGGTGGTCCATTTTAGCTGGGAGCTTTTCTAAATCGGCAATAGAAATAGGAAGATGGTAAATTGACCAACTAGTCGTTAGGTAGAACCGACTTGCATTGTTTTAGGGGGCTAGAATGGGATTTTACCTTAAGGGAGACGCCTCGACCTGTCTTTATAGCCGATGACTTGACTAAGGAGGAGGAATCCAATCTCATTGCTCTCTTACAAAAGTACATAGACATCTTTGCTTGGTCTCTTGACAATGAGCTAAAAGGGGTAGATCTGAGTGTAGTCACTCACAATATACCCATGACCCCCAATGCAACGTCGATCAAGCAGCGATCATATCCTATAAATCCCAAGCATGCTCACGCTATCAAACAAGAAATAGATAATTATTGAGAGCAGGATTCATTTACGAGATTGAGAACATGGACTGCATCTCAACCATAGTGATTGTACTGAAGAAAAACAAAAATATTAGAGTGTGTGTCAACTACAAGAAAGTCAACACTGCTACCAAGAGAGACAATTATCCATTTCCATACACTAAGCTCGAGCGAGTAGCTGGTAAAGAGGCCTACAGTTTTTTGGACAGCTTCTTAAGGTACAATAAGGTGCAAGTACGTCCTAACAATAAGAACAAGACTGCATTCGCCACTGAGTGGGGGGTCTTTGCCTACATAGTCATGCCCTTTGGGTTGACAAACGCAACTAGCCACATTCCAAAGACTCATGTGTACCATATTCAAAGACATGCTTAAGAAAGAGTTAGAAGTATGCATTGATGATCTGTGTGTTCACTCTAATTGGAAGGAACACTAGAGATGTGCATCTTGGTGGCAAATTGTTTGAAAACAAACGGAAGTGCAGAAATAGAGAGAATGACCATCCATGGAAGATCTAGCATTCATTGAGAAGTTTCCAGACATCATCAAGTGGGAGATCGTGAAGAAGCTTCAAGAGTCATGGTCCGTGGATGTTCACGAAAACAAGAAAGAAAAGAGTTGGCATTTGTTCGTGGATGTTTAACAGCAGGACACATGGGATGCATGGTGCATTGATAATCTCCTATTTGTCCAATTAGCAATCCATTGGAAGTTGGTGGATAGAGTATTCTTCACAACATACACTATTGAAACCATTAGAAGCTAGCGTTATTATGATGATGGCATAACAAGATCCTCAAAAGAATGAGTTTTGATACCTTTAGAATAGAATACCTTCCTCTTTGTAGCGGTTTGAAAGTTGAATTCAAAGACATGGAAAAATATGAAGTAGAAGAGATGTTGGCCATAGAGTCCTCAAGAGACTGAAGCCCCCTCTGTTTCTATTTTGTTAATGAGTACATACCAACTTGGTGGAGCCAACTCCCTGATTAATGACATAATCAAGAGGCAAGCACTAGAATGAGTCGAGAGGTACATGAGAAGAGAGAAGGCAAAAATCAAGGCCAAGAATGAGCTTACTACCGAAGTCTCCTTTGATGCCCTGAAAGCACTCTTTACAAAAGTCTCCATGGCAAATCAAGGTCCCCTTCTCCTAGTCAAACCCGTCTTGGAAATATTGATGAGAGGCCAGCAAATGTAATCCCATTGCCCATTTTTAAGGGAGAGTACAATGAAGATCCTGATTTTCATGTAGAAGAGTTTATGGTAGCATGTGTGGCTAGCAATGCCAAAACCCCCAAGCATTGGTTAACAATATTCCTCGCCACTTCAAAGCGCGATGTTTCAATGGTATGAGAGACAAGTACTAGGAAGTTTTGGCACATGGGACGATCTTCCTCACTAAATTCAAGCATGAAGGTTTTGAAGAGTGGATGCGAGGGGAGTTCATGAATCTAAGCCGGTTCTCTGGAGAAAGAGTAGAAGCTTATGTCTCGCGAATCTCAGTATGTATTCCATCTTTTCAGTATGTATTCCATTCATCTTTTCAGTATGGAATACAAACTTGAAAAGATGGTTCAACCGCAACAACAGTGGCCTCAAACAGTTCCTCCAATGGTGACTCAACAACAGTGGAATCCTACCCAATAGAATCAATAACCTCAAGTCTCAACAGGAGCTCTGAATTAGAACTAGAACAGAGAACCCTCTAGATCAAGGGCGATCAAGGGCCAACCAATACATGCAATGATTGCATAAGCTTCTCAAAACCCTACTACAAGTACTCCAAGAGGTGAAAATCTAAAGGACTACCTATCCAACTCAGTCTTCGCAAGGATCAAGAAAGAGCTTATGAATGTGATTACAGAACAGCTACTACAGACGCTAAATGTAGTGAAAACCAGGAACTTGACGATAAGAGGATAATGTGCACAATAAGAGATAGAGATAGAGACAATATAGAGAAAGTAGTGAACTGCAGTTGAGCATTTCATTGCTAGTGGTTGTATATATACAAGGTACATTAAATGAGGTAGGTGAGCTTTATCTCTAAATATCTAAGATATTTACAAGTGGATATCTATGAGATCCTTTTTTCCACATACTAACTTGTCCTTATCTTATCCAAACTTTTATCATTATCCACAACTTTAACTTAACATCCCCCCTCAAAAGGATTCCATAGGTATCTGTAGAGAAAATAAAAGATTACATTGAATTCATCAATTTAGCTAGAATGTTTTCCCCTCCCGATCAGATCATGCAAAGGATTTGCATTTCAATTTTGTGCTTCAAGTGAGGAACTGATTTGGTGAGGAAATCAGCAGCATTATCACATGATAATACATATTGAAGGATGATATGGGAACTTTCAACTAATTCACGTACAAAATGATATCTCATATCAATATGGCAGAGTTTAATGCTTAATGTTGGTCCTTGAATGATAGAGTGTAATATTCCCACCATAACACTTCATAAAACAAATTCGGGCTTGAAATGTTTTAAAAATTACTCGTTGAGTTATCACATAAGTGACCGCATGTAATGTCAAATCTTGCATTAAATCAATTCTACAATCCAACACGAGAAGATGCCTCACTGAACCCAGCCAACAAAAAAGTAAATATGCCTCGTAAATAATATTATGATGGCTTGATCATAATATTTTTTGCATTATATTTGATTTAGCATTCCCGATTCCATTTAATGCATCAAAGATCGCATTGATTTTGCAACGGCAAGACAAATCGCAAAAGCCTTAATCAGTAGACGAAGAACGCACAAGAACGAGCATGATATTGTGTAATTTAAGTATCAAAGAGTATGGCATGACTTTATAAACTAGATAAGTCATGAGGTAACTTAGCCAAAAACTATCAGATGAAGTCGTTTTGATGAAAAAAAGATGTTTTTGAAAAAATAGGTAAAAAATCATGACATTTTTTACGCCACCTGGAGGGAGAAAAAGCATTTTAAAATCATCCCCATGCTACCATCCAACAAGTAGGCAATCAAAAATTATTTTTTATCAATATTACTTAGCTCTTGACAAGTAGCCAAAAGAATGAGTGGCTGCATGCGTCCCCCTCATGGCTATAGATACAACCCCTCTCCTTCACAAAGAAAGCAAGAAGGAAGACCTCCTGATGATGGAAAATTTTCTCTACATCTCTTTTTCATTCTAGCTTGAGCCTTGAAGAAGGAAAATACCCCTCTTCTACCTCATTTCCATTTTCTCTACCCCATGTTACACCTTTCTTCCATACTGTCATATCGCTAAGCAAAACGATAGCGAAATTTTTTTAGACGACCACCAACTCTCCCTGAGCTACCACGTTAATTTTGCCTAATACCCATGGCTCCACGAGGTCGCAAAAATTCAAGAAGCCCATTTGAAGCAAAAGAAGCAAGAAACACAGTCGATGGAAAAAATGACGTGGTAGGAATTAGTGAAACCCCCGTTACTACAAATCTGATAGAGGTAACATCTCGTCGGTTTGGAAAAAAATAATATTTTATAAGCTTATCGCTATATTTGGCTTTAAATGATTATAAATGCATTTTAAAGAAAATTCATATGAACTGCCGCTTAGGAAAATGACCTAAGTAATATAATAATAAACTTTTCAGTGAAAAGACTCTTTCACTTTAAAAAGGAATATATACCTATCATGAAAAAAATATCGTAATTATGGTTTATTTCGTGATATTTATTGTTATTTTATTAATGACGCATGTGATTATAATAACTATAAAAAGGTAGACGGTGTTAGGAAAGGGAATACTTTATAATTTTTCCTTGAAAGTGACTATCTCTATTTCATTTTGCTAATGATAAACAGACGTATATGAGTCTTATAATAATTTATAGAAAATCATTTAGATAATATCATGAAATAATCAATGCATTAAATCAACAAAAAATTGTATAGAAAAATATATACTAGATGCATAAATAAGGTATATAGTAATATAATTCGATGTTTGAAAGATGAAAGAAAAATTACACTTATGATTTTTACATTGCTTAGAATAAAGTTTTCAGAAAAACAATTAGCATTGCATTTATGACATAGCTAAATGAAAATTAATCTTCCTAGATAATGTTGAAAGTTCGACAAATGGTCAGACATCGTCGATTAAACCATAGAATATGAGCAAAATAAAATAAAAATTATTTTCTTACTAAAAACACACACAATGTTAATATTAATGGTTATATTAGTGAGAGCGTCAATATCGCCTCTGGTAATCTTTCAGGCAGAATCCCCAAAACAGACATGAAACCCTTCATCATTTAACTGTCCTGCAGACATAAGACTGCGCGTAAGCGCAGGTACATGACGTACATCCCTAAGCAAAAAGGAACTGCCAGTGGAAAACTGCAACTGAATATCTCCATAGCCCACAATATCAAGAGACCTGTCATCTCCAAGTCTGACTGATCTAGATACAGTACGGTAAGAGTGAAACCACTCACGGTAAGGCGTCACATAGAAGGACACACCTGAATCCAATAGCCAGCACTGTGCATACATACTAGGTGTCTCAGTCAAGTGTGAGGCATTAGAAGAACTAGCTGTAAGTATGAACTCATCACCACCATCGGAATCCTCGGTCTGCGTGACATTAATTTCCTCAATCTTGGCACTGGACTTCGCAGGTACTATGCTGTGATCAGAGGACTTCTCCTGCACTTTCTCTTTCCCCTTATCCTTGCGCTTCTCATTGCGCAACTCATGACACTGTGGTCTAATATGGCCCTTTTTCCCACAATGATGATAAGTGACATTAGCGTTGCGCCCACGCGACTTACTACGGGACTTTCCACGAGATTTAGACCGACCCTTCTGCGAGTCATAGCCACGGCCATGACCACGATCATTCCTATCATTCCTACATCTAACTGTCAAAGCATGTGAAACACGAGAGGCATCCAAGTTTTTGCGATTAACCTCTTCCTGCAGAAGAGCACTCTCAACATCATTCAGTTTCAGAGTAGCACTAGAGGCACATAGGGCAGTGCGGAATACATCCCATGACTCATTCAGAGTCCCAAGCAAGAAAAGAGGAGTTACTTCCTCTCCAAAGGTGATATCCTACGAAGTCAGGTTCTTCAGTATAGCATGGAACTGGCTCAAGTGAGCAGACATAGTCGCATTATCCTTCATGTGCAGATCCATAAGCTGCTTCAACCAGTACATCTGACTCGTTAGACTTTTCTTATCATAAAGATTCTTGATCTTATTCCATAGATCCCATGCACTCTGTGCTTCCTCAAATACATTATAATGTACCTGTTCAGTGAAAGACAATACAATCGTGGACTTGCATAGCTCGTCAAGTTCAAGCCAATCGTCATTGTCCATAGTTTCAGGCTGCTCCCCGCTCAACCGAAGTGGCTTAATCTGAGATTTCTGCACCAAGACCGGCCAAATTTGACTCTTCCAATAAGAGTAGTTGGTACCATCCAACTTTGTGATGTTAAATATGGCATTATCAGTCGAAGAGGATGCCATAATGCAGGCTGGAAATGCACAGACAATGTAAAACAGCTGGCTGTTTTACTGTAGAAAATGCCCAAAATCCACTGAAATGAGCTCCAAATGGCGAGAAAAGTGTGCCAAAAGATGTTGCCCACTTAGTACTAGGTGCGGTACACCAAATCAGGATATTTTAGCATAAAAAATACTACTCAGTCCACCAATAAATGCTTGCTGCAATAAATTTCAGAACTGCAATAATGAGAGCAAACTATCCCAAAACTGGATCTAATGTCAACTAAACAATGCTAGGTCCAAAGCCGGCATAAAGAGGACAAAGCAAAGCCAAATGACAGTGAAAATACATGAGCATAACACTGAGAGATGTCAAATAGCATCTGCCAGTAAGAGGCACACCCCTAGACAATCTAGGCAAAATGTACCTACTATTGCCAAAACCTGACACAAATAGGTGTCTACTCAAAAGAAAGCGGATCCAAAACTGAGACTCAACTCATAAGGATCCTGTGAACCAAGACATATACTCAATGCAACATCCAATTGTCGGAGTATAATCCCAAAGTCTCAATACATCTGTAACTGCTCAATGACATAGACTACTCCAATAGCATGTAATCCCTGCTCAAGGTCAAGTAAGCATGCAAGATGCTCCCATTGGCACAAAAGGCGTGCAAATGAGCTCAAGGGCTCAAGCAACCCAAGACAAAGTACTAGTGACAAGTGACCAAGTCAATGCGTCATACGCATCCCAAGAGCATGACATACATGAAGCAACTGATGGAAGCAACCAACGAGCAATACATAATTCCAAAATAAGAACTCTGTCAACTCAATGAAATCCGATAGCAACCAAGTAAATGATCAAACTAAGTCGGAAATGCTTAAATACATCCAAGGCAAAGCTCCCAATGTCGGTAAAGCATAGACGAACCAAGCGGCATATATCACGAATCAAAGCATGTAATGTATGAAGCCTAACTGTCAAGCATAGACATGAGGCATAAACGGTCCAAGAGCATGCCAAGTCGGTCCAAATGCCAGTGAATACCAACCAAGACGGAGCTTATGCATAGCTCAAATACATTCCATAGATTCAAACATGAGCTCAAAGTCATCCCCAAATGTTAGATACATGATGGCAAATCCCAAGGCATACATCCGGTACCAATAGGTAAGTGACAAAGCATCCAAAGTACCTTCAGCCCACTATTATTATAGCCAAGTTTGACTGTCAAAATTGAGAAATTTCAGCCAATATTTCAGGCCAAAATCATGGCATAATCATGTGCATACATTCCCAAGGCACTAGGCATCATGTAGGCCGCATACGGGCATCAAACAAGGTAACCGGAGTAGAGTATAAGCATCAAATGCCAATGCCAAGTGTGGCTACCCTGTTTCCAGCACCGTATAATAGTAAAAATCTGAGCAAACAAGGGCTCAATCCAGCTCCAAAAGCCTATCCAAACAATGGCACATCATCCCCAACCATATAGGCATTTATCGAGCACAAAAGGGGCATCATCGGACCATCACCACTGATCTCAGGCATGAGAAGCAGGGGGCTGCCCTGTATTACAGCATGTAGACTTGTAATTTTTAGCCTATCTGAAAATGTGGAGCTCAAAGCTCAAAGGTTAAGTGCCATAGATCAGTACCAAAGGGCATAGAGCAAGGCCAAGGTGGTTATTGAGTGCCCAATGAGCTCCAGGAGGAAGTGGGAGCTGGAGGAAGAGGAATGCCACGTGTGTAACGTGTTGCCATAGCAGGGCACAGCCTGCGTGATCTCTGAGTAGGCCTGGACTGCCACATGTGCTGGGGAAGACAAATGGGGAGGGTAGGTAGACACTAGTAGTGCTCCAAGAAGCCTTGAGTGGGCTCAAACCACATGGAGCACAAGGGGGAACTGCTGACGGGCTGCCCGGGGAAGCTTCAAATGATGGCTGCCCCTCTTCTTCCACCTATTTAAAACTAAGAACTGAAGTAAAACCCTTCAAACTCTGATGCAATACCTCAAGGGCAAGGCTCTGAAGAAGCCCAACAATGCCGGGAGGGAGCTCGGGAAGCCGGGGAGTGTCGGAAGCTCAGGAGATCGGCTATGGCTGCCAGGATGGAGACCCAATGCGTGAAGGGAGTCGATGAGAAGGTAGAGAAGCATCGAGTCGAGGTCGAGCAAGAGGAAGCCAAGCTCTGATACCAATTGAAAGGTGAGAAGGATCGAAGCTTGCACGCGAGCTATGGTGGGAGAGCAAGAGCAAGAAAGAGAGAGACAAGAAATGGGAACTCCAACAGTCACAATGTGTGACCGGGCCTTCCTTTATTTACTAGTCACTAAAATGAATGTAAAGAATAAAGTGACATGACGGGCGCCCACCACCTGCAGTGTGCAGTGGCGGGTACTGTCGGTGTAGTAATACACGGGGCGGTACGGCGGAGGCGCCTTTATTCCAACACAATCTTCCAATTTTTCCAAGTTCCTAATTACTTAGGTTAGGGGCTAACACCTTCCTACTACTCCATCCATGTTGACCTAACAAGTAGTATAGAGTATGACTTATGGAGATTATGATGGGTTTAGAGACTTCATTTGCTGTGATCTTTATATTTAATAAAAAGCCACACAAACCCTATGGTACATATAGAAGGATAAACAATGGCCCTGAACTAATGGGTTTATCGCTATTTCAACTGGTCGTCTACTCGAATGGCCTCTTCAAACACCCTAGCTAGCGAGTCTCCTTGCAAGCTCGAGTTGCCTGCCAAGGCCTTAAACAGCTCCTCACTCCGTATTCCACTGATAAACACGATGGACACCGCTCTTTCGGTAGGTCGTTTGCCCATGGGGATTCTCTTGAAGAGGCTCCTCACGTGGGTGACATAGTCGCGGATGTCCTCTTTCTCTTTCTGCTTGTTGACATTCATCAGTCTCACTAGCAGATTGTCAGAGTATTCGGGCTTGGAGAATCTCTTGATGAAGAGGTTTTTGAGGCCGTTAAAGTCTGCTCGTTCTTTGGCATCTAGACTCGTGTACCAAGTCCTATCCTTGTTACCTAAGCAAAGCCCGAATGCTTGAGAGCGTTGAGTCAAGTCGGAGAGACCATTGGCCTCACAGACTTGCTCGAATTGCTCTACAAAGCTGTATAGATTGTTGTGGGGTTGGTACTTGTTGAGTTGCTTTGCAATAATTGGGATTTTAGACTGGCCCTTAGAGCCTTAGTTTGCTCCTAATCTTGCTAGTAATGATGTCACTAGTGCTGCATCACTCTACTCCGCTGCTGTGTTTTCGAGCAGTCGCTTCATGAGAAGCTCACTCAATGTCAAGTCTCCTTCCAAGGATCTCTCATGATCGGTCTGATTCCCACCTGCTAGGTTCAGTACCCGCCGCTATATCTCATGCAATTCTGTGTTCTGCCTTAAGCTCCTAGCACACTGGTCTCGGTTGTATTTCACTATGCCTTGTTTACCTCTACTCAGTGTGTGTGTGTTCTTTCCCATGCACTTGTGCTCAAACAGGCTTTCAGTTGTCCTTAAGTGTACTTCAAGTGTGGAAATTCAGGGTGAGTGCAGAAAACAAGTATCTAAGCGGCTTACACACTCTCGCTTCGTTTTAGACCTGATAGGCTTGTTGACCCACTTCTGGCCGTCTTGCCAGGTTTTAGGGTTTCTCGTTGCGTGGTCTTACCCGTTTTAGGTTTGTTCAAGGTCTTTGGCTCAGCTAGCTGCTGCTAGGACTGTGGGTCTCACAATAGCCTACTCGAGCTACTAAGTGGATGCGTCCTACGAATTTGTTTGTTCCATGCGCCAGAATTGAGTTCTGGGCGTCGGCAGGACTCACGAAGGTTTACACGGCCGGGTCTGGTTTAATTTCCTGAAAATTTGGAAAAATCTTGACTGGGCCCAACTCGTCCAAATTGCAGGGACCGAGTGATGGATTCGGACGAGCTGAGGGCCGAATGGAAATTGTGGGCTGAATGTGTCACTGGGACGGGCCGAGTTGTCATGGCCGAGGGCTGAATGAGAAGCTCGGATAGGGTGACTCAGACATGGTGATTTGGACCGGGCCGAGGAGATTCACTCAGATGGGCCGAGGGGGTCTATTCAGACAGGCCGAGGCACGAAGATCAGTACCAAAGCATGAGGGGAAGGGGTTGATATACCTGGAACACGCGGTAGACTCCCTGGTAGCAAGATGGAATCGAATCTCCAAGAGCTCTCTCTCTCACTCACACACACACTCTCTCTCAATGTTAGGGTATGAAATAAGCTCTTTCTTGACCTCTTGCCTCTTAAACCCCTTCCCAAGTAAGGTTTTGATGTCCCCAATCACTCACTTGCCGACATTAAACATCCTAAGCACTCTTTTTTTCCATTTTTGCATGATTTGTGCCCTATTTTGCCCTGTTTTGTAGCAAACCCTATGCTTTTCTGATTCGATTTCCTAATCCCAACCTATGCTAAATGCAACAAAGATCGAAGGAAAAAAAACTGAAATGATTTCTCCATATTTTCCAATCATCAACCCAACAAAATAACCCAAAATACTTACTTGTTCAAAGATAAAAAAACCCAAACTTCCTACCTATCTCAAGCTCCATTTCGGGGATGATTCCCTTACTTTGATGCTCGATATGAGGCACGCAAGTGCTCAAGGTTGAATCCGTTGGTCCTGGCAATGGAACCAAAATGTAGTGGGAGCTCACGCTCAACTGCCAATACCCACGGACCGCTTATTGTTTCAAGCGTTTCAAGCAAGCTCTCATGACTATCTCTCACCTAGCCGACGCGCCGTCGATCCTCTCGGTCAACCCACATATGAATCAACGAGAAAACCTCACCTAAAATATCAAGAATGTTGAAGCAAAAACAACTATGAAATACTTGACAATCCTAAAACTATCAGTATCTGAAAATTAAATAAATATCGAAAGTTTGTAAGACTTATTAGACATTGATAAGAATTTTTCGATACAAATTCTAATTTCTAAATAGACTTGGAAAAGCATTTGAAATCCTGCTAAGTGTGGGTTAGGGCAGGGCAGCGCATGAATTGGCTGCCATAGGTATAAATGCCCATATTAGATTTTTGGGCAAAAATACCAAGTTTTCATAAGGATAAAATAGACTTCAGATTCGCGAAATAACTTGTAGATCCAGAAAAAAGAGTTACAAGTAGGAAGCGAAACCCTAAGAATAAGGTGGGACCTTAAAAGAGAAACCCTAGAATTGGTTCCTATGCTAAAAACACTTGCTGTTGTTTCTTCTTTTTTATTTGTGCATGTATTGATGGTTGCACAAGAATGATTAATTGTGCTTATAACAGTTAGATCTGATTGTAAGTATATAATCAGGATAATAAGAGGAAAGATCGTGTCATGCCTCCCCCACAGCTAGACGCGGAACCCTACTCCAAGGGGGTTTGTTTTGTACCGCCATGAGGAGCTTTGGACCGGCCCCGATGGCGAGAGGTCACTCAGTGATGAGGAATCCATTAGGCAGGAGGAGGCAGGAGTGCCAGGGAGCTCTGGCCGTAAATCTCTCGATCGCTCCTACAAACTGCCTGACCCTCATGTGAATCAGGATGGGATCCTGGAGTCCCTAGTACTAGTGAAGGGACGGAAATCTTGGAGGGTTTGCTTTCTTGTGCATAGACAAAAGGGAGTTTCCGATGAGCGGAGGTTTTATCTTTTGCATAGGCAAAAGGGGAAAAGCATTGTAAACAACTTTTGCAAAATAATAAATAAATATGTTTTGCCAAAGGATTATTTTTCTCTGTCTTTGTGTTGTGTCGTAAAATTATGCAAAGGAACCTATGATAATGGGTTAATTAACGAATCTGCTTTTATATGTCATAACTTAATGTGATATGTAATTAGAAAACTAAAGAAAACCATTTGTGGGAAGCAGGTGGGCAAGATCCCTGACGGATTAGTCCTACGGATGGGTGGTCCCGGTAAGCTGGGAGCTTCTTTCAAGAGATTGAATGAAACATTACATATGAGAAATTAGGTAGAGCCAAGCATTGACTTACCTAGGGTCGAGTCTTAAAACCTTGATCAATAATTATCTTAGGGGAAAGGTGCAGTGGCTGTGCCAAAACTCCGTTAAGGTTCGCTGAATCCTAACTAGTTGTTGGAAAAAAGTGTTGCACTCCATGAACCAAGGGTAACTATGATCGCTCCAATCAGACAAGAAGCCCTTGTGGGACACCTCCGATGGAGCTAACTGATGCATCAAGACCTCAGTTGTCAAATTAGGACCCTGAGCTTGCCGAGTCATCCTCATGGGGACGGCCGGTACCTTCCGTTACGGGGTGGAATCTAGGAAACCTAGACGATAGACCCTGTGTATTCTCGCGAGTGCTTAGCGAAGCCATCTAGGATAGTTCCCCGATGGACCACCAAAACGTGCTACTTGGGAACTGTTAGGTAGGCACGTGACATAGAGATTGATGCTTTATTGTCAATGAAGATTAGAATTTGTTGATGCTGATACCCAAAATTGATGTCTTCCAAGAGTTTCTTCAGATAAATTATTTCCTAGTGGGTGGCCATGCTACATGCCACATATTCGGCTGCAGTAGTAGAAAGTGCAACGGAGTGTTGTTGTTTGGTACTCCAAGAGATGGGACCTCCTGCTAAAGTAATGATAAAACCAGTGAGAGATCTTCGGGTAGCAAGGTCACATACCCAAATTTGCATCGGAATAGGCTCATAAGAGAAAATCATTGATGTCTTTTGTAAAACAAATTCCCACATTTTATGTTGCTTTTAGATATCGCAAGTTCCATTTGAGCTACTTCCAATGTTCATAAGTGGGTTGATGCATGGCCTTGGAGAGAATGTGTCTTGCATAAGATAAATCTAGGCAGGTACAAGTAATTAGATATCGAAGATATCCAAGTGCTTCCATATAAGGAATAGTCTCCATTTCACGAGCTTGGTTAGTTGAAAGAGAATGGGATGAGGATGGATTTAATTGGAGATTTTGGGTATACCATAAATTTGTCGTTGAAAATCTAATTACCACATTAAACACATGTTGAAAATTTCAATATGATGTTTCATTTTTAGCTTATGTCCTCAACTTTCCAGCTAGACAGACTACTTGTTGGCTTTTGTTGTGATTGCATTCAGTCAGTGCTTACATCACATCAGTGGATAAGTGCGCCAAGTTTTACTTGCATACGCATCCTTGCCAAGTATTTTTTTTTCTATTTCTTTTATCTTTGATTCCCCCAAAACCAAGATTAATTCCTAAAAGAAACTTGAATCCATGTACGTGATGGTACTCTGGAGATTTCTATTTCTTCTGTACAACGCTTGATAGCTAGACATGCAATTCCCTTCCTATTTCAAGACATCCAAAGTTCTATTGAGCTCTCAATGACTGCCTATATCCAATAGCTCTATTCTTTTTGTTATAACCAAGTTCAACAGACCCCAAGAAGAGCTGACTAAAGCAAATGATGAGCTAACTTCTACTCATGAACGCTTTTCTTATCTTTGTACCCAGATGGAGCAGTAGACTAAGATCATTGATGCTCAGAAAATAGAAATTTCTAGTTTGCACACTCAGTTGGCTGACACTAAATCCCAAGTGGTCAATGTGACTTAGGAGAGGGATAGATTGTTGAAAGAATCTCAAGAGCTTCAAGCTTTAATAGCTTCCCAGGCAAAGAATCTTAAATTAGCAAACACCACCCTAGAACAGAGCAACAGTCAAATTCAGCAACTTAACAATCAGTTGGCTCAGTCACGTTCTTCTTCACAGAGTTCTAACTATACATCTAGTTCCTTCTTTGTCCCCTGCGGGCTTGGCAATTCTTTGAAGACAAGCCACATTATGCCCTTTGTTCTAGGCTAAAGTGGAACAGCTTCATCAGTCCAGGATGGACTTATTATGGTCTTCATTTGAGCAATTCCAGGAGTATGTTCCTCTAGATTACTCATTTTTTGTGCACTATCAGCTACAAAAGTTGGCCTTCTATATTAAGCTCTCAATGATGGATCTATCTCTTCCAGAGGATGGATGGAATGGAGCCTGGTCTTTTGACTTGTTGACTGAAGTAGTCCGAATGGTTTTTGAAAACTCTATGACTTCGGATACAATGCTAATATCTTATATGTATTTAAGAGGTGATTTGTTGATTCCAGACGATGAAGATCTAGCTTGGTATGTTGGGGATGTGGTATTATGAGCAGCCTTATAAGTCAGACATTTGGAGTTATTGATAGATGAGATGTTTCAGTGTTATTCCTCTAAAGGTTGCTTGCCCTAACACTTCGCGACATACAATGATTGATTCTGGATCCTAAACCAACAACAGAATAAAGCGCTATTCATATGCAAAACATTAACCAACTGAGGGTGGATCTTTTAGCCTATCTTTCCAACCAATATCCATTTAATTCCTCTTTCTTTGATGCTTACCATCGGCGATCTACTTTAGGTCCATCAGTTCTCCTAGCTTATCTTATTATCAACAAATGGCCCATCGATATGATGCTTATTTTTTCCTTTATAAATCCAACTCCATAGTTATTTTACCTTTCCTTTTTCAACCTCAGGGTGCCCCTCCGATTCTAATCTTTACTTATTGTTCTTTCATTGAAGATCGTGTATTTTTCCCTTCTCCGTCTTGTCCTTCACCATCTATACATATTCCTTCCACTTTTTCTACCTATCAATTAATACCTTTCTTAACAAATTCACCTAAATTCTCAGCTAATCCTTCTTTAGCTCATTCCTCATTTTACGATTTTTCCTATCCATCTCTTCATCCTCTTGTACCATTTCCTCTTCCATCTCCTACCACTCCTATTTCTCAACCCCCTCAGTTGGTTAGTGGATATGTAGGGTTTGATCAAAAGATTCCTAGAAGAAGAGAATGGAGCTCAATTGATTCTCTTACTTGACCACAAATTAATTGGCCATTAATTCTAGGGAAGTGGATGACTGCTAGTCAAGCATATCAAAATTATCTCCATTTTGCTCAACAATATTCACAATCTACAAATCCTTCAGTGAGATTGACGGCTCGCTTTGCTTGGTAGCTAGCATATATGCATAGGCATTCACAATCTACAGATCCTTCAGTGAGATTGATGGCTCACTTTGCTTGGTAGCTAGCATATATGCATAGGCATTCACATAATGATCCAAAGTCCATTCCAAAGTTATTCATGAATGTAAATGTGAACATTGATTCCCAAGAACTATATGTACTGTATTTTCATGCCCTTTACCTACCTAGCAGATACCTTGTTTTACTAGAAAGAATGTGCTGCCTTCAATTTTTCCAAATTTCTCCAAAAACTTTTGTAGATAAATCCTTATCCATGGATCATTTTTGTAATCATCAAGCCTTCAAGAGGGATCATCTTCATTGATACATCTGGATATATCTTTCATGATTTATAATGTTATATCTCTCTTTTGGAGGTGCCATTCAGATGGGTGTTTTGTGTTTGTGTTGTGTTCATTTCTATATGTGATGAGCTCGTGGTGGTTGAATATTGGATTTGTTCAAGATATATATTTTTGGAGATTTGCAATGATGGTGATGGTGGATGGAAAGCTTAAGAAGCAAAGCTGCATAACCTCTTATATCCTTTATGAATTTTTCATGATTTACTATTGTTTATAAGATATGTTAATGGATCAAGGGTTTTCCTTTCGTTGTATTCTTTATTAGATATAGGTTATAAGTTGGGGACGTGGTTGGGTGGTTTATTGAAGATAATAAGAAAGATTAAGTTGAGCTCTTTGATGAACTTTTATTTCATTTTGTCTTAGGTCGTGATGACACTCGCTTTTTAAGTGTGGGGATATATGTTGAATGCTAAAATAACTCAGTTTTTTTGGTTAATTTTTGTTGTTTTTGAGGCCTGAATGGTTGATTTTTGAGAGATTTTAAATTATGCTTGGTTGTTTTGAAAGTGTTTAAGAGTATTTTGGATGAGGTTGATTATGTTTTGGAAGTTGACGATATTTTTCAGTAGAGATATGAGGCTTTATAATGTTTTGATAGGATCTGTTGAGGTTACAATTGGTTCTGATAGCTTCTGTTTAGCTTCTATTTTGTTCTGTTTTTGTTCTGTATGAAGCATGTTCTGTTTAGTAATGATTGATGAAGTTTGAGGTTTTTGGAAATCTCATTGAATGGTTTTTTATAGTATGGAATGGTTTTAGTATGAGTTATGTGGTTCTGATGTTTTCTGTTGACCTTCTATAACCCTCTATTGAGCGTCTGTAGAGCCTCTATTCCTATTCAATAGAGGCTTTATTTTGTCTTTGGTTCAAGATCACAGAGTTAATCATCGTATGACACTTTGGAGGAATAACACTGAAATATCTCATATTGCCTTTGTGAGGCTGAAGCTGTGTTCTTTGCAGTGATAGAATTTTTTTGCAGTGTTCTGTAATGGCATCTGATTCTCTCTCACAGATTGTCACTGAAAAGCTTGACAAGAACAACTTCCAAGCATGGAAGTTTAGAATGACGAATTTCCTTATGGGAAAAGGATATTGGGAATTTGTTGCAGGAAATGAAGAAGAACCAGTTCTTCCTGATGTTCCCAATCAACAGCAAATGCAGGCATTTAAAGCATGGCATGAGAGAGCCAGGAAAGTTATGTACTGGCTGTCTATCAGCATTTCAGACTCTATGATTGTGCATATTCAAGATGCAAGTACGCCAAAGGAGGCATAGGATACTTTGTCAAAAATGTATAGCACAAATACGCAAGCCAGGAAAATGCAGCTCAAGCAAGAGTTGCACAATGTGCAAAGAGAAAGTATGAGCATCAATGACTACCACATGAAGGTGAAGAAGATTGCAGATGCACTTGCTTCCATTGGGTCGCCAGTGGAAGATGATGATTTAGTCTCAGTGACCTTGAATGGTCTAGGAAAGGATTATGCACAATTCCGAACATCCATTTCCGTCCGTGAAAGATTTCCTGATTTTGAGGAGTTGATTGCTCTTCTAATTTCTGAGGAGCAGAGAAATGGTGGTGCATCTTCTTCAGGAGGAACTTCAAAAGAAGCTGGCTTCTACTCAAATGCTGGAAGAGGTAGAGGCAGAGGTAGAGGAGGCCGATATGGAGGCCGTGGTAGAAATCAGAATATGCAGCAAACTCAAGAAAACCAGTCCTATGGAGGAGGACGTGGTAACTCTAGAGGCAGGGGGAGCCAAAGAGGTCGTGGTGGATGGCAAAGAGGCCAAAATGCAAACAGTAATGTTGAATGCTACTACTATGGTAAAATGGGTCATATGGCTAAAGACTGCTATAAAAAGCAGCATCATGAATGGAAAATTGCAACAAGGGAATTATGCATCTTCTAGTAGACAGGGTGATGACAGAAATGAGCATTTGTTTATGGTGCAGCACATGAACAATTCTGTGACAAGTGCAAAAGAAAGCAATGATGTATGGTATGTTGACTCAGGTGCATCAAACCACATGACAGGTCATGCAGAATGGATGGAGGATGCAAGGAAAATGGAAAAACCAGGATTTGTGGAGACTGGTGATGATACTGCACATCCTATTGTGCAGATTGGAAAAATTCCTTTGTCTATGCAGGATGGGAAAAAGAAATACCTGTCCGATGTATTTCATGTCCCGAATATCACCAAGAATCTGGTTTCTGTTGGTCAAATGGTTGAGCAGGGCTTGCAGGTCAGATTTAATCCTCATGGATGCTTTGTTGAGAATATGAAAAATAAAGTTCGCTTGATAGCAAAAGGAAAGAAGAAGGGCAGAATGTTTACATTGGATGCAGACATGTCTGAATTGAGTGCAGCAATGTTTGCACATGGGACTGGTGTAGTTGCAGATATTGATATCTAGCATAAACGCATTGGTCATGTTAATGTACAGTGACTTAAATCAATGCAGGCCCAAAATATTATTGCAGGATTGCCCAAATTCAAGGTTGCAGAAATGCATAAGGTATGTGAAGCCTGTCAGTTTGGAAAACAGGCAAGGAAACCATTTCCTAGACATGTTCAAGAGAGTGAGAAGCCATTGGAATTAATCCACTCTGATGTGTGGACTACTAAAGCTGCATCTCTTGGAGGCTATCATTATTTTGTCACTTTTATTGATGACTATAGCAGAAAAGTTTGGGTGTATTTTATGAAAAAGAAAAGTGAAGTTTTTGGACACTTCAAAACTCTTAAAGCTATGGTTGAAAAAGAAACAGGCATGCAGATAAAATGCCTAAGACCAGATGGAGGGGGAGAGTACCTCTCAAATGAGTTTGCAAGGTTCCTGCAGGAGCATGGCATAAAGCAGCAATATTCATGCAGTCATACCCCACAAAAGAATGGAATTGCAGAAAGGAAAAACAGGCATATTGGGGAGGTATCTCATGCCATGCTCAACGAAAAAGACTTGCCAGATTTTTATTGGGCTGAAGCAGTTGCTACAGCAGTCTACATAATGAACAGGACTCCCACTGCAGCAATACATGGGATGACTCCAGAGGAGAGGTATACTGGTAGGAAACCAGATATTTCTCATTTGAAAATTTCTGGTTGCATTGCCTATGTACATGTGCCAGATGAGTTGAGATCCAAGTTGGATCCAAAAGCTGAGAAGTGCATCTTTATTGGTTACTCTCTGCAGCAAAAAGGGTATAGATGCTATAACCCTTCTACTCGTAAGTTTACAGTGAGCAGAGATGTTGTTTTTGATGAGATGAGTAGCTGGTATAAACCAGTAAATGTGATTGATGATGTAGATGCACAAAATGGTAATGCTGCACAGAATTCACAGCAGCAGTCACAAAATATTAGTGGACCTGGAGCGTCCTCTAGCAGTGGTTCACATTCTTCGCCATGGATAGGCAAATTGAGATCAGGAGAATCTTCTCAAAGCAATGCAGATAGTGGTATGCAGATATCACGAAAAGGAAAAGAGAAGGTTGATCAGCCCATGTTTGATGTGAATGCATGTCACTCTTATGTGGATGGTGAATCCAGTGGCTCAAAATAGAGCATTGATGATGAGTTGGGTATACCTTCTATTGTTACACCTGGAGTAAGGAAGACCAGGGATGTTTTGAGAGCACCTGGGAGTGAACCTACTATGCGCAGGTCTACGAGAGCTAGGTATCCTGTGGATAGGCTGAAATATGATGAATTTACAGCCATTCACTATGCATATATGGTCAAAGTGATACATGAACCAGAACCCACTTCTTTTGAGCAAGCCATGGAAAAAGAAAAATGGGAGAAAGCCATGGATGAAGAAATGGATGCCTTGGAAGCAAATGCTACATGGAAATTGGTACCTTTGCCTAAAGGTAAAAATGCAATTGGCTGTAAGTGGGTTTATAAGGTGAAGCACAATGCAGATGGTTCTGTGAACAGATACAAGGCAAGATTAGTAGTCAAGGGGTATGCACAAACATATGGCATTGACTATGAAGAAACATTCAGTCCGGTTGCAAGGATGGCAACAGTAAGAGCAGTCATTGCTATGGCTGCATCAAAGGGATGGTCTTTACATCAGATGGATGTAAAGAATGCCTTCTTGCATGGTGATTTGCAAGAAGAGGTCTATATGGAGCAGCCACCAGGTTATGTGCATGCTGTTCATCCTGAGTTTGTTTGCAAGTTGAAGAAAGCCTTGTATGGCTTGAAGCAAGCACCTAGAGCATGGTCTGACAAGATAGGACAGTATCTTGTCACTATTGGCTTTCAGATTTCCAAGGCAGATTTCTCACTTTATGTGAGAAAAATAGAGAAAGATATTATGCTACTTGTCATTTATGTTGATGATTTGATTATGACAGGTGACAGTGATGAAGATATCCTTCATGTGAAAATGCTATTAAAGCAGAAGTTTGAGATGAAGGATTTGGGAGAGCTGTATTATTTCTTGGGCATTGAGGTGATTAGATCACCAAGTGGGATACAGCTCTTGCAGAGGCAGTATGGATTGGACATGCTGTCCAAATATGGGATGACAGGCTGTAAGCCTATTTCAGTTCCTTTGGAGCAGAATGTGAAGCTGAGCACAGATGCGGGTGGGCTTCTAGAAGACCCTACTATGTACAGACGCATAGTAGGAAGTTTGATTTATATGACTATTACCAGGCCAGATTTGAGCTATGCTGTTGGATTGGTAAGTCAGTTTATGCAGGCTCCAAGGAAACCGCATTTGGATGCAGCTAGACGCATCCTCAGGTATGTGAAGTCCACATTGCAGTATGGACTATTTTATGAGACTGGGGTTCAGATACAGTTGCATGGATACACTAATGCTGATTGGGCTGGTAGTATTTCTGATAGACAATCTACCAGTGGATATGTGTTCTCTTTTGGGAGTGCTGCAGTCACTTGGAGTAGCAAGAAACAGCCTACAGTTGCCTTGTCGAGCACAGAGGCTGAGTACAGGGGTGTAGCAATGGCTGCATGTGAGGTAACTTGGTTGCATAAGCTACTTTATGATATGCATCAGTCTACAGATGGGCCAGTTGCCATTTACTGTGACAACATGAGTAGTATACACTTGAAAAATAACCCAGTCTATCATGCTAGAACAAAGCACATTGAGGTGCATTATCACTATGTGCGAGAGAGGGTTTTACTAGGTCTTATTGATCTAGTTTATGTCAGCAAAGAGGATCAGGTAGCTGACATATTCACGAAGGCATTGGGCGCAGAGAAGCTGCGCAAGTTCAGAGACCTACTTGGTGTGTAGGAATTGGGATTGAACTCGAGGGGGAGTGTTGAGATATCGAGCTCCACTCATGATACGCCAGGGTGACCGTTGTGTATTTATGTCACCGACTTGTCAGTTGTAGATGCGGTTGGTACACCGCCCATGAATAATAGCTACATGACAGCTATCCTTATCTACTCTAGTTCGTGGCTCAGTTAGTATGCCACCTTAGTTAGTTGAGTTTGGTTTGAGACCCATATATAGGGTTCTTCTATTTCTTTGTACTAGAGTTCTTTTGGCTTACACAACTAAGAAGAGAAAAACTGTTTTCAGCCTCCACCTTTGTGTGTATTCCCCCATTGTGCAAGCAAGAAAGCTACAAGTGAGACTCCTTCCTTCTCTCCCACAATCTTGACACAACATAGTATCTAAAGTCATAGAGTTTTCAAAAACCATTCAGACTACTTCAGTCAACAAGTCAAAAGACTAATCCGCACTACATCCATCCTCTAGAAGAGGTAGATCCATCTTTGAGAGCTTAATCTAGAAGGCCAACTTCTATTGCTGATAATGCACAAAAAATGAGTGATCTAGAGGAACATACTCCTAGAACTGCTCAAATAAAGTCCATAATAATTCCATTCTAGATTGAAGTATTTGTTGGGGTAAAAGCCCTCTGGGCCTACCCGCGTATACTGTGACCACTCATTCTTTATTCATATATAATATGATAGTGCAATAAGGCTGTCAGTTCAATTGGATAGCACCTACATTGTGTGTGCTCTTCTCTCCCGCATCTTCCTCTTCTCCTTCTCCACTACCATTGCATCCCCTTCAATTGATATCAGAGCAGGTCTTCAAGAGCTCATCCCGGCCTTCCACACGAGGTATGAGATCTTCATTCTCACTCAATTTTCAACTAAACAGGGTTTTCACAGGTTGTGGACAGCCATAGCTCACACCTCTTGGAGCTATGGTGTAGGCCTTCTTTGGCCCCCATTTGTGTCCCCTTTGGGCCCCATTATTGACACGTGGGACAACAGACCCCCCAGCCAGCTGACTTTTTTTTGCGCCTGTTTCAAAATCTGGCCCAAAAATCACTGATGTCGGATTTGCCAAATTTTGATGATAGAATATTCTGCAACAGATTTCATGTCTGAGACAGCATGTATTTATATACCTATGGCTTATGTGATGCTTCTACTGATATCTATTGATACCGGATCACTTGTGGATGTTATGCCTCTTATGTGAGATGCATTTGGAGCTGATTTAGCTCAGCCATTGACTGTTTTGAACAATCCAGATCTGTCCAAAACAGGGCAGCCACCTGTTACTTCAATTTTATGTTTACAGCTCTTGGCATTTAATGCCCGGTTGGTGCCTATACATACGGGAATGTATACCTATGGTTTGCCTATGGATTTGAGCTTGGATTGAGCACTGATTTGCTCAGTTTACAAAGGTTATATGCTATTGGAAACTTCAAGGTTGAAGCTATTTATGCTATAGTTGGGTTATGCCTATTGGTTATGAGGTGCTCCCGGCTACTCGGTATGATGTCATAATGTATTTGGACTATGCCACATGTCTTGTTTATGCTCTGGAATGCTTTTGAGCTAAGATTAGAGCTTGATTTGGGTTTGACTGTCACTTTTTTGCAACTGGCATTTCATCTATGACATGGTTTATGCCTAGGCTATCCAGTATGGATTATGATGTCTTGGTGAATGCTTTATGCTTTAGTTGTGGATGGCAGTTGTTTGAGCTCATCTCGACATTCATTTGAGTATTCCCTTCAGTAGTTGGACTTTGAATTGGCTTTTTCCGTTACAACTTGGCTTTTTCCGTTACAACATTGGATGCTATATGGGATTTGATGCTCCGATTATGGATCTTGGCTATTACTTGGATGCACTTACAGGTATTGAGGAGTGAGATAGGTCATGGAAGATCTGTCATGGTTGCTTGGTTTTGGCCAAAGGTTCTCGAGTTGGTTCTCATCACCCAGTGCATGTCTCTCATGTGGGAGATTCTATGGTTGCAGTTATTCGAATACCACATGCATTGTTATGGCATTATCGCCTAGGCTATATGCACCACAGAGAGATGGAGATGTTATCTTGTTCAGACTCATTGCTACCTCCTATGTCACTTATTACAGATCTTGATGCTTGCCCTGATTGTACTCTTGGTCCTTGCAGAGCCCCTTAACTTATGGCGATCGCATGAGGCATGCTCCTCTAGATCTTGTCGATTGTGTAGTATATGGACCTATGCCTTCCCAGTCACTTGGTGGAGCATCATAATTTGAGACCTTTGTTGATCATGCTACCCATCGTGTTTGGGCTTTTCCCTTGGTGCAGATTGAGGATGCTGCAATTATGCTTGACAAGTTTATGGATTCTGCTGGTAGCAGGCCTAGGTGCTTGCAAATGGATTATGAGAGTCATGGTCTCTCTCCTAGCTTTCGGACCTCTTGTCAGCAGTATGGCATTGATTTATTGTACCCACAGTATTATGGGATTGCTCATGGCATGTGTCTAACCTTACAGGCAAAGGTTGCTTCTATGCTTACCACAGCTAGGTTGTCTTATGGCTTTTGGGTTGAGGCCCTTATGGCAGCAGTCTATTTGGTTAACAGGACGACGTGCTTGACCTTGGATGGTATTACACCCCATGAGGCATGGAGTGGCATGCAACCCTCCTATGATTACTTGAGGATGTTTGGCTGCCAAGCATCTGTACGTATGCCACATGAGCCTATGTCACGTAGATGTATCCTCCTTGTTTATGGAGATGGTGACTTTAAGGCCTATAGATTATGGGATTTGGATGCCCAGCAGGTCATACGCAGTCGTCACGCTGTCTTCTATGAGATGTAGACACCTCTTAGCCCTCTTGATGAGTGTTCAATACGCTTTATGGCTAATTACAATAGCTACAGTGCCATTACAGCAAGCTCTTTATGCTAAAAATGAGGCACTTATTGGCCCAAATGACATAGCTATGCATAGCAGCCAGGGTCAGGATGTTGGTGGTCAGTTGCTAGACCCCTTGCAGGCTCATGAGAGCCATTTTCTTGTAGTTTTGTAGGCTAGATAGCCAGCCATATGTCAGTCTTCCACTTCGATGAGGCCACATGTAGTCTTGAGACCCCGTTGGACGAGTGTCTGGGATGTTGGCCCTCTTTCAGTGATTGACTCTGGAGAGTTTGACTGCTCTCCGCTGTCTCATATGCACCACACTGATGCTATGCGCGACTCTGACGCTTTACAGCCGTGCACTGATGAGTTTTGCTTGCTTCATGAGAAGCATTCTTGGATTGCTCTTTTGTATGGAGCTGCGGGATCACTTATCTCCTGGATGTCATGGACTCGGGGATGCTTGACTCTTCTTCTGCAGAGGTTACCGACACTTCTTGCATAGCTCGCTTTTCGATTGGGTATTGGGTGAGATGTTATGATTCCTCACCTTGTCTTTTTCTTTTCTTTTCTTTGTTTTCACTCCCTAGCCACATTAGCCTTTTAGTGGGAGGTTGTTGGGGTAAAAGGCCTCTGGGCCTACCCATGTATACTGTGATCATCCATTCTTTATTGATATATAATATGATAGTGCAATAAGGTTATCAGTTCAGTTGGACAACACCTACGCTGTGTGTGCTCTTCTCTCCCACATCTTCCTCTTCTCCTTCTCCACTGTCATTACATCCCCTTCAATATTTCCTCTTTAGCCTAGAACAAAGGGCATAATGTGGCTTTGTCTTTGAAGAATTGTTAAGTCCTCAGGGGACAAAGAAGGAACTGGCTACATGGTAGAACTTTGTGAAAAAGAACAGAACTGAACCAACTAATCCTTAAGTTGCTGAATTTGAATGTTGCTCTATTCTAGAGTGGTATTAGCTAATTTAAGCTCCTCTATCTTGGCAGCTATCAAAGCTTGAAGCTCTTGAGATTCCTTCAACAATCTATCCCTCTCCTCAATCACATTAAGCACTTGGGATTTAGTGTCAGACAACTGAGTTTGTAAACCAAAAATTTCCACTTTCTGAGCATCAATAATCTTAGTCTACTGCTCCATCAGAACAAGGGATTGTAAAAAGAAAAAGTGACCAAGTCAAAGAGACGAATAGGGCTATAAGGTTGGATGTGGATTCCGGTGAATGAATTATGCATTTACATGGAAAAATGTTAAAACAAGGGATAAAGGAAAATGGAGAGGGAACGTCCCCTCGGGAAGGGGTGAAGGAGGATGGATGGGTGGGGGAGGGACCCCATCAAAGTAAAATCGGGACATGGCATACATACATGATTAGATCATGAATAGATGCATAAGGATATGCAACATAGACATGCAAGGATGCATCTCCACACTTAAAACCTTAATGGGAAGGGTAAACCGAGCAACAAGGACCTAAGATCACACATCAAACCAACCGCTGACATCCCTACACTTACAACATGACTGTCATTGAGAAATAGAAGGTATAGGGTTAGAAAAACTTGGCCCATGTTGCCGAGAATGGAAGTTGATCATCGATGTCATGTGTTCTGTCACAGTCGGCTCTTACTCTTAACCATTTGTTAGGAGAGGCAGAAGCATTGCAGGAAAGATTTATTTCTCTTGCACATCTTGATGAAATTCGATTGCAGGCTTTATTACATGAAGAGATAGGGAAGAAGAGAATGAAAGTGCTTCATGAGCTTTGGGCTAAAAAATATAAATTTGTGAAGGGTCAATTGTTGGTGTTGTCCTATGATACTCATTGTGAGCTATTTTCAGGTAAACTGGACCCAAATGGGATGGGTCATATAAAATTGTCCATATAGGAAAGAATGCCTCTATTGCTCTTTTAGCAAATTTGCAGGGGGTAGAGTTTAAAAATAAAGTTAACTTTAATCAGCTAAAGCCTTACTACGTATAAGGATTGATGTTAGACTTGGTGCCTGTACATGTCCTTCATAATTCAGCTTTAACTTGTAGTAGGTACCAACACGATCAAATGGAAAGAATCATTTCTTATCTTAAGCATCCATATTTAGAGCAACGTTACCACCAAGGTTGAGTGATCTGGTGGAGTAAAGGTATCACGTTACTGAGTAGCAAGACGGATCTTTTACATGGCATATTAAGGTCTTCTGCCACCATTGCCAAAGGATTCTTTACAAGTGTTCCTATCAAGTTTGGTAAGGAAGGAGGGATTATACCTATTATACATCCTCTCTCTCTCTGCTCGACTTTCATTATCATAAGTGAGTTAATTAGTATGGCATGGCGTATCACTGAAGATTAGGTCTATACTTTGTATTTTGACTGAGCTTCTAGAGGGCCCGCTAAGCATGCGAGCATTGGTGTGGTCATTAAAGATCCCCGATGTAGGGTTGTTATGAAAATGGGAGTATATTTAGGACATTCTTTTACTAATAATATGGTAGAGTACAAGGCCTTGATTATGGGATTGAATGTAGCCCGATGTGGTGGTATTCGCCAGTTATTGGTGAAAGGTGACTCGCAGTTAGTGATCAACTAGTTGAATGGGACCTATAGTGTGCGGGATCCCATCTTACGGATGCACCATCATGCAACCTTGGATATGATGTATATTTTTGAGATGGTGACTTGTTAGCTACTTCCTCGATAGTGGAATCACTTTGCAAATTCCCTGGCCAATTATACTTTTGTTGAAGATGGTTTTTTCAATTATAGTTCGAGGGAGCTCTTACAATTACCTTCTAACATTAGCTTGGGAATACTGTGGAGTCTTCTTACTAGCATGCCCTATTTTGGTTGTCGATTGGCTAGTTTGGGTCATGAGTCAGGTAGCAATTGAGCACCTTCCTATTTTATCATGGACGCATAGGATCGTTTATCGTCATATTCATCAGACACCCCTTACCATTTATGTAGGGGGTCAGTCAATAACCTGATGTGTTTATTGTAGGTCCTGAGGAGACCTTATCCTTGGTTGGTTTTATGCTTTAGTGGAGTTATGTCAGGGCCAAGGGTTTGTTTCAGTAGTATGTTGTTGAATGGTCATTTTCTGGATTTTTTTGTTAGGCCAAAAGGGTCGTGTGTCTGTTTAGTACAGGTGTAGTTAATTGATTTTATTTTAGTGCTATGCTAGAGACAGATTTAGAGGGAAATGAGGGAGTCTCTTACTACATAGAAGCTTCTTGTGGCCAAGTCCAGGCGATGTTCTTCCTTTATGAGTACTTTCCTTTTCTTTTATGCTCTATGTGTTTATGTACTTGGGGAGCTATTTTTTGTCGGGGACTGGCAATCAAAGCATGAAGTCCCAGGGTTAGGTTTGGTATATCTTGTGAAGGTTCGAGTAGTTGTTTACCTTCTATAAAGGCATTGTTAGGTATTGAAAGACCCATTTTCAAAAGACTATCCTAGTGACCCTCTTCTGCTAGCTTGCTAGTAGGCAGCTATTCTAGGAGTCCCTGCTTGTGTGAGGCAATTAGAAAAACCTGCCAAAATAAAATAAGAGAAATTTTTAAATATAGATGAAATATAAAAATACAAAGGTGTGTAAGAAGGGGTTCTAACCCCCCTAAAATAGAAAAGAAAATGAAGAAAAGTCTTAAGAGCGGTTGATTATTACCATGCAAAGGCTTGATAGGTTCCTGGGGATGAGTCAGATGACCCGGGTCCCCAATGCCTTATCTTCCTAGGGATGGCATCTAGCTGGAAAAGAAATACTAAGAAAGGTTGGAGCGAAAACAAAAGTGAGTGAAAGAGAGAAAAAGATTGAAGTGTCACCTCGCAAGAGCTTGGTAGGTTCTTAGGTACCAAGTCAGGACCTAAGACCGATGCCATGTTCTCCTTGGGTCATTATGCTCAGCTCCCTGCTTTTTACATGTCCGAGTATGAAAATTTTGAAAGAAAAAAAGTATTAAAAGAAAATCTATGATAACAAAGCTATAAGAGTCCTCGCCTAGTAGGAGTTCCTAGTCCAATTGTTCTAAGCTAGGTAGGTAGTTCAGGCCACCACCTCTTAGGATGACTTTTTCAATGGCTCTTTTTAGCTAGTCTGTGTTGGAATACTTGGTTAGCGACTTGCTCTAGATTTTTATCAGATTATGTTGGGCCTATCCCTTAAGGATTTTCACGCCTTGATTCTACCAAGGGGTAGGGTGAGAGCTATTTCTTGTGCTTTGTTGAGTCTTCTATATTGTAGCAGCTTGATGCTTTTTATGGTTGTTGTTTAGGCAGATTAGTTTGTGGGATTCGATGGATTGAGTCACCCTATCTCATGGTGGTCGCCTGAGAGCTAGACTTTGGGACCCATTTTTTAAGCAAAAAAGTGGCACGTGAGGCATAAAAGACCAATTTTTCATAAAAATGAAACGGTTGCAGACCGATGAACTGGAGTTTTCCTAGATGGAGTTCGATGCTAGGAATGTAATGCAAGCCTTAGTGAGAGCTTGATTTTGAGACTCATTTTTTAAGTGGAAAAGCGGCATGGGAGGCATAAAAGACCAATTTTTCATGCAAATGAAATGGTTGCCGATCGATGAGCTAGAGTTTAACCAAATGACGTTCGATACTAGGAACACAATGCAAGTCTAGGTTCATCGATCAGAGCCCGTTTGACCCCCATTTAATCCCCACAAGTTTGGTGTTATAAAGTAGCTATGTGATTTGGGAGCCGGAAAGTTGCGTATGATGGAGACTAGATTGATAGATTTCGACACCATAGAATCACCTAGATAGACCATCTTGAATTGGAGCTCATTTGCCCTGCTAAAATGTAAAAATCCACTTGTCGAGCAATGCGAACACCCAAAGTGTGAACCAAATATTTTATCAATGAAATCAAATGGAATGAAACATTTAAAAAATTCAACTTTTCAGCTATGAGCGAGGAGGGAGGGAAATTTTTTTGTGCGCCCCAAATTTTTGGAAATTTTTCTCTCCAATGCTGGAAAATGCTAAAATTTAGTCTTTCTCTCTCCTCTCTCCTCTTGTTGTGTGTTTCTATGGTTGATTCTATGAGAGCAGGGGGTGGCCTGAAATGAAAGATCTTGATTGAGGGATGATGTTGGAGCATAAAGGAGCATAGATTGAGTGTGGAAGGATCGTCGGCATTGACGACTGTTGGAAAATGTCAATGGACCTCCAATCACGAGATGCGTACGACATAAGGTGCAATTTTATGAGTAAGCAGTAAATTTTATTGGTTTAAGATAAATTTTGGTTAGAAATTGTTGAAAATGGTTGCATTTGGTTGCCAATGCTCTGATTTATCAAAAATGTTAGAGAAATCAAGAAAAATCTGTCATCTAATAACTTCTTTATAAATACACAAAACCCACAACATTGCAGTTCTAAGGAAAATCATGCAGTTTCAGGATTTTGTTATGTGTATAGTGTTCATATGGGATGAAATATGATAGAAAAATAATTCTCAATAAGATCAATCAGTCTAAATCAGTAAATCAAAAATATTAGTAATTATCAATAAATAAAAGTAGATAATTAAAAAAATGGAAAAAATAGATTTTTTACATCTAAAAAATAGAAAAAATATATATTTGTATTTGTGCATGTATGATAAGACTGAGATATGAGATTTAGGCTCAGTTCAACCCTATCTCTATGTTAAAGTGAATTTTTATTGCTTTCATGAAGGAAAAATACGTGAAAAATATTCTCTAAACCTACCACCGAATGCATAATATTAAGTGATAGGGAAAAGGGGGGTGTTAGGTGTGTATAATACGTTGAATTCTGATGGTTTTTCTTATGCATGGCATACATGTGGTTTAAAATTAAGAGGGTCCAATAGTAGCATGAGTATGCTTGGTGCTGGCCCAAAGCAACACAACAATCTCGATTTAGAAGAAACTCATGAAAAGACATGTTTTTGCACCTTCACAATGCTGTTTGCCAATAAGAAAAATGTTTGAGCACTATAAATCATACACAATTCCATTGCACAGACCATATGGTTTTCATGAACGATGTGGTCCGTGCAATGGAATTGTGTATGATTTATAGTGCTCAAACATTTTTCTTATGGTCTGTGCAATGGGTCATCGTTCATGAAAACAATTCCTATGAACGATGACCATTGCACGGACCACATAGGAATTGTTTTCATGAACGATGACCCACGTTGAGTGCAAGGTACCCTAAGCTGTAGGGTAAGTGGTTTTTTCCTTGAGGAGTATTCAGTGAGGATTACCTATTATCTCTTGGATCGATTCATTAAAATAGTGGATTATGTATCAAATGTGCTTTATGTATTCACAGTACATCTCTATCCCAATCCCCAAGGTGTAGGAGAGCCATAGTGGGGCCATGGCAATTAGCCAAAGGGCGCTCCCTTTGTTTGGGCTTACATGGTGTATAACACTGATATGTATAGGGACTCCCTCTGAGGAGTGTGGGAAGGGTTATCTGTTGGATTACAATCCATACAAACACAAATTTATGTATTCGAGGTTAGGGTAGTATACCCCTTAGACGCTCTTGGGCCGCAAGGCTGTGTGGGGTGGTTTGGGTGTGTAGTAGAGGCTTGGTTATTGCCTTAGAGCCAGTGTCGAGCCCATTTTAGGTCCTGACTATTGAGTTAGCCACAATGGAGCTTTTGTGTAGAGATGCAGGTTGAGAGAGAGAAGAGACAAATATAGACGATTTGCGGTACTGAATAGTACCTCAATAATGTTTTAGATAAGTATATGTACTGTGTACATCCTGGCCCTTAGACATGGGCACTCCCCTTTATCCTAACAACCTCCCCCCTAAAGGAAATATGCCCAAAGGTAGAGAAAAAGAATCAGTTAAGTCTAAGTATGTACAAAGCTGAAAAGACTATACCTATTCAATACCCATCACCTGTCGGCAATGGGCAAACCTCTCTGCTAGAAGACCCTTCGTGAGAAGGTCTGTAGGGTTATCATCAGTGCGCACCTTGACCAACTCAATGCTCTTGCTATCAAGTACCTCTCTGATGAAATGATACTTCACCTATATGTGTTTTGTCTTTGTATGAAAAACAGGGTTTCATGCTAACATGATAGCACTCTGACTATCATAGTGGAGGATAGGAACCTCAATAATCCCAAGCTCAACAACCAAACATGATAGCCATAAGGCCTCTTTGCATTCCTCATTGGCAGCCACATACTCTGCCTCCGTAGTAGATAGTGCAACACACTTCTGCATCTTGGATATCCAAGAGACAAATCCCCCTATGAAGTTAAACACATACCCTATAGTGGACTTCTGGCAGTCCACATGTCTAGCATATTCTGCATCCGTAAAGCCAACGACATATGCCTTTTGCTTACCAAAGCACATGCACAAATCCTTTAAGGTATTTCATAATACCTTTCACTCCTTCCCAATGCTTCTTGCCATGGTTTACCATGTACCTACTAACCACTCCCACTGCAAAGGCAATGTCTGGACGTGTAGCAACCATAGCATACATCAAACTACTTAGTTGAAGCATATCTTGGCCATTTCATTCTTCTCATCATTAGATGTACGGTTGTCCTCTGCACTAAGTTTCACATATGGAGGCAATGGAACTATGATTGCTTTGCCCCCGTCCATATTGAAATGCTGCAAAATCTTGGATAAATACTTCTGTTGAGATAGATAGAGTAATCCCTTCGATCTATCTCTGAGTATCTGCATCCCAAGAATGTGATTGGCATCACCAAGATCCTTCATGTCAAAGCTGCCATGAAGACTTTGCTTCAATGAATCCAAGGCATGAGTATCCCTGCTAACAATCAACATGTCATTAGCATATAGAACCAAGATAATCATGCTACACCTGATGCCTTCTTAGTGTATAAGCAGTGATCAACTTGACTTCTCTGAAAGCCCTGAGACTGCATGAAAGTATCAAACTTATGATACCATTCCCTCGGTGCTATCTATTTTAGCCCATACTAACCGTACTTTGTACTTTGGCGAAGAACCAGAAGTAACCTTCATCTTGTAAACCCACTTGCATGGAAGAGTTATCTGCCATTTAGGCAGCTACACCAAGTCCCAAGTACCATTCTTATCAAGTGATTCCATTTTGGACTTCATGGCCTTGAACCACCTCTTGATGTCCGGTCTAGTCATTACTTCCTTGAAGCGTGACGATTCACCACAATCCGTCAACATAACATAATCTGCAACATACTACGCACTAGGAATAAACCTTTTCGGTTGCCTTGAAGGTTGGGTTGACCTACACAGTGAAGGTTCTACATTTGTTGGCTGTTGGGCCTGCAAATTTGCATTTACAGGTTGTTGTCCTAAAATACGAGCCTACAATTTTGCATATACAGGTTGTCTTGAAATTCCAGCATGCTATCGTGACACTTCAGGCTGTCCTAACTGCATGTTTTTAGACTGAAACTGTGATGTATCATGGGCAATACCTTGTTGGTCATTTCCAGCACCATTTCCTGCATTTTCAAGAGTATTTACAAAAGGTATATGCTATTGTCCACTAGGCACAAATGGTTGTCTAAAAGGTACATCCTCCCTAAAAACAACCCTCTTGACTTCCTCAATCTTCTCGAGCTACTTATGCATGCGATCTTCACAAAAGATGTCATCATTGCTGCGTACTATCTTTCTTTTCTCAAGGTCCCAAAGTATATACCCCATCTCACCCTCATCACCGTATCCTAGGAATATGCATTTACAAGACTTTGGTTCCAATTTGTTGCGTTCTTCTTTCCGTATGTGCACAAAAGCCTCATAGCCAAACACTTGCAAATGAGCATAAGAAGGTGGCTTGCCTAACCACTCTTCCTGAGGGACTCTCCCCCCCAACGACTCTTTTGGTGACTTGTTAATCAAATGACTAGTTGTCATAACAGCCTCTACCCAAAAGCCATGGGATAATGCAACATGAGACAGCATCGTAAGCTCCCTCTTTATCCCCTTGCTGTTAATTTGAAACCTGTCAAGCATCATCGACAAATGTGACAAAGTATTTCTTTCCTCCTAGAGATAACCTTGGCATCTAGCATACATCAGAATGTACTAACTCTAGAGGCAAACATTTCAATCAAAGAGACTTTTTATGAGATGCTTGCGCATGCTTACCATAAACACAATGATCATAGTGCTCAAAATCAGCATAACAAAGACAGTGCAAGTAACCCAAACGAGAAATTACTTTCATTTGTGTTTGATTCATGTGTCCCAACCGGCCATGCCACAAGGAAACAGTTGCCTACTCAGTCATGGCAACAACATGGTCATGCACACTAGATACATGGAGAGGATACAAAGTATCACTCTTTGAGCCTTTGGCAATAACCCTAGATCCTCTTTAGATCTTCCATTTTCCCATGGCCAAAGGTGGTATGAAATCTATCATCATCTAGCTATCCCTAATACTAATCAAGATCTTCTGGATCTACAATGCATGCCTTATATTTTGAAGAGTGAAGATAGATCAATGCTGAAACTATAGTTGCACACTGCCAATTCCTACAACGTCACATAAATAATTGTCCCCAAGATAGACAACACCATGTCAACCTCCGGTATAGTTTGTAAACTAGTCACGGTGGGGGGTGTCATGAAAAGAGGCACCTGAATCCAAAATCCAAGTGTGCATGTCATCATCTGTACCAGCTATCAAAGCATGTGCATTGAAACATGAAGAGACAAAGACTACATCATTCCCACTGTCGCTCCTCATGGCTAACTACATTCACCTCTTCGATCTTTACACTACTCTTCTTAGTTGGTTGACTCTCTTTCTTCTCTTCCTTGCTGTCATCCATCTTCTTGCCCTTCCCTTTCTCTTTCTCTCATTTATAGTAGTCATGTTTGAAGTGACCCTTCTTACCACAGTGATGGCATTCAACATCCTTATTACGTGGTTGACTCTCTTTCTTCTCTTCCTTGCTGTCATCCATCTTCTTGCCCTTCCCTTTTTCTTTCTCACATTTATAGTAGTCATGTTTGAAGTGACCCTTCTTGCCATAGTGATGGCATTCAACATCCTTATTACGTGATTTACTGCATCCCTTGCTATTAGATTTGCCTTTCTACTATGATATTCCTCTAGTATGCAAAGCATTGGAAGACTTATTGGATGCATTGTTATGCTGATTCATTTTTTCCATGAGTAGAGCACTCTCTACATCAGCATACAAAACGATAGCATTAGAATGCTCATAGTAGTCCTGAAGGTATTCCAACTCTCTGGCAGAGTGCAAAGCAAGAACTAGCTTTGAACTCATCATCAATATTGAACTTCAAAGCAGCAAGTTGGCTGAAAATGGAGTTAAACTCCTTAAGGTGAGTAGACATTGCAATACCCTCTTTTATATGCAAATCCATGAGTTTCTTCAGTCAATAGACTTTGCTTGAAGCACTCTTTTGGGCATACAATTCTTTTAGTCGCTTCCAAATGTCATAAGCAGAATCCAACCCTTCAATGGTAAATAGCAAGGCATCACAAATTGATAGCTCAATGGTCAAGCATGCAAGCTCATTCAACTCAGTTGTCCTACTCTACATCAACTGGTTTTCTTCCCTTTACTTTAATTAGCTTTGCTTGCTTCTTCTGCAACAAGATATTATAGCATTGCTTTTGCCAAACTACAAAGTTGTGTGCTCCTTCAAGCTTCTTGATATTCATAAGATGATTGTCATTGCTACTAGCCATGATTCATAGGCAAATAACTATATGACAGTAAATGACAACTAATGCCAAGCAATGGAAGCTCCAAAATCCACTCAACAGTATGTTAGAAATATCCCCAAGTATATAGCAACAAGAACATACATCAATTCATTGCCCCCAAAATGCCTCAAAAGCATTCAATGACAGTAAACATACCAATTTCTTGACAAAAACATAGTGCAATTGTGAAATTCTTGACAATGCAAGTGGTTGTCCTGCAATTTAGGAGTGCAATCCTGAAATTCTTGACAATACAGGTGGCTATCCTACAATTTAGGAGAGTGTAGTCCCGAAATTCCTGAGAATACATGTGGCTGTCCTACAATTTAAGAGTGCAGTCCTAACATTGAGGAAAAAATTCTATTCTAAAAATTCAGAACTGAAATAACCTCTTACACTGACTGAGACTGAGCTCTAAAGATCATGCAAAGCTACTCAAAACATCACAATAATGTTCTTGCATATAAACATATCAAATTTCCTGACATTGAGGCATGTTGTCCTGAATATGCAAAAAAATGTCCTGAATGTACAACAATAGACATATATTTTAATAGCACAGTGGAATTGCATAGGTGAAACTAATCCAAATATGAGCATTAATCACTGCTCAAATGCATTCCAGAATCAAATCTAAGAATGTAACATCAATCATAAGCATGAATACTTGGTTTAGAATGCCCGAGACCAAGTCTAGAAGTAAGACATAATGCATTTGCAGTCAAAATGTCATTTAGCCATGTTATTCCAGCAGCCAAATTTGTCTGCAAAATGAGCCAAATCCTTGCCAATATTAGGTCAAAATGGCCTCAAGACAATGCCACATGGTTCCCAAGCATTTAGCATCAAGATATATCCAAATAGCTATCATATGAGCATCAATCTCAAGAGAGCAGGTGCTGCCCTATTTATTACATATCTGAATACTGTGTGTTTTTTACCTAAAGATGAATGTATATCAGCCCCAAGTGTAATACTACACTTCAATACTCAATGCTAAGCATTAGATGCAAAGTCTGGAGCACAACCATGATGCCAAATGAAGAGGAGCAGCTGTGTTGTAGTTCCTAAGCCCCCAAGTGGCCAATGATGGTTGTTTGCCAATGAGCTCAAATGAAGAGGGAAGCTTTAAGCTTCAAGAAGAAGCTTCAAACCTTGTTGCCCTGCCTACAGATTCTTCACAGTGAACTCTTGTTCAACTTCAAGCTCTTGCACCTAAAGAAATGTCAAGCTCTTGATTGCTTGAACCAAGCTCTGATACCACTTTGTTGAGTTAGTTGCAATGGAGCTTCTATGTAGAGATGCAAGTTGAGAGAGAGAAGAGACAAAGACACACGATTTGTGGTATTGAAGAGTACCTCAATAATGTTTTAGATAGGTATATGTACTATGTACAGCCTGATGGCCCTTACGGGCAGACACAAGCACTGCCCTTTATCCCAACACACCGACATATGTTCTCTTTGTTGCTTCAAGCTACTGACCTCTTCCTCAAGGCGTTTCCTATCCTGAGATGGGAGAGCACATTGTGCCTTTAAAGCAATGCGACCCTCCCTTTCTTCATTATACAAGTCTTTCATACTTTATTTGCCTTACCTTACCTTGAATGCCTCTTTTAATGCCATTACTTCCCTGGTTATTATGGTCATTTTTCACATTTTTTCTAGGTAGTAGGTCACAAAGGCATTCCTTTCTTCATCTAACTCGACAAGTGCAGCTTTTCTTTCTACATTCATCTTGTCATGTTGGCTCTAAAGTCCTTTCACCAGCTCATCATACTCTTCTATGTTGTGCATTGCTGAGGGCACCAAAGTAGTAGATACTTCAAGGCAAGGTACCTTTGGCTCTTGACATGATTCCATATCCTACTGGCCTTTTGGTTCCTGCAATAAGTGGAGCTCCTTTTCTTGGTGCAGGTGCAAGCTCTTGCACTTTTCTTTACGAGATACTACACCCAAGCCATGACATTACTTTCATTGACTACACCTTCGGTGGTTCCTTGCATTGAAGTGGTCATGGGGACCATGATTGGTGGGGGTGGGTATAGGGAAGCCTTTCCCTTGCCAACTATCATAGGCCTTTGTTATGTCTCTTCTGTGATAACACTTGCACTTGGCACGTCTTCACATGTGAGATTAATCATTGCTAGCTCTCCTAAGATCAGTTACCCCCTCCTTAGGATAGACGCTAGGGTTAACTATGGTGGCACTACATGCTTTTGGGTGGTTGTGGTGCCCTTGTTGAAAGACATTACTATTCTAACATTGCATATGGCTTGCCAACAATTTGTTTGTTAGATAGCACATAAAAGATGATGGGTAGGCTCTCAGTCTCGATAGAAACCATTAGTTTGCATTTTCCCAAGAGTGGATAGGAATGCCCCCCAAACGGACTGAATTTTGCATTGGTTGGTTACAATTTGGGTTGGCCCATAGTGGTCTAGTGATCATACATTAAGATATTATAGTCAGCTCCCTCATCAATTTAGCACGTCAAAGATGTATGCCTTCTAAGTGACCACTGTTAAACGTAGGTAGGTTGGTGCTATTGCTTCCTCATTCTCATTCTCTACTTCAGTGATAATTGTAACTCTCACATTCATTAGTGGTTCAATCGTTGGAGGTTCATAGAGTGGATGTGATGGAGGGTAATACTTTTTTATGTGACTTCTGTTGAAAAACCTTATGCCCCCCTCTAAGGTTTCGAGTTTTGCAGTGCTTGTTCTACTGATGTTGCGAACCTTGAAAGATCCCAATCCCCCAAATTTCATCTTCTACTTGAGTACAACAAGACTAGATCTCCTTGTTTGAAGTCTCGTTGTTTGACATGCTTGTCAAACCCAACTCTTGCATCACACCTTCTCACAAATTAGGGCATGGGTTGTAATGAGACTAAATAGGCATTCTAGCTCTTGGTCCATGCTTCTTTGCCCTCCTATCTCTCCTTCTTGGACTTTATTCTCAAGCTTGGAACAAATAATTTCACTACTAGAATCGCTTCAATTCTGTAGGTTAATTTAAACAAGATGTGTCCTATGGCCATTTTGTAGGCCATCTTATATGCCCATAAAGCTGCCATGAGCTTGATGTCATTGTCACTATGTCAAGCAAAGACTACCTTTGCTAAGGCATTCACTAAGATCTTGTTTGTGGATCCAGCTTGACCATTAGCTTGAGGATAATACGTGAGGATTTTATGTGGATTATCAAGCAGATGGATAACAAGTGAGCTATCACTTCATTGATGAAGTGTGTGCCTTGGTCACTAACCAAATCTATGCAATAACCAAACGGTGAGATTACTTGCTTGCAAAGGAACTCGAATGTGGTCCTAGCATCATTTTTGCGAGTTGCTCAAGCTTTTGTCCACTTGGTGAGATAGTTTGTGCCAACATTGATCCACTTGGCTCGTGAGTACTGTGTCGCAGGGTTGATCGGACCAATGAAGTCAAATCTCCATTACTCAAATGGTTGGCATGTGATCACTAAGGTCAACTCCATTTTTTCCTTATGAATAGGGACTTTGGTCCATTGACACTCATCACAGTGCTTCACAAACTTAGATACATCACGGAATAGTGTAGGCCACCACAATTGAGATTCGAGCACCTTGCATGCTATGGTGTCTCCATTGGAATGTCCTCCAGCAATCTTGCCATGTTCTTTCATGAGCACATCATGCATTTTGTATTCGTAGACACATCTCCTTAAAATTCCATCCTGTCCTAACCAATTTAATTGATCGGTAATCAACTAATAGGCTTGGATCTTCAAAATTAGTCTCTTTAACTTAGCTTTTTCTATGGGTCATTCAAACCATCCATTCTCTAAGATGTAGACTATATCATCCGCCCAATATGGTGTGAGGTCTACTCTAAGCAAGTCTCATTCTCACTGGACATTTTGAAAAGATATGCATCCTTTAGGTCTGAAAGGTGAGAAGGATCGAAGCTTGCACGCGAGCTATGGCGGGTGAGCAAGAGCAAGAAAGAGAGAGACAAGAAATGGGAACTCCAACAGTCACAATGTGTGACCGGGCCTTCCTTTATTCAAACTGTCACTAAAAGAATAAAGAATAAAGTGACGTGACGGGCGCCCGCCACCTGCAGTGTGCAGTGGCGGGTACTGTCAGTGTAGTAATACACGGGGCGGCACGGCGGAGGCGCCTTTACCCCCAACAACCTCCCACTTAAAGGCGAATCTGCCCTAGTGAGAGAGAAAAGAAAAAGAAAAGACAGTACAAATGTACATAGGTACAAGGGATGAGGAAAGGTGACATCTCATCCAACGCCCATCAACCTCCTGAGGAAGGCAAAGCGCTCAGTAGTGAGGCTCTTCGTGAGCAAATCTGCAGGATTCTCGTCAGTGGAGATCTTGACAAGGTCAACAGACCTGTCCTCCACGACACCACGTATGAAGTGATACCTCACCTCAATGTGTTTCGTCTTCGCATGGAAGACCGGATTCTTAGCCAACTGAATGGCACTCATAGAATCCGAATGCAGTGTAGGTGTAGCATCAATCCCAAGGTCAGCAACTAGACGGCCTAACCATATGGCCTCCTTGCAAGCCTCAGTGGCTGCAACATACTCGGCCTCAGTGGTAGACAAAGCCGTACACTTCTGAACCCTGGACATCCAAGAGATAGCCCCTCCAGCATAGGTGAATACATAGCCAAAAGTGGACTTCCTACTATCTGCATGTCCTGCATAATCGGAGTCAGTGTACCCCACGACCCCTGTATCCTGGCTGCCATAGCAAATACACATATCTGCTGTGCCCTTCAGGTACCTCATGATACCCTTCACGGCATCCCAATGTCTGCTGCCAGGTGTAGCCATATAGCGTGCCACAACACCAACTGCATGTGCAATATCTGGACGAGTGGCTATCATGGCATACATCAAACTGCCCACGGCTGATGCATAAGGGATCTTGGCCATCTCGGCCCTCTGCTCATCTGTCTGCGGACAATCGGCCTGTGATACCTTCACATAAGAAGGTAATGGACAGCCAATAGGCTTTACGTCCTGCATGCGGAAGCGCTCAAGGACTTTATGAATGTACTCCCGCTGTGAGAGATACAAAAGTCCCTGATGCCTATCGCGCTTAATGCGCATCCCAAGTATATGTGAGGCTTGTCCCAAATCCTTCATCTCAAAGCTCTCCTTTAGCTGAGATTTAAGAGCATCTAGCTCATCATGAGCTTTCCCTACTATCAGCATATCATCAACATAGAGTACCAAGATAAGCAAACTGCCATCACGGGCTTTCTTCGTGTAAAGACACGGATCCATAGCACTCCTGCTGTAGCCCTGTGACTGCATAAAGGCATCAAACTTATGATACCATTCCCTAGGTGCCTGCTTCAAGCCATACAAGCTCTTCTTCAACTTGCATACTAGGTGCTCCCTGCCAGGTTCTGCAAAGCCCTTAGGCTGATCCATATAGATCTCATCATGCAAGTCCCCATGTAGAAAAGCCGTCTTGACATCCATCTGATATAGATCTAAGTCAAGCTGTGCAACCAAAGCCAAGACTAAGCGCAGGGTGGTCATCTTAACCACAGGAGAGAAGACCTCATCAAAGTCCACACCATGTTCCTGCTTAAAACCCTTTGCTACCAATCTAGCCTTGTATGCCGGCTTGGGGTGTCCAGGGGTACTTTTCAGCTTGTACACCCACTTGCATGGCAAAGCCTTCTTGCCCTTAGGCAAGGCAACCAAATCCCAAGTCTCATTCTTATGCAAGGAGTCTATCTCAGACTGCATAGCCCTCTCCCAGGAGTGACTGTCACCCCTGCGCATAGCCTCATCTTAAGTGAAAGGCTCTCCTGCATCTGTAACCAAAACATAATGCATAGAGGGCTGAAATCTGTCAGGTGGACGTCTATCTCTAGCAGACCGTCTCACCGCAGGCTCTGCTGCCTGTCTAACTACCTGTCCAACATCCTGGCCCTGTGGAGGAACTGCTGCAGGCTGTACTACTGGCTGTGCTGGAGCTTTAGGCTCCTCCTGAAAGATCACTCTGCGGATCTCAACCACCTTCTCAGGCTGCCTGTGCATCTTGTCTTCATGGAAGACGACATCATGGCTGCGTACTATTTTTCGCGCCTGCGGATCCCATAGGCGATAGCCCATCTCTCCTGACTCACCATAGCCAAGGAATATGCATTTAATGCTCTTTGGATCCAATTTACTCCTCTTGTCCTTGGGCACATGGCAGAATGCCTCACATCCAAAGACACGGAGATGCGCATAAGAGGGTGGCTTACCAGCCCAAACTTCCTCTGCAACCTGGAAATCCAATCCACTGGAAGGTGATCGGTTTATGACATGCACTGACGTACTAACTGCCTCAGCCCAAAAACTCGGGGGTAGGCCTGCATGGCTAAGCATAGAGCGCACACGCTCCTGAATAGTCCTGTTCATGCGCTCAGCCAAACCATTCTGGGGTGGGGTGTAAGGGGCGGTCAACTGACGCTTAATACCCCTGTCATCACAAAACTGCTCAAAAGCATGCGAGACATATTCTCCCCCATTATCTGTCCTAAGGCATTTCAGCCTATACCCAGTCTGGTTCTCAACAAGAGCAAGCCATCTCTGAAAAACTGCCAAGACATCGGACTTCTGCTTTATGGGATAAGCCCACACTTTCCTAGAAAAATCATCAATGAAGGTAACGAAGTACTTCGCGCCACCCATAGACATGCAAGGCATAGGCCCACAAACATCAGAATGCACCAATGCCAAGGGCTCACTCATGCGTGGCCTACTCGATTTCTTATGCGTAGACCTATTCTGCTTACCATAAAGACAATGATCACACGAGTCAAAACATGCATAATCCAAAGGCGGAAGATACTGCAAACCAGATAACATTTTCATTCCTTTCAAAGACATATGCCCCAAACGGGCATGCCAAAGTGATACATGTGGGATAGAGCCCACTGCCAAAACATGGTCTACAGAAGACCCAGATACAACAAGAGGATAGAGGCTGCCAGCCTTGGCGCCTCTAGCAAGCACAAGTCTGCCTTTGGTAATCTTCCAGGCAGAATCCCCAAAACAGACATGAAATCCTGCATCATCCAACTGTCCTGCAGACATAAGACTACGCGTAAGCGTAGGTACATGACGTACATCCCTGAGCAAAAAGGAACTGCCAGTGGAAAACTGCAACTGAATATCTCCACAGCCCACAATATCAAGAGACCTGTCATCTCCAAGTCTGACTGATCCAGATACAGTATGGTAAGAGTGAAACCACTCACGGTAAGGCGTCACATGGAAGGACGCAGCTGAATCCAATAACCAGCACTGTGCATACATACTAGGTGTCTCAGTCAAGTGTGAAGCATCAGAAGAACTAGTTGCAAGTATAAACTCATCACCACCATCGGACTCTTCAGTCTGCGTGACATTAATTTCCTCAATCTTGACGTTGGACTTCGCAGGTACTATGCTGCGATCAGAGGACTTCTCCTGCACTTTATCTTTCCCCTTATCCTTGCGCTTCTCATTGCGCAACTCATGACACTGTGGTCTAATATGGCCCTTTTTCCCACAATGATGACAAGTGACATTTGCATTGCGTCCACGCGACTTACTACGCGACTTGCCACCACGAGATTTAGACCGACCCTTCTGCGAGTCACGGCCTCGGCCATTACCACGGTCATACCTGTCATTCCTGCCTCTAACTGTCAAAGCATGACTACCACGAGAGGCATCCAAGTTTTTGCGATTCACCTCTTCCTGAAGAAGAGCACTCTCAACATCTGCCAATTTTAGAGTAGCACTAGAGGCACAAAGAGCAGTGCGGAATACATCCCATGACTCATTCAGAGTTCCAAGCAAGAAAAGAGGAGTTACTTCCTCTCCAAAGGTGATATCCTGCGAAGTCAGGTTCTTCAGTATAGCATGGAACTGGCTCAAGTGAGCAGACATAGTCGCATTATCCTTCATGCGCAGATCCATAAGCTGCTTCAACCAGTACATCTGACTCGCCGGACTTTTCTTATCATAAAGATTCTTGATCTTATTCCATAGATCCCATGCACTCTGTGCTTCCTCAAATACATTATAATGTACCTGTTCAGTGAGAGACAATACAATCGTGGACTTGCATAGCTCATCAAGTTCAAGCCAGTCGTCATTGTCCATAGTTTCAGGCTGCTCCCCACTCAACCAAAGTGGCTTAATCTGAGATTTCTGCACCAAAACCTGCCATATTTGACTCTTCCAGTAAGAGTAGTTGGTACCAACCAACTTTGTAATGTTAAAGATGGCACTATCATGCGAAGATGACGCCATTATGCAGGCTGGAAATGCCCAAACAGTCCAAAACGGCTTGCTGTTTTACTGCAGAAACTGCCCAAAAATGACCAAAACGGGGTCCAAAGGGCGAGCAAAGTGTGCCAAAAGTGGCTGCCCACTTAGTACTACGTGCGGTACACCAAATCAGGATATTTCAGCATGAAAAGTACACCTCAGTCCACCAATAACTGCTTGCTGTAATAAATTGCAGGTATGCAGTCTAGAGAGCAAACTGTCCCAAAATAGGATCCAATGTCAAGCAAACAATGCTAGGTCCAAAGCCGGCATGAAATGGACATAAGCAAGGCCAATGACAGTGAAAAGAACATGAGCTCAACACCAAGCATGTCAAAATAACATCTGCCAGTGAAAGGCACACCCCCAGACACTCTAGGCAAAGTGTTCCTGTAACTGCCAAAACCTGACACAAATAGGTATCTGCTCAAAGAGAAAGATCCAAATATGAGACTCAGCTCATAAGCATCCTGTGAACCAAGAGTACATCAATGCATATCCATAAAGATTGGAGTATGATCCCAAAGTCTCAATGTGTATGTAGCTGCTCAAGACATAAACTGCTCCAAATACATGTAAGTGCTCCAATAGCATGCAACTGTCAAAGGTCAAGAAAGCATGTAAAATGCTCCCACTGGCACAAAAGGCGTACAAAGCGAGCTCAGAAGCTCAAACAACCCAAGAGAAAGCACCAGTGATAAGTGACCCTGTCAATGCATCAAGCGCATCCGAGAGAGCATGACATACATGAAGCACCGGTCGTATTAACCATGAAGCAATACATAAGCCCAAATAAGCTCTCGGTCAACTCAATGACATCCAAATAGCAACCAAGATCAGTGATCAAGTAAGCCGGGAATGCTCAAATACATCCAAATCCAAGCTCCAAATGTCGGTATGGCATACACGAACCAAATAGCATATGTCACGAACCAAAGCATGTAATGCAAAAGCCTAATTGTCAAGCAGAGACATGAGGCATAGGCGGTCCACGAGCATGCCGAGTCGGTCCAAATGCCAGTGAAGACGGAGCTAATGCGAAGCTCAAAAGCATCCCATAATCTCATACATATGCTCCAAGTCGTCCCCAAATGTCAGAGATATCATGCCAAAGCTCAAAGCATACATCCGGTATCGGTAGGTAAGTGCCAAAGCATGTAAAGTACCTTCAGCCCACTGTTATTCCAGCATGTATTTACTGTTCTAAACAGTAGATTTCAGCCCCAAATTCAAGCCAAAATCATGGTCAAACCAAATGCATACATCCCCAATACATCCGGGTAGGAAGTAGACCGCATACGGGCATCAAACAAGGTAACCGGAGTAGAGTATAAGCATTAAATGCCAATGCCAAGTGTGGCTGCCCTGTTTCCAGCACTGTATAACAGTAAATAACAGTCCCAAATCAGCCAATATTTCAAGCCAAAATCATGGCATAATCATGTGCATACATTCCCAAGGCACTAGGCATCATGTAGACCGCATACGGGCATCAAATAGCACAACCGGAATGGAGTATAAGCAACAAATGCTAATGCCAATGGTGCTGCCCTGTTTTCAGCCTGTTATGACAGTTTATGACAGTCCCAAATCTGAAGAAATCAGCCCCGAAAGATCAAGACCAATGCCCAAAGCTTGAATGACATCAAACATGAAGTCTATAGCCCTCTTGATCAAGGTAGAGAGCAAGAAGCAATGGCCAAGTGTGGAGCTGAAGTAGATGAGTGCTCACAGCCTGGAAAAAATGATGCAATCTGCCCTGTTGGTGCTCAACTTGCTGCTGCTCCACATGGGCTGAAAAGGGGGTAATGGGGGGCTCAATGATGGCCCAAGGTAGGCACATACCAAGCCATGAAGGCCCAATGCAAAGGGGAGGGAAGATATGAGTTATGGAGCTCAAGAAGAGTGGCTGCCCTTTGTTCCTGCCCTATTTCAATCTGAGAATACACTCAAATGCTTGCAAATGCTGAAGCAATACCTCAAGGGCAAGGCCCTGATGAAGCTCAAGAAGGCCAGGATGGAGCTCGGGAAGCCGGGGAGAGTCGGGAGCTCAAGAGGTCGGCTATGGCTGCCGGGATGGAGACCCAATGCGTGAAGCGAGTCGATGCGAAGGTCGGGAAGCACCGAGTCGAGCTCGAGCAAGAGAATGCCAAGCTCTGATACCAGTTGAAAGGTGAGAAGGATCGAAGCTTGCACGCGAGCTATGGCGGGTGAGCAAGAGCAAGAAAGAGAGAGACAAGAAATGGGAACTCCAACAGTCACAATGTGTGACCGGGCCTTCCTTTATTCAAACTGTCACTAAAAGAATAAAGAATAAAGTGACGTGATGGGCGCCCGCCACCTGCAGTGTGCAGTGGCGGGTACTGTCAGTGTAGTAATACACGGGGCAGCACGGCGGAGGCGCCTTTACCCCCAACAAGGTCCTCAATGATGCTCTATCTAGTTGCTTCACCTATGGCTCATGGTTTTGACTTCCTCATAGGCCTCTACCTCTCCCTCTACCTAAAGCCATGACTAGCACATGCCCAAATTCTATCAGTATAGGATTACCCTCTTCATCATAAGAGACAGAAGGGTTCATGTATGAGTCTTTCTCTAGTGGTTCCTGTACAAAGTGCACTAGAGCATCGTTTGGTGGATGTGTCACTATAGGTCCTACTAGTCTAGGGATTCCTATTGGGTTGATGTCAATCCTAATAGTTGTTAGCTTTAAATCATTAGGTGCGAGTAGAGCCAAAGGGGATCCTCTTCCAAAGTTAGGCTGCCTAACTCTCCTGGATAGTATAGTTGAGCATAGGGTTGTTGGTATGGCAACCGTCTTGGCAACAATTGGCAGTGCATAGCATCATGTCTGAATCTTCTGCAACAATTAGCACAAGACCGAGACCTAGGATCAAAACACTCAGATGGTAGGTGGCTCCCTCCACAATGCACACAATGCATGTGAGGTCGCACTAGCCTTCACAATGACTCATGTAGTCTGGTCAACTCCGACTTTAGATCAACTATCACTTGGGTCTGGTCAACATTCTTTCCTTATTTTGCTCACTAGGGACTAGTCATTCACTTAGTGTTGTAGTTCTCTCAGCATTTCTAAACATGTTGTTCTCTTGTTTCCTAGCCCTAAAACGTCTCTCTTTGAGAGCAAGTCATCCACTCGTATAGCCTCCTCAAAGACCCTTCCCAACACATCCCTTTGCAGGTTCGAGTTGCTTGCTAAGGCCTTATAAAGTTATTCATTGCGGATCTCATTAATGAATACAGTGAAGATCGCTCTCTCATTGGGTCGCTCAGCTGCTGCAACAAATATCCTCTAGTAGAGACTTCTCACGTGAGTGACATAGTCTCATATGTCCTCTTTGTCTTTTTGGCAGACATTCATTAGCTTAATGATGAGGTTGTCGAAGTATCCTACCTCCAAGAATCTCTTGATGAAGAGATCCTTTAGATCATTGAAATTATTTCGTTCGACATTATCTAGACTAGTAAACTACGTTTGTCCCTTGTCTCCTAAGCAAAGATCGAATGTTTGTGTATGTTTAGTAGGGTCCATGAGGTTGTTAGCCTTACATACCTACTCAAACTACTCGATAAAGCTAGAGGGGTCATTGCTTGCTTGATATTTGTCAAGTTCCTTGGTAACCATGGGCATCTTTGTTTGGCTCTTGGTATTTGGGATGACTCCCAACCCAGCTAGCAATGATGTTGCCAAGGTTGCCCCACTTTGCTTGGTGTTGGTGTTGTCAAGCAATCACTTCATGAGTAGCTCGCTCACTATAAATAATTATATTAAGTATTTTGAGAATTTTCCAAGTCCCACTTTTAATGAATGTCTTGTTTTTATGAATGAAAGAGAACGCTATGTTTATTTTTGCCTTTAAAGGCCACTTTGTATGTTATAAATGTGAGATCACACATCTTGAGAGCTTAAGTGATGAAGTGCAAGCTGTGTGGCTATTAAGAGATTTGGATTTCACTCTATCTTTTCTAGCATACTAACAAAATGTGATGTTGCATGGTGGTGGAAACATCAAGGAGGCTTAGCTAGGATATACCTAAGAATTTCCAAGTTTGATGTAAGAATACAAAGGTTTGAAGGAGCGTAGAGAGAATTTAGAATACAAGAGCCTCAAAAATTATATGAAGATATGTTATCATGGCCAAATTTTATAATGTTATGGACTTGAAGATATTATAATATGAGTTTTTTCTTTTAGATATACCATCATTTAAAGTGACATGTATAAGTTTCATAAGCTAAGGCCTTAAAAGAGTCACCGCTAACTAGGTATGGTTTAATAACTTGATCTAATACCATACAGTAATAAGTTTGGATAAACTATGATGTGATGGTTCTTTTTTTTGTAAACCAACAGACACAAGTATGTTAAATAATTACTCACCTCATTTACATTTTTTGTATGTATATGCATGATATATAAATATCTCTTGTTCAAAAGTTCTATCTATCTTAACAATATGTGGACAAGATGGATATTGACTTTGGCCAAAATCCACTAGCTTAACACTTATGAATAGCTAAATGAATTTTCATATCATAAAATGAAAATTTATATACCAAGTTAGAAGTTTATGATTTTTCTAAGACCAAAGATTTAACCTTTGACTAATGGTTTGTGTTTTTTTTTTAATAGACACAAATTTTATTATTAATTAAGACTTAGTTGTTAGCTAAGATATAAAGTACAAAATTGGAACTTAAATCCCTTTATAAGAAATTTCAGTACAATTAACTAATATTATTGAAAGAATAAAAAACATTAAGTAGATTCTCTCATTGATATTGGTGGTGTTTTTAAAAACACCAAGGTAACTACATAAAACACTTTAAATTTCTAGCAAGAATATACTTCATAGCCATGCAAAAGTGCTTAATATAAGGGATATATTTATTATGGGAGTCAAAATTAGTCCATATACAGTCACTGCCTTGTTACATCATGTATATTGGAAAAATACAACTTTTGTAGATTTTGTATAAAACATTTAGCTGCACTACCATTTATGAAATATTTGTGATATCCTAACTCATAGGCAAGTTGCATTGCTTCCATATCTTTCAAAGTAGACACTAAAGGAGTCTGGTTCAACTTGGATAATTGGGAGCTATTCAATGTAAGAGACAGATGACGTGAGGCATTTGTTGAGGTTGTTTGTATAATAGATGGTCTCTTGAAGCAAGAAGTGATTGAAGGTTGAATATATCTACTGCCTTTATCAATCATGGTCTCATGCGGTGCTGATGATGAAGATGAAATACCATTATTTTCTCCTCTAGTTCATTCATCAATGACAACCTTGAATTGTGCATACAATTCATGTCCATATTGAATTGGCTCCTATCCATATAGATCAAACTTGATGACTTCATGTGCACCATGGTATTTGCTTAAGCAAGTCAAGTATGATAGAAGTTATTTGATCAAGATAGAGTCTCTAGGATTAATATAAAATGTTTTTGGATAAATGTAGTTCTCAATAGGATTTGGACATCCCCTTTGTAAGGATTTTCATCTATGAGAACAATCTTGGTATGCTCAAACATCTCCATATTGATCCCATGCATACTTTAGAGGCTTGAACATTGCTTCTACTCCCATCTTATCTAGCCTGTATATGATTTTGAGTGGATGTCTATGATATTGTTCTTGGCCCCAAATCATTAAGAAAGAATGTTTCCTTTTTGCAGGGATCTCCAAGCACTTAATAACTGCCATGACATTCTTATGTAAAGCTGTTGACCAAAATCCCACCTAGAATCTTGCAAATAAGACTTCAAGAAACTCCATACATCCCGATCAAAGAACAAGCCATTGCTTTTCCATTTGAAAACTTTGAAACTTTTTAGACTTAGCAAAGCATTGTTGTAAAAGAAGACCATTGAGATCAAGTATTACACATAATTGTGTTGCATTTCTTATCAAGGACACATCAATCACATCATCGTACTCTACTATTGTTGAATCTATTAGATATCCAAACATGGATGTCTTAGTTGAAGTTACAAAAAAGAAAAAGAAGCATGCTAAATTTATTTACTTCCTCGTCATTCTATTTAATGTTTGAGCTATAAAGTGACATAGAATACTAAAGCAATTTAACTTCATATTGACAAATACATGCATAGATACTAGTTAATAAATTATGTCTTAAGAAAATAGACATTTGACCATGTGTGGAAAAATCTAAGGGGAATCAAAGGCTCTTTGGGCACTAATGGATTTTGTGCACGCTCAATGGCTACATATGACATCTGCTTATTAAGCATGCTAGGTTGAGGCTCTTTCTTTCAAACACTCATGTCTAGTTTCTTGCCTCGAGACCTAGAGTTTCTCTTAGATTTCCTCCTATGCTTCATTGCTTTTGATGCACTCTGGCCTTCAGCTGATAGAGGTGGTGTAGCAGGGAGTTTTGGTACCCAAATCCATCGGTTACCTGCGTAGTACCCTTGAGCACGTAGCAACGCTTTGGATATCCATCGTGGCGTTGTGCTAGCTCTCCATTGATGCCTTCGTCTATAAGGCTTAGGATTCTTTTGGGGTCTTCTACGATATTTGTAAGTCCAAAGCTCGTCCTTGGCATTGTCTCTTGACCTTCTTGTTTCAGGCATGGCCTCATTCACTAGTTCTCGTTGTTCAACCTGTGCTTGTATCAGTTTTTCCAACAAGTCCTTGCTCTCGTTAGTAGGCTTGACTATTATGTCAGCACCTTCCTTGCCTTTCCCTCGATGTTTGATGAGATTACCCTTGCTAAATGTTGTGACTATCCTCACACCCGGTAGTGTCAGGTGTATCCTCTGTGCTACATAGTCAGCCTCACATTTGGTCGCCCTTTTGAAGGGTCTTCCCAGGAGGGTTTCCTTACCATATTTAGCACTATTTGGAGGAATATGAAATATGATAGGCAAGCTTTCCGTTTCAATTGTCGCAAGGATTTTGCACTTCCTTATGAGTGCTTGTGGATGTCCCCCATAAGGGCTAAGAGTTGCACTAGTCGGTGTGAGCTCTGGTTGGCCTAGTAGGGTCCATGATTCATAGGTCAAGATATTAAAATCAGCTCCTTCATCAATCAAAGCATCGATAGTATGCTCTCTTTTCGCGGTGAGTTTGACCCTAAGATAAGCCGGTGGTACTATGTCTTCATCTTCCGGGTCTTGGCTTGTGAATTTAAGTCTTTTGACAAATGCCCTCGAGTCCCCAACTGCATGACCAGTTGTGGATTCTCCACCAATGTCTTGGGTCGTCTGTGCAGTGTTGCTCAAGGTACATCTCTCATCAAGAGTATCATGTCTAGTCATCCTCACATTGATAGCTTGATGATGTTACATTCTACTTCGACTAGACGCAATTTGAACACAATGTACATGTGTTCTTGTGGTGTGGCCTTTTTGCCCTGGATGGCTAGATTGGCCCGTTGAGGTTCTAGGGTCTATGTTTCTCTCTGTTCGGGTATGGGCTTTTGGTTGCTCTTTTACAAGTGAGGACCCATGCTCGTGTAGAGCCATTACTACACTAGGGTCTAATTTGGAGGACCTGTCACAGCGCACGTTTTCTCTCCAACCTACTTGGGGGAGGTGTGGAGGGGGGCCCCCTCTACGGGGATCCGAGGGGGGCAGTCCCCGCCTGCCTGCAGGGCTGTTATGGTAAAAGCCATGCACAATTTGAAGGACCGTTTATAGCCAAATTTTGAACTACATGCTCTAAATTTTAGCCCAGTGATGGATCTGTGATGTGCCTTTAGCTCTACATAGCCTTTGGGGTCAATCTCGGGGTTTAGATGTGTCAAAATTTGTGTTCTAGATACCTGTCCGATTTTGACAGTTTTCTGTCCGATTCTCAGATGTCCGATTTTCAAGAGTCCGATTATCAGAATCGGACGTTCGATTCTGGGTGGTCTGATCGGCCCAATGGTCCGATTTTAGTCACGTCCAATTTTGGGAATCGGATCAAAAAAGTGGTCCGATTTTCGAAGTGGTCCGATTCTGGGAATCGGATTGCATAGGGTGGTCCGATTGCCTCGATCAGACAAGCGTCCGATCGAACATTTTGGTCCGAGTGGTCCGAGTCCGAGTGTCCGAGTGGTCCGATTTTCAAAATCATACGGGTTGGTTCGAGTGATCCGATCAGACGGTTGTCTGAGCATCCGATTCTGGACTGGTCCGATCCTGAACTGGTCCGATTCTGGACTGGTCCAATTCTGGGACTTGGACGAGCTGGTCCGACTATGCGGGCGACGGCCGGTGAGTTGCACGCAATGCCTCTAGGCTGACGTCTATTACACCGAATCGTCCAGCGCCTTCCAGATAGGTGCAAGACACTACAAGGGAATGCCAGACATGCCTGGAATCACTATGGTGCTCAAATCAAATGGCACTCCAAGGATCTGTGCCCCTATTTCCCTGTTTTAGCCTATTATACAGCAACAGAAAACCCTACTGTTTGCTTCTTTTTCTTTGTTTTTTCTTATCCTAAATGCATCCAAATCACAAAGTAAATACCTACACTACTCCATCTCACAATATAAATCTCAAAAAATCAAAAAACCTACTTGCCAAGGAGATCGAATACCATCTTCAACCCCCTCACTTCCTACTTATCTCAAGCACCGGTTCGAGAAAAACCCTACTTCAATGCTCGATTCGAAGCACGCAAACGCTCAAGGCTTGAATTCGTTGGCCCCGGCAACGGAACCAAAATGTGGGAGCTCTCGCTCAATTGCCAAGACCCACGGACTGCTTATTATTTCAAGCGTTCCAAGCCTAGCACTAATGGCTACCTCTCACATAACCGACGCGCCATCCATATCTACGGGTGTAGTGAGCTTACCTCCATGCTGTTTGAGTTACCTCCTCTCCCGCGCACTCCGGTAGCTCCACGATCCATGTGCAAGCTTCAAGCAAGCTCCATCCTCAAGCTGCACGCTCCAAGCTCCATTGCCGCGAGCAAGACAAGAGAAGAGAAGAGAAGAGAAGAAGAGAGGAGAAGATGGAGAGCTTCTCCTCCTCGGTCCCTCACCCTCACACTCTCACACTCCCTCTCTCAAGCACAAGCTCAAGCAAGCAAGAACAAGAAGAAGAAGAAGAAGAGAAGAGCTACTTTTGGCCACACACAAGAATGAGCTTCTCATTCACTTTTCAACTTTATATACAAAACCCTAAATCCCTTTTGGACGGTCATCCCCTTTTTTACATGGCCGGCCGTAGCCTAGGCCCTTTTTCCCATTGTCCTTCTATCTTCCTAGCTTCCTTTCCACCGCCCATCTTCATTTACAAATTGCACGGCGGGTGAGAGCCTGGCGCTCCTTGAATTAAACCATGATGCGCTTGCGCTCTTTTACAATAGTTTCACTTGCGCTTTTCCTCGTGCGCCTTTGTCTTCCATTTCTCTTTGCCTTGGCCTTAGTCTTTATCTTTTGTTTTGGCTTTCCGGATTTTCCACCGCCTGGCACTCTTTTACAAGATCTCAAGGAGTGCCTTTGTATTTTAAAATGCACCTTTCCCCTTTTACATTTACCTTTGACTTTTAAGGTTGCCCTTGCACTTATGGCCTTTTCTCCTCTTCTTTCTTTAGTCGAGCTACCTTTTTTCCGCCTTTGCCCTGCGTCTTTTTTATTTCCTTTTGCTTTCTTCGTGTTGGGGTTAACACATACACAAGAATAAAGCAAGAACAAGAAGAGAACAAGTTTGGCCACACTCCAAGAATGAGCTTCTTCATTCACTTTTTTACTTTTATACATGATGTATCTCCTCCTTGGGCAACCATCTTCTTTTTTATTTGACCTTTGTCCATTTCTCCACTCTTTTTCCTTCTCCTTCCTATTAGCATTGGCCTTAACCTATGCCTCTCATTCTTTACAACTTGCTGTTGGGGGTAAAGGCGCCTCCGCCGTGCCGCCCCGTGTATTACTACACTGACAGTACCCGCCACTGCACACTGCAGGTGGCGGGCGCCCATCACGTCACTTTATTCTTTATTCTTTTAGTGACAGTTTGAATAAAGGAAGGCCCGGTCACACATTGTGACTGTTGGAGTTCCCATTTCTTGTCTCTCTCTTTCTTGCTCTTGCTCTCCCGCCATAGCTCGCGTGCAAGCTTCGATCCTTCTCACCTTTCAACTGGTATCAGAGCTTGGCATTCTCTTGCTTGAGCTCGACTCGGTGCTTCCCGACCTTCGCATCGACTCGCTTCACGCATTGGGTCTCCATCCCGGCAGCCATAGCCAACCTCTTGAGCTCTCGACTCTCCCCGGCTTCCCGAGCTCCATCCCGGCCTTCTTGAGCTTCATCAGGGCCTTGCCCTTGAGGTATTGCTTCAGCATTTGCAGGCATTTGAGTGTATTCTCAGATTGAAACAGGGCAGGAACAAAGGGCAGCCACTCTTCTTGAGCTCCATAGCTCATATCTTCCCTCCCCTTTGCATTGGGCCTTCATGGCTTGGTATGTGCCTACCTTGGGCCATCATTGAGCCCCCCATTACCCCCTTTTCAGCCCATGTGGAGCAACAGCAAGTTCAGCACCAACAGGGCAGATTGCATCATTTTTTTCCAGGCTGTGAGCACTCATCTACTTCAGCTCCACACTTGGCCATTGCTTCTTGCTCTCTACCTTGATCAAGAGGGCTATAGACTTCATGTTTGATGTCATTCAAGCTTTGGGTATTGGTCTTGATCTTTCGGGGCTGATTTCTTCAGATTTGGGACTGTCATAAACTGTCATAACAGGCTGAAAACAGGGCAGCACCATTGGCATTAGCATTTGTTGCTTATACTCCATTCCGGTTGTGCTATTTGATGCCCGTATGCGGTCTACATGATGCCTAGTGCCTTGGGAATGTATGCACATGATTATGCCATGATTTTGGCTTGAAATATTGGCTGATTTGGGACTGTTATTTACTATTATACAGTGCTGGAAACAGGGCAGCCACACTTGGCATTGGCATTTAATGCTTATACTCTACTCCGGTTACCTTGTTTGATGCCCGTATGCGGTCTACTTCCTACCCGGATGTATTGGGGATGTATGCATTTGGTTTGACCATGATTTTGGCTTGAATTTGGGGCTGAAATCTACTGTTTAGAATAGTAAATACATGCTGGAATAACAGTGGGCTGAAGGTACTTTACATGCTTTGGCACTTACCTACCGATATCGGATGTATGCTTTGAGCTTTGGCATGATATCTCTGACATTTGGGGACGACTTGGAGCATATGTATGAGATTATGGGATGCTTTTGAGCTTCGCATTAGCTCCGTCTTCACTGGCATTTGGACCGACTCGGCATGCTCGTGGACCGCCTATGCCTCATGTCTCTGCTTGACAGTTAGGCTTTTGCATTACATGCTTTGGTTCGTGACATATGCTATTTGGTTCGTGTATGCCATACCGACATTTGGAGCTTGGATTTGGATGTATTTGAGCATTCCCGGCTTACTTGATCACTGATCTTGGTTGCTATTTGGATGTCATTGAGTTGACCGAGAGCTTATTTGGGCTTATGTATTGCTTCATGGTTAATACGACCGGTGCTTCATGTATGTCATGCTCTCTCGGATGCGCTTGATGCATTGACAGGGTCACTTATCACTGGTGCTTTCTCTTGGGTTGTTTGAGCTTCTGAGCTCGCTTTGTACGCCTTTTGTGCCAGTGGGAGCATTTTACATGCTTTCTTGACCTTTGACAGTTGCATGCTATTGGAGCACTTACATGTATTTGAAGCAGTTTATGTCTTGAGCAGCTACATACACATTGAGACTTTGGGATCATACTCTGATCTTTATGGATATGCATTGATGTACTCTTGGTTCACAGGATGCTTATGAGCTGAGTCTCATATTTGGATCTTTCTCTTTGAGCAGATACCTATTTGTGTCAGGTTTTGGCAGTTACAGGAACACTTTGCCTAGAGTGTCTGGGGGTGTGCCTTTCACTGGCAGATGTTATTTTGACATGCTTGGTGTTGAGCTCATGTTCTTTTCACTGTCATTGGCCTTGCTTATGTCCGTTTCATGCCGGCTTTGGACCTAGCATTGTTTGCTTGACATTGGATCCTATTTTGGGACAGTTTGCTCTCTAGACTGCATACCTGCAATTTATTACAGCAAGCAGTTATTGGTGGACTGAGGTGTACTTTTCATGCTGAAATATCCTGATTTGGTGTACCGCACCTAGTACTAAGTGGGCAGCAACTTTTGGCACACTTTGCTCACCCTTTGGACCCCGTTTTGGTCATTTTTGGGCAGTTTCTGCAGTAAAACAGCAAGCAGTTTTGGACTGTTTGGGCATTTCCAGCCTGCATAATGGCATCATCTTCGCATGATAGTGCCATCTTTAACATTACAAAGTTGGATGGTACCAACTACTCTTACTGGAAGAGTCAAATATGGCAGGTTTTGGTGCAGAAATCTCAGATTAAGCCACTTCGGTTGAGTGGGGAGCAGCCTGAAACTATGGACATTGACGATTGGCTTGAACTTGATGAGCTATGCAAGTCCACGATTGTATTGTCTCTCACTGAACAGGTACATTATAATGTATTTGAGGAAGCACAGAGTGCATGGGATCTATGGAATAAGATCAAGAATCTTTATGATAAGAAAAGTCCGGCGAGTCAGATGTACTGGTTGAAGCAGCTTATGGATCTGCGCATGAAGGATAATGCGACTATGTCTGCTCACTTGAGCCAGTTCCATGCTATACTGAAGAACCTGACTTCGCAGGATATCACCTTTGGAGAGGAAGTAACTCCTCTTTTCTTGCTTGGAACTCTGAATGAGTCATGGGATGTATTCCGCACTACTCTTTGTGCCTCTAGTGCTACTCTAAAATTGGCAGATGTTGAGAGTGCTCTTCTTCAGGAAGAGGTGAATCGCAAAAACTTGGATGCCTCTCGTGGTAGTCATGCTTTGACAGTTAGAGGCAGGAATGACAGGTATGACCGTGGTAATGGCCGAGGCCGTGACTCGCAGAAGGGTCGGTCTAAATCTCGTGGTGGCAAGTCGCGTAGTAAGTCGCGTGGACGCAATGCAAATGTCACTTGTCATCATTGTGGGAAAAAGGGCCATATTAGACCACAGTGTCATGAGTTGCGCAATGAGAAGCGCAAGGATAAGGGGAAAGATAAAGTGCAGGAGAAGTCCTCTGATCGCAGCATAGTACCTGCGAAGTCCAACGTCAAGATTGAGGAAATTAATGTCACGCAGACTGAAGAGTCCGATGGTGGTGATGAGTTTATACTTGCAGCTAGTTCTTCTGATGCTTCACACTTGACTGAGACACCTAGTATGTATGCACAGTGCTGGTTATTGGATTCAGGTGCGTCCTTCCATGTGACGCCTTACCGTGAGTGGTTTCACTCTTACCGTACTGTATCTGGATCAGTCAAACTTGGAGATGACAGGTCTCTTGATATTGTGGGCTGTGGAGATATTCAGTTGCAGTTTTCCACTGGCAGTTCCTTTTTGCTCAGGGATGTACGTCATGTACCTGCGCTTACGCGTAGTCTTATGTCTGCAGGACAGTTGGATGATGCAGGATTTCATGTCTGTTTTGGGGATTCTGCCTGGAAGATTACCAAAGGCAGACTTGTGCTTGCTAGAGGCGCCAAGGCTGGCAGCCTCTATCCTCTTGTTGTATCTGGGTCTTCTGTAGACCATGTTTTGGCAGTGGGCTCTATTCCACATGTATCACTTTGGCATGCCCGTTTGGGGCATATGTCTTTGAAAGGAATGAAAATGTTATCTGGTTTGCAGTATCTTCCGCCTTTGGATTATGCATGTTTTGACTCGTGTGATCATTGTCTTTATGGTAAGCAGAATAGGTCTACGCATAAGAAATCGGGTAGGCCACGCATGAGTGAGCCCTTGGCATTGGTGCATTCCGATGTTTGTGGGCCTATGCCTTGCATGTCTATGGGTGGCGCGAAGTACTTCGTTACCTTCATTGATGATTTTTCTAGGAAAGTGTGGGCTTATCCCATAAAGCAGAAGTCCGATGTCTTGGCAATTTTTCAGAGATGGCTTGCTCTTGTTGAGAACCAGACTGGGTATAGGCTGAAATGCCTTAGGACAGATAATGGGGGAGAATATGTCTCGCATGCTTTTGAGCAGTTTTGTGATGACAGGGGTATTAAGCGTCAGTTGACCGCCCCTTACACCCCACCCCAGAATGGTTTGGCTGAGCGCATGAACAGGACTATTCAGGAGCGTGTGCACTCTATGCTTAGCCATGCAGGCCTACCCCCGAGTTTTTGGGCTGAGGCAGTTAGTACGTCAGTGCATGTCATAAACCGATCGCCTTCCAGTGGATTGGATTTCCAGGTTGCAGAGGAAGTTTGGGCTGGTAAGCCACCCTCTTATGCGCATCTCCGTGTCTTTGGATGTGAGGCATTCTGCCATGTGCCCAAGGACAAGAGGAGTAAATTGGATCCAAAGAGCATTAAATGCATATTCCTTGGCTATGGTGAGTCAGGAGAGATGGGCTATCGCCTATGGGATCCGCAGGCGCGGAAAATAGTACGCAGCCATGATGTCGTCTTCCATGAAGACAAGATGCACAGGCAGCCTGAGAAGGTGGTTGAGATCCGCAGAGTGATCTTTCAGGAGGAGCCTACCTTCTCACCTTTCACTTGCATGGGAGAGAGCCCAATGCTCTTTTATAAAATAAATTACAATGTACCTGGTGCTCTTTTTGCAAAAATATTAAGGTGCACTTATTCTTGTGTACCTCCCTCTTACATTTAGAATTTTTTCCTGCACTTTGTGTCTTCAAATTTTCCTTAGTGCACCTTTGTTCTCCGTCTTCCTCTTGCCTTGGGACTGTCTTCCTCTTCTAATTTTGTCAGATTTTACGTCTTGTTCTTCTTAGGGTTAACACCATTGGTAGAAACTACATGGTTCAATGTCCCTCTAGTTTATGGGATGAAGGTTAGACCCTTTAGAGTCCTGAAGGATTGGCCTTTAAAGATAACGGGAATTCAATTCTCTGTGAACTTCATTGTCATGAAGTGAGTGGATTATGATATCCTACTAAGCAAACCTTGGATGAGAAATGCCCGAGTGATAGAGGATTGGAGTAATGGCCTTATATTATTAGGCAATAGATCAAAAGCAATTTGAGTAGAGATGGATGCTTGGAAAACCTCACTAGTAGACCTAAATGCTATCTTTGCCATGCTAAAGGGTGACTCAAAGGCCAAAAGTGATTATGGACCTCTAAATAAGTACATTCCCTTGTCCCAAGGATGAGCACAATTGGATGTATATGTTGGCAACCATTGATCTTCCATTCTCGGATGATGAGGATGAACATAGGCAAGCAGTAGACTCAGCCAACAAACCCAATAAAGCCACAACTTCTAACCTACCCACAATGCCCCTATGCATGATGGCCAGGAGTTCCATCAACCGATCAATACCAATTACCTATCATGTCCCAACTAAAAATTTAGAACTCCATAGAATCCTCGAGTACTTGTCAAGTGAGCTAGCTAGCAACCCAACTACAAACCTAAAGCCCCTCAAGAATCTCATGGAGAGTAAAGAGTGGCGGACTAAGGTGCTTAACTTAAACCTGTTATACAACTCGATTCTCATTGCAAGTGAGAAAAAACTTGAGGATAGGAACCCTAAAAATAATACACAATCTAAGGATGAGGATTCTGATGATGAGTACAAAGATTGTAGTTCCATCAGCGAGGAAAGTGAAGAGAGTGTGGAAACCATAAGATATGACACGAATAGAAGAGTGGTTGAGCGAATCAGAGCAGACTCTAAACCCCGAGATATTAATGCTTTTAGAGTGAATGAAGGAGCTACCAAGGAAGATTGCGATCGAATTTGGCTAGAATATCTAGAGGTAGTAGATTATGAGCAAGTGGGATTAGTCCAGCCTGATACCTCATCATTATTTAGAGTGGACTTAACCTCAAAGCTACAACCACTAGTGAAGACAACCTCTTCTAGTGAGGATTATGAAGAGTACAACTTTGAGTCAGAGAGGTAAGCTCTGATAGCGACCCCGAAATGCCTCAACCACCTAGGACCAAACACACCAAGGCGGACCTCCAGTCCACCTAAGCTCCAATCTCAACTATGGTGGCCTATGCTATTCTGCAATGTAGCTAAGTTTGTGAAGCATTGTGATGAGTGCCAAATGGACCAAAGTCCCTATTCGTAAGGACAAAATGGAATTGACCCTAGTGATCACATGCCAACCATTTGAGAAATGGAAAATTGACCTCATTGGTCCAATTAGCCTTGCGCGGCACAGGACTCACAAGCCAAGCACATCACATAGACTATCTCACTAAGTGGATGGAAGCTCAGGCCACGACCGAGTTCCTTTGGGAGCAAGTAATCTCATGGTTTGATTATTCCATAGAGTTTATTCGTGACTAAGGCACACATTCAGCAAATGAGGTGATTCCTCACTTGCTATCCACCTTCTTGATAATCTATCAAAAATCCTCACCATATTATCCTCAAGCTAACGGTCAAGCTGAGCTGAATCCACGAACAAGATCTTAGTGAATGTCCTACCAAAGATAGTCTCTGCTTCATGCAGTGATAGGGACAACAAGCTTATGGCAATAATTGCATGGACAAAGAAGCTTATGTAGCACCATTGGTAGTTAACCCTAGTGTCAATCCTAAGGAAGGGGGTAGTGTCACACAACGTACACCCATTGTGAAGTCCGATCAACATCTAGAAACCACATCCAAAGCTATAGATCAAACAATCAAGTGGATCCCCAAACGTAGACCACAGCCTCACAAAAGCCAATCATTAGGAACTCATAGTTTTCATGTCTCACACTCTAGACCTAAATGGAGAAGTTGGGCCCTAGTGTGGTACACATGTGACTAGGCCATGCTAGGTCCCAAAAGCCCTATTGTGTGCCCAAGATTACTATGAAGGTAACACCTTGGTGTGGCATGCATGACCCTCAATCCCAAGCTCCACAAAAATGTAAATCGAAATACGATGGGAGAAAATCCAAGAGGAAGGGTGCTCAATCTATGAGTGCTCCAATGGTCTATCAACCAAAAGCTCAACCAAACATCCATGAGCAACCAATCATCAATGAGCTCCCACTTAATAACTATGATGTAATCACCACTACACAATCTGACAAGAAAGCGTCAATCGAAATTCAAACCCAATCAACTTATCAAACTATCCTCACCAAACCTAATGAGAATCCCAATGTAGAAACACCACGTACCAACATGTCCAGTCCAATTGAACCAAAGCCACCGGCAGGTCTTCAGTTGTCACAAAAATGATGATCCATTCTTGAATTGGATTCTAACATAGCCATGGACACAAGATACGACTTAATAATGTGCATCCAACTATTGGACTTAACTTTCATATTGTTTACTAGAAGTTACGAATGCTTGGACCTAGGCCTACTTGACGAATGCATAGCAAATGAGGTACGTTCCTTGCCGTGTTCTTGGGAAGAATATGAATTCATTTTCACTAAGGCCCCCACCATTGCAGAAGAGTTGATTACTAGTGAAATTTCAAGAGAACACATTTTAAGCCAACACTTAATCACATCCTTCAAGAGGAGAAAAATTCCCATGCCACCATAGGAACTTATTGAGCTTCGATGATTAGTTGAATCTTAGTCCGATTTCTTACACAAATGGTATACTCTGCACATTTAATGGGAACAAGAGGATTATCAAATCATGACCAGTGTAGAGCAACAACGTGCCATCATGCCTTTTGAGTATGACCAAACATATGTGGCCCCAACTTCATTTAGGGTATTAGCAATGACAAGACCATTAGAAGAAAATATCATGCTACGTCCATACTTGGATAGGATCCTAACAGAGGAGGAACTCCACATTGCAAGCCGGATCAACTCACGTGACCTCTTGACCGATGTATTGACTTATATCACACAGGTGGGCATTTGTCCACACGGGATATGGACTACCATGTGACATTAGAGTATAACCCAACCTTTTATGATGATTGACTCTTGAAATAGTGAAGCACACCAATGAAGCATTGAACACCCTTACACCTTTACTTCCACAATCCTAGGAAGGATTTTCATCATTTCCAAGGGGGAGGGGGTAAAGTGGTAGGTGAATGAAAAATCAAAATAGGAGTTGAACTTCCAAAGAAAAGGATGAATTGAACTTTCTTCTTCTTTTAGTAAAAATTATCCATGAAGTTCCTTGTGTGGAATGTATGGATTGATTGATGTGGAAATTCTCATTTTGTGGTTTATATATTTCACCATTTGATAGTGTTTATTCTAATTACTTTACCTTTTATGCAAGAAATGTCCTTCAAGGAGAACTCATTCTAGGCTATTGTGCAGTGACAGGAATCCAAATGGTAGGGAAGTACGATAAAACCAACAAGCTCCCATTTTCAAAGAAATAACACAAAAAGTATGGCTTAGCCGTGGCGACACGCGCCTTCAACCAGTTGAAATACCGCAACATCCATAACCTGGGGGAGCTAGTAACATCAGAAAAGAAGCAGTCATGCGAATAATAGAGTAGTGCAATCTTGCTATGTACCTAGGGAAGGTGGGCCAGGACATAGATCCTAGCAAATGCACAAAATTTCTGAAAACCTTTGATGCCACTAGGAGGGTGGAAGTCGAACTTAGCCCGAAAGTTGTGGAGAAGGCCTTGATGTTAGTGAACAAGCTAGAAAAGAGGGTGAAGAGAGATGTCTATGGGATGCTAGAAATGGATAAGAAGAAAGTTTACACAAATGATAGAATCAGCTTGGCTTATATTCATGAGCCCAACATCAAAGTGCAAGAGAATATGGTCCACACTCTTTTCTCGAGTCAAAGATATAACACCCTTATGAACAGAATAAGAGTGCCCTTACTTGAAATTCAAAGAATCCAAGAAACTTGAAGAGGAGTGCAAAAAGAGACAAGAGGAAGAGGAAAAAAGACCAAGACAAGAGAAGGAGGAGCATATAGCTCTTGCCATTCGAACATTAGTGGAGCAACCCTCCCAATCTCAAGAGTTAGCCATGATGAGCCCCACACATGAGGACACGGGGCGAAACAAAGGCATGTTGTAGTTTGCAAGGGAAAGGCTCCTCTGCACCCACTCCTACTAGTCATGGTCCCCACAACCACTTCACCTCAAGAAACCATCACTATGGATTTCTCATAGTTGTACGTGGAGTTTGCCATTGATGGGCAACCTATCCATCTATAGGGAATCCCTAGTAAATTAGATTTTTAACTTATCACCATTAAACACCTTAAGAAGGAATATAAGAAGCACTCTCAAATTTTTGTTCTACACTTGAATAAAGAGGTTGAGGATGAGTCTAAGGATTCAATCGAGCATCTAGTTTTAAAAGCTCTATTTGAGGAGTACAAGAACTTGTTTAAGGTACCTACTTCATTACCTCCCAAGAGCAGTGAGTCACCCTATAGATTTAGAGCCACATTCCAAGCCAGTCAATAAGCCACCCTATAGATTTTTTAAATGTGAGCGCAAAGAAGTGACCAAGTGAATTAAGGAGCTTTTAGAGAAAGGGTTTATTGAGCTTAGTTCTTCAGCGTATGCTTCACTAGTCTTGTTAGTAAATAAGAAAGATGGATCCTTTAGGATGTATATTGACTATAGGGATCTAAACAAGATCACAATGAAGAACATATATTTAAATCCTATAGTAGATGATTTGCTTGATGAGCTTAGGGGGCTAAGTTTTGTACCAAGATTGATATGAGATCAAAATATCATCAAATCCACATGCAAGAGGGTAATGAGGTTAAAACAATTGTTATGATTGATTGTAGGTTATACCATTTCTTGGTGATGCCATTTGGGCTCACTAATACCCTAACTACCTTCCAAAGTCTGATGAATAATATTTTATAGCCTTTTCTCTTTCGGTTTGTCCTTGTGTTCTTTGATGACATACTGATTTACTGCAATATATTAGAGGACCATTTGTTACATATGAGGAAGGTTTTTGATGTATTGAGGCACCATAGACTTTTTGCTAAGGAGAAAAAGTGTTCTTTCATGCAGATAGAAGTGGAGTGCTTAGGCCATATTGTTAGTGAGAAGGGGATATAGACTAATCTTAAGAAGGTATAGCGTGTCCGAGATTGGCCAATACTTGTAGCACTACTACTTTACTTAGAGGACTTAGTCTATTGTCATTATGTTGCAGGTCTATTAAGCATTATGCAACTGTAGCAACTACTTTAACTGATAGGTTGAAGAAGGAAGCCTTCTTTTGGGATGCATTTACAGATTGCAGCTTCAACCAGTTAAAGAAACTTCTTACTTTTGCTCCTATTTTGATATACCCAAAATTCTCTAGAGAGTTTATCGTATAGTGTGATACTAGTGGCTATGGTAGAGGGGCTGAATTACTATAGGAGCATGAGTTATTACCTTTGAGAGTCATAAGCCAATGGATAAGGAGATAGCTATGAATATTTATGACCAAGAAATGTTGGCTATTCTTCATGGGATAAAGAAGTGATACCATTATTTGTCTATCAACTAGTTTAGAGTTCAAAGTGATCACAAGGTCCTAACTTACTTCTTTACCTAGTCAAAATTGACTACTAAGCAACATAGGTAGGTACCTACCTTACAAAATTATGATCTTGATATCACTCATACATGGGGCAAGGACAATATAATACCTTATTCTCTTTTACAAGGATGTGGGCATGCAAGGTTTCAGCTATGGAGAATTGAGCTACATAGCGGTTTGATTGAAGAGCTATAAGAGGCCTATCTTTTGGATAATGAGCTTAGCCATATATTTCTGAAATTACAATAAGGCTTCATAGAGGAAAAAACACACTATCAGCTTAAAAACGATTCATTTGGCTTAATGGCAGAATTGTTATTCCCTCTACTTCTCCCTTTAGGATGAAAATTATAGAGGAATTGCATTCTTCGCCTACAATTGAATAGTTTGGAGTGTTTAAGACCTATGATAAAATCACCAAAAGCTTTCACTGGAAAGGATTGCAGAGAGATGTGAAGGATTACGTCATGAAGTGTATGCCTTGCCACTAGAATAAGGACATCACTCATAACCCAAGTGGTTTATTGCAGCCATTACCTATCCTTAAAGGCAAATGGTCACATATAACCATGGATTTCATTATTGGCTTACCTATAACAAAAAAGAGATGGAACGGTAGTGGATAGACTCACTAAGGTAACCCATTTTATTCCCGTAAAGACACAATTTACTACGTCATCGTTGGCTAGTCTATTATTGTTGAAGCATGTCTTTAGACTACATGGATTGCCACACGTAATTGTGCATGATAAGATACGAAGTTCATAAGCAACTTTTGGCAAGTGGTATTGAACTCCATGGATACTAAGTTGGTTGCTTTTACAACCTATCATTTGTAGATTGATAGCTAGATAGAAAGAGTAAATAAGTGGTCGGGGAGTTACCTTCGACATTTTTGTCATTATGTATAGCATGTGTGGAAATTTTAGTTGCATTTGGTTGAGCTTACTTATAATAACTCTACCCGTGCTAGTATTGGGATTTCACCCTTTGAGGCTATGTATGGTTACAAGGTACCCTTGCTCATTGTTATTTTTAGTGAGAAGCTAAAGCCTCATGGGAAATAAGAATTTGAAAGAATGTAAGCCCTTTTTTAATAATGGAAGCTCTACCTGTCTCTATGAGGATATAGAGGAGGAAAAAAAAGATGGATGGGAAAAAATTTACAGTTAAAAGAGAAATATTTGGGGAGCTGATGAGAGGTTGCCATGTGGCACTCCCCAAAAACCTTCTCTCAATAGATAGTAAAGATAATGAAATAAATCGTGTGTGTGTAGACATATGTGTGTGTGTGTGAGAGAGAGAGAGAGAGAGAGAGAGAGAGAGAGAGAGAGAGAGAGAGAGAGAGAGAGAGAGAGAGAGAGAGAGAGAGAGAGCCCACTTATCAAGGAGCTAGAGGATGAAAAAGGAGAGGCAGGGAAAATTTTGTAAATAAAAAGAGAAAGTTTTAGGGGATTGATAAGCCATTGCCAATGACACCACTCCAAAACCTTCTCTTAGTAGATAGTAGGTATAGAGATAATGCAAATAATTTTTTATTTTTTTAGGTAAGAAAAGACATTCTACCTCAAGTGAGTACCATCCTACTACAACTAGAAGATCAAGGCAACCAAGCAAGTAGATCTAAAACCACAAATGTTAAAAATAAGACGACAAGATAAAACACCCACACACAATCCTACTACAATTAGAAGATCAAGGCAACCAAGCAAGAAGATCTAAAACCCAAAGGTTAAAAAATAAGCTAATAAGATAAAACACGCACACGTGCGCGCGAGTGCACACACACACACACACACACACACACACACACAATGTCCTATATGGGTAGTCAGCTGCCCCTAGGGCTTAACTCATGAAAATCACACCCCCATGTTACAAGTAGAGTTTTCTGATAATTTTGATATTTCTGAGAAATTTTATGACATTCTCAGATCGGAAATCCGAATGTTGGAAATTCCGAATGACAAGAGAAAATTTCAAGCATGCATGCCGAAGGAATTGCAAATTGGGCATCCTTTGGATTCATTGAGCAGCTGACGAGCTCTTACACAGGAGATAGCGTAATGGCAGCAGGCAGGTGATACCTAACATATACTCTGTGTGGACAGATGGGCCGCAGCAGCAGAAGCTTCAAGTTGAGAGAATGGCCCTCCTCCCAAGCCTTGGCTAGGTCTCATGGCGGCGACAGCCCATCGACGCCATCATCAGCAGCAGCATTGTCTGCGGCCTCGCCTGTCTGGCTCTCCCTTTTCATCTGGGCTTCTGCCTTTGCCATCGCTGGTTTCAGTGGCTATGATCTGGGGGCAGTTTGCTACAATTGCATCAACAAGATGTTGATCAACCGGTTGTTTTCGGTATTGTCGCCTGCTTAAACTCTGTATACATTTGCACGCAGGTGGATTCAATTTGCCTACTGCATGTTCCCCCTTGCACACACAGATTCTGCACATTTACATTAGTACTGCTCGCATACATAACAGTTCTGCTTAGATGTATGTGTCTTGGTCTTTTACATTCTAATGAGCAGAATTGGCTTATGCAGGAGTATATTCTCCCGGGACCGATGCACATGCATTTGATCTATGAAAGAAATCGTTCATTTAGTCAGGTCTGCCCTTCTGAGAACAAGCACCTGGATGTTGGATGTTTCCCTTCCATGCAATTAGATCGATAGAATCACTTGGCCCATTTACGTGTTATGTGTGCAAGCTGTATGATTTACTCTGCACGATGTGAGATTGCAGAGTCTAGGTAAAATCACAAGTTTTGATCTAAAAGATGCATGCAAACTTCACGGTAAAGCTGTCAGAGTTGAAGAAACGTGAGTTGCATTTGGCTGTTAATATTCATCAGAAAAAACACCTTAGGCCTGAACTGTTGTTGGAGTTAAAGTAATGTAATTTTCTGTTGTACTTGTTAAACTGTACCATGGGGTTTCAGTTATGGGCGGGATTATTTTTTGGCAAACACATAGCTGTAAGGATAGAATCTCGGTTAGCCCAAGGCTTCTTGTTAGGTCAGTTCTCTTGATGAGTCTGGTATCTTTTTTAAAGTCAATTGGATTGCTCCTATGAAACATGCAGTAGGCACAAGACTGACATTCTGCTGATGTACTCAATTGTACGTCCAAATTGCTGGAAAATCTTATTTCATGGGGCTTGGATGTTGCTATATTAAGCACTGGACATAATTGATGTTTCCATCTTGAGAGATGGAAAATGCCCCAAATTTATTGATTTGTTGGTCCCTTCACTTGAATTTGATTGAAAACAGATTCAGCCCTATTGAATTCAAGTTTTTGGAGTCTCCAATTTCTAGCACACTTCCCAAGGCTGTTATTAAACCCTTATTTCTGCTTTGCAGATTAGGGTCTACAATAGAGAAATCTGAAATTTCTCAACCTCTGGTGATCTCAATGCTGTAATATTCGGAGCAAGGCTGAAAAATGAGAGAGAATGTTGAGCAAATATAAAATTCAGACTTTCTTCGCAAAGAATTGAAGAAAGTCAGTCATTTATTGTTGCTTCCCTTTCTCAACAGCCTATAGATGTTGTCGCTTGTTATTGGGAACCCTCTCTCTATTGTTGTGTGCAATAAATGCTGCCGCGAGCAGCCCTGATGTCATCACTTGCAATTTGGGGCTCCCCAGGAGTTGTCGTCTGCAGCCAACCTGCTCTTTCCTGCTAGAAAATGGAGGAAAAACAGTTCCAATTAGCTCCAACTTGCTCTTTTTTTGCTAGAAAATGGAGGAAAAACAGTTCCAATCAGCTCCAACTGCCCCCCACGATTCGTAATAGTAGAATGGTTATGTTCTTTCTCTTCTTCAGCCTCCCACTAGTCTTCATGGGCAAGTTTGCCAAATGGTAGCCTTCTCAAACAGTTTTCAGTCTTTAAATATTGAAAATTAATCTAATAATTATTTTGCGTGTCCAAAAAGAATCAAATTGGCCAATAATTAAATTGGCTAGGCAACTTCCATTTCCGAGCATCTCTGCCCTATCTTTGATCATCAGATTGGCGTTAGGTACCATTAAACGCCACTTCTCTACTGTCACCAATTGACACTTATGGCCAAATTAAGGACCTAGACGAACAGCTGGCACCAGATACCACCAAGTACCTATGCAATATAACTTATAGTAACTTTTGCTTTTGACATCCTGTGATTTCCTTGGATCTTGGGCTCGTAAATTTACTCTAACCCTAGTTGCACCTTACATGTGCAACAATTACTTAACTATGTGATAAAAAATTAATCCACATGTTAACTGAGGTTCAAAAATACATATCCTCATCATGACAGTCCTCCCCCTTAAAATCCTTGCAATCGTCCTCAATTGCTTTGCTAGATGCATTAAAAGCAAAATAGTGGATTAGAATTTCCACAAGGCATTATAGTTAACACAACATTGTGCACTACTGCTCAACCATTCCATATGCCCAACACATGTTGAAAATTACTAGCCAACATAACATAACACAAGACTCGTAAAGAATCTCAAAAACATAACTAGAGTATCATGTGATATGTCTATTTTTCATGAGCTCAACTCATTTGGCAAAACCAAACCATAATATAGCATAAACCAAGCATAAACCATGGCTAAAACATCAATGGTATCATAACACATGTTGCTGTCTAGAAAACCATCTGAATACCATTGAATATTAATGATTATACATTGAAAACCAACATTCGTTAATGGATCCCCGATGATCATTAATCAATGCAAATGTACAGTGCTGTAGTGAAAACCATACCCATGTCCATACTAAACATAGTGACTAGTACACTGAATAGTAATCTCTTGGCAAACATACTGTTAGCTATAGTACCTTGAATGTATACCGAATACATCCGAGATCCATTACATCTAGAGCTGTCCATCGCTGAGGAGCAGAGGTGCTAGCTCCCTCACAAGCATTGCGTAATACTCTTGACCCCTGCTTTGTTGAACTTGATTGAGCTCGAGCTAAAGTTGGTTCTAATTGGAAAGCATCAAGGTAAAGCTGCAACAACTGAGGATGGTCTGCCAAGTCATCCTCCTCCATCCATTTCATTGGTTAATAATTGTGAAACTTTACCAAGTAGCTTTTGAAAACCTTACCCCTGATCTTCCGCTCTTTGTGTGCTAAAATCTGCTATTACGAGTATTTGACCGAGCTCTTCAACCTCAGGCTGAATTTCAGCAGATACATCCTTTGGCACATCACCATGAAAAGGCCCAAGCAAGCTCACATGAAAGACATTGTGTATCCGCTAGTGTGGGGGCAATTTCAGCCTATAGCACGCATTAGTGATCCTCTCCAACACTTGAAATGGTCCGTAGTACCCATGCTCCCATGGATTGGCACTACCAAGTTGGCAATGCATTAGCACTTGTGCCTCATGGGTACCAATTGTTTGTGCTCATTAGGCATTTTGGGCTCTTCCAAAGAAGGCTCAGGCATTTTCTTTGGTTCTTGTGGCTGTTTCGAAGTTGTAGAAGGTGTGTTCTTCTCTTTGCCTTTGCTGTTCTTCCTTGGGGCATTCACGATTTAAGAAAACTAGGGATCCTTTGCCAATTTAGCAAAAAGATTTGCTGTTGTACGCATTCGATCCTTGAAGCTATCATTGAATTCTTCAGCCCCTTGTTGGTCATCAACCTCTTTATGCATTCAAGTGTCAACATTTGGGTCATTTCCCACATTTTTAGCTTGTTGTCCGTGTTGAGAACCATCCCCAACATCGGTCATTGTATTTTTCCCTTTACCATGTGACTGACCAAGGAGTGATGCATCCTCTCCAGTTGATCCCATATTACCATGTGAAGACATGCTTCTTGTAATTCACTGCTAAGAGCAATTTCGGCACTAATGCAATAATCCCAAGCTGCAATCAAATGCCATGAGCCCACCAATTCAGAGGATTTGATGGTATCCTGGCAATGCAACCATGAAACTAGCCTCCCTTCCATTGATGGGTGGTAATTCCCTGATTACAACTTAGTTACAGTAGTAACATTTATTGCAAAATTGAGAAATGCAAATTAACTTATAATCTTGGATAATGGACACCCTGTTGGCCCCGAAATTGGTGCCCCTTTCGGTATTTCTTTAACTTAATTGAAGAAGAAGTTGACGTACAATGGGATTTTCCCAATCTCTTTTCAAATTCCAACTCCCCTTGCTGTCCAAAATGACCATCAATCTGATTTGCCCCTTGATTCGGGCAGTCAATTGCCTTCACCTGCTTCGATGGAGATGGAAAATACCCCAAATTTATTGATTTGCTGGTCCCTCCACTTGAATTTGATTGAAAACAGCTTTACCCTATTGAATCCAAGTCTTGGAGCCTCCAATTTTTGAAACACTTACCAAGGCTGCTGTTAAACCCGTATTTTTACTTTGCAGATTAGGGTCTATAGTAGAGAAATCTGAAATTTCTCAGCCTTTGGTGATCTCAATACTGTAATATTCGGAGCAAGGCTGGGAGATGAGAGAGAATGTTGAGGAGAGAGAAAATTCAAACTTTTTACGCGAAAACTGAAGATAATCAGTCATTTACTTCTTCTCTGTTTCAACAGCGTATAGATGTTGTCGCCTATTATTGGGAACCCTCTCCCTGCTGTCACCTGCAATAAATGCTGCGGCCAACAGCCCAGATGCTGTTGCTTGCAGTTCGGGGATCCCAAGGAGTTGTTGCCTATAGCCAATTTGCTCTTTCTTGCTAGAAAATGAAGGAAAAATAGTTCCAATCAGCTCCAATTGCTCCTCACGATTCACAACAGCAGAATGGTCACATTTTTCCCTCTTCTTCAGCCTCCCACTAGCAAAGTTTGCCAAATGACAGCCTTCCCAAATGGTGTTTGGTCTTTAAATATTGAAAATTAATCTAATAATTATTTTGGGTGTCCAAAAACTTAATTAGATTGGCCAATAATTAAATTGGCTAGGCAACTTCCATTTTTGAGTATCTCTGTGTCATCTTTGACCATCAAATTGACATTAGGTACCATTAAATGCCACTTCTCTAGTGTCACCAAGTGACACTTATGGCCAAATGAATGACCTAGGCCAACAATTGGCATGAGATACCACCAAGTACATGTGCGGCATAACCTATAGCAACTTTTGCTTTTGACATCCCGTGATTTCCTCAGGTCTCGAGCTCGTACATTTACTCTAACCTCAGTTACACCTCACATGTACAAGATTTACTTAACCATGTGATAAAAAATTAATCCACATGTTAAGTGAGGTTTCAAAAATACATGTCCTCATGACACCTCCAGTGTGATGGAGAAGCTCGAAAGGCATTGTGGGATCCCAAAACGAAGGAGTTTGAGACATTGTGAATTGGTTACATGTCGTTTGTGTATCTTGCACAAACTATGCTCTCCACAATAAGTGCAGGATACTCTTGAGAAGAGTGTCAACTCTGATACCATGTGAAGTGATGCTAGGGTTTGCACTGAGAAAATAGAAGTGAATGCATCAATGCAGTAAATGAATGAATTAATGACAGATGCTCGAAGGTAGAGCAATGGAAGTCTATGATTGAGAGGTATGTGATCCAAAGGTTTGTGATCACCAATTGGTGCTGAAAGTGAAAAAGCAGTAGGTTAGAAACCAAAATGCAACAATTTGGAACAATAGGCGAGAGTAGTAGATAGGTTACTAGGGGTTGGTAATGGTGTGGTAGTAGTTGCTAGGATTGGAAAGCCATTGAATGGGGGACTGATGGCTGAAAACTTGCAAGAAGAGCGATGACTTGCAAGAGAAGGGATGTAGTGAGGGGCTTGACAGCCTCCTATTGATAGATGTGGATCCTCCCAAAATAAGGGTTTTGACTTATGGGATTGGTAATCTTTGAGTTTTTGGGCTGTTTTAATGAGTTGATGAAGATTTAATGTGCAACACATCTTCTTTAGCTTAATATTCTCACCAACATGAAGATGAAGCTAGTTTTTTCTCTTTTGATATTGAGTTTCAGGCATCTTCAACTATCACCTTGGCTACTATTTTTACTTTAGGGTTCCAACTATGATACGCAAGCTTCTTTCATTTTTAATTAGGTTTTTGGCACCACAAACTGATTTGGGCTCTTTGTCCTAAGCCATGGGTTTGATGGTGTGGGGGGGGGGGGGGGGGTTCCTTGCTCTTCTGCTACAATTAGCTATTCCTCAGCCTTGGCAGCTTTACTGTTGGGTTTGACTCACGCCTACGCTCACAGAGGAGTGTCAGTGATCTTTAGTAGGACACTGGGGCACTTTTTACTCTCCATACGAGAGGTTTTTCCCCCCAGATTTATTTATTTTATTTTATGTGCCTATGTTACATAGTTTTAGGCACTTATCGTGTTTTACACTCTTGGGGTGTGAACACTCTCTTATAACCCTAAGGTTTAAGGGTTGTACTTTGTACTTGCACCTTACACTTCAAACTATTGCATTGGGTGTCGGCTCTCACACTCTACACTGTCAACTATACTCTTAGTTGAGCTTCGATCTGTACTTCCTCTCACATTTGGTATCAGAGCTCAGCTTCAGCTTAGTTGTCCTCTCGGCCATCGTCAGCAGCTCCTCGGTCTTCATCAGCCTTCCACCGCCAGCTGAGTCACCAGCTCACAGCTCCAGCTTCTTCCAGCTAGTCCACGGGTCTCCATAGCCCTCTTGGTGAGTTTGCCAAGACTACCACCTGCAGCGTCCCTTGCCTGTTTCGCCTCCAGTCCCAGTCCTGTTGCAGCCCTGCCCAGACTGCTTGCGCTATCACAGGCACCTGCCTGCCCTGTGCGTTGCCACCAAATCCGCCCACCAACTGCCAGCGTGATTGTCTTAGACGCCGCTTGGCTTTGGTCCAATGAGCCACCACGTGCCTGTCCTGCTCACTTCACCGCGTTTGTATGCCACCCGTGTCTCTGCTTTTTGGTTTGCCAGCAGCTGAGCCGCCACAGGTCCACCTGCCACAGTCGCTGACGTAGCTTGGTCTGCACTGCCTTCAGTCACCTCCATGGCCAGCTCAGTCCATATCGGAGGTAACAAGCAAGCAAAATTTATCAAATTTTTATTCACATTTAATGCTCTGGAAGGGGCCTTTTGCCCGGGCAAGCAATCTCAGTTCCAGCATGTGTCTGGGACAAAATTACTGCAGAGTTTTTGTGCATTTTGGGCCAGACATTTGGGGTTTTTACAATCAGGTCAGTGATTAACAAATGTACATCTGTGTCAGTCTGCAATAGACTGATTTCGTGCATTTTGGGACAAGAAATTTTGGAGCTTTTGTATTTTCAGTGCTGTTGAGCACTCATTGCACCTTGGACAACGTGCATTTCAGACAGTTGTTGACAAAGTGTGATTAAATTTGCTAATTACAGCAAAGTACTTGTTGTAATTTCTGGAAATTCTGAGATCTCCAAGTTGGTCCAGCTTGAGATATTGCTCTTTTGCTCTCTGATCAGTAACATTTATCATGGCTAATCAAGGAGGTGATGCATTTACATATGTATCCAAGGAGGATAGGTTGGATGGCAACAACTATTCCCTCTGGTCCTTGATAATGAAGAATGGTGCTGATTGCGAAGAATCTTTGGGATTATGTCAGCGGTGAAGAAGTGAGGCCCAGAGTTGTGGCTCTTGCTACTCCTCCTCCAGGAGGATGTGGACAATGGGTGAATCAGCCTGCTTAGCCCGCTCCAGCTCAGCCACTTTCCCAGAGATTAGTAGCACAAAAGGCATGGGATACATGGGATGCACATGCTTTGTCGCTGATTGCATTGGCAGTTCAGCAATCTATCATCCCTCACATTCGGTTTGTAGCTTCTTCACGAGAAGCATGGCTAACCTTAGAGCAAATGTTTGCAAGAAAGAATGAGACATGCATCTCTTTCTTAAAGAAATAGCTTGAGACTGTGAAGATGGATGAGTGTGATTCTATGCAGGATAATCTAAACAAAATTCAGGACTTGCGTGAGCAGCTTATGAATGCAGATGAGTATTACTCAGATGCACAATTGATATCTACTACCTTGAATTCATTGCCACTCTTGTACTTGGCCTTTCATATGGCCTTGAACCTCACTATGAGGATTTCCTCATAGCTACTTACTTTCCTTTAATTGGTTAGTTTGCTCTTAGAGGAAGACTAGACACGAAAGAACAGTGGTGTGGATGTCATAGCCTCTGAGCAAGCTTTTATGGCAAGGCAGAAGGGCAAGGTTAGCCAAGTAAAAAATGCTCCGTCTATTGCAAGAAGCTAGGGCACTACATCATTGAATGTAGAAGGCGCATAGCCAAGGAAAAAAAGGAGGAGTTAGGGATGTTTATTTTCTGATGCACCTTCTACTGCCATTGAGTTCGTGTCCTTTGTTGTAGACAGGGACTATTGTTTTTACTCATGCAAGTATGACTCTTCTTGGGCTGATAGAGCATTGAGCTCTACTGAGGATGTGAGCACATGGTTTCTTGACAATGGTGCTTCTAGGTATATCACATCTTGCAAAGATTTGTTTGCTTTTATTATTTCAACCCTGGTTGGCAAGTTTGTACAGTGTGCTAATAATGCATCATACCCTGTTAGAGGCATTTAGGGAGATTGTGTTGACAGCCATTGATGGCTCTATTCTCCGTTTGCAGGATGTCTTGTTTGTGCTAGGCATAAAGAAGAATTTGTTATCTATTTCTTCTTTGGCAAGGTGTGGTTTGCAAATCACCTTTGATGAGACAAATGTATGGTGAGAGATAAGAAACACATGATTGGCTACATGCAAGCAATATCAGCCTTGTCTACTGTCCTACCACTAGTAATGTGGTAGATATATTCACCAAAGCTCTTCCTCGTGACAAAATTGAAGCATTTTGCAATGCTTTAAATTTGATCTCCTTTGGTGGATGACCCTTATATCTTGATCACTCTTCACTCTAGGGGGGTTCGTTGGGTTTGACTCACACCTGTGCTCATAGAGGAGTGTTAGTGATTTTCAATAGGACACTGGGGCACTTTTTACTCTCTGTACGAGAGGGTTTTTTTTTCAAATTTATTTCTTATATTTTATGTGCCTATGTTACACAAATTTAGGCATTTATTGTGTTTCACACTCTTTGGGTGTGAACTCTCTCTTACAACCCTAAGGTTTAAGGATTGTACTTTGCACTTGCACCTTACACTTCAAACTATTGCATTGGGTGTCGTGCTCTCATACTCTACATTGTCAACTGTATTCTTAGTTGAGCTTCGATTCGTACTTCCTTTCACATTTACCTTGTTAGATCTTTGTCCTTGACATCCTTGCCAAATGATTGTCCTTTATGGGGGATGCTATCATTAGTAATTTATTTAAACAAAAGAAAAGCAATTAGATTCTTTCACTTGGGCTGCCCAAAAAGAAGATATCTATTGCCTTTGTGATTGTTGTAGGTCCTTGGATAGTCTATCATGACACCCTTGGTTTGATGCCTTGCTCGCTTTGGGTTGGGACCTTTTGGGTATATGAAGGTAGAGTTTCTCTGAAACTAGCCTTTCTCCTTGGATAGGGTGGTAAAACCTGATTTGGCACTAATTACAGCAAGCATAAAATTCACATACAATTGAAAATGCATACTTTACCACTTTAATCTTGGACATTGGGCATCCTATTGGCCCCAAAATTAGCTATGCTAATCCAAGTGCCTCTTGTTATCAAAATCGACCAGCAAGCCTCCAAACCAATTTGTCCCTTGGTTTGCTTGGGAATTGGCTTTCACCCTGCTCCTTAAAAGACAAATTCAGCCCCAAACCTGATATTGGATGATTGGCCTCTTGAATCTCCTTGAAATTTCTCAATTTTAGCTACTGGAATTCAAGCCCTAGGCTCTCAATTCTGAGCATGCATCTCGAGGCGCTTACCAAACCCTAATTTGTGCCCTAAAGTAGGGTTTACAATAGAGATTGACTGAAATCTCTTTCTTTGATGGCTCAGACTACCGTAAAATATTGAGATAACTTGAGAAATGGTTGCGGAATGAGAGAGAATGCTATAGAGAGAGAAATTTCAGAGTTTCATCATGAGAAACTTTGAAAAACTATTGCTGCCCTGCTCAAACAGCCATGGAAGCTGTCACTTACAGCTTAGGATCATTAGAAAAACTGTAGCCCTATCTTATATGCTGTCATCTGTGTTGAGCTAAAAATGCATTAGCTTCACTTAAACAACTCCGAAACATGCTTAATTAAGGAAGAAACCTTGTTTATTGAAAAGGAATGCGTTTCTAGAGAGTGTTTGTGTCCCATAAGCACAAACCCATTTGAGAGGGTTCAAACTTTCTATAAATAGGTATGCTGTCCTCCATTCAGTCTTAATCTCGTTTTTGCAAGTCTCGGGTGTTTACTGTCCACACCTCGTTCACAGAAGACATCGCAGTCCAAGCTTTCTATTGTAATTTTTACTTATCTGGTGCTTGTTTCCAGCCTGCCATCATCATTTTGCTACTGTTTTCAGCCAAGCGAATGCTGCTGTCTTCCCATCTAGTTGTTGTATAGTGTGCCACATCAACATTCTACTGCATTTGCATGCCCCAGCTGGCACCTTGCTAGTTTTCTCTCTCCTCTCAGCTGTTGCTGCTGTTTTCTCTCTCCTTTGTGTTGCATTTTGCAATTTTCTCTCTCCTCTAGCTGTTGCCATTATCATCTTAGTTTGCGTTTGCAGATTTTCTCTCCTCAGTCTGCGTTTACAGCGCACACTCTGTAGATTGCCGTCTACATCAAGTCCAACCACACATAGGTTGCGTTTACTGTTGTTCGACACTCGGAGGCTGCCTTGTTGCGATTCGGGATCCGTTCGTAGTACGACTCTCTTCAGCTCATTACCCTTGTCTTGATCCTTGAGATACAAGAGTTCGAGGTTCAATATTCATTCATGGCATAGTGTGTTTGCTGCATGAGCATTGTATATTCAATAGTTACATCACTTCATTCATTCTCTGTGTTCATTTTCTTTGAGTTACCCTAATCCTAATTGTGTTCTTCTATCAGTGTGCTTTGTTGTACGGTGTTATTTGTATTTCTGTGTTAGGGTATTTTCTTCACATGGTATGAGAGCCGAGTTCTCTGAGAGACCTAGGCCTTGATCTAAAAGCTCTACACAAGAAGTAGGAACAATAGAAGGACAAATGACTTCGAATTCTACTTTCACACCACTTCTCACATTTGAGCTAAATCCATTGAGTCAGAGTGGGCCTCGTAGCTTGCTTCACAAGCTTCCGACATGGCCGGACAGACATTGGACTACCATGGAGTTCCATGACCTTACGAGATCATTGCAGCTGAGTACGATCTCAATTTGATGCATGGAGCCCAACAGCAAATAGAAGGTAAGTGTGAATTTCACCCTTTAGATTTGGTACACCGATCTACTGATCATGTAGGAAGGGTGGAATCTCCACTTAGGATTGGCCATCCGCAAGTAGAAACTAGCACAGAGTATACTCCATTGCCTTCATACTTATTCTCTTCAGTGACAGGTATGTCTACCATTTCAGATTCTGTTAATGATGATTTCTCTTCTCCTATTGGTATGGATGATTTTCATGGTGAAGGACGTATGCAAAATAATTTCTAGTTTATGAGTAATGAGGAAGACATATATTTCTTTATGAACTCAAGCCTAGGTAAGCAGTTGAAATAAAAAACTGTGAAAACAATTTTGTTTTCAAAGGTCAAAATGAAATAGGTGCATCTTTATCATCATTATTTCAATTTAATGTATTTAATGGACAAAAGGAACCCACATTATTTTCCACATCTACACCTATCACAAATCCATTTAATCTCCCTTTCATCCCATTCTCTTATTTTGCTGCCACATCTTTTCAATCTCTATTAAGTGCACCGCATGTTGCATCTCATGTAGGATCACATGTGTTTTCATTCACCACATTGGGGGGTTCTTTAAACTTAGACATAGCCGTTAGGACCTCGTCTCTTCCTCAATCGAGTGGTGCTCCACCTTTTCCTCACTCACTTTCAGGATAATTGCAGCTTGGGTATTTTCCCTAGTCTCTCCCGAGTGTGGATTAGTTGGTATCACAATTTGCCTCCATGGCATTACCTAATGGACCCTCTGGTCATTATGCTATGTTCCAATCGACATTTGGACAGGGCTTATGTGTCCCAGTGCCTCCATCTCCACTGACACCTTATGGAAACATTCATGTTTTAGTGCCTTCGTATCAATCAGCACTTATTGGACACTCACTCTCCTCCTCCTTATCAAACGGATCCACCACCACCATCACCACCATCTTACCCCACATTCACGATACCTCATGGTTCTACCTCATTTTTCGCCAAGCATGCATTCAATGACAAGACTTGTTTTAATGGGTCAAACTTTACAACTTGGTCGAACTTGATGAGACATGTTCTTGACTCACAAAACCTATGGGATTTTGTGCAGGGGTTGAAACCCCAATGCGATCCTGCATTTGTTTCATACAAGGTCATTCGCTCATGGAAGGTTAGGAATGCCTCTGCTATTGTCGAGCTGATGCAGGGCTTATTGCCCAAGTCTCATTCTCAGCTTCAGCATTTTGACTTAGCGTTAGAGCGATGGGTACACTTGACTGACCGCTATGTGGTTCGGGATAGGACCCGTTGAATAAATCTCAACCATGAGCTTTAGAACTTCAAAATCTCTGATCGAGATGTCTTGAAAGTCAAGTTGGTTGAGTATTGGTATCTCCTTTGTTGAATTTTTCACTATAAGGACTCCTAAGTCCTCTGATGATTAGGTCACATTGTTTCTTAACAAATTGCCATATAAATACTTCAATTTTGTCTAGCAAGTGGTTTCTTCATCCAATTTACCCACATTCTATGAATTTTAGTGCTAGTTATTGCGTTATACACGGCTGTTTGATCAGTTTCATATGAATAATCCCTCAGAGGAGGCTCATGTTGCTCATTCTTAGAAGGGACAACAAGGAAAGGGTAAACAAAATCAAACTTCAAATCAGACAGGGGAATCACAAGGAAACTTTCAGTCTCAACTCAAACCCGGATGGCAGAATGTATCTTAGAAGAATATGTAGTGTCAACATTGTCAAAAGGTTGGTCATTTTGATGATGAGTGCCAATCAAAGGCAAGAGGTGCAATATCAAAACCCAAGTCATAGATCTCCACCTCTCAGTCGGGCAAACCTCGATCAAGGGAGGCAGGTTGATGGCAAGGGTTAGTGGAAAGGTCAGAGTCACAATGCCACCGGTCAACCATCTCAGTCGACAACATTCTCAACTCCAGAGGGCTTGTCTGATTGGTTTGCATAGGCCCACATTGTCTCTGTAGAGACATCCGATGTGAGTTTCGTTTACATCTGTGAGTTGCCTTTTGATGAGGTTACTGCAAAGGCCCATTTGTCATAGCCGAACACATCAATACCTGTTTGGATTGTGGATAGTGGAGCTACACATCACATGACTTCGATAGAGGATATCTTCTATACTCGAGCTCCTGTAGCCGGGCGGGTTTATGTAGGAAATAACTTGGTTAAGATCTAGGCTTAAGGTTGTGTCACTTTTGCCATTGACAAGGGTCCTGATCTGGCTTTGCTGGACAATGTATACTATGTCTCTCGGCTTGAGGTGTAATATTCCCACCCGTGAATATTGATTTCCCGCACACGGCGTAAACCTCGTGCAAAGGTTATCTTTCATATTGGAATTTCCGGCAGTGTAATCTGTGACCTGCACGCGGGAAATCGGGACCTCCGCATTGGCAAAGCAAAACCGAGGATTCAAACCCACAAATCGCACGTAAACACCCTCTTGGGAGGGGCAAATTGAATATTATCAAGGCAAATTTTTTTATTTTTACCCCTTTTCCCCAGCCGATGCACGGCTGGAGGAGAGGGAGTGTGGGGGGATGGACTTGGTGGAGACGTGGGCTGCATGGGGAGGGGGGGAACCCATGCAGGGGGCCACGTGGTGGAGCCCTTCTCTCCCCCCCCCCCCCCCATGCCTATATAAACACCCGCTAAGGTGTTGAAGAGGGAGAGGGGAGGACAGACGGCTGCTGCCATCGCCGCGTTGGAGGGTGGAGTGCTGTCGACGCTGGGAGAGAAGAAGGACGCCGCCGCCTTGCTGGAGACCACCAGGCCGCCGCCTATCCTCGCCATCGCCATCAAGCCCTTTCCCTTGTCCTCGACGCCTTTCCCTTCCCAATCATTGGGCCTCCCACGACGTCGTTGCTGGTCTCAGAAGCTTCCTAGAAGCTTCTTTAAGAAGCTTCTAAGGATAAGGCCATAAGCCTTGGTCCTACGCGGCCTTTCCGGTTTTAAAACCGGGCCTTCCATAAGCCCAAAAACCCGCAAGCCGGTACTCTCAAGGATCCGCACTTTGGAAAGGATCTCCGGCGTACGAAGGAAAAGGGGAAAGATCTTGAAGCTGCTCGCAACGGTTAGAGAAGACTCATCGATCGCGTAAGGGTAAAGGCAAACCGGAAGTCCGTAAGCACGCTAACGATGGCTCCCAAGAAGTCGCAAGGCGCGCTTGCGGGAGGTTCTTCTCCTAGCATTCACGTGGACATCTCCCTGAACCCACAGACCCAGGTTTTTTTTTTACTATTGTGATTTCATACTAAAGTAATGCGTTAAGCATGACAACTCCATGGATTAGGAAGCAACCGTGCATGTTCAAATTCACCTAACCTAAGTTAAATGCAATTGGTAAAAATTGGTAATTTCAATATAAACGCTAATCGTCCATCCATCTTACGACCTTAACAGTAAATTGCCTTGTCGTGCATTTTCAAAGGAAAGCCACATATTGCCTAGGGTTAAAGAGGAAATTGTTAAGTGCATTGGTCATGAAGGAAGGGAGTATTTTTGCAATAACTCCCTTCGTTAGGATTCGCATGAGGAAATTGTTAATTCCTGTTGCACGGCATGAAAAAGAACCCCGATCTTATATAAGTTGCATGGGAAAAGATGCTTGCAATTAGATTAAATCGACACTTGCCTTAGTATTGCATGAACTTCATTCACGATGTTGTTGTATCTAAGGGTCGCACTTATACTTTCGCAAATTTCATTTCATCAAGTAGCATTTAGGAATGATTGCATGGCTTATAAAAGCATGAAATGCAAATACTTAGACAAAAGGTTGTAGGTGTTATTCCTTGATGTAAATCCTAGTAGGCCCTATGTAAGTTATTCTTAAAATTATCATGCCTTTTGACTTTAGCAAAAAGGGATAGGGCCATTGCGGATCTTATGGTGCGTAGAATTAATGAATTACATGTTTACATGTATTGTAACATTTTGCAACTATTTTTCTACTTTAGATCAAGTTTATCTTCTCTAGGAAAGAATTGTCCTTGTCATAAGACAAGTAGGTCAATTTACCCAAGTCATTTGTAGTATCATGACTGTTAGGGTTTCGTATAGGCATAACTAGCCGATTCAATAAAAAACCTCAAAGTACTAGCTAGGGCTTGGCACGTTAGAAATGCAGCCAAGTATCGTACTTGGACACCAAGTCGAAGTCCTCAAACCCAAAGGTCCTACCCACCTTTCCGGAATGTTGAGTCAATTGGACGCTCACGCAAATAATGATCTAGGGTTTCTACCCTAAGGATCATTCGACCTAATGCTAGAACTTGGGTTGAGTTGGATCCCTATGACCGAACGTTGTCGACCTAGTGCGTTTAGGATTGGGTTGAGTAAGAAGACACCCTAAACCTTACTTCTAGCCTAATCATAATTCCTTGACCAGAAAACACCGTTCAATGGGTGAAATGATCCCTTGGAATAGAGGCGACACTTGTGCAAACAAGTTGCAACGTCGCATAGACTTGGGGTTAGTTCACAAGAGAGTTTTGCCATTTCTTGAAATGAGGTTGGCAAGTTATTGCGCAAATTTAACTTACAAGAGGATGAGAAATCATCCTGTTACATCACCTTTCTTGGGGAATAATTGCCAAGAAAAAGGGGAGATAGGTATTTGCCTGGAAGCAAATGACCAATGAATAAATTGAAGTGACATGGTCGCCAGGATTTACTATTAATAAAACCTAAGGTATTGGTTAAGTTGGGTTAACAGGGTATGGCCCTAACCCAAGGACAAAAGGGTGAACAAACAAACCCTTGGGGATCTTGCCAAGTCGCAATTGATCCCGGATCGAATGCTGGATGCATTCGGAGAGAAGGATTCACTCCTTAACAGTTGGCCAAATATACGACCACTGGAAATTGATTGTGCTTGTAATAGTTTAGAAAGCACTGTTTGCATTGTTTGCTCAAGGAACTAAAGGATGAAAAGATATCTAAATGCTTCAGGTTGAAGGCCTGAAGGGAGAGGCAGCTTCAGTTACCCCCGACTGCCTGCCTGACCCTAACCAAGGGGGTTGTTGACCGCGCCGGAAACGTGGGCCGAACCCGCTGCGAGAGGTCTTTCCGTTGAGCTCTACTTGGAGCAGGAGGACGCTTGGGTGCCAGGGGGGGCTCTGGCCGTAAATCCCTCGCCTTCCGGGTCCTGCACAAGAGGCTAACGTGACTCGGGATTGGATCTCGAGGCCCGCATACTAGTCTACGGGCAGAAGCTTGGAATAGTGATCCCTAGCGGATTACTGGATAAGCCTTCGGGCGGATTATGGACAAGCCTACGGGCGGAACTCCTTGTATTCCAAAGATAAAATGATGAAATGATAATAAAGAAGTTGTTTGATATTGTTTTTCTATGTCACGTGATAAGATTACATGAAGGAACCAGTGCTTAACAGGGTTAATTAAAGAAGCTGTTTGTTATATGTCAAATTAATGTGTTAGATAATTACATAACTAAAACAAACCGAGGAAAGTGCGGAGGATGGACCATGGGTCCATCCTATGGCTGGGTGGTCCCGGTTAGCCGGGAACTTTTCTCAAAAATCTCGAGGAACAGCGGGATGATCATCATCATCAAAACGAATAACGAGAACGATGACCTAGAGTTACATCTTACCCAAATTTACGTTGTTTTAGGGGAACGGAATGGGACTATGCCTTATGGCAGAGAGATTGAGCCTTGCATCCCTCTCGTTTCCCATTCTCCTTGAACCAAGTGCAGCGTGAATCCGCTTCAGACCTGGCGTTTCTGCGTAAAGTAGTTCGATCGGGTCTGACGCTAGTTGTTGTTAGCTAATGACCAAATAGGAAAACCCTAATTCCGGTCGATCCTAAGTGGGAAACGGCCAGGATACTTCCGCTACGTGGCAGACGCGGGAAGACCTAGATTGCAAAACCCGTAACATTCCATGGGAGTGCCGGGCGGAGTTTTCTAGACATCCTTTCCGATGGACTGCCAAGACGTGTCCTAGATGATTCTAGTGGACACATTACATGGGGTGAACTTGTTATTTGTTAAGTAGCATTGCTGGTTGGGGCAAGCAATTTTCTTTATAGTGACCACAGTCGAGGTCCTTGACTCTTAGACTGGTTTAGTGATTGCTTGTGGTGAGAAACAACCTAATGGCCTAGATCACATGACCCATTTTCTTGTGAAGTCGATAGTCGAGGGCTTCGTGTCCCATAGCTTCTAGGCATTTGTCATGAGGACATGTATTTTTGAAACCTCACTTAACATGTGGATTAATTTTTTATCACATGATTAAGTAAATGTTGCACATGTGAGGTGCAACTGGGGTTAAAGTAAATTTACGAGCCTAGGACCTGAAGAAATCACAGGATGTCAAAGGCAAAAGTTGCTATAAGTTATGCCACATAGGTACTTGGTGGTATCTGGTGCCAGTTGTTGGCCTAGGTCATTCATTTGGCCATAAGTGTCAGTTGGTGACACTAGAGAAGTGGCGTTTAATGGTACCTAACGCCAATCTGATGGTCAAAGATGGCACAGAGACACTCGGGAATGGAAGTTGCCTAGCCAATTTCATTATTGGCCAGTCGGATTATTTTTCAGGGCACCGAAATAATTATTAGATTAATTTTCAATATTTAAAGGCTGAAAGTTAATATTTAGTTTTGAAAAATGCTGAAAAAACCATTTGGGAGGTTGCCACTTGTCAAAAATGCCCATGCAAGACTGAAAAACGTCTTTAGAGGTTGGAGAGAGGCATTTTTATAAATTCGGCTTGCAAGAGAGAGGGAGGAGAGGCTGGTTGCTGGTCTGATTTGCAGCCATTGGAAGACCTTCTGAGGCAGCCAGGGGCAGAAGTAGACCAATCAACACCAAGAGATAGCATTTACAGGTTGTTGAGATAGGGCAGCAGCAGTAAATGACTGATTTTCTTCAGCTCTTTGCATCTACAAGCTGTTGTGGCAGGGCAACAGTTGCATTTGACTGATTTTCAGTCATTCTTCACGACAAAACTTTGAATTTTCTCTCTCTACAGCTTTCCCTCTCATCTCCCAACCATTTCATAGCTTTGCTCTGAAGATCTCAGCATTTGGACCCTTGGAGGTTGAGAAATTTCAGATTTCTTTGCTGTAAACCCTAATCTGCTAAGGTTTAGCAACAGCCTCAGGAAGCATGTCAGAAATCGGAAGCTCCAATACTTAGATTTAACAGGGCTGAAGCTGTTTTTAGCCTATTCAAGTGGAAGGACCAGCAAATAATTGAATTTGGGGCATTTTCCATCTCTGTCAAAGTGGGTGAAGGCCAATTGATTGCCCGAATTAAGGGGCAAATCGGATTAAAGACTTGCTGGTGATTCATCACAGCAAATGGAGTTGGAATACCGAAAGGGATTGGGAGAATCCCATTGTAAATCAACTTCTTCTTCAATAAAGCTAAAGAAATACCGAAAGGGGTGCCAATTTTGGGGCCAATCGGGTATGCATTGTCCAAGATCAATAGGTAAATTTGTATTTTCAGATTTGCACCAAGTGTTTGTTGCTGTAATTAAGTTGTAATCAGGGATTTACCACCCATCCATAGAAGGAAGGTTGGTTTCACAATAGTCACATCTTGGGAGCCTACGAAGAATGAGCGTCTTTGGCATTTCTGCCTATGGCATCTTGGCTATGACTCTCTTTATGAGTTGTCTTGTCGTGAGATGATTGAGGGTCTTCCTTGGCTGAAGCTAGCTCGAGATGTCTATAAAGCATGTCAACTCGGGAAGCAACACCGTATCACGTTTCCTCAACAGTCTACACATAGAGTTGAGGCGCTTCTTAGATTGATTCACGTTGATTTTTGTGGGCCAACATCCACTGCCGCCTTGAACGGCGTGTTGTTCTTCTTTTTGATAGTGGATGATGTTGGAAGCGATAGAGATGCAGCTCGAGCAAGAGTGAACGAGTGAGTGTGACGGCTTGAGAGAGTGTGAGCAAAGTGAAAGTACGAGACGATAAGAGTGTATCAACAATGTGTTGGTACACAAAGAATAAAATGTATTTATACTTAGGGCATGTAAAGGGTGCGTTTATATGTACAATGTGTGTGTACTATACACGAAGGTTACCGGGCTTTTATATCCCAACAACCTCCCAGTTAAAGGTCCGATATGAACCTCTAGCTAACCAACTTCCACTAGTCGAATGCAATGCTCGTGATGAGCTTTGCTTAAACTTTTAGTGAGAACATTTGCAGGGTTATCTTGTGTTTTAATTTTGGTCAATGTGATTTGACCATCTTCCAGAATCATTCTGATGAAGTGATATCACACATCTATATGCTTTGTGCGTGAATGATACATGGCATTCTTAGCCAGATACATAGCACTCTGGCTATCACATCCTAAAACTGCAGTACCCATAGAGATGCCGAGATCATTTGCAAGTCTGCTCAACCATATAGCTTCCTTAGAAGCTTCAGTAGCTGATATGTATTCAGCTTCAGTGGTACTCAATGCAATAATATTTTGCAACTTGGAACACCAAGAAATAACCCCACCAGCAACCGTAAAGACATACCCCCTGGTGGATCTACATGTGTCCAAGTCACCTGCCATGTCTACATCACAATAAGCTTGCAAACTAAGTGTACCTTGCCCATACAAATACTTTTTCTTTGTGTACCCTTAAGGTATCGAAGAATACACTTGACAGCCTCCCGATGTGCTTTGCTAGGATTTGACATAAACTTGCTAACAACTCCCATTGCATGAGCAATGTCTGGACGAGTAGTAACCATAGCATACACAAGAGAGCCACAAGATGATGCATAAGGAACTCCTTTCATAGCATTTGCTTCCACGTCATCTTTCGGGTTGTTGGCTTTGCTAAGCTTGAGATAAGGAGGTAAGGGTACCCCAAAAGGCTTAGCTTCAGCCATGTTAAATCTGTCCAGTACCTTTCCAATGTAATTTTCTTGAGATAAAAACAACAATTTCTGCATTCTATCTCTACGAATCCTCATGCCCAAAATATGCTCTGCATTCCCCAAATCTTTCATGGAGAAAGCTGATTTCAGCTGATTTTTGAGAGCATCCAAGCTAGTCTTTCTTTTCCCAGCTAGTAACATATCATCCACATACAAAACAAGTATGATGGGGCTGCCATATGTATCCTTTTTCATGTACAAGTAATATGGCTACGTGTTAACTCATGAGATAGCATAAAAGTGTCAAACTTTTTGCACCTCTGCCGTGGTACTTGTTTCAGCCCATACAGGCTGCGTTTTAGATTACACCACAATTTGCTCTTTTCCAAGAACTACAAAGCCCTTGGGCTGTTTCATGTAGACTTCCTCATCAATGTCACCATGCAAGAAAGCTGTTTTTACATCCATTTAATACAACTCTTAATCCAAAACAGCAGTAAGAGCAAAAAGCACACGTAAAGTGGTCATCTTCACAACATGTGAGAAAACCTCTTGGAAGTCAATCCCTTCCTTTTGTGCATAACCTTTGGCAACTAGCCTTGCCTTGTACTTGGGTTTCCCATCAACTGTCTTGACTTTGTACACCCATTTGTTTGGAAGTGGCTTCCTTTCCTTTGGCAATGACACAAGATCCCAAGTACCATTTGCATATAGAGATTTAATCTCTTCCTGCATAGCTAGCTCCCACTTACTGCTGAACTCACATGACTTGGCCTCTTTGTGTGTAAGAGGCTTGCCCTCATCTGTAAGCATCACATAATGCAAGGAGGGGTCAAACCTATGTGGTTGCCTTCTTACGCGTGTAGACCTGCATATCCAATGATCAACATTTTCAGGAATTGGGTCTGCATCTGGAGGTATATTATTTTCAGCATTTATTGGCTGCTGTAAATCATTTTCAGCATGTTGTTCATGCTCTACAGCACCTTCATTTTCATCTCCAATACCTGCATTTTCATAATCAGCAAGCCTATCTTGCTGTCCATGACCTCCTTGTGCTTCTATTTGCTGTCCATCATCATCTGGCTAAAAAATAACCGGCCGATCATCAGTTTCAGTCTGTGGTACAGCACCTTGAGGCTCATTTTCTGAAGTAATGGATGGCTGTAAACTCTGAAATTTCACCTTTTTTAGATCTTCATTAGAGGCTAAAGAGCCTTTCAGCAATTTTGCCTCATTAAACACAACATTATGGCTGCGAATAATTTTCTTGGACTGAGGTAACCACACTCTGTAGCCAAGTTCACCCTCATCACCATAGCCCATGAAAATGCCTTTGGTGGATTTTGGGTCAAGTTTGTTCCTCAGCTCATCCCTAACATGCACAAAAGCATCACAACCAAATATGCGTAAATGGCCATATGAGGCCGATTTGCCAGACCAAACCTCCTCAGGGATGCCATTATTTAAGGACCTGTTTGGAGAGCGGTTGCAAATGTGAACCGCAGTTTTGAGTGCCTCTCTCCAAAATGCATGAGGGAGATTAGTAGTGGATAGCATGCACTGCACTCTTTCACATAAAGTCCTGTTATATCTTTTAGCCACCCCATTTGAAGAAGGGCTGTAAGGGGCTGTAAGCCCCCTCTTAATATCATGTAAGTCACAAAATGACTTGAATTCAGTCGATGTGAACTCACCCCCATTATCAGTTCTTAAGCATTTCAGCTTTCTACCTGTCTGAGTAGTCATAAATGCATGAAAAGTTTTAAAAACTACAAACAATTCACTTTTCTTTTTCAGCAAGTACACCCAAATCTTCTTGGAACAATCATCAATAAAGGAGACAAAATATGCAGCACCACCCAATGATTTCACGGGCATACTATATACATCAGAATGCATTAAGTCCAAGACATTGGACTTACGAGAGACACCAGAGTAAAATGAAATTTTTATTTGCTTTCCAAACTGACACTCATTACAAAAATCAAGTTTAGAGCCTTTTCCATCAACCCTCTTTAGAGAGGTAAGGACATTAAGTCCTTTTTGGCTCATATGGCCTAATCTCTTATGCCATAACTCCAAGTGGCTGCAAATTTCAGCAATTGCAAGAAACTTGCCATTCAAGGCTTTACAGTGCAAACAATACAATGTGCCCTTCTTGGTGTCTTTTGCAATCAGCATAGAACCCTTTTTTACTTTCCACAAACCACCACCAAACAGTGTGGTGTAGCCATGCAAGTCAAGCTGACCAATAGATAGTAAACTCTTTTTAATGCCAGGCACATATCTGACATATTTCAACACAAGCTCTTGACCATTGTCTAAAGACAAGTGTATGGTGCCAATCCCATCAATGCTGCAAGTATGGTTATTTCCAAGGTACACCTTTCCATAACTGCGTGCATTGAACATAGCAAAACACTCCAAGCAAGGAGTTATATGGAAAGAGGCCCCAGAGTCTACAATCCAAGTCTGAGTGACACCATCATCAATTGACAAGAGTGCATCAATCATATCAGCCTTGGTAATCTGCATATCTTGCATGTGACATACAAGGGCATCATAATCAACTGCACATAATACATTAGCCTCTGTATTTGAAAGCTCTTCTATGACCACGCTAGAGGCCACATTGGCGTTCTCTTTGCCTTTGGTTGTCTCCGATGTATCTGTCTTTTCTTCTTTCTTTTTTTTATCTCTTGGATTCTTCTTTCTCTTTTGTTCCTTCTTATAATACCTGCAATCAGGTTTCTTGTGGCCCTTCCGACCACAATGATAGCAAGTAATGCCACTCTTATCCTTTCCTTTGCTCTTGCTCATGTTTCTTTGCCCTGCATTTGCATTTTTCTTTTGAGCCCGCCTCTTACATTATAAGCTGAGTTGCTGCCTTCTCCACTAGACATACGTCTAATTTCTTCATTCAAAATAGAACCCCTCATCCCATCATATGAGAGATTGGGGTTATTGCTGAGTGAAACCACCAAGGTTTCCCACGAGTCCGGCAGTGTCATGATCAAAAAGATCGCCCTCAACTTATCATCAAAGTCCAAGTTTGCATCTTTGAGCTGATTTAGAATCCCTATAAATGCACTCAAGTGCTCAACTGCAGGCTTTGACTCATCCAGTGGCATATTCACCAACTTGCGCATTAAATACACCTGATTAATAGGTGTGGTGATCTCATAAGTAGTTTTCAGCTTCTCCTATATTGCATAACGTGTGTCTAAACCCTTAATGTTTGTCAGAATGTCATCAGTGACACCCATCTTTATGTAAGCCACAGCCTTTTTGTTCACTCTGGTCCAATCTGCATCAGACATTAGTGCGGGTTTATCTTCCTGCAAAGCATCCTCACAATCCTTCAGGAACAAAATGCCCTGCATACGGTCTTTCCAAAGGTCAAAGTCATGACCATCAAAGCGTTTGATATCCATCAAACTCTTGATGTGTGAACTGGAAGAAGTTGCAACCATTTTATCACGAACACAAGAGTAAATGCACTAATCTGCGGAAGCACAAGCTAAACCAACAAAATACCCGGCTGTTTTTCCTCAACCAGAAATAAATCTCTGTTGTTTGTACATTAACCAGCCACTGCATGAGCAAAAGATGCAGAAATTTACCAAATTTTGCACAAATCCCCAAAATTTCAAGTCCAAAATTACATGATTGTCAGTCAATCTTACCTAGCTGAGTAAATCTTTGCCAATACATGAAAAGCCCCAAATTTTTGGGATCCAATGTCAGGAAATTTTATCCAAAAATGCAAAATTTCGACAAAATTGGCAAAATCCCCAATTTAATTGAGGTCACCGCTCACGATGTCTGCAATTTCTGACTCAAAAGTCACTGACAGGCATGAGCTATGTCAAATCTGGGAAAAGCCCCAAATTTCTGGCTCGAATCCTCACAGATTTGTGATGTGTGCTTTTGGCGTGTGAACTCCCGTCAAAAGGGAGAGTTTAATTAAAATTAAATGGATTTCTAAAAAAAGACGGGGGGTGTTTGATCCGCCGACTTGTCATGTTTGACGGCCTGCAGGCGTTTGTCCCGCGTATAGTGCTGTCGACTATCGTCTCGCGTGCACCTGATTGTCGTTCCCTGGTCTGCCGTGTGCACCCGGTTGTTGTGTGCGCTTGCATGCAATACCCTTCAACGTCACGACGTCTCCCTTGGTCGCTCGCTGGACTACCACGTTGGTTCCCCCCATTGGACCCGTCTGGTCACGACTTGTCTGCTGGTTTCCGTCGGTAGCTGGACTGGTCTCGCTTGGTTGCCACGAGCAGTTTTTTGCTCAGCTACTGGTCTTCTTCGCCTGTTGACTGCGTATCACTTGTTAGCTGTCTGTCGACTGGGAAGATGTTGGGAAGCGTGCACAGAACCTTAAGCTTTGATACCAATTGTTGGAAGCAATAGGGACGCAGCTCGAGCAGGAGTGAACGAGTGTGTGACGGCTTGAGAGAGTGTGAGCAGAGTGAAAGTAGGAGACGATAAGAGTGTACCAACAATGTGTTGGTACACAAAGAATAAAATGTATTTATACTTAGGACACGTAAAGGGTGCGTTCACATGTACAATGTGTGTGTACTATACACGGAGGTTACTGGGCCTTTATATCCCAACAGATGATCATTCGAGATACATGTGGGTGTATTTCCTCAAGTATAAGTCCGATGCTTTCACATATTTCTCTACTTGGGTGCTGCTGGTTCATAACTAGATAGGTCATCGTGTTGGTTGCATGAGGAGTGATAGCGGTGGTGAGTTCATCTCCCACGAGTTTTCTGAGTTTCTATAGCAGCATGGCATCTCTCGTTGGCTCACCTCTACCAACTCCCCCTCTTAGAATGGAGTCGTAGAGTGTAGGAACTCCACAGTCATGGAAATGGTACCCTCTATGTTGTTCGCAATAGAGCTCCTTGAGCACCTTTGGGTTGAGGTTGCTAACATTGCGGTGTACATCCTCAACCTGTCCCCTACCCCCGGTTGTGGCTCTTCCTCAGAAGACCCCATACGAGGCATTATTTGGCTCTTGGCCTGTCAAATCCCACTTCAGAGTCTTCAGGTGTCGTGTATACACACATGCTTGATGATAAAATATAAAAGCTCACTCCTCCAGCTGATCTCCTTATCTTTGTCGGATATTTCTCGGAAGTGAAAGCCTAGCATTTGTTTGATCCTTGGGCAAACAACTACTCGCTCCCGACCTACCTGCGCATTCTTCAGCTCCTAGGCCCCCTTTGTGAGACCTGTTATCTTGTTGATACTCGTAGACCATGCGGGATTCGGGGATCTTACGACTGGATTCCACTCCGGAGGGACCTAGAAGATTTGTCCGGCTTTCACCTCAGGCATCATTTACATCACTGTTTACAGTTGATTGCATAGCGCATTTTGAGTTGGATACATGACAGGAGACTCTTTAGCACTTTGAATGGCGAGAGGCCATGGAGAAGGAGCTAGAGAATATTGACCGCAATGAGACTTGGACATTGGTGGTTCGTTCGAGCAACAAGAAATTCATTGGGACAAAGTGAATTTTTAGTACTAAGCTAAAGGCTGATGGGACTTTAGACAAGTACAATGCTCGTCTTCTCATGCGAGGGTTTCGACAGAAGCATGGTATTGATTATGAAGAGATCTTCGTACCTACTGCGCGGTCGACATTTTTTTGGTTATTACTCGTGCTAGCCATTCACTACGGTTGGCCAATACATTAGACGAATGTCAAGAGTGCCTTTTTGAATGGTTATTTGGAGGAAGAAGTCTATGTGAAGTAGCCACCCGGATTTCCTTTTGCGAACCCGAGGGATAAGGTATTCCGCTTACAGAAAGCTCTTTATGGGCTGAAGGAAGCACCACGGTCTTGGTTCCATAAGATAGGCGAGTTTTTACAAACTCACGGATACCATTCTACCCCTTATGATCCGAACTGATATGTTCGATCTATTGCAGAGGGGGTCAACTACTTGGGAGGGCCCAAACTTTCTATAAATAGGTATGTTGCCCTCCATTCAGTCTTAATCTCGTTTTTGCGGGTTTTAGGTGTTTTCAGCTTGTTGCCCATACCCCATTCGCAGAGGACATTGCAGTCCAAGCTGTCCATTGCAGTCTCCACTCATTTGGTGTGTTTCCAGCTCTCCATCATCATTTTGCTATTGTTTCGAGCCATGCGATTGGTGTTGTCCACCCATCCGGCTGTCGTATAGCTTGCCACATCAGCATACTTCTGCGCTTGCATGTCCTAGTTGGTGCCCTGCCATTTTTCTGCCTCCTCTCGGCTATTGCTGTTGTTTTCTGTCTCCTTCCTATTGCATTTTGCAGTTTTCTCTCTCCTCCAGCTGTCGCCATCATCTCCTCAGCCTACGTTTATAGCATACACTCTCTCTAGATTGCCGTCTCAGCCACACATAAGCTGCGTTTACTGTTGTTCGACACTTGGAGATTGCCTTGCTACGATTCGGGATTTGTTTGAAGTACAACACACTCTCCAGCTCAGTACCCTTGTTTTGATCCTTGAGATATAGGAGTTTGAGGTTCAGTATTCATTCACTGTATAGTGTGTTTGCTACATGAGCATTGCATATTTAGTAGTCATATCACTTCATTCATTCTTTGTGTTCATTGTCTATGAGTTACCCTAACCCTAACTATGTTCTTCTATCGGTGCGTGTTTTGTCGCACAGTGTTATTTGTGTTTCTGTATTAATGTATTTTCTTCACAATCTGCACCAGAAAGACCTTGGGCTGTTGTTAGCTGTTCCTGGAGGGCTCCAAACTGCTGTCACATACTATAGGACTGATCCCTAGTGGCTATAAATCACATTAGTAGCATGTACTTGCTCTCTTACGACCTCCTCCCTCACAATGGCTAGAATAGACTCCACCAACCCCTAAAAATGCTTTTTTCACTTGCATGGGCAAGTTTTGCCAAGTGACAGCCTTCTAATTCTATTTTTCACTAGCCAATACTTCAATTGGCTAGGCCAATTTGTCTTCCAAGTATCTCTGAGCAATTATTAGCCCTTAGACCGGCATTAATTGATTACTTAATATCTAGTCTCTAATATCATCACTAAAATTAGTAGCCGATGAATTGGTCTAGGCCCAAATTTGACATCGGGTACCACCTAGTACTTGTCAGGCATAACTTATACAACTTTTGCCTTTGACATTCAATACATTCTTAGGGTCCTTGGCCTGTTACCATGAAATAACTGCCATGTGCACCACATGAGCTAACAACCTTGCACATTTGATTAATAGCTTAATTAAATGTTATCGGCAAGATTAAAGCATCTCAAAATTTTGACGTCCTTGTGACACACACTCTCTCTTCACATGGAGTGTCTCAAGTACATTACAAATACAATGGTTGTGTGAATAAACAATCTTGTCGGGCAAATTGCTAGACCATCTAAGGGGCATGTGGAAAAAAGGAGCTAAGTTCGTCCCAGGTCCCTAGGAAGGCCTTTCTTCTTGTCCTCATTGTCAGATCCTCGCTGCATTCTCTTCCATCCCCTGCAAAGAGTGTGGATGATCTCTATTCAAATCCTCGATAGAGTTTCAACTGTGGGTACATCCTAGAGATCAATAACGTGACTATACCTTGTGGCCCAGATGTACCAGGCTATAATCAACTCCCATTTGTGTCAATGTCCTTGGGTTCACTCTACTTGCAAGTAGTTTGGTGTGGGGATCTTGCTCAGATGTTGTCCAATAACAAGGACAAGCTCCCTCGAACATTCTTATATCCACATGTTAGACCTATATCTGTGGCCCAAGCTACAACCCCCTAGGTCATGACTAGGGTCTTTGTTGTGCTGTGCAATGTCATCTTGGGGGATTTCCTCCATAGCTCTTGAGCTTTGAGACAGTTCGAGAGGCAATGCCTTTGTGTCTCCTCTAGCTCATTACATCTCGTGCATGCCATTCGGTCCTTGCCGTATCCAAGCCAAGTGCCAATTGCTAAACTCTTTGGCTACACTAGTAGGCTCATCTCTATTCTCCTCCCCAGCCTACTAGGTAGCCAAAGATGGCCAGGTCACATGGCCGATCAAGAAACGAATCCTTCACATCCACTCTCCACTCAATATCTCCACCCATCTACAAGATAGGTCACTAGGTCTAGGTCAATGTGCCACTTTTTGGGCTTGAGAGGGAGTGTTGAGCAAGTAAAATTAAAGGATTCAATTATTGGAATTGCCACATGTTTCAGCCTAATTTAACTCCATAGAAACAGTCTCAAAAGAATTATTCGGAGGAAAATATATTTTATTTGGTGGTAGGACAGATGCCCAAAAATCTCCTGTAAAGGACATGTTGTGGGCATTCTATTTATGAACATTAAACTGTGATCAATCATCATTCCGATCCTCTCCTCCACCTTCCTTCATCATCTCTCCCCCTTCAAGTGGCCGTTGGCTTTGCCTTGGTGGCTGGCACCTGCAGTCACCTTGTTGCAGCCCTCTACTTCAAGGTGTCACCTTGCTTAGCAGAGGCTGCTGCCAGACTACTAGATCTGCTGCCCGGCTTGGAGGAGCCAGCACAAGTTGCTGTCCTAGATGCTGCCTACCATGTCATCATCATTTGGAGGTACTATCACCATGTTATCATCATTTGGGGTAGCTATTGCTTGTATTTCTGCTCTGCAGGCTGCATTTCCAGCTGCCAAGAGGACTGTTTCTGTCATTGTGATGACCATCATCTAATTGAGATTGTGCTGCATTTCAGCTTGCAAATGTGAGGTTTGCTTCCCTAAGTCTTCATGGGCATCTTGCTGCCCAGAGGATTGCATTTTGCTCCCTTCATTGCTGCACACATTAGCATTGGTGGATTGCTGCACTCAGGTTTGGTAATTGGAGAACAACAATCTTTGGCACTTTGCCTTCGCTCACTCCTAAGAGAGTGGTTCTCGGATAGCCTCTACTCCTTGAGCTCCCCTATTGTAGTTTATTCATCATTATTCATTCATTATTTGGGTTTCTGAGTTTTGGTCAGTTTTAGTTGTTTTCATACACGTGTTTTTTCCTTTGCAAAACCCCACTATTGCCTTGGGGGAGATGCTTCCAAGAAGGTAGTTGCTTGGAGGAGTAGAAGAAGCTAAAGGAAGAGAGCAAATAGTTCACATGTAAACCAACAGGGTATATTGCCAAGAATTCCCTGAAGAAGCCTAACTAAAAAGACAAGACTTCCAAGGGAGAAGTCAAGATTGTGGATGTGGCTTCAACCTTGTTTGTCATGGCTTGTACTCTTCTGTTAGCACCCTTGGGAGATGTGGATTCTTCTTGCTTGGGGTGTCATGATCTTGTGCTTGTGCAAGTGATGGTCATGGGATATCCTACACGTTGCTTGGAGGATGGTGGAGCATCTTAACAAATGAGCCAGGATACGTTTATTGAGAACTATCATCTCCAAATGGTACTCACGATGTGGCACAACTTGTGTGGCAGAACTTTTGGTTTAGGAGGAAGACCAAAGCTAAGAAATACTACTTAAGGGAGTAGGTGTAGGACATGGCTATCCAAATAGAAGATTGCAAGGCTCGAGATACTTGTAAAGAAATACTCGAGCACAGAAGATAGACATAGAGTGTATGACAAAACATAGTGATAGAACAATAGAACTCAAATGTGAAGAGTAACTCAGGATGAATGAAGAATGAATGCTGAAAACACATTATGCAAAATTGAATACAGAATCTCAAACCTCATCTCAAAATGGACTAGGACAAAGAACTGGAGAGTGTGTCAAGCTCTGAATGGAACATGAATCAGAGCAAGCAGCCTGTGCATGCAATCAGTTGTTGTAAATACAAATCAGAGTGATGACTCTGTCTGGACTAGGCTGTTCAGAGGTAGTGGTAGCAGGGCAGCCTGCACAGTGGTGAAAATGGCAGGGCAGCAGCTGGAAACACTTACTAGCCTGCAAAATGCAATGGATAGCAGCAAGGTGACTGCACTTGGAGGTTGGCAGGATGGTAGTCGGCAGCAGACAGCTGCAAACACAGACTTTTGGGGCTGCTCTTGACAACCAATCATGAAGAAGACCTCCAGGCTGAGCGTAGCAGCAGCTGGAATGGCAAATACAAGGGCTGAAAGCTCCAAAACAGGCTGTAGATGGTGGGCGACAGCTGTGAAGGGTATACTCAGCTGGGGCAGGCTAGATACGTAGTCCATGAATTGAGATACCCTCTGTGCAGAGTGCAGACAGCAGCAGTGGAACAGGATGCCAGCTGATCAGCTGTGTGTAGATCTGCAAAATAGGGATGGAGCTGGTGGCTGGGCAGGCTTCTATTTATAGATGTGAATCCTCCTGAAAGTTTGGGTGTTTGCTTATGGGATACATAACTTTTGGTATTTTGAGTTTTGGGGCTGTTTTAAAAGAGCTAAGGAAGGTCTAATTGGTAATTGTCATTTTTTAGCTTAACAATACTATGAAGGTAGCTCCTTTCCTAAATGTTGATGTGATTTTAGGGCAGACATGGATGATGGCTCTATGATCACATGGGCTTGGTGGATCATCACTCAACACTTTTTCTAGGAATTCCAGTGGCTTGGTATTGAGAAATTTACCAAGCTTTCGAGGAGTTGAAGGGCAAAACCGGCGACACAGCCTGATTGCCTTAACAAGAACAAGACCTCACTTGTCACTTGCTACCTTACTTCTGTCAAGTGATAATTATCAAAGCTCTGATACCAAAACATAGAGTGAGTGCGGCGAAAGGCGGAAGCGAGAGAAAATGAGCACTGAGCTGAAAGCAAGAACTGAAACAGGAGGGGCTAGAGACTTAGAGTGAAAACCTTGTATTGCTTGTGAATTGCACTCTGTCAAATGAAAATGCAACGCGGTATTTATAGGCTTCAGAGGTGGATGCACACTCCTGAGAGTGAGAAGATAAGGAAGCATCTGGGTAGAGGTTGCTGATGAAAGAATATTTATGCCTTATGGCAAGAAAATGGAAAGGTGTTGTACAAGCAACATTATGAGGAATATTGTACATGACTTTTTACATTTTTCATGGTGGTTGTCGAGACAATAAGTTAGCTACAGTGTTTTGGATGTCGGGAACATGTTGGAATGTTACATCAAGGACATCTTCGTATCTTGACACTTGTGTTGAGATTGCTAGATCTCAATGAACCTTTTGTGGTAATTTGTGATGCGAATGGTTGTTGTATAGTGGTGTTACAGTATTGTGGCCATCTGGTGGCTTTTGAAACTTAAACTCAAGGCAGCTGAATTGAATTATTCCACCAGTGACAAAGAGCTGTTAGCCATTTTTTCATGCCTCAAAGGAATGGAGATGCTATTTAATTGGATAGGATCTTTGTATCAAGTTTTATTAGCAAGCTTTACACTATCTTCTCACTCAGTCTCAGCAGGATACGACTCCTTGTTAATTGTAGCAGTGGCAATTTTTGTCTTAGCCCATGTTCACACATTTAGCTCACACGTGTATACAATTGTGCCCCTATGAACGTCGTACTTGTATTCTGTGTAGTACATGGATGGCTACAACTAATAATGTTTCCTTGTATCTTTTCATCGTTAGATTTATCTGCTAACAAGTATCACAAGACATGCTGATCACTAACCCATATGATGCTAGTGCAGTGCACATTGGATGACAATCATACAATAGATTTTGATATTATGTGCTCATAATATATTGTAGCGAACGTCTGTTTGCTTCCATCTTGAATGAGTTTGTGTCCATATGAAGGTTAAACTCTTCTTGATATGCAAGAGGGCTAGCTGTATTTGTATCATGCTGGAGCTCTTGCAGTGACTTGCAGCTTATTTGGCAAGAAAGATTAATCTGTTATTTGTTGCTAGTGAAGGGTCCGTTAATGCCATTGAATGCTCACATGTTTTTTTCAGAGCAGCATTGAACCATCTGGATTATGGAATCCACCAAAATCAAATGGTTGGTGGCCTTGTCTTCAAAAGAAGTCAAACAAAATAGTAAGCTATTCAGATTTGCCTAGCAAGTTTAATTTGAATGAACTGTCCAAGCAAAGAGTGCTGCATGCTTATTGAGCAATTTTCATATTAGCAATACATGTAAGAAGATCTTTCAGTTAGAACGTCTGCAGCTTTTTTGATTTCTTAATCAGTGGAGGGATGCTGATGACTTGCGATATTGATTGCTGGCTTATATTTTCTAAGCCTTCACTAGTAGATTTATCAGGCTTTAGGCTGATCTCATATCCTTCTCTTGCTGTCTTTATGCAACTAGAGCCTTGTATGCTTGAGGTTAATTGATCAATCCTGCCACCTTATCCAGAATGCGAATCTTAGAGTCATATTTGCTATGGATGTGGATGGTGTGAAGTAGCTGGGTTGTACTCTTTCTGCAGATCATACTTGTGAGATGAAAGCAATTAGGGCCAGCTAATCAAAGATTGATGGATAATTTCTGGTCTTTGAATTTGAAACAAATTTACAGTGAATCTGTTGTTAAGATCTTTCGTACAGAGTGATTCTATATGCCTTTTATTTCTGATTAGTAGTATTTTAAATGGTGTAGATATTGGCTGGTGTAAAGCCACGCTTTATACAAGTTTTCTGCACAGGGGGCTTATTTCAGCTTCACATATGTGTGAGTACAGTATAGCTGATGTAGTTATACTTACTTCAGTGCATTTTGAATGCTGTTGTTTATCATGCCATATTTCTTGTGAACTGATTAGTAATGATGTTCCAAATTTTTGGTCTTTCTGTGTAGGTTTCCAATGCTGTGGCTGTAGCATGGATGTTAAATGCTTCATTAGTGGTCCCTTATTTTCAAGAATCATTAGTATGGAAGGATCCGAGGTGTGGCTTACTGGGGCATGATTTTATTATTAGTAAGTTACTAAGTTGTAATGTTCTATGTTGCTAGCTCTATGATTGCTTGCATTTCAATGTTAGTCTTTTTACCTCTGTTTTATAGAATGTTCAGGAGTGATGCTTGCATAAGAGAAATGTTCTTTGGTGTGATGTATGTGTCTTTCTTCTTTGTTGGTCTACATGTCGAGTCAATGAGAGAGAGAGAGAGAGAGAGAGAGGTGTGTATGTGTTGGTGTCCTTTTAGATGCCTCAAAGGTGGGTGGGTGGGTGTGTGTGTGTGGGGGGGGGGCGCTTTGGGGGGGTGTGAAGCAAAGAATTCTTTGAAGGCTATTATTAACGGGACACACACACACAGAGCCCATACCCTTAGAAACATGGGTGGTGGAGCTATTCTTGATACAAAGACTCGTATGATGGCCCTTCCCTGGTCACTCTTTTGAGCTATGTGCACTGACTGTCAACCCTGGGTCTTTATTGTTTGCTTTTCCTTGGAAGATGGGGGCCTCGTTTATGGTAATACTAGCATACAGGCTTCATGGTGGCACATTCTTGACTCTGATGCTCACTTTTTGACATCCTCCTCCTCTTTGGTGAATCATTTAGTTTGTTCTTGGCGCCTGGTTCTTCAAAAGGTGCATTGGCATCCAGCAGAGGATCGTTTGACAGCTAGTTCTTTTCGGGTGGAGCTATTGGCTATGTCCCGGCTGCTCTCTTGGGATGGGAAATAGAAGATCGCCCGCAAATTTAATTGTATGGCATGCTTGGGTCTGTCTTCTGTTACTGATGCCACTCTAGTGAGCTGTGGGTGCTCATGTCCTTCCACATAGCTAGGAGACTTTTTCAATTGCGAGTTATGGGGTTAGCTTGACAAGATGCTACAGCCTATGCAACCTTTTCTTGCACCTATTCTTGATCATCCTTGGCAGGGCTGGGATCTTGTTGGCTGTCTTAACCTTCAAAAGGCTTTGGCCAACCAAGTGTACCATCTAATGTGATTAAGGATTATCATTGACTGGTCACCAAAGCCAATGTGATTTGGGGCATGTCTAAATCTAAGGCCTGGTGGAAGATGATTGTGATGGAGGGATGGCTGAACAAGATGTGATGGAGGGATGGCTGAACAAGACGCCTTTTAAATGCAAGGTTTCTCTTTGGCGAGTGGTCATTGGAGGACTACCCCTTGCTTCAACTCTTTTGAAGTAGCGAATATTGAATGGTAACTGCTTCTTTTGCATGACCAATGTGGAGTCCTTGTGAGTCATGTCATAGATTTATTTCTTGATCTTTAGCCAAGAAAATTTGGACCCTCTTGTCGGATATTTGGAGAGCTGTGGCTAGGCCATTCTTGTGCCCCTTTGATTGGGTTTTGGCTAGGCCAAATTATCCCACCCTTGTGCAGCTGCATATGAACATTATGTTTCATTTTTTAAGATTTTGGGTTGTTGGTGTAATTGGATCATTGAGAATGCTTTCGTCTTCGATTTTGTTGCCACTGTGAGGGACTTACTGCTAGAATCAGGGGTCTTTTGCACTGGTAGTTAGATCTTATCTAGCATACTGATCTTCTCCCTAGGGCGGATTTAGTTCCTTGGCATATGGAGGATCACATTGATTAATGGCCACATTGATGTACTAAAATACATAAAACGGGTTTATATAGAAAACTCTAATACTAGATGTCTTAGCTATTATAGGAGATTGTAACCCTAGACATACTAGGTGTTCTAAGTGTCCTAAGTATCCTAGTTGTCCTTATTGATAGTTTAGACTAGCTAGGAGACCTAAACTAGGGGACAAAAGGGCATCTCTCCATGGTATGGGCTACTTGATTTGGGAAAACATAGCAAATCCTAGAATTATATATATGTGTGTGTGTGTGTAACCCCCTTCCATGGTATGTGCTAATCTAGGAAAACATAGCAAATCCTAGAATGAATATAGATGTGTGTGTGTGTGTGTGAGGTCATGGTTGCACAAATCCATCCAAATGGATACGGTAACCTATGACAATACAGTGAATGACAAATCATGTGTATCAAATGTAAAGCTTGTCGAAAGGCTTGAAACTTTGATGGAGGAAGAGCTTTCATACAAATATTTGCAAATTGTCTTTTGAGTAACTTGCCATACACACACAGGGGGTTATAAAAAGCCTTGGGATTTTCCCCCAAACCTTGACCTAGATCTACATACATTGGGGTGTGTTCCCACATGATAATGTAATGTATGCTCACACATAAACGTCTTAGATTACTAACAAATACAAATCTTTTTGGATAAAGATCTGGGTAGAGTACATCACACATCTAAGGCATCTTTTGGAAAGGTCTTAACACGTGTGAGCAGGGCTAGTGCTAATTCTGAACACATCTTTATTATTTTTGAATAAAATTCAAAAAGCATACTTAAATGGTCTTTTGTCATCATTGCCTAAAGGCAATGATTGAACTAAAACAGTTAGGACTTTGGCAGATGTAGAAGGTGGTTCATCTGCATTAGTCATTGCTTGGGCAGCTACATAGTTTGCATATTGCTTCTCCTAATGCTTACTCTTCTTTGTGTAGCAATCATCAATGGTGAGATGTAGAAGGTGGTTCATCTGCAGTAGTCATTGCCTGGGCAGCTACATAGATTGCATATTGCTTCTCCTAATGCTTGCTCTTCTTTGTGTAGCAATTGTCAATTGTGTGACCTATGTTTGTAGTATTTACACTTTGGTAGCTTGCTTAGTGTGTAAAAAGCATTAGGGACTCTATTGGCATTCTCATTGCATCGTTCATCCAAGAGGGATGGTGACCATTTCTTCATATTTCATCTCCCTAGCAACTTTGAGGGCTGTCAGAGTCTCATTGAATTTATCTTCCTTTGTGAGGCCATTAAGGAGAATGGCCTTCCTCTTGTCATTATCCAGACGATTGTTAAGAGTAGTCAATTGTTGAAAGAGAAGATTGAGGTGATCAAGATGTTATTTCAAAGAATTGGTGGGATTGTATGGAAGGTGGTACAATTGCATTTTCAAGAACAATTTTGAATTATTGATGTCACCTCCAAATGTTGTAGCAAGACCATCCCATACCTCTTTTACTCTTTTTTTTGGTAAGGTTAAGATGATGGAGTGGGTTGTATTGGAGAGGCTGAATGTGATGATGGCTATTGTGATCTCATTCTTTTCAAGCTGATCTCAATGAAGCTGGGGATTCCCTCGAATATTTTCCAGTTTTATGCATGCGACCTTCCATGCGCCTTTGGGCATGAGGATGAGCTGAGTCTTTGTCTTCTAGATCAAGAACCTGACACCAGAGAACTTTTCAATGGTGATGCCGTATCTAGATGTGTAATTGGTGGATGCAATTACTTGTTGGTCGATGGGAACACTTTTTCTTCTTCTTCGTCTTCTGTTGCTGCGCTGTAGCAGCACTTCGAACAATATGCTGAGGCAGCAGTTGTTGAAGTCAGGTCGTGACACAGTGCAGAGAATGGCAGTACTGGGAGCAAGACAGCAGTGTGTGGTAGCTTAAAGGTGTGGTGGCGGTAGCATTATGTGGTGGCATGGCTGTAGGTGGGGGCAGACAGAGAACATTGCTGTTGGCTAACATGGCGACAGGTGAACAGAATGCAGGCTGTGCCGTGCTGCTAGCTGTGGTGGTGACAGATGAAGAATGTGTAGGGCAGAAGTGTGTGGCTCAGGTCAGAGACAAGCAGGGTGGTGTTTCAGGTGTTCAGCATGGCAGGGCGATGTCATTTAGTTGATGCTGATTGTAGATGATTTTTTGAGGGTTGATTGCTTATAGGTTTGTATTCCTTCAGATCGGAGGGTTTCCTTTAGACTTCTCTTGCTTTTTATCTTCTGGCACCCTCTTCTCTTCTCTTCTCTCCATGTTCTTTTACTTCCATTGTACACTCTCACATCGTCATCATATTAGTTGTTTTGTGACATCAACTTGGAGGAAGCTCTCTATGTCGTCTGTGTGTGGAAAAGCCACATCTGATCCAGGAAGTGTTTTCTTTGGTAGTCTTCTCTTCTTTCTCCTCATGATTGTGCATCTCCTCTTTGATCTTGGAGATTTCTTCCGCAAATTTAGTTCGGATTTTTCTCCTCTCTATCCTAGAGCTCTTCTCTTCTTTCTCCTCATGATTGTGCATCTCCTCTTTGATCTTGGAGATTTCTTCCACAAATTTAGTTTGGATTTCTCTCCTCTCTATCCTAGAGCTGGCCCGCACTTGCTCCAACTTATTCTTTGGCATTGCCATCTCTTTGTCCTTGGCCTCCGCCTCTGTTTTTAGTGAAGCACATTCTGTCTCAAGTTTCTTGATTTTCTCTACATGCTGCCAGTTTTCTATGATGAAAGCATTATCTGCTTCTCTTTTTTGCTTGTTGATGGCATTTGTAATCAACAACTCAATGTTGACCCTCTCCATCCTTGTACAGAAGGGAGCGCCACACAAACAAGATGGAATTAGCTGGTGTGCTGGGACTGATCAGAATAAGAAGTTAGAGGTTGGCTAGGAGTGGATGACATTAGGAGGGGGTGCTGGGAGGCATGAAGGTGGGTAGGTAAAGGTAGACATGGTGGATAGAAAGCAAAGCTGATAGGCTGGCAGTAGTATGAAGAGCTAGTGAGAGGACTGGAGATTTGGCATGAGAACTGAGGGCTTGGTGCACAGAATGCTGGTGGCAGGAGGGGCAGGGCTGGTGGGACAGAGCAGGACTGTGGGAGGGGCAAGGCATAGTGGGACAGAGCAGGAGTTTTTGGGGGGAGAGAGAGAGAGAGAGAGAGAGAGAGAGAGAGAGAGAGAGCATTTATGAAAAAAAGAGAGAGAGAGAGCAGTGAAATGAAATGAAGGTAGGAGGTCAAAATGACCTATGAGATCATGAATTACAACCATTTGTAAGAAAATACAACTTTCTGGACTCTGAAAAAGGATTAGTAAGTAAAAGTTAAATGCTACATGGAGCGGGCCTAAGGAGGCCATGAGAGAGAGAGAGAGAGAGAGAGAGAGAGAGAGAGAGAGTGACAGATGACTCTGATGAAGACCCTTAAAGCCAGAGGAAGCAGTCCGGATGAATGAGCACGAGTGATTTCTTTCACCTCCCAGCCTTGCCTAGTATATTGCTGGCCAGACCATCGTGATCCGATTGCCAGCCATCAAACCTTGGTGAGTCCTACTATTCTTGGACTCTCTTTAGTTCTAGGCTCCCCTTAACCCCGTTCGGGCGCCCAAGAGCTCGGACGGTCATCCTCGTGCGTGTTCCCCTTGATTTACCTTAATGTCACATTAAATGTCACTTTAATGTCACATTCAATGTTTGTGACCTTAATGTCACATTAAATATCATTTTAATGTCACATTTCCTTCCCCTTAAGAATCGGTTTCGTCCTCGAAAACGATACTTGGAAGGTCTAACTGTAAATTGGGAAACCTTTTCTTTAAAGTACTTACTCGCTCCCATGTTGAGCTTTCTTCTGAACAATCTTTTCACTTAACCAAACATTCTTGATAAATAGTATTCCTTGTTCGTCTATTACGAACATTTAATATTCTTTCTGGTTCATGTGGATTAGATTGGTCATTTAATAGCTCCTCAATATCATCATTTAAGATTAGATTATCCAAATCACCCAGCTTCTTCATTAATTTATTTACATGAAAAACTGGATGTATTGTACTACCAGCAGGTAGTTGGAGCTTGTAAGCCAATTCTCTCACCTTTTTAAGTATTATGAAAGGACCACAATACCTTGGTGAAAGCTTTGGACATTGTCCCTTTTTCATAGTTTTAGTTTGTTCAGGCACCTTAAGATAGACCAATTCTCCTTCTTCAAAGGAGATGTCTCTTCGGTGAGGATCTGCATATGCTCTAGCTCGATTTTGAGCTTTTTTAATATTTTCTTGAGCAAATTTTAACATACTATTCATATCCTCCAAAAAGTCTTTAGCTGCCTGAACCTTTTCCTTATGCAGTCCTACTGCAAAAGGAGCTCTGGGCTGAAACCCATACATTAACATAAATGGACTATATCCAGTGGAAGAGTGCTTGGAACTGTTATATGCAAACTTTGCTATTGGTAAATACTCTTCCCAATTAGTTTGGCTTTTATTTACATATGCCCTAAGCATATCTTCAAGGATTTGGTTAACCCTTTCAGTTTACCCATTTGTTTGCGGATGATCCGCTGTACTCATGCTAAGTTTAGTATCCAATTTCCTAAATACCGCACGCCAAAATTGGCTATCAAATTTTCTATCCCGATCAGAAACTATATTTGCCGGAAGGCCATACAATCAGTATATGTTATCTACGAACAATCTAGCCAATTCTGGTGTTTTAACATCAGTTGAAGTTGGAATGAACCTAGCCATTTTGGTTAACCTATCCACAATCACCCACACAGAGTTGTGCCCCCTCTGTGTTCTGGGTAAAGCAACAATAAAGTCCATGGAGATACTCTCCCATTTTCCCGAAGGAATCTCTAGTGGATGGAGAAGTCCTCCCATTTTCAATCTTTCAGCTTTATTAATCTGGCATTTATTACATTTGACCAGATAGTCAAGGACATCCTTATTCATTCCAGGCCAATAGAACTGCCTTTTAATAAGACTGTAAGTCTTATTAACTCCTGGATGTTCCGCGCTAGGGGTATCATGACACTCAAAGAGTATCTGGCGCCTTATTTCTGTATCTTTTGGGACACATACCCTACCCTTGTAGAGTAAATAACCATTATCAATGGTAAAATTCTTCCACTTTGAAATATGACTTCGGGAAAGACAGAGAAAAACGATGAAAACCCTGAGCACGAGTCCCCCTTCTCCTCCCAACCACGCCTAGATAAGTGCTGGCATCTCTCTCCCCGTTTCCTCTGCCAGCCGTCGACTTTTCTTGAGTCCTACTATTCTTGGACTCTCTTACTCTCTAGGCTCCCCTTAACCCCGTTCGGGCAACCAAGAGCCCTGACGGTCATTCTCGTGCATGTTCCCCTAGACTTACCTTAATGTCACATTAATGTCACATTCCATATTTGTGACCTTAACGTGGCATTAAACATCAGTTTTAATGTCACATTAATGTCACATTTCCTTCCCCTTAAGAATCGGTTTCGTCCTCGAAAACAATACTTGGAAGGTCTAACTGTAAATCGGGAAACCTTTTCTTTAAAGTACTTACTCGCTCCCATGTTGAGCTTTCTTCTAAACAATCTTTCCACTTAACCAAACATTCCTGATAAATAGTATTCCTCGTTCGTCTATTACGAACATTTAATATTCTTTCTGGTTCATGTGGATTAGATTGGTCATTGAATAGCTCCTCAATATCATCATTTAAGATTAGATTATCCAAATCACCCAGCTTCTTCCTTAATTTACTTACATGAAAAACTGGATGTATTTTACTACCAACAGGTAGTTGGAGCTTGTAAGCCAATTTTCCCACCTTTTTAAGTATTATAAAAGGACCACAATACCTTGGTGAAAGCTTTGGACATTGTCCCTTTTTCATAGTTTTAGTTTGTTCAGGCACCTTAAGATAGACCAATTCTCCTTCTTCAAAGGAGATGTCTCTTCGGTGAGGATCTGCATATGCTCTAGCTCGATTTTGAGCTTTTTTAATATTTTCTTGAGCAAATTTTAACATACTATTCATCTCCTCTAAAAAATCTTTAGCTGCCTGAACCTTTTCCTTATGCAGTCCTACTGCAAAAGGAGCTCTGGGCTGAAAGCCATACATTAACATAAATGGACTATATCCAGTGGAAGAGTGCTTGGCACTGTTATATGCAAACTCTGCTATCGGTAAATACTCTTCCCAATTAGTTTGCCTTTTACTTACATATGCCCTAAGCATATCTTCAAGAATTTGGTTAACCCTTTCAGTTTACCCATCTGTTTGCGGATGATCCGCTGTACTCATGCTAAGTTTAGTATCCAATTTCCTAAATACCGCACGTCAAAAATGGCTATCAAATTTTCTATCCCGATCAGAAACTATATTTGCCGGAAGGCCATACAATCGGTATATGTTATCTACGAACAATCTAGCCAATTCTGGTGTTTTAACATCAGTTGAAGTTGGAATGAACCTAGCCATTTTGGTTAACCTATCCACAATCACCCACATAGAGTCGTGCCCCCTCTGTGTTCTAGGTAAAGCAACAATAAAGTCCATGGAGATACTCTCCCATTTTCCCGAAGGAATCTCTAGTGGATGGAGAAGTCCTCCCATTTTTAATCTTTCAGCTTTATTAACCTGGCATTTATTACATTTGACCACATAGTCAAGGACGTCCTTATTCATTCCAGGCCAATAGAACTGCCTTTTAATAAGACTATAAGTCTTATTAACTCCTGGATGTCCTGCACTAGGGGTATCATGACACTCAAAGAGTATCTGGCGCCTTATTTCTGTATCTTTCGGGACACATATCCTACCCTTGTAGAGTAAATAACCATTATCAATGGTAAAATTCTTCCACTTGAATCCAGTTTGAGCAACCCCTGATGCTCCATTTTCTTGTTGAACATCCCCAGATATTCCTTCCTCAGTAGAAGCACTTTCATTTGGATCCCCATTTTTTATTGCTTCCCATATGTTGGAATATGCCGGATCAACCTGGCATTTCCCTTTTAAAGATTCAAGCAAGTTGGAAGTGAACTGAGTAAAACTCAATTCATTAATGATGGGCATTCTGCTGAGTGCATCAGCTACTATATTATATTTTCCTTTTCTATATCTTATCTCATAGTCGAACTCTTGGAGGAGTTCGGCCCATCTGGCTTTACGCCCGTGTAAATCCGGTTGATCATTAAGCCACTTAATGCTTTCATGATCCGATAAAATCAAAAGTTTGGCACCATACAAATAGTGTCTCCATTTCTTCATTGCATGTACTATTGCATACAACTCCCTCTCATAAACAGAATAATTCTGTTTTGCACGGTCTAATTTCTTGCTTTCAAAAGCAACTGGTCGACCCTCTTGTAATAAGACCGCGCCTATTGCCTTATCACTGGCATCAGCTTCAACCACAAATGGTTTATTGGGATCCACTATTAATAATACTGGAGCTGTAGCAATAGCTACCTTAAGTTTTTGAAAGCTTTTATTTTGGTCTGTTCCCCAATTAAAACTTTTTCCTTTCCCTTTAAGTTGGTCAGTCATTGGAACAGCTATTTTGGCATAATCTCGAATGAATCTACGATAAAATCTAGATAAACCTAGGAAGATCTGCAGCTCTTCCAGGTTCCTTGGAGATGGCCATTCAATAATTGCCTTTACTTTTTTTGGATCCATGTTGATTCCCTCTTTCGAGATAATATGCCCCAAATATTTGACCTCTTGTGCAAAGAATTCACATTTAGTTTTCTTCGCATAAAGGGAATGTGTTCTTAACAGTTGGAATACTAATTGTAAGTGTTCCAAATGTTCTTCTCTTGATTTACTAAAGATAAAGATATCATCCAAGAAGACTACTACAAAATGTCCTAGATAGGGCCGTAAAACACTATTCATCAGCTTCATAAAGGTAGCTGGTGCATTAGTGAGGCCAAAAGGCATCACCAAAAAATCATAATGCCCGTATCTAGTACGAAATGCCGTCTTGGGAACATCTTGTGCCTTAATTCTTACTTGGTGATAACTTGATCTTAAATCTATCTTTGTGAAGAATTTTGCCCCTTGCAATTGATCAAAAAGATCTTCCATTCTGGGCATAGAAAATTTATTCTTCACCGTTATTTTATTAAGTGCTCTATAGTCAATACAAAGTCGCATAGAACCATCTTTTTTCTTTACTAATAAAATTGGTGAAGCCCAAGGTGAATTACTGGGTTGAATAAACCCTTTATCCAGGTAATCTTTAATTTGTCTTTCAACTTCTTGATGCTGTGTTTCACTTAACCTATACGGTGGTTTTGAAATAGGATGTATATCCTTATTTATATCAATTGGGTGATTTATATCACCCCTATCTGGTGGAAGGCCACTTGGTAAGTCAGAAGGAAACACATCTTTAAAATCATCTAACAAACTACTTAATTCATTATTAACATTCAACTCACAAACATAAGAAAATTGTTGCTTTATATTACAGAAAGTAAAAGTATTCTGTACAGGAAGAGACCATAACATATATACCTCACAAACTCCCTTCTTTATCAGCTTCTGAACTTCAGTAGAACACAGCAAAGGATTATTAGATACTTCATGTTCACCTTGAATGACAAAAGTCTTATCATCCCTTTCAAATTCCAGTGTATTATGGTGATAACTACGTTTTAAGGATGGTTCCAATCCCCATAGCCACTCCCTCCCTAGAGCAATATCAGCTCTTTCCATGTTCATAATTTGGAAATCAAGTTTATCTTTATATTCTTGAATCTCAATTTCCAAATTGGATACCGTTGTATCCCATATTTTATTATCTTGGCCTTGCATCATGCGAACAACATATTGATGTCCACTCTTTTGTTGGGGAAGTTTCAATTTTTTGACAAGTGCATAATTTATAAAATTATGTGTGGCAGAGTCATCAATCATGACTCTAACCCTTTTTCCAGCTATCAATCCATGTACTCTAAGTAAAGCATGTGGCCCAAAAGTAGGCTGCCACATAGAAGTTGACATACAACACTTATGTTGTACATCCATGTGCAAAACCTCTAAAGATTTGTACTTTTTATGGCCCTTTAATTCTAAGGTCTGCACTACATGGATTTGTTTTTCTTTTCCCTTGCCCTTGTCCTTATCCTTTCCTTTGTCTTCCCCCTTTTTCTTTTGAGGGCAATTCCAAGCAGCATGGTTAGGGGATAGGCAATTGAAACACAACTTTTCTTTTTTGGCCTTATCAAAGTCATCAGGACTTAACTTTGGCCTCATATATGGTTTCTTTTCAAAAGGTTGTTTTTTACCCTTAAAAAATGGCATTTTCCTTTTAAAATTGCCCACAAATTTTGAGGTTTCCAATTCCTTAGACTTGGGCTCTGTATTAGTGAGACTAGTGAGTGTACCTGGACGCATACTATCTTCATGAATTAATGCAAATTTAATTGCCTCTTCCAGCGCCTTAGGTAAACTCCGTTTTACTTCCTTTTTACAGGCTTTATCTAGTCCCCTAATGAATCCTCTTGTTTTTTGGAATTCATCTATTCCTTCCAGTTTGAGGATTATCTCACGATATTCCTCCAGATATGTCAACAGGGGTCTTCCCTTTTGTCTGATATAATCCCAATCTTCCCAATTTCTTTCCATTTCATTTTCAGGAAGAAATTCTTTCAAAAAGACGGATTCAAATTGAGCCCAGGTTTCCGGTATTTTATTCGCCTCCTTTAAAGTTCGCCACCACTTATATGCTTTGGGCCCCAAAGTGAAACTAGCCTCCAGTGCTTGGAGATGTGGTGGGGAGGTGGTTTCATATCCTTTAGAACTGGATTATCCCTCAATTTATGGTAAGGTTGGGGTTCCTTAGGATCTCGCATAGTCACATCTAAATCTTTCGATGAAGATGGGACATCTGACATTTCTATCTTATTTTTATCTCTTTCCAAGAATAAAGTTAATTGAGATTTTATTTCAGTAAGTGTTTGAGTTAAAAATTCCATTTGAACCCCCTGAGTTTGCACACGAGCAGTAAGATCATCGAATTGCTCTCGCGTAACAAAAAATTCTTCCCATTGTTCTTCTTGTATTTCTGGTTCATGGGGATCTACCATAGGTTGGTCCCTAGAACTAGAGCTTTCCATTACCCTTTCTTTTCCTTTTTCTGCCATTAATACACTGGAATTGGAAAGCAAAGATAAGAAATTTGCATACAAAGTAAAGTACTTCAATGATTTTAATGGCAGGCGGTGGTTGTTGGCTTGGAAAGAAGCCCGAAGAGTAATGAACAAATTTTATCTTCCCAGACTAGAGCAGTGAAACAGTCATGCTGTAAATTCAATTTCCTGACTTCAGTCGTGTATGACATTTTTCTGTCCCTCTCACAGCAGTCGTGACAACAATTGTGTCACGTTTCATGTTTTGCCTCCGTCTCCACACCTGGTCCTCGCGACCCCGCGCCTGGTCGTTTCGTCTGAACGTTCCTTCTGCCCGTAACGTGTCACTTTTTACGTGACGTGGCACGTCTCATTTTTTTTTTCCTTCTTCACGGCCCGTCACGCTTTCACGGCGTCTCTTTTCGGCCGATACTCATTAATGACGAGTGACACGCGACCTTGCGAAGGATTGACGACCTGGCGGACGACTGACGACCTGGCGAACGACTGACGACCTGGCGAACGACGGATCTGGCCGTTGAACCATAGGCTCTGATACCAATGAAATATGACTTCGGGAAAGACAGAGAAAAACGATGAATACCCTGAGCACGAGTTCCCCTTCTCCTCCCAACCACGCCTAGATAAGTGCTGGCATCTATCTCCCCGTTTCCTCTGCCAGCCGTCAACTTTTCTTGAGTTCTACTAGTCTTGGACTCTCTTACTCTCTAGGCTCCCCTTAACCCCGTTCGGGCACCCAAGAGCCCAGACGGTCATTCTCGTGCATGTTCCCCTAGACTTACCTTAATGTCACATTAAATGTCACTTTAATGTCACATTCCATATTTGTGACCTTAACGTGGCATTAAATATCACTTTTAATGTCACATCAATGTCACACTCTTGAATCCAGTTTGAGCAACCCTTGATGCTCCATTTCCTTGTTGAACATCCTCAGATATTCATTCCTCAGTAGAAGCACTTTCATTTGGATCCCCATTTTTTATTGCTTCCCATATGTTGGAATATGCCGGATCAACCTGGCATTTTCCTTTTAAAGATTCAAGCAAGTTGGAAGTGAACTGAGTAAAACTCAATTCATTAATGATGGGCATTCTGCTGAGTGCATCAGCTACTATATTATACTTTCCTTTTCTATATCTTATCTCATAGTCGAACGCTTGGAGGAGTTCGGCCCATTTGGCTTTACGCCCGTATAAATCCGGTTGATCATTAAGCCACTTAATGCTTTCATGATCCGATAAAATCAAAAGTTTGGCACCGTACAGATAGTGCCTCCATTTCTTCATTGCATGTACTATTGCATACAGCTCCCTCTCATAAACAGAATAATTCTGTTTTCCACGGTCTAATTTCTTGCTTTCAAAAGCAACTGGTCGACCTTCTTGTAATAAGACCGTGCCTATCGCCTTATCACTGGCATCAGCTTCAACCACAAATGGTTTATTGGGATCCACTATTAATAATACTGGAGCTGTAGCAATAGCTACCTTAAGTTTTTGAAAGCTTTTATTTTGGTCTGTTCCCCAATTAAAACTTTTTCCTTTCCCTTTAAGTTGGTCAGTCATTGGAACAGCTATTTTGGCATAATCTCGAATGAATCTACGATAAAATCTAGATAAACCTAGGAAGATCTGCAGCTCTTCCAGGTTCCTTGGAGATGGCCATTCAATAATTGCCTTTACTTTTTTTGGATCCATGTTGATTCCCTCTTTCGAGATAATATGCCCCAAATATTTGACCTCTTGTGCAAAGAATTCACATTTAGTTTTCTTCGCATAAAGGGAATGTGTTCTTAACAGTTGGAATACTAATTGTAAGTGTTCCAAATGTTCTTCTCTTGATTTACTAAAGATAAAGATATCATCCAAGAAGACTACTACAAAATGTCCTAGATAGGGCCGTAAAACACTATTCATCAGCTTCATAAAGGTAGCTGGTGCATTAGTGAGGCCAAAAGGCATCACCAAAAAATCATAATGCCCGTATCTAGTACGAAATGCCGTCTTGGGAACATCTTGTGCCTTAATTCTTACTTGGTGATAACTTGATCTTAAATCTATCTTTGTGAAGAATTTTGCCCCTTGCAATTGATCAAAAAGATCTTCCATTCTGGGCATAGAAAATTTATTCTTCACCGTTATTTTATTAAGTGCTCTATAGTCAATACAAAGTCGCATAGAACCATCTTTTTTCTTTACTAATAAAATTGGTGAAGCCCAAGGTGAATTACTGGGTTGAATAAACCCTTTATCAAGGTAATCCTTAATTTGTCTTTCAACTTCTTGGTGCTGTGTTTCACTTAACCTATACGGTGGTTTAGAAATAGGGTGTATCCTTATTTATGTCAATTGGGTGATTTATATCACCCCTATCTGGTGGAAGGCCACTTCGTAAATCAGAAGGAAATACATCTTTAAAATCATCTAACAAACTACTTAATTCATTATTAACATTCAACTCACAAACATAAGAAAATTGTTGCTTTATATTACAGAAAGTAAAAGTGTTCTGTACAGGAAGAGACCATAACATATATACCTCACAAACTTCTTTCTTTATCAGCTTCTGAACTTCAGTAGAACACAGCAAAGGATTATCAGATACTTCATCTTGAATAACAAAAGTCTTACCATCCCTTTCAAATTCCAGTGTATTATGGTGATAACTACGTTTTAAGGATGGTTCCAATCCCCATAGCCACTTCCTCCCTAGAGCAATATCCGCTCTTTCCATATTCATAATTTGGAAATCAAGTTTATCTTTATATCCTTGAATCTCAATTTCCAAATTGGATATCATTGTATCCCATATTTTATTGTCTTGGCCTTGCATCATACGAACAACATATTGATGCCCACTCTTTTGTTGGGGAAGTTTCAATTTTTTGACAAGTGCATAATTAATAAAATTATGTGTAGAAGAGTCATCAATCACGACTCTAACTCTCTTTCCAGCTATCAATCCATGTACTCTAAGTAAATCATGTGGCCCAAAAGTAGGCTACCACATAGAAGTTGACATACAACACTTATGTTGTACATCCATGTGCAAGACCTCTAAAGATTTGTACTTTTCATGCCCCTTTAATTCTAAGGTCTGCACTACATGGATTTGTTTTTCTTTTCCCTTGCCCTTGTCCTTATCCTTTCCTTTGTCTTCCCCCTTTTTCTTTTGAGGGCAATTCCAAGCAGCATGGTTAGGGGATAGGCAATTGAAACACAACTTTTCTTTTTTGGCCTTATCAAAGTCATCAGGACTTAACTTTGTTGAAGGCATAGCTTCACCAACTACAGTTAAATGCACCTCCTCTTCTTCAATGTCCAAGCCCCCACTATTGTCTATTCTTGTCAATTGCATACAATTGACCATTATGTACTTCATGATCTTTGCTCTTATATACCAAACATGCTCACTTGTATAGCAATCACATATGGTTTCTTTTCAAAAGGTTGTTTTTTACCCTTAAAAAATGGCATTTTCCTTTTAAATTTGCCCACAAATTTTGAGGTTTCCAATTCCTTAGACTTGGGCTCCACATCAGTGAGACTAGTGAGTGTACCTGGACGCATACTATCTTCATTAATTAATGCAAATTTAATTGCCTCTTCCAGCGTCTTAGGTGAACTCCTTTTTACTTCCTTGTTACAGGCTTTGTCTAGTCCCCTAATGAATCCTCTTGTTTTTTGAAATTCATCTTTTCCTTCCAATTTGAGGATTATCTCACGATATTCCTCCAGATATGTCAGCAGGGGTCTTTCCTTTTGTCTGACATAATCCCAATCTTCCCAATTTTTTTCCATTTCATTTTTAAGAAGAAATTCTTTCAAAAAGACGGATTCAAATTGAGCCCAAGTTTCAGGTATTTTATTTGCCTCCTTTAAAGTTAGCCACCACTTATATGCTTTGGGCCCCAAAGTTAAACTAGCCTCTAGTGCTTGGAGATGTGGTGGGGTATTTTTAAGTTTATGTAAATCTTCCCATTTTTGGAGGAAATTAAAGATTGTATGTTTATTTCTATCTTTTTCCTCCCCGTGAAACTGAGGGGGTTTCATATCCTTTAAAATTGGATTATCCCTCAACTTATGGTGGGGTTCCTTAGGATCTCGCATAGTCACATCTAAATCTTTCGATGAAGATGGGACATCCGAGGTTTCTATCTTATTTTTATCTCTTTCTAACAATAAAGTTAATTGAGATTTTATTTTAGTGAGTGTTTGGGTTAAGAATTCCATTTGAACCCCCTGAGCCTGTACACGAGCAGTAAGATCATCAAATTGTTCTCGTGTAGCAAAAAATTCTTCCCACTGTTCTTCTTGCATCTCTGGTTCATGGGGATCTACCATAGGGTGGTCCCCAGAACTAGAACCTTCCATTACTCTCTCTTTCCCTTTTTCTACCATTAATACACTGGAATTGGAAAGCAAAGATAAGAAATTTGCATACAAAGTAAAGTACTTCCCTGATTTTAATGGCAGGCAGCTGTTGCTGGTTTGTAAATAAACCCGAAGAGTAAGGAACAAATTTTATCATCCGAACAAAGTCGGTCACGCAGGAAATGGAGCTTCTTTGCAGAAACGACTAGTGTTCAGTTCCCTTCTTAATAATCACGCAGGCCATCAATGCACCTTTCCTGAACTTGTTCTCTGCTGAGCTTGTACTTGTGATGCAAGTGCAGTCGGGGCTGGTGAGAAAAATTCCAGAGCGTGCAGTCGACTGATCACTCATGAACCAGAAAATAGCTTCAGTTTCATGAAACTGAAGGACCAGCCTGCGGAAAGGTGAACAAGACGTCAGGTCCGTTGATGCGTTTACAGACGGGCTCCAGCCAAAATTCGTCGCGCGATCCAGCATACAGCGTTTGATGTAAAAGATAGCTTCCCCGCCATAAAATACGTGACGTAGGTAATCGTCACGTCAAATTTTATGTGACGTGTCACCAGGCGCTTTAGACCAACGGCTTCACGGGTCGATGAGGTAAGACCCGTCGACTGAAACCCGTCGACTGAAACGAATAGGGGGACCCGTAAGACCCGTCGACTGAAACGAATAGCGGGACCCGTCGACTGAAACGAATAGCGAGACCCGTCGACTTTGCCTTTTCGTTGAAGAACTTCATAGATCCACACGACTAGACCCGTCGGCTTTGATACCAATGACAGATGACTCTGATGAAGACCCTTAAAGCCAGAGGAAGCAGCCTGGATGAATGAGCACGAGTGATTTCTTTCACCTCCCAGCCTTGCCTAGTATATTGCTGGCCAGACCATCGTGATACGATTGCCAGTTGTCAAACCTTGGTGAGTCCTACTATTCTTGGACTCTCTTTAGTTCTAGGCTCCCCTTAACCCCGTTCGGGCGCCCAAGAGCCCGGACGGTCATCCTCGTGCGTGTTCCCCTTGATTTACCTTAATGTCACATTAAATGTCACTTTAATGTCACATTCAATGTTTGTGACCTTAATGTCACATTAAATATCACTTTAATGTCACATTAATGTCAGAGAGAGAGAGAGAGAGAGAGAGAGAGAGAGAGAGAGAGAGCTCTTTGTACAGGTTTGACTTATAATCTCTGGACAGTAAATTTCAGGATCTATATGATGTCGATCACTTTATTTCATCGCTAAAGAAGGAAGTGCGAATTGTTCAGCAGCTTCCTTCTAAGTATCAGTGGAGCACTCCTGAGTATTATGATCGAAGATGTTTGGAGCGTCCCAACTGCTTTTACTTTGTGCCAAAGCATGCAACAATGGAATGGTATTTTGTGAATGTTCTCCCAATTCTGGAAAGGTATGACACTCAAAAATAATTAAGATAGTATTTTGTTTGTTGTTTCAGAATAAACTCACATCACCACTTTATTTCATCTTATACAAGACATTAGCTGATATCCTGCATGCTTGATTCTCCAGCGCTCCAACCTGCAGCCTGATAATCAGCATTGCAGCCTTGATATGGATCTTAGAATATTCTTGAAGCAAGTTGTTTGCTTCAGTTTGCAGTGATTGAGTTTGCTTCGGGCCAATAATTATGTAGAACTTTTAGCTTCTAGAGTAAGCTTCCATGCACATATCATCATGATGTTTAGAAATGTCTGAATTGGAGATCCCAAATCGCAACCTCTGCAAGCAGTGTCCTCATTGCACAAACTCCTGAGTGTGGCACATTTTGCCCTATACTCTGCCTTTCAGAAGATGGCACTGACAGATGCAGTGGATCATCCAATGTCGATATGACCATCTGTTGCCTTGCATATGGTGCAATATCCAACATGCAAGCTGCCAATGTACCAAAGGAGGTCTTTAGACAAAAGAACTGAGACTGGCTTAGTGGGAAAGACAAATCATGTCAGATGTGAATAGGCCAAATTAATGACCCAACCAGCTTCCTGTAACAAGGCGCATTTTCCAACTCACCATGTGTCTCTGGCAGCATCTTAGGTTCTAGGGTAAGGGAGCCAATAAAGTGAGTCTCCCATGGCAGCACAGGTCAACCCCTAGTAGAGTGGCACTCTCTCTGACCTTTTCCTCTCAAATGACAATTGTTTGTCCTAAAAATTCTAAGCATCAGTTTGTACAAGCATGTTGAATTCCAGTATAGGCACTGAAATTAGTGATCTATTTGCATTTTTGGTAGGTGTACATTTTTCTGTTACTCCAATGGCTCTATACCCTAGCACTATGAGGTATGAAGATGTTCTGACAATCAGCCATATTAAAGGCTGACAGTGACTCAGCTGCACACCTCTGCTGTAGGAAAAAGTGTAGATAGCCAAGATCTATAATAGCAAACTCCCTAGTAACTCGTGTATAGGCACTATGTACACCAAGTCCTTTGCATATAGTGATTAAATCATCTGAATACAAGTTAATGTAGAATTGGATTTCTACTTCCTTCTAGGGATAGAGATTGACATTTGCATCTAACCTCAAAGAGCTTTCTGCTGGTCATACTCATGCTCATTCAGTCTAATGGATGCGTGACATGGATCTTCTTTTGCAAGTTCCCATTTAGGAAGCTGATTTGATGTCTATTTGTAAATATATAATTAGTGATATGGGCAGCCAACACAATGATTGTCTCAATGATAGTAATCATCTATCCTGAAATGGGGTTTTGGACCCCTAATGCCATTTCCGAAACCTTTCTGAAACTCCAAAACACATTCAGGATTGATCCCTTTTTTTTTTGGGTTTGTGAAAAGTTGTTTTTGTTAGGGGGGGAGAGGCCTTGAATGTTACCCACCCGTGTTTGAGCTTTTGGCCGACAAGCAATGTGTTGCAATTCTTAGCTTTCAATTCTAGCCTTCAAAAGCACTTTTATTGCATATGTTTGCATGCCTATTCCTCTTTGTTAGAGCCATTTAGAGATGGTGAGAGGATGGAAGCAGTCACACAAAGATTTGCTTAAGTAAGAAGGTAGTACTAACTCTCAACTCTTGCTAACAACCTATAGCTACTAAATAGTGACACAGGCTTGAAACCCTCAACTTGTCACAATTCTTTTGATATAGGAGATGTTGATATAGGAGATGGAGACAAGTTCATGTGACATGAAGTATCTATGTATGGATGTAATGCTAAATCCAAAATTCCTCCCCGCCTTTCCAAACTGGCTGAAACTCTGAAACTCCATTTTTGCTGTTTTTGTTTCCCCTGTTTCTGTAACTTTCCTGTTCATCATCATGCAAACAAAAGTCTCCTTGTGCTCAAGATTGGTCTTTCGAGCAAAACCCTCGGCAACAAGCCTTGCAGTGTACCTGTACAAGGTATACCATCAACCATGTACTTGGTCCCAGATCACATTCGTTTGAAGAGGTCTAAAATGCAACTCCCATAAGTAAGTCTGCTCTTGAAATCCAGCTCCTTTTGCATTGCTCTTCACATCTCCTAAGAAAAGTCCTCAAAAAAAGAACCAGCTTTGCCTCTTTGCTTGTAAGCCCTTGTGTGTATAAGTCACTTTAGCTAAAGCCTCCTCAATACTAGTAGGGGTCCTACCCTCCATAATCCTTGTCATCAAGGCATAGCTCACACTGAAGGACTAACATGATGCTGTCCCTGTTGCAATTGAATGACCCCTATGAGCCATCTTCATGTGGTGCATGAAAAGAATGAACTCTTGACTCCTGTTCGAGAGTCTTGAACCACATATTTGGGAACTGGCTTTGGCTCCTTGAGATGTCCCAAAGTCTTGCATCATAAAGTTGCTACTCATCATTCTCCTTGGAAACATCAATTTCCTCTAGGACGAGCTCAACTACATTTAGCTTGGCTGACCACAATCTCCATTGTGGGACAAGCTATGCATCAATTTTCCTATTTACAGAGTGGTTAGCCAAAGGTGCTTATGAGGTAGCCTTCAGTATCATTTGTTGTCTTCCTGGAGTGCATTAATCGACTAATGAAAGAATGTATTCTTGAAAAACAAAGACTAAAGTGAGGCATGTCCTTTACCCATATTTATGTGATTGCTTTGCCCTCTCTCTTTACCACACTGGAAAGAGCGATTCCTAGTTTAATGCACATGTTTTTGGCATTTCAGGATCACATCTCTTATGTTTATTATTTTTATTTCACTTAAATTTGTCTATTTTATTTGAGCTAAATTTACTCGCTTTTAGATATATCTACTGCTGTTTTGCCACATTTTGCTTTTGCATATTTTCTGTCATCAAAAGCTCAGATTCATGTTCATTTTTGAACCTAAGGTTGAATTTGAAAATCGAATATAACTGTTGTTGCTTACAGTGGATTTGTTTTGTGTTTTTATAGTTATGGTATAGCTGTCTTGGATAGATTTCACCATAAGCTAGCCTTTGAAGGGTTGCCCATTGAGGCAACAAGGTTAAGATGCAAGACCAACTTCCATGCACTGAAGTTTGTGAGGTCGATTACCAAGCTCGCACAGAAATTGGTCCATCGTATGCAGCAAAATATAACTCTGCAGAATTTGGCACTGTTAGCTAATCAATCCAAGTCTGCAACTAATGATACAAATTCTGGACGAGTATTGGAAAAAGGGTATAATGGACATTTTTTTGGTCTCCATTTGAGGTTTGAGAAGGATATGATAGCACATTCTGCATGCTATTATGGTGGTGGTCAGGCAGAGCAACGGGGTTTAGAGTCGTATCGTCGCAAGTATTTCAGGTAATTCTATCATCTCTTGCTTAGACTTGAATGCGGATTGTATATGTTAACAGCTATGTGAAACTGCAACATAGTCTTCTACTCTTAGTTAATGTGGCTAGTGGAGTTAGACCAACAACTTTGTCACTTATTTCAATCTAGTTGACCTTTATCAGGTGGAACCAGTAGCATTGGTGCTTAAAAGCAAGTTGTACACAACACAGAAGAATTGCATATGATGAAGTCGTTTTCAAAGAATCCAAACTACATGAAAACAACCTGAAGAAAAGCTAGACGATGGCAAGTATTTGCCATTGTTCTCATTGTAGGTCTTAACATGGAGAGAATACACCAAGGAACTCCCTATATAGAAAGACCTCAATGCTGGATGTTGACCTGGTCCAAATCCAGAAGCCTATATTTTCTGACATAGATGTCCTCTTGGTTAGCCTTCTCACAAGGACTCCACATTAATGTTCTTATTCCTGCAGTGCACACATGTCAGCCATTCTCATACTCATTCTTATTATGGTATTCTCATGCAGTTTCAAGGCAAGTTTTAACACATCAGCTGCCACATGCTCCATTAAGGGTCTGTAAAGATCATCCTCCTCTTTGTTAACACCCTCCAAAACAAACCTTTTGATTGTTAGCTTCTGACATAACTCCAAAACCTTGTAAGGGAGGGAGGGGGAGGGAGATGGAGAGGGTGAGAGCTATTGATGTTTGTTTGGAAGGAAGCCATCCAGCTTGCTGCATGTGATGAGAATGCCTGCTTCTCAAGAAGTCCTATCATTGAGTTTTGGCTTCCCATGTGTGCAGAACAAAACCTGAAGTGATTCAGGGTGCCTTCCCATGTGTGTACATCTTGAAAACAATGTGCAGTAAGGTGCATGTATTTTGCCTATACCCAACCTGTGTCCTCCCCCTTCCAAAGATCTAGGGCAGAGCGAATCGAGTGTCAGTGGTTCCCACTGCTCAATCTTTTCTTGGCCACATATCTGCTAATTGAAGCACCAACAAAAATATGTATGTCATACATGCTCCCTGCTCTTTCTTGCAGCTTCAGAGTTTCCATCAAGGTCCCTTGCAACCATGCATGTGGCTCTTGGGTGCACCTACACATACAAGGTGTCCAAAAAATTACATTGTTAGACTTGCAAAAGGCTAAAACCTTAAGTTTTACATTAAGACAGCAGTATGAGTGAATAGTTGTGTTCACCTGCCTAAGTGCCATCGATGTAATAGTGAGCAGCCAAAGGCACAGTAAATTCAAAGATAGTTATTCAGGACACAAAAAGTGCAGAAATCCCATCATCATAAAGTACCATTTTTGCAAAAGTCTTGTTTTGAATGCATCACTGAATCCACTGTCCCTCCTTTAACCTTAGAGATCATTATGTGGACTCACGTATGTGTGTGCACATGGTGCTTTATGCTGGAGTTAAACAAAATTAGGGAGGTCATGTCATGAACTCACGCTAGGTAGATTCATGTACATGTGTGTGTGGAACTTTATGCTAGACATGGACAAAGTTAGGGAGGTCATGAACTCTCATTATGTGTCACATGCTTGGTTTGTTGAGTTTTGTGTGGTTTAAACTTGCATATTTCCATTCAGTTTATTGCTAAATTCTGGCTTGTGTTATGAAGATCGATCAATTTAACATGAACTATAATTCATACAATTGTTTTCTGCATTACAGAAACCCTGTGCCGAAGGCTCAGTTTAGCCCCACTTTTTTAAGAAGAAATGGAAGCTGTCCATTAACACCTGAAGAAGTTGGGTTACTGCTCTCAGGCTTGGGTTTCACGAATAGGACACTGATTTATGTTGCAGGGAAGGTATGCATGTTACAACCTGATGCAAAACTTGTTTGGAAATTATGATTAACATTCTTGGGGAAAAACAAAAATCCATGCACGGTTGTGGCTAATGCAAGTAACAAAGCTTGTATGTGTGTCCCAGCAGTAACTCTTTCAGTAATGAGTGTACGATAATAATTAATTGCAGGATATATATGGTGGAAAGGCAAGGATGAGGCCATTGCTAGAGATGTTCCCTTTTATGCAAACAAAGCGTACTTTAGCCTCCAAGGAAGAGTTGGAACAGGTTATGCCTTTTTCACACAAGCTGGCTGCTGTGGATTTTATGGTTCTACTGGAAAGTGATGCATTTTTATCAAACTCAGCAGGGAATTTTCCTAATATTCTTGTAAGTATGCCCATAGTAGGTCTTATGAAGAGAGGTTCTTTTGTACGAATTGAAGCATCTGGTGAAATCATAACCTGTGTACTTTTCTCAGACTGGGCAGAGAACTTTTTGGGGTCCAAAGAAATCCATACATCCAGACAAAGCAGCTTTATTCACACTTTTCTCCAATCAATCCATGGGCTGGGAAGAGTTTTCTTTAGCAGTCAGGGTGGCACACAAAGATCGGCTTGGTGCACCAAATCCTCGAAAGGAGAGGTTTTCAGTGTTCAGGTATCCTGCTCCAGATTGCATGTGTCAACACTAAGGATATAACAGAAAAGTTACAGGTGTATTTTACTCATTAATCATTGAGACCAGACTTATTGGCATCTGCACATTTCCCTATCGAGAGTGTTGTAACACAAATTTTGACATTGGATATTCGATTCCTGCAGAAGGGCCTTGTGTGGCCAAAGTAAGCGTTTGATATTGCAACCGTGCAGTCATTCTGCATTGGTATCACAAGTGCAATATGAGAAAGGAATTTGCACTTATTGCACCCATAGCACACTAGGATTTTCATTTAAAGCCATTGATAGGGCTACTGGCCCAGGAATCAATGAATGTGTAATAAATTTCTGATTGTGACGAGCAATTTTAGACAAAGCACCACACTAGAGGACAAGTAAGAGGCTTCTTTTCTCATCTTGCTTTTCAACATAGTTTTGTAGTGGGACATCAGAGTGTCTTAGTACATAAAGGTTTTGCAAACTGATGAAGGGAGCGAAGCCCCAAATACAGTAATTCTAAGTCTCCTTGTTCCCTCCACGTCTTGAGCATGTCACAAATTCTCTTCCATAGCTGACTGCCAGAGTAGTTTAAATAAATGTGGGGTTCATTTTTGCCTTGGGACAAATTATGAAAATTTTTGGTTTGCTCATTTGCATTGACTTCTTTGAATCATAAAATAGATAATTGGCTTGAACCACAAGGATGGCATGAACCACAAGGATGTAGGTGACAATGACCACTTAGAATATTTGAAGTTGTACAAGCTAGAGACCAAACTAGGACTATAATTGGAAAAGCAAGGGCTTAATTGTATGACCCAATGACACATGACTGAGCAAGGCAAAAATCAAGCAACTTTTGAATTTGGAGACACACAAGATGTTGAAGCTAAAGCAATCAAAATGTAATTGTTACAAGGGAATGAAAGTGCGAGTCATGAATGAATTCACACTAGCACGACTCAAAGTATAAGTAGGTGAGATTGGTAAGATAAAGGAAACCAGGAAAGAGGACAAATATGTAGTCTATTCAGGTGAAAAAGCCATCTTATAGTTTCAAAATCCGAAGCATTAGGTTACTTCATGGTTATTGATTTATGTAGCAACTCTTGTAGCTTAGGTAGTTGATTTTTGTTTTGACTGATACACCTTTGACTTTTGTTCTATACACCTTTGGAGTAGCTTATAGGATGTTAATATAATTTCTTTCTTTCTTATATAGTTTTCTCTTTGTTGAGCTAAACACACATGTGAGTCCTAAATGAAACTATTATTTGAGGAGCTTCAATGCCCTTAGACTCAACCACTCAGTCGTCTACTTCTTGTCACTATCCCAAGTAAGCAAGAAAGCAAACAATCGAAAGCTTGTAGTAGACTTACCTTCTTACCTTTGCACATTGTCATTTGAATGCCTCGATAGTTTATCAATACTTTATGACTCAATTGTGGGTCCTTCAATCACTTGTGTTGCTCCCTAGATTGATCCTTGCCTTGAGTGCTCCAAGGGAGAGAGAAAATGTAGAGAAGAGGGAGACGTGGCAGCTCAATCTTAACTCCATCTCGCATGCTCCAAGCTATGAAAGAAGGGGAATAAGAGAAGAATGTGAGAGAAGAGCTGAGCTTCACACACACACACACACACACACACACACACACACACACACACACTCACACACACACACACACACACACACACACACACACACACACACTCTCTCTCTCTCTCTCTCTCAATGTGGTGCATAACAAGATAGGATGGAAGCAAGGAGAAGAGAGCTCTCAAATTTGCATAGGCAAGAATGAGTGCTTTTATTCACTTTTTGGCTTTTATATATGGGTTTGGGATTTAGGTCTCTTTCCATAAGTTGGGCAGCCTTTACACTTTTAGTTCTTAAATGACCCTTTTTAATACATGCATATACCTCGTGTTGATTGGACTATTCCCTACAAAAGTGAATAGAAGATTGGTGCCCATATTTCTCATGGGTTACATGTCTTTCTATCTACTCTGAACAATTTGCATGGGACAATTTCTTTCCATAAGCTGGGTAACCTTCCCACTTTTAGCTCTTAAGTGACCCTTTTTAATGCATGCACATAACTCATGTTAACTGGACTATTCCCTACAAAAGTGAATAGAAGATTGGTGCCCATAACCTCTCATGGGTTACATGTTTTTCTATCTACTCTGAACAATTTGCACGAGAGTGAGCCTAGCTCTCAAAAGATGTGATTGTAAGACATAATTCAAATACACCACGGTTCATACATTGTGGATGATAATAATGTAAAGTAAAGTAATGTGTTTTGAAAAATAATCCTTTCAACATAATTCTAGCACATTACGTTTCCATTTGACTTTGCATTCCTTTTCATTATGTTTTCATTTGACTTGTGTCAATATGGGACTATAGGTTGTAGTAGCTAGATGAGTCGTTCACGAATACGTGATGGTGAGAGAGTCATCACCATCTTCGATATTTGCAATAGACAACCTTTCATGTGTTCTCTTTTTAGGTGGAGTGCTAGCCTTCTTTTTTGTACACAAGACATATTTTATTGATTTGGAAGATGGGTTGAAGTCCAAGCATGCCTCAAGTGTTATCCCACACTTGAAGATCTGAACCATGCATAGGTTTTTGTGCAAGTAGTTATGTGCAATTAAGGACTTGCTTAGAAGATGGCTCCATTGGTTCTTCATGATGGCTTGGTCAATGGAGCAAGGGATGCAAGAGATCGAAAGAGTTGTCGTTGTTGAGGAAGGAATGCTTGAAGAAGACTATAAGGAGGCACCATATTGAATGGTCATTGGTGTGGGGAAGGGACTTCCATGGTCACCATTGTGGGTGCAATTATGATGATTGGTTACTTTCTTAAATGCCTTTCCTACCTTGCTTCCATTGTTGAAATGATGGCACTAGGGTGAATGAGAAGTAGAAAAAGAATGTGCTAGTGACTTAGGGAGGCATGCCTAATTATAGACGAGTTGAGTTTTGTAGGTGGGGGAAATTGAGATGAAGGGCTAGGGGGTTAGAAATGGAACTAATGGACCGAGGCCACCAGTCGTCCTTCTTAACTTGAGGACCCCTAGAACAATGTAGTGGTTGTGCATGCACATAGATCTCTTTTGTTTTCTTTTTCTCTCTTTATTTTCTAGTTTTTGGTTTAAATAAATGTAAGTGCAAGGTAACAAGGCTTCCATAATCATGGAACGTTGAGGATTGAGGGTCAATTATAGTAGAGATTTTGGCTTTTATAGTGGTTATGCATTAGATGGATGTTGGGCCGAGATGATTGAAGTGCAAGCCTTGATGCTAGAGCGATTGCTATGATTGAAGAATCATGAGTATTGATGGTGATTGTAGTTCTTTGAGAGATTCACACATCCCTTGAGAAAGTAAAGGCTCTTGAGGTAGATGTTAATATACATCTTTTGTGCAAAATGTAGGGCCTTGATGTTGATGGTTCCTTAAATGCCTTAAGGGTAGGAGATGCTCTTGAGTGTTTTAGTGTCTCCATTTTTTCAGTGCTCTTGAGCTCTTCCAAGAAAGTTTTGCCATGTTGTTGCATTAATGTCTTTCTTAGTCTTGAGCATACTACTTGTCACTTGTTTTGTCTTGCAATCATCACTTGAGAAAACTTGAGAGTACATGCAGATGATTCTAGTTCAAGAAATTGAAAGATTTTGGCTATGAATCGAAGTACCACATTACATGTACTTTGATTGGTAGCTCATTCTATCCCTCACATAAAAATATTGCAATGCTTTTAAGCACTAGAAGGGCTAGATTCTTATTGTATGCATGGATTAGAGTTACGTACAACCATATGGTAAGGTTCTTATTTACATACAAGCGGGTGGTTGTAGTACAATGCCAATTATAAAAGTTGAGATCGTATTGAAATGCTACATAAGTGCTAAGCAATTGTGGGGATTTTTTGAAGAGCATTATGTAAACAATAACATTTCTTATTATGACATTTCCTTGGATCTCAGCAGCAATATTTCGTGCAATACTATGGGCTTGTTGTTTGGTAGAGTTGACTATTTCAATTGTGCAATCGGGGGATGTAGCCGTTTCACTTGGGCTTGGGAAGTAGTTATGGGGTCAATATGCATGGGCAGTTGTGGGACATTACAAGATGGTATCTTGGTATTGGTTGAAAGCACATTGGGCCTTGATTGGCTTGGGAACATGTGGGACATCACTTTTTTCTTCCTTCCGTTGTGCACCCACTATCTCTTTATCCATGTTAATAGTCTTAGTAAAGTCATGAGGCTATTCTTGTTGTGTTTCTTTAGTCTTTTTGGGTTGCAAAAGGTTTGGACTTAAGAGACATTGGGTGTTCAATTGCACTAGCAACCATCACAGGTAGTTGTGTGTCATCATTTGATTCTTTCACCATCTTCATGTTTGGTTTGTCTAGGTTGGATTGCGTAGCATTTCTAGCCTTTGAAAAATTTGGCTCTTATACTTGTGGGGACGACTCCTTTGGAGCTTTGGATATTACCAATGTATCATCAATAGCCTTACTTAAGTGGTTAAATTTTGAGTGTTGTAGGTTCGTAGTTTTCCTTTGATAGACGGGGGTCGATTCTTTAGAGAGTGATTGGGATTGCCTTGGTGCTACAATTTTCTTGGGCTCCTTCACTTGTAGAGATGGCTTCTTGTATACCTTTGGTTTCTCTTGCAAGTCAAAAATAGCATGAGCTAGTTGCACATTAGGTGTTGTAGGCTCTAGAGTCTTCTTTTGATATATACGATTTTTTTTTCCCTTAAAAGTACTAAGATGGTTTTGAATCAAGTGTTGGCCTAACTTTTGTTTTAGAAGTTTGTCTAAGTCTAATGATTTTCTATCATGAGTGTATTGGAATCTTGGCCGCATTCAGTAGTGGAGGTGGTGCTATAAGTGGTTTAGGCAATGATAACCATTGGTTTCCTATATAGTACCCTTGCACATATAATAGAGCCAGGTGGACCCATCATTACTTTGAGTTAGCTCTCTATCAATGTTTGTATTTTTATGCTCTAGTTTCCCTCCTCTATTTTGGTGGAGGTTTTTGGCATTTAGCTATAATGGTCCCTTGGAGGTTGTCACCCCATGTCTATAGCAATGTGAGTTGCCTTATCTGTACTCGGAAGAGTAGTAGTGGTCTTCAATTCTCTTTTTATGCTTTAAGAAACTCTTAGAGGACTTTCTAAGTTTCCTCTCACTAGGCTTCATATTTGACTTAGGGGCTGGTTCTTTCCTCTTTCCTTGGGAATGCACAAGGTTGCCTAAATTGATAATTGCAATTATTTTGACATTAGGTAGTATTGGCTATATTCGTCGTGCCCTATAATTGACTTCATGCTTAGTTGCATATTTGAAAGGTTATTAGAGTAGCACTTACTTTCCTGTATTCTCATGATTGGATATGATGCAGAATGCTACCAACAACTGACTTTCAGTCTTAAGTCTCAATAGCCATAAGGACTTTATATTTTCCTTGGAGGGAATACAAGAATCCTTCAAAAGAATGGATTATTGCCTTTGTAAGTACAAGCTCCATTTTCCAATCTCAGTCTATGTAGTGGTGGTGACATTCAATCTTAAGTATGGAGTGTAAGAGAGTTGAGAGAGAGAATCACACAAGAGAGTTTTATGGGTACAACGAATAGTCCCCTTATTCCTTTTTATCTTCACTTCTATATGGATGTATAATGTGTATAATGTGTACTTATACAAGGGGTGCCTGTCACCTGGCTATTGGCCGTTAGCCTTTATCCAAACCTCACACTTAAAGGAAAATGTACTTTTTGTTGGGGCTAAAGGCTTATGTGACACCTACATTTACTCACTATACATTGTACCCACATACTTGTACACTACGAGTGGCGAGTGCCATCACTGCCACTTTATTATTCTTTTAGTGACTATTGAATAAGGGAAGGATGGTTACACATTTTGATTTTAGAAGTTCCCACATACGATGTCTCTCTCTCTTGCTCTCTTACTCCATTCGTCATAGTTTTTTCTTTGCTCTTGCTTCTGATTGTGTGCTTCCACTTGGGCTCAACCTTTCAAATGGTATTAGAGCTTGGACTCAAGGAGCTTTACCAATCATTTGTCTCAATCTGTGAAGAAGCTTCAAGTCAAGGCTTCATGGCCATCATTGTTTCTTCCTCGCGAGGTATGCATTGAGTCTTCCCTTCTCCTGGCTTATTCTAGCTTGCTCCTAACTTGTCAAATAGCTTTCCAAGGCTTAGTTAAGCCTTGCCAAGTGCTTATTGAGCTGAGAAGCAATCATTTTATCCATTTTGAGTGGATATAGAGCATGATGCAAAAGTCGTGGATAGCTATGGCGGTTTGACAACACTATTGTATTTTGGCCACTATAACTTTTGTATATGATATCAAATTTTGATATTCTATAGCTAGAAACAAAGACACAATGAGAGCTACAAGTCTGAGCACTCATAGAGTTGATTATGTGCAGTTTTTAGTTCTGCGTTTTATAGAGAATAGACCAGTTCTGGTTTGGACAACAAACATTTGATTAGTTTATGCTCTACTGATGCTTATGGGAAATATTTGCAATGCTTGAATGATGTGTTGATGCTTTGTAAATGCTTTTGGGATGATTAGAGCTTGATTAGCTCGTTTGTTAAGTATTTATTGATGTAGTAACAATTTGGAAAGTAAACATATAATAGTGAGCTTCATGCTTTGAATGCCTATTGTGTCTACATGGTATTTTAGGTATGCTAGATGTCTAAGGTGATGTCTAGCATTGATATATGAGCTCGGATATGGTCATGAGATGCTTTGGTATTTGCATTTGAGGTACATTTGATGTATGTTAACCCTCAGACAAACAAGGTGGATAACTCTCAAACGAACAAGATGGAAAATCTGAAAAATCTAAAGCAGAAGACAAGGCCAAGGAAAAAGTGAAACAGAAGACGCAGGCGCGCCAATAAAAATCTAGAAACATAAGAAGTGCAAAAAAGTCCTAAATTAAGGAGAGAGGCGCACAAGAAAAAGTGCAAGCCAATACTTTTATAAAAGAGCGCAAGGTGTACCATGATTTATTTTGTAAAAGAGCATCGGGCTCTCACATGTGCAAATTGTAAATGGTTAGAAGCACAGGTCGAGGTCATGCCAATAGGGAAAGAGGAGGAGAAGGGTTGGAGGAATGGGGCCGAGCCGGGACTAAGAAGGGATGGCTGCCCAAAGGAAATTAGGGTTAGGGTTTTGTATAAAAGGCAAAAAGTGAATGAAGAAGCTCATTCTTGTGTGTGGCTAAAAGTAGCTCTCCTCTTGTTTTTCTTGTTTTTCTTGTTCTTATTCTTGCTTGCTTGAGCTTGTGCTTGAGAGAGGGAGTGTAAGAGTGTGAGGGTGAGGGATCGTGGTGGAGAAGCTCTCCACCTTCTCCTCTCTTCTTCTCTTGTCTTGTCTTGCTCGCAGCAATGGAGGTTGGAGCATGGAGCTTGAGGATCGACCTCGCTTGAAGCTCGCACTTGGATCGTAGAGCTACTAGAGTGCTCAAGAGAGGAGGCAACTCGATCGGGCATGGAGGTAAGCTCACTACACTCGTAGAGAGAGATAGCGCATCGGCTATGTGAGAGGTCGCCATTAGTGCTTGGCTTGAAATGCTTGAAAGAATAAGTGGTCCGTGGGTCTTGGTACTTGAGCTTGAGCTCGCCTCTACATTTTGGTTTCGTTTCAAGCCTTGAGTGCTTGCATGCTCCGAATTGAGCATTGAAGTAGGGTTTTTCTTGAACCAGTGCTTGAGGTAGATAGGTAGGAAGTGAGGGAGTTTGAAGGGGTATTTGATCTCCTTAGCAAGTAAGTTTCTGGTTTTTTGGATTTGGAAAAGTAGGTTGGAGTAGTGTAGGTGTTTGCTTTGTGATTTGAATGCATTAGGGTAGGAAAAAATAAAGAAAAAAAAGAAAAACAGGCATTAGGGTTTATGTTATCATAAGAGAGCAAGAGGGTTTGATTTAATTGCCGATTTGTATTTCAAAGTTTATTTGCTATTCAAGGTATATACAATCCTTCATTAGGGTCTATTCTTACATTCTCATAACCAAAATCATTAGATTCGAGTTGATTTTCGTCATCCCTAGAAACTCGTCCGCATAAGAACCAGACACTATTAATAGAGCTCGATTCCCAGAATCGGTTCGATTCCCCAGAATCAAACCTGAAAGGGAAGTGGAACCCAGGAGAAGAAGCTTGGCGGTGAGAGTTATGGCGGATGGAGAGCAAGAGCCAAGAGAGAGAGAGACTCAAAAGTGGAAACTCCAACAACCACAATGTGTGGCCAGGCCTTTCTTTATTCAAACTGTCACTAAAAGAATAAAGAATAAGTGACTGTGACAGGTGTCTGCCACTTGCAGTGTGCAGTGGCAGGTACTGTCAATGTAGTAATACACGAGTGGCTAGGCGGAGGCGCCTTTATCCCCAACAACCTTCCACTTAAAGGCGAATCTGCTCTAGTGAGAGAAAAAAGAAAAGATAGAATAACATGTATACATGTACAAAAGGATGAGGAAAAAGACGTCATCTCATCCAATGCCCATCAATCTCCTGAGGAAGGCAAAGCGCTCGGTTGTGAGGCTCTTTGTGAGCAAGTCTGCAAGATTCTGCTTAGTCAGAATCTTGACAAGGTCAACAGACCTGCCCTCAACGACCTCGCGAATGAAGTGATACCTCACCTCAATATGTTTCGTCTTCGCATGGAAGACCAGATTCTTGGCCAACTGAATGGCACTCATAGACTTTGAATGCAGTGTAGGCATAATATTTGTCATACCAAGGTCTGCAATCAAATGGCCTAACCAAATAGCCTCCTTGCAAGTCTTTGTGGCTGCAATATATTTGGACTCTGTAGTAGAAAGGGCCATACACTTCTACGCCCTGGACATCCAAGTGATAGCCCCTCCAGCATAAGTGAACACATAGCCAGAAGTGGACTTCCTACTATCTGCATGTCCTGTATAATCAAAGTCAGTGTACCCCACGACTCATGTATCCTGGCTACCATAACAAAGGCACATATCTGTTATGCCCTTCAGGTACCTCATGATACCCTTCACGGCATCCCAATGTTTCTTGTCAGGTGTAGCCATATAACGTGCCGTAACTCCAACTGCAAAAGTAATATCTGGACGGGTGACTATCATGGCATACATAAGACTGCTCATGGTTGATGCATAGGGAATCTTGGCCATCTCGGCCCTCTGCTCATCTGTTTGCGGACAATCGGCTTGTGAAACCTTCACATGAGAAGGTAATGGATAGCCAATAGGTTTAAAATCTTGCATGCGAAAGCGCTCAAGGACTTTATGAATGTACTCCCTTTGTGAGACGGATAGAGTAGTCCCTGAGATCTATCACGCGTAATGCGTATACCAAGTATATGAGAGGCCTGTCCCAGATCTTTCATCTCAAAGCTCTTCTTGAGCTGAGCCTTAAGAACATGTAGCTCCTCATGAGTTGTCCTTGCTAAAAGCATGTCATCCACATAGAGTACCAAAATCAGTAAAGAACCGTCACAGGATTTCTTCGTGTACAAGCACGAATCCATAGCATTGCGGTTGTAGCCCTGTGACTGCATGAATGCATCAAACTTGTGGTACCATTCCCTAGGTGTCTGCTTCAAGATATATAGACTTTTCTTTAGCTTGCACACTAGGTGTTCCCTGCCAGGGTCTGCAAAGCCCTTAGGCTGCTCCATGTAAATCTCATCATGCAAGTCCCCATGTAAAAAAGCCATCTTGACATCCATTTGGTACAAGTCCAGGTCAAGCTATGCAACCAAGGCCAAGACTAAGCGTAGGGTGGTCATCTTGACCACAGAAGAAAAGACTTCATCAAAGTCAACACCATGCTCCTGCTTAAAATCCTTAGCAACCAATCGAGCCTTGTATGCCGGCTTGGGGTGTCCAGGGGTACTTTTCAGCTTGTACACCCACTTGCATGGCAAAGCTTTCTTACCCTTGGGCAAGATAACCAAATCCCAAGTCTGATTCTTATGCAATGAGTCAAGTTCAGACTGCATAGCCCTCTCCCAAGAGTGACAATCACCCCTGCGCATAACCTCATCATAAGTGAGAGGCTCTCCTACATTTATAAGTAGTACATAATCTATAGAGGGCGCAAAACGGTCAGAAGGTCGTCTATCTCTAGTAGAACGCCTCAACCCAGGCTTTGCTGCTTGACCGACATCCTGTCTAATATCAACATGTCTAGTATTTGGGCCATGAGCATCAGGTGATGCCGCACGCTGTATAGCTGGCCATGGAGCGGGCTGAAAGGGAGCAGGTGGCTCCTCCTGAAAGATAACTATGAGTACCTCAACCACTTTCTTAGGCTGCATATGCATTTTGTCCTCATGAAAGATGACATCATGGCTGTGGATCACTTTAGGATCTAGCTTATTGCGTTTGTCCTTGGGTTCATGGCAGAATGCCTCACATCCAAAGACACGCAAATGATCATAAGAGGGGGGCTTGCTTGCCCATACCTCCTCTGCAACTTGAAAGTCAATGCCACTGCTAGGCGACCTGGCCTATTGATTTCCTCAGTCAATAAAGTACTCTCAACATCTTTGATTTTCAGCCCATCAAGCTTGTTCGTGCATATGGCAATATGGAAGACATCCCATGATTCAGGCAAGGTGCCAAGCAAAAACATCAGGTGCAAGTTGTTTTTGAACTCAATACCGTGTGACAATATACTCTTCATGGTAGCATGAAACTGACTAAAATGAGATGAAAGGGAGGTCCCCTCCTTCATGTGAAGGTCCATTAACTGCTTCAGCCAATACATGTGTGACGCAGGACTCTGCTGTGTATAGAGCTCCTAAATCTTCTCCCATAAATCCTATGCACTCTGATTCTCATCTTCAACAACATTATGATGGACCTCTTGTGAGAGTGACAAAATAATGATAGACTTGCATAGCTCATCAACTTCCATACAAACATCATCATCCATATCCTCAGGTTTAACACCTTTGAAATGTAAGGGTTTAATCTGCAACTTCTGCACCAAAACCTACCATGTTTGGGACTTCCAATACCCATAGTTGGTACCATCAAACTTGGCAATGTTAAAGAGAGCTGTATCTTTGAGATGACCAGCCATACTGTCCCAAATCAAAGCAAAAAAGAAAAATTGTAGGTTGCTGTAATTAGCAAAAAATGCACTAAAACCATCGCTAAAACTGGTTGAAAGGGTGGATTTCACCAAGAGAAGTACCTATCCACCAAATATGACCAAGATAACATCAAATAGTAAGTATTACCCTTATAGAAGTGCTCAAAATCTGCAGATTTCAGCTTGCTGTAATAAATGACAGTAGTATGTAAAACTGTCCCAAAATGAAGCAATCATTGATACATATGTCACTGCAACTGCTAGGTAGTAAGATACATCCAACAGTGAGTTTCCAAGGGCAAGAAGGTACCAAGAACTGTCAAACCAATCACCTGTCAGGCAAGAGATATCTCATAGGTCTAGAAGTCATGCATATAATGGATCTCGTGGTAAGAGAAGAGACCAAACACAAGCACAACTGATAGAGCAAGAAGCTCAATACATAACCATCCAAGATGCATACAAAATTGACAAACCTGTGACTGTAAATAAGACTCTGTGTACATCTGAATATACCAAGAGGCTCCCAATGGAAGTGAAGTCAGATGCAAAGAGAGCAAGCAACACTCTAATACATCAAATACATAGCATCAGACATGCCAAATCCCAGTAGGGTACATCTGGAGCATAAATACCAAGCTATCTCAGACCCGTAAAGCATAAGCCTGAAAGCATTCAAAGAGCATGTAACTAACAACCAAATGTAATGCCCAATAGATCCAAAATGCTCAAATATATTTGAAGATGAAGATCCAAGTAATTGTCTAGCATGGGCAAACCAAGTGGCATCCATATCTGACCAAAGCATAAATGCAAGAGGCCTAAATGTCAAGCAGTGACAATAGGCATAGACCGGTCCAAAGCATGCCAACTGAAGCCAAATGCTAGTGAAGGACGACCAAGTCAGAGCCTAATCTAAGCTCAAAAGCATTCGGGAACCAAGAAGAAGCATTTGACAACCTCCAAATACATCGGTATGATCATTCAAACCTCTAGTAAGCACCCCGTATCCATGAACCAATGCATACACCAAGTAAATGAGCTTCAGCCCACTGTATTATAGCAAGTAATTTACTATTAAATGAAGCTCAAACGGTGCTCAAATCTACTCAAAATCAGTCCCAAATCATAGACATAGCATCCCATAACATCTGGGCATCAATAAACATCAAACGAGCAATGCCAAGAAGCATCAAATAGTAAATGTCAAGTGTTGCCCTATTTTGACAGTCCTGGGAGTGTGTATACAACAAAGGACTGAAGGGGGAAGCACTCGAATCGATCACCAGGAGCCAAGCACTAATGCCAGGGAGTCAAGCAATGGTTCGGAAGGTTACCTAGAGTGCTGGGAAGTGGAGGAAGAGCAGGGAAATGTCGGGAGCAGGTCAGCCTAGCCCCCTAAAAATGCACCGAAAATTGTGCTGGCTGTTCTCGGGGATGGGGGATCTGCAATAGTCCTCAGGGACACTTGGCAATGTCGAGGGGGCTCCAATGCAGCCTGGGAAGAAGCCGATGAAGGTTTGGAAGCTTGGGGAGGAGGCGAGAGATCAAAACATACCTACAAATGAAGGTGCCATGGCTGCCATTGAAGCTCGGGTTGAAGCTCTTCAAATCCGGGCTGAAGAGAATGCCGGGCAAGCTCCAATGCCTTTGCTCTGATATTTGTTGAAAGGGAAGTGGAACCCAGAAGGAAGAAGCTTGGCAGTGAGAGCTATGGCGGATGGAGAGCAAGAGCCGAGAGAGAGAGAGAGAGAGAGAGAGAGAGAGAGAGAGAGAGAGAGAGAGAGAGAGAGAGAGAGAGAGAGAGAGAGAGAGAGAGACACTCAAAAGTGGGAACTCCAACAACCACAATGTGTGGCTGGGCCTTCCTTTATTCAAACTGTCACTAAAAGAATAAAGAATAAGAGGCTGTGATGGGCGCTCGCCACCTGCAGTGTGCAGTGGCGGGTACTGTCAGTGTAGTAATACATGGGCGGCTAGGCGGAGACGCCTTTACCCCCAACAAAACGGTCCAATTTTTGGATTCGAATATCCTAAAAACCCATTCGATCGAACACACGGGACTCATACTCGAATGCTCGGACAATCAGACAACCGGATGCTCAAAATTGAACTACCTAGGAATCGGAAACACAAAAATTGGACTACTTGGGAATTGGAAGCAGACACACAAAAATCAGACCAACCCAACCACCAAAATCGGAGCAACCAAAATCGTACCACTTGGACTCGCCCTCCGTTCGGCCGATCGGACCAATCCAAAATAGGACGTCCGATTTTGATAATCGGACTCCTGAGAATCAGACATAAAATTGTCAAAATTGGACAGGTGAACATAATACAAATTTGACACATCTAACCCCTGAAACCGACCTAGAGACTGTATAGAGCCGAAAGCACATCATAGATCTATCACTAGGCTGAAATCTAGAGCAAGGCTGGAGAGAAAATGCACGTTGTGATAGGTCCTCCAAATTAGATCCTAGTGTAGTAATGGCTCTGCACAAGCATAGATTCTCACTTGCAAAACATCAACCAAAAGCCCATACCCGAACAAAGACAAATAGAGACCCTAGAACCTCAATGGGCCAATCTAGCCAATAAGGGCAGAAAGGCCACACCATAAAAACATGCATATGTTGCGGTCGGCGGACTACATCTAGTCAAAGCAGAATGCAACAACATCAAGCTACAACTATGAGGATGACTAGACACGACAATCCTGATGATGGATGCACCTTGAATGACACTGCACAGACGACCCAAGACATTAGTAGAGAATCCATGTCTAGTTGTGTAGTTGGAGACTCAAAGGCATGTATCAGAAGGCTTGAACTTAAGCTAAGACCCGGAAGATGAAGACGAAGTATCACCTGCTTATCTTAGGGTCAAACTCACTGCAAAAAGAGGGCACAATGTTGATGCTCTCAACGATGAAGGAGCAGATTTTAATATCTTGACCTATGAAGTATGGGCTCGACTACTAGCCAGAGCTCACACCAACTAATGCAACTCATAATCCTTACGGGGGACACCCACAAGCACTTATAGGGAAGTGTAGAATCCTTGTAACTATTGAAATGGAAAGCTTGCCTATCCTATTCTATGTTCCTCCAAATAGTGTAAATTGTGGAAAGAAAACCCTCCTAGTAGGAAGACCCTTCAAAAGGGTGATGAAGTGTGAGGTCGATTATGTAGCTCAGAGGATATACTTGACACTACCGAGTGTGAGGATAATCACAACCTTTAGTAAGGGTGACCTCATCAAACCTTGAGAGAAAGATAATAAATATTTTGACATACTAGGCAAGCCTAGTAATGAGAGAAAGGACGTTGAAAGAGTTGATACAAGCGCATGTTGAACAGAGAGAAAGGACTTGTTGAAAGAGTTGATACAAGCGCATGTTGAACAGAGAGAACTAGTAAGTGAGGCCATGCTTGAAACAAGAAGGTTAGGAGACAATGCCAAGGATAGATAGGCTTCGGACTTACAAATATCATAGAAGACCACAAAAGAAGCCCAAACCTTATAGACGAAGGTATCAATGGAGAGCCATCACAATGTGGCGATGAATATCCAAAATGTTGCTACGTGCTCAATGGTATTACATAGGTAATAGATGGACTTGGGTACCAAAACCCTGGGCTAAACCACCTCTGTCACAGTTGAAGGCCAGATCGTATCAAAAGTGAAGAAGCGCAGAAGGAAATCTAAACGAAAATCTAAGTCTCGAGTCAAAAACATTGGAGTGACTGAGCCCCTCACGATTGAAATCAAGAAACCAAATATGACTATTCGAAAGGTAGATCCTCAGTCTAGTGCTCTTAATAAGCGGATATTAGATATAATTGTCGAGTATGCACAAAGACCACTAGTGCCCAAGGAACCTTTAACTTTCCAAAAGGATAATGAGCACCAGAGACACAACGTTGCTTATGGTAAGGCTGATTGCTTAACAAAGCAAATGTTAGAATCGTCTCACAGCCCATGAGGCAAATCTTCCAACTAGTACCAAGTTAACCTAGGAGTCCCAAATCTCCTACACTCTCTTTCCCTAAATGGACATAGGAAGCACAACAACAGTCGTCAGGTGCAGCTACTCAATCCCAATCTCTATCTCCATCTGAGCTTCCAAAAGTCCAAGGTGCGGGACATAACGCCGCCTCTAATTCTCAACCTAAGGATATGCCTGTGCAATCCGCCGTGACTAGCTCAACTGAGGCTCTTTGCACAAGTGAATGCGCAAAGGGCAACAAAAGCCCCAACCACTTCTGATCTACTTAAGGACTTGATACCGCACTCTACCAATAGTAGCCAGTCCATTGAACTAGCCGCACTACTACTTCCAATCAAGAATCACAGAAGTCATAGGCTTTGGTCGAGACGACACCCTTGCGGAACATGTCCTTAGCAATTCACATGCGGAAGAGGTGTCACAACTAACATCCTTGACACCTCTAGTACTTCCGAAGCATCTTGTAATGTTCGCGTAAACATTTTTTTAAAAAAAAGGATAATACAAATTTTTTTATATATTCCCCTCCCCAGCCGACTGATGTGCTGGAAGGGGAGGGGAATAGCAAGGAAGCGGAAGCTCCTCGCTGGGAGCTCGCTGGTGTGGGAGGCCATGCAATGCGACACATAAGGAGAGGGAGGATTCCCCTCCCTCCCCTATTTAAGAGAGGGGCTGCCGCCGTTAGAAGGAGGAGAGAAGGGCCGCCATTTTGAATCGTAAGGGAGAGGACGACGTTGCCACCACATCGCCGTGCAATACCACTGCCGTGAGAAGGAGGAGGAAGGGAGTGTGTTGCCTCGACGCTTGATGGAGGAGCTGAAGTTGAAAAAAAAGGGGGGGAGGCTGCCGTTCGGCTGCCACGTTTCGAGTGCCCAGGGAGGAGCCACTGCCGTCTTCCACCGTCAACCTGAGAGCCTTAACACACCCCCCCTTCCACGTGACGTGGAAGCTTTAGAAGCTTCCTGGGGGGGGAAGCTTCTAAGGGCCCTTAAGCCCCCTTTCACCCCCGTGGCCCAAAATTTCCCAAAGGCCCCCTTTTTTATGCATTTTGAAACCAATCCCCCGCCCCCCCCCCCCCCCCCCCCCCCCCCCTAATGATTTTAACCCCTATAAGCTCTTTCCATTGTATTTTTGGAACCCCCCTCCTAGTGTTCTTAATTTTCCTTTAGCCCTTATGTTTGGCTTCGGAATCATCCCCCCCCCCCTCCCCCCTGTGTTTATCCCTTGAAACCCCTTTCACCCCTGTATCGAAAAACCCTTAACCACCTATAGCCTTTTTTTTGGGCTTTACAAGACCCTTTTTTCCCCCAAAAGTACTAAGGCTTTGAAGAGGTCTTACTATCCCCCCTCCTCGTGGTTAAACCCCTTAGCCGTTCCTTGCCCTTTTCAAACTACCCTTGGGACTTTGGTTTTTCCCCTACTAAAAAAAAATAATAAGAAGAGTATTGAAGTGCAAGGGAGTGACGGTGGAGTTTCGAAAAGGAGTGTAGAGCTGCTTCCACGTCCGAAGGACTACAATTGCGATGCCTCCTAAGAAAGTCCAAGGCGTAGCCGCGGGAGGATCATCTTCGGGCATCCATGTGGATATCTCACCCCAAACCCAAGTTTTCTTTCTTAATTTTTATTTTATATCGTTAAGGTTAATTGTTAGAAATAGGATATATTTTATCCTAGTTGTTCACGACGAAGGAATTTAGTCATTAATACATTTAATGGAACATGCAAAATAAATAAAGCATAAACGTATTTTTAGCAAATAGCTTTATGCATTGAAATGAATTATGAGCTAGATTGTTACCCATTAAAATAGTATACTTCGGTTAAGCCTAAAGGTATAAAACTGCATCTCGCACTATTAAACCCTATTATTATTTTTGCAATGAATCATCATGGAAAGTGCAAATCATGAAATGACTCTTACGATGCATAAACTCTATGAAATTATCGTTGTTAACTGCATAAATTAGCAAAGAAAAGGTTGCTTATTTAGCATAAATTTTGTTCGCAAAGAAAAGCGAAGATTAGTTGAAACTAACCTTGCATGACCTCAAACCGATAAGTTAAGGATTGAAAAATCAATTTACGCATAGTCAACGAATCATGTGGAAGTAATCTTGAAATTATCTTCTAGAGTTAACCAAATTGGCATAAAACCTAAACACCCAAGCCGCAGAATACTTATTGGGAATAAGTTAAATTCCAGGAAACGCTTATACCTTAAATACTTGCCCACATTCACTGAATGTAGGGACAATGAATTGTAATCGTAAAATGAACTAGGGTTTGTCCCTAGGAATCTTACAAAGATGAAACTTGGAAACCCTAGGTCTAACGACGTCAGTCTAAAGAGCCTGAAACAAATTGTTTCGTGACTCCATTGTCGCATAATAAGATACAATACTTGCGCATCAAGTGCGGAATCATATAGTCTTGTGATTGGATCACAAGAAAAAGGCCAAATTCTCGCGACGAGGATGGCATATCCTTATGCAAGCTATCTTGCAAGAGGATGAATACTTTAGTATCCTTCTTGAGTAAGGAAGATTGTTTAGAAACTAAAAACCAGTCGATAGACGGAAGTAACCAATGAACTCAAGGTTTGACCAAATTGGGTTAATAGAGTACGCCCTAACCCAGGATATAGGGGATCTTGCCAAGTTGCAAGTCATCCCGGATCGAGTGCTGGACGCATTCAAAAGGGAGGATTCATTCCTTAGCAGTTTGCCAACAAAAACGATCAATGGAAATGTTTGTGCTTGCTACAGATTTTAGTGCACTGCTTGGCTTTGTTTGATCAATGAATTAAAAGATAAATGGATATCTATACTTCAGGTTGAAGGGCTGAAGGGAGAGGCAGCTTCAGTTACCCCCGACTGCCTGCCTAACCCTAACCAAGGGGGTTGTTGAGACCGCGCCGGGAAAGTGGACCGAAACCGCCGCGAGAGGTCTCTCCGTTGAGCATTACTTGGAGCAGGAGGACGCTTGGGTGCTAGGGGGGGCTCTGGCCGTAAATCCCTCGCCTTCCGGGCCTTGCACAAGAGGCTAACGTGACTCGGGATTGGATCTCGAGGCCCGCATACTAGTCTACGGGCGGAAACTTGGATTAGTAATGCCTGTGGATTGCTGGATAGCCTTCGGGCGGATTGTGGATAAGCCTACGAGCTGGACTCTTTGTATTTCAAAGATAAATATGATGACTTATTAATAAGGAACTTGTCTGATATTGTTTTTCTATGTCAAGTGATAAGATTATGTGAAAGAACCAGTGCCTAACGGGTTAATTAAAGAAGCTGGTTGTTACATGTCCAACTAATGTGTTAGGTAATTAAAGAACTAAAACAACCTGAGAAAAGTGTGGAGGATGGGGCATAGGCCCGTCCTACGGATGGGTGGTCCCAGGTGGCCGAGAACTTTTCTCAAATTCATGATGGACAGCAGGAAGATCGTCAAAGAGCACGAACAACTAAAGGGTTGACCTAGAGTTATGAGTGAACCCGATTTACGCTGTTTTAGGGGAACGGAATGGGACTATGCCCTATGGCAGAGAGGTTGAGCTTTGCATCCCTCTCGTTTCCCATTATCCTTGAACCAAGTGCAGCGTGAATCCGCTTTGCACCTGGTGTTTTTGCGTAAAGTAGTTCGCTTGGGTCCGAGGCTAGTTGCTGTTAGGAAATTACCAATAAGGAAGACCCTAATTCAGGTCGATCCTAAGTGGGAACGGCCGGAATACTTCTGCTACGTGGCAGACGTGGAAAGCCCCAGATCGCAAACCCCGTAACACTCCATGCGAGTGCTGGGCGGAGCTTTCTAGACACCCTTTCCGATGGACTGCTAAGACGTGTCCTGAAGATACAAGTGGACACGTTACACATCTGAAGCCTAGGCTTGAGGAGAAATCTCTCGAAGATTTGACAAAAGAGATAGGAAGGCTAACACCAGAGCACACAAAGATCATAGCCAAACCCTTGACTTGGGTTGGGCAACAACATGTTTGCTCCCGCCATGTAGTTGTTGCTGAAGAAGTCATAAAGGACATCCCAAAAGCCACAGCTGGAGAATTGTGCTTGATACTCTCACTCTATACTGCTCAATGGGAGACAAATAAGAAAAAGCTCAAAGCAATCAAACAAAAAGGGAAAGGACAAGGTAACTTTGTACAGAAATGGTACTCCAACCAAAGTTTGGTAGGCAAAATTGGCCACTAATTAATGACACTCGTTGAGCAAAGGAAAACCCTTTTGACTTCAATACATGATCCCACATATGTTGCCTTGACCTCATTAAGAGTGCTGGCAATGGTCCATTAAGTCCAGCTTTCTGCCATTGTCCAAAAACATCCCTTGTATGATAAACTACTTTTAGATGAAGATCTACACATGGCTAGCAGGCTAGGAGTAGGGAGCATGGTACTTGATGTTAGCGCATATGTATTCTGTCTCACTCAAGACCTTGCAATCCTAGATCTCTATGCTTCCCATCAATACAACCTTGACTTCTTCAGGTGGTTTTGTCCAAGCCTACATGACATGAATCCTAAACTGTCTCTTGGTTCCACACTAGAGTCACCCAAACCTCTAGAGCAAGAGAAAAACAACTCTAAACACAACATCTGCTCGGATAAGAAACAATGGAAGCATGTTCCAATGAGTAAGGACAAGAGTTTAGAGCAAATACACCACTAGGAGCAACTGCCAATGCAATCGGATGAGGGGATAAACAGAGGGGAATCAGTTGAAGAGTTAGACTCTCCAAAAAGAGAGGCAGTTGTATCCTCACAACCTAGTGAGGCTGTTTAGCAGGCAGGCCACGGTTATGTTCCATGAGGGCACAAAAAAAAAAAGAATGCTGAGGCTGAACCAAGCACATCAACAACTGACCTAGTTCACGGTCATGAGTCTTTAAAGGATACACCTAGATTACCCAATAAAAAGAGGAGAAAACAATGAAAACAGCGGTAGTTGCAAGTGGCTGGCTGTAGATGCCAAGAAGATTGAGACCAAGAGTGCTAAAGAGTTGAGGAATAAAGCATCGAGTCCATCCATGAATGAACCCATTGCCATCTTGTTGGGGGATAAAGGCGCCTCTACTTAGCCACCCGTGTATTACTACACTGACAGTACCCGCCACTGCACATTGTAGGTGGCGGGCACCCACCGTCACTTTATTCTTTATTCTTTTAGTGACAGTTTGAATAAAGAAAGGCCCAGTCACACATTGTGACTGTTGGAGTTTCCATTTGGTCTCTCTCTCTTTCTTGCTCTTGCTCTCCTGCCATAGCTCTTCCAAGCAAGTTTCGATTCTTCTCACCTTTCAATTGGTATCAGAGCATGGTTGCTCGAGCATTCTGACTTGGTTTGTGACCTCTTCAGCTTCCTATCGATTACCTACACTCATTGGGTTTCCTTCTCGATAGCCATAGTGGACTCTCCCGAGCACCTACCCGGCCCATTTGGGCACCCTAAGGGCATTCCTTCAGAGGTATTGGGGCTCTCTTTTGTTATTTTACTTTAGTCCACAGGTTTTGTGAAGCAGGGCAGGCATGTTCTCTTGCTTCTTGTGATGCCTACTCTCTATCGGTGACTTTTCCCTTCAAGAAAGAGCTCCTAGGGGTCCTTGACTACTCCCCCAACCTTGCCTTGACCTTGCCCAGCTCTTCCACATGCCCTAGATCAGTTTGGGCTAGCTTAAAGACCTGCAAAAAATTCATTTTTTACTTCAACCCTCGGCACTCATTGGTAGCTTGAAAACACTTCATTTGGCACTTGGGAACACCCCCTTGATGCTCGACATTGGTGGTTATCATTGGCATTGATTTGTAGATTGATTTACCTCAGTCCAGGACTATTTTCCATAGTCCACAGGAAGCCACAAACAGTGTTACATCAGCACTTTATGTTTATGCTTGGTTGGCATTGACATTGGTTGCTCGGTTGTCCCAAATGCGCCTCGAATGCTAGGGGAATGTATGCCTATGATGTGAGATGCTTTTGGGGCTGAATTTGCTCAGTCATTGACTGTTTTACATAGTCCATAGGAGCCCAAAATAGGACAGCCCTCTGTCATGACACTTTATGCTCATGCTACATAGTCATTTGATGCCCAATTATGCCCGGTTGGTGCCTATACATATGGGAAAGTATGCCTATGGTTTGTCTATGGTTTTGAGCTTTGATTGAGCCATTGTTTGCTCAATTTTGGACATTTATTTGCTGTTGGAATATTCAGGGCTGAAGCTCTTTTGCTTAGGTTTGGATATGCCTATTGCATTCGGCTTTGTCTTGGATGTATACATTGATGTAGTGACTCTCGGGGATTGACATAGAGCTTGGATTTGCTCTCGAATCATTGGTTGAGCTTGAGCTCACTTCGCATAGCATTTGGATGTTCATATTTGCTATACTTATGGCATGTACTTTGCTTATGTCTGATCGGTCTTGACATGCTTGGCCTATGCCACTAGTACATGCTCATTACATTGTTTGGAGTTGGATGCTACTGAGCCTTGCTTTGGCTTGACATTTGATTGCTCGGAGCTTACTTTGGCTATTTCTCAACTTGTCAAAGTTACAATTTGGATGTACTTGATGTCTATGGATGCTATGTACGGATGCTACACATCATATATGCTCATGAGATCTTATTGATGCTTGATCTTGGATCTTCTAGCATTGGTGCTATCATATGCCCTTGTTGAGCTTCTTTGTTTGATATTTATGGATTTTGTGTCAGTGGGAGCATCTTGATGTGCTTGATAGACATTGAGCAAGTAGTTTATGCTACTTGAGTATTCGAATACTTGAGATTGGGATCTTCACTTGGATGTTGCATGGTTGATATGCGGTGGTCCTCATAGATGTACTTGGGCTGATTTGGGCTTTGCACTCCCTGAGCATACACCTTTTTGTGTCAGGTCTTGCCAGTGTTGTGTACACTTTGCCCTATTACACAGGGGATGTGTCAACTTACTAACAGATTCATTTGATATGCTTGGTTGTTTGCTCGATGTCTACATGACTGTCACATGTTGATTTATGCCCACTTGATACTGGTTATGTTTTGACAGTCAATGGTTGACTTGGTGCATTCATTTTGCCTACAGTTTGCTCTCATTGTACCTGATTGTAATTTATTACAGCAAGCAGTTATGCATGGGACTGACAAGGAATTTCAATGCAAAATCATCCTGATTTTATGTACTTTTGATGGTACTTAGTGGAAAACATCATTAGCTATCAGTTCATGGTCATTTTGCCTTGGTTTTGGTGATATTTTGGTCGTTTACAGTAGAAAACAACAAGTCGTTTTGAACTGTTTGCACCATTTTGGACTGCAATATGACATATTCTTCCACTGACATTGCTATCTTTAACATCACTAAGCTTGGTGGTACGAATTATGCCTATTGGAAGAGCCAAGTTTGGTAGGTATTGGTGCGGAAATCTCAGATCAAGCCACTAAGGATGCATGGTGAGCAGCTTGAAACTATGACTGATGATGAATGGGATGAGCTTGATGAGTTATGCAAGTCCACCCTCATCTTGTCTCTCACTGAACATGTGCATTACAATGTGGTTGAGGAAGTATAGAGTGCTTGGCAACTTTGGGATAAAATTAAGAACCTCTATGACAAGAAAAGTCCAACAAGTTAGATGTATTGGCTGAAGCAGTTTGTGGACCTACACATGAAGAAGAATATGACAATGTCTGCTCATTTGAGCCAGTTCCATGCTATTCTCAAGAACTTGACTTTGCAGGGCATTACCTTTAATGATGAGGTTACTCCATTGTTTTTGCTTGGGACTCTGAGTGAGTCATGGGATGTTTTTTGCATTGCCTTATGTGTTCTTGCTACTATTTTGAGCTTGCCTGATGTAGAGAGTGCTCTTCTGCAAGAAGATATCAATTGTAAGAACTTGGATACCTCTCATGCGTCACATACTTTGATTGTTAGAGGTAGAGATGGTAATGGAAAGAATGACCGTGGATATGGACATAGCAGAGACTCGCAGAAGTCTAGGTCTAAGTCGCGTGGTAAGTCACACATCAAGTCTTGTAGTAGAAATGCTAAGGTGATATGTCATCTTTGCGGAAAGAAGGGTCATATACGTCCACAGTGTCACGAGTTGCGTAATGAGAAGTGCAAAGAGAAGGGGAAAGACAAAGTACAGGAAAATTCCTCTAATCACAGCATTATGCCTGTGAAATCTAGTGTGAAAATCGAGGAGATAAATGTCATGCAGATTGATAACTTCGATGGGGAGTACATACTTGCAGCTAGTTCTTGTGATGCTATGCCGTCGATCAAGGTTTACTCTATGTATGTGCAGTGCTGGCTTTTGGATTCTGGTGCTTCATTTTATGTTACACCATGCCGTGAGTGGTTCCATTCCTACCGCACTGTTTCTGGTTCAGTTCGCTTGGGTGATGACATGTCACTTGCTATTGTTGGCATTGGGGATGTATGGCTACAATTCTCTACTAGCAATACTTTTCTATTATAGGATGTACGTTATGTACATGCGCTTACACGCAGTCTTATGTCTGTAGGGAAGCTTGATGATGCTGGTTTTCATGTTTCATTTGGGGATTCTACCTGGAAGATCACGCCTGGCAGACTTGTGCTTGCTAGAGGTGCCAAGCCTAGTCGCCTCTATCCTCTTGTAGTTGATGGTTCCTCTGTTGACCATGTTTTGTCAGTGGGTTGCATCCCACATGTATCTCTTTGGCATGCCCGTTTGGGCCATATATCTTTGAAGGAAATGAAAATACTTTTTGGTTTGCAGTACACTTACCGCCCCTTGACTATTCGTGTTTTGATTCATGTGAGCATTGTCTTTATGGGAGACAGTCTAGAAATACGCATAAGAAGTCTGGTCGGACACGCATGGGTGAGCCCTTGGCATTAGTATATTCGGATGTCTATGGGCCCATGCCGTGTCAGTCTATGGGTGGTGCAAAGTATTTTGTGATGTTTATTGATGATTTTTCACGTAAAGTCTAGGCTTATCCCATTAAGCTTAAGTCGAATGTCTTGGCTGTGTTTCAGAGATTGCTTGCATTGGTTGACAACCAAACTAGGCATAGGTTGAATTGACTTAGGACTGACAATGGGGGAGAATATGTGTCACGTGCCTTTGAGCAGCTATGTGATGAGAGGGGTATTAAATGTCAGTTGACGGCCCCCTATAACCCACCCTAGAATGGTAGCTGAGTGAATGAATAGAACCATCCAAGAGTATGTACGCAGTATGCTTAGCCATGCAGGCCTACCACAAAGATTTTGGGTTGAGGCAGTCAGTAGAGCTGTGCATATCATAAATAGATCACCTTCTAGTGGTTTGGATTTCCAGGCACAGCAGAGGAGATATGCAGTGGGAAACATTCATCTTATGCGCATTTACGTGTCTTTGGATATGAGGCATACTGCCATGTGCCAGGGAAAAGCATAGTAAGATAGATCCTAAGAGTGTCAAATGCATTTTCCTTGACCATGGAGATATAGGTGAGATGGGTTACCGCTTCTGGGATTCGCAGGTGCGAAAAGTCATCCACAGTCATGATGTAGTCTTCCATGAAGACAAGATGCATAGGCAGCCTAAGAAGATGGTAGAGATACACATGGTTATATTCTCAATCGGATAGCCTATAACAGCAGTTGGTACACATGGCCAAGGTATTGGACATGATGCTAGACATGCAGCAGAGCTTGTAGTGAGATGGTCTACTAGAGCTAGACGTCCACCTGATCGATTTAAGCCCTCGATGCATTATGTCTTGGTTACAGATGCAGAAGAGCCTCTCACCTATTATGAGACTATGCGCATGGGTGATAATCACTCCTAGGAGAGGGCTATGTAGTTTGAGATGGACTTCCTGCATAAGAATATGACTTGGGATTTGGTTTCCTTGCCTGTTGGCAAGAAGACTCTGCCATGCAAATGGGTATACAAGCTGAAAAGTAGCCCTAGACACCCCAAGCCGGCTTATAAGGCGAGACTTGTTGCTAAGGGTTTTTAACAGAAGCACGGAGTTGACTTTGATGAAGTCTTTTCTCATGTGGTTAAGATGACCACCCTATGCTTGGTTTTGGCCTTAGTCACGTAGCTTGACTTGGACATGTATTAGATGGATGCCAAGATTGCATTCTTGCATGGGGATTTGCATGATGAGATTTACATGGAGTAGCCCAACTTGGGCTTTGCAAAACCTGGCAGGAAGCGCTTAGTGTGTAAGTTGAAGAAAAGTCTTGATGGCTTGAAGTAGGCACCTGGAGAGTGATATCATAAGTTTGATGCCTTTATGCAGTCATAGGGCTACAACAAGAGTGCTATGGATCTATGTCTTTACACGAAGAAAGCCAGTGATGGCTCATTGCTTATTTTGGTAGTTTATGTGGATGATATGGTGATAGCAGGGAAAACTCATGATGAGCTAGATGCTCTTAAATCTCAGTTGAAGAAGAGCTTTGAGTTTATCACATTCTTGGTATGTGCATTAAGCACGACAGGCATCAGGGACTACTCTACCTCTCACAAAGGGAGTACATTCATAAAGTCCTTGAGCATTTCTGCATATAGGACATCAAGACTATTGGCTGTCCATTACCTTTTTATGTGAAGGTTTCATTGGCCGATTTGTTTGCAGACAGATGAGTAGAGGGCCGAGATGGCCAAGATCCCTTATGCATCAGTAGTGGGCAGTTTGATGTATGCCATGATAACCACTCGTCCAGATATTTCCTTTGCAGTTGGTGTTGTGGCACACTATATGGCTACACCTACCAATAAACATTGGGATGCCGTGAAGGGTATCATCAGATACTTGAAGGGCACATCAAATATGTGTATTTGCTATGGCAGCCATGATGCAGGAGTTGTGGGGTACATAGACTTCGATTATGCAGGACATGTAGATAGTAGGAAGTCCACTTTTGGCTATGTATTCAGCTATGATGGAGGTGCTGTCTCTTGGATGTCCAGGGTTCAGAAGTGTACAACTCTCTCTACCATTGAGGCTGAGTATGTTGCAGCCACTGAGGCTTGCAAGGAAGCCATATGGTTGAGCCATTTGGTTCATGACCTTGGGATTGATTTTATACCTATGCTGCATTTGGATTCTGTAAGTTCGTCTTCCATGCGAAGACGAAACACATTGAGGTGAGGTATCACTTCATACGTGGGGTCGTGGAGGACAAGTTTGTTGACCTTGTCAAGATCTCCACTGACGAAAATCCTGCAGATTTGCTCATGAAAAGTTTTGCTACTGAGCGCTTTACCTTCCTTAGGAGATTGATGGGCATTGGATGAGATGACGTTTTTCCTCATCCTGTTGTATATGTGTACATTTTACTATCTTTTCTTGCAACACTCAATCCACTAACAATAGAACTTACATTGACCAATCAAGAGTGGATATAACACTGTCACAACAGGTTGACGAAACTATACTAGTCACATCCGAGGAGAACCATGACACAATAGTAGCAAAGCCTCAGGACAAACATGAAAACCATGAGGACATGAATAATCCTAGCATTGACCAATCTTACTCATCTAGGCCTGAGCCCCCAGCTATGGTAAAGCCTAGGGAAACTCCAAGAACCTTGCATGAGATAGCAATTGAGCAAGCCCTCATCGAACATAGAAGTGTCACAAAGTGCTTGACCGAGTTGGATGCTAAACTCAAATTATTCGCATGTACCTACATCCTTGCGGATATGGGCACATTCCCTAGGGATGAACTTGAGGAATATTTGTCATATCCACTATCCTGGGAAGAGCAATAATATCTTAACAAGCACTATGACAAGCCCCTACATGAATGCATGCAACTCATCTCTGACGAGGAAGCCGATGAACTACGCTTAACTATGACATTCAACGAAGTGCTTTGTCAACTAAATCTCTTAGAGATAGAGCAACTAAAGCGACAATTAGAGGATCAAAGTCAATTTGAAAAATGTTGGTTTGAAAACCACGCTACAATGGCTAAACTTGGAGCCCAGATTATGACAGTAGTCTCAGAGGAGCAGCCCAATGGCGGTCTCAAAGAGACCCGCCGACCTATATAGCGCCAACTTCCTTTCGAGTATACTGACTACTGTTTGGGGTATGGACTTAATTGGAACTAGCTAAGAGAAATCTCTTATTGATAAAATTCTCACTGAGGAGGAGCTACATGTTGCTAGTAGACTCGGACAAGGCACAATGCTACTCGATGTTGCAAAATATCTGTTGTTATTGTGAGTAGGTTGCCACGATTACTAGGTACATATACCACACTCCAGTACAATCTTGAGTTCTACAATTTGTTTTTATCCTCACAAAGTGACATGGATTCATAAATGTGTATATAAATAAACAATGTGTTTTGTGACTATGTATAAATAATACCAAAAGAAGCAAAGCCAACACACATACAAGCAATTATAATCAAGTGCCTGATATGCATTGAAGTCAACACTATGGGATTTAGATAAGTAATGTCTTTTTGAGGTGCACTTGCTCATTATGGTTGAAGCATATGACTTGCATGTACTCTCAAGAGTTGCCAAGTGAATGCAGGATGACACAGGTCTCTGTACAAAAGCATTCAATGTCCAAGTCACCACAAGACCATCAATCCCACAAAGAACCATTATGGAGAAAGTTACAGAAATACCAAGGAACAAAGAGCCATGACGGAAGCTCTGCTGGAAGAGAAAATCAGCCTTGTAGAAAGCATACTTTACATTTGAGCATGGCCCAAAGCATGGTCATTGGCTACTCTCTCTTTATTGGCCAAACTCTAAATCGGGGTAGGAGCTACTCTCCCAACAATGACAAATGTTTCTTCATCAACCAGGATTCAAGTCACCATATGCTATGTCCCTTGTCCATGCACACCTCACAAGTTGCTATCTCTATTGTTCTCATGTCTCACATGTTACAAAGAGGTTTGCAAAATCTCAAGTGTATCTCTTTATCTCAACAACTATTCCTCTAGCATTGAGGCTAGTAACACAATCATCTTTGTAAAATCCATTTTTCACAGCCTTTGGATCTCGACATTTCTCAATTCAAATGAAAGGCTGATAGTCTCAACATATTGCACACTTGTGATAGCCATGAGTGCAACTTCCAACAAAGAACAACTCTATCACAAACTACAACCACCTTATCACCAACCAATCTGGCCAACAATGTGCCAACAACGACCTTCATCCGTACCACCACCAAAACTCCTCCAAGGAAAACCACAGCGATCCCTTCCACCCACATCTTCGGTGCATGCCAAAGCATGCTACCTACGATGGAGAGTGCCATGGGACTGGTACTCATCTAGGAGGGGGGTAATGTTAACCATCAGACAAACAAGGTGGATAAAACAAGGTGGAAAATCCAAAAAATCTAAAGCAGAAGACAAGGCAAGGCAAAAGTGAAACGGAAGATGTAAGCGCGCCAAGAAAAATGTGGAAACACAAGAAGTGCAAAAAATTCCTAAATCAAGGAGAGACACACACAAGTAAAAGCTCAAGTCAATACTTTTGTAAAAGAGCACAAGGCACACCATGATTTATTTTGTAAAAGAGCACCGGGCTCTCACTCGTGCAAATTGTAAATGGTTAGAGGCACGAGTTAAGGCCATGCCAATAGCAAAATAGGAGAAGGGTTGGAGGAATGGGACAAAAAAAGGGATGATCGCCGCCCAAAGGGAATTAGGATTAGGGTTTTGTATAAAAGGCATAAAGTGAATGAAGAAGCTCATTCTTGTGTGTGGCCAAAAGTAGCTCTCTTCTTCTTGTTTTCTTCTTGTTCTTGCTTGCTTGAGCTTGTGCTTGAGAGAGGGAGTGTGAGGGAGTGAGTATGTGAGGATGAGGGACTGTGGTGGAGAAGCTCTCCACCTTCTCTTCTCTTCTTCTCTTCTCTTCTCTTGTCTTGCTTGAGGCAATGGAGCTTGGAGCGTGGAGCTTGAGGATTGAGCTTGCTCAAAGCTTGCACTTGGATCGTGGAGCTACTAGAGTGCTTGGAAGAGGAGGCAACTCAATTGGGCATGGAGGTAAGCTCACTATACTCATAGAGAGAGATATCGTATCGGCTATGTGAGAGGTAGCCATTAGTGCTCAGCTTGAAATGCTTGAAAGAATAAGCAGTTCGTGGGTCTTGGCGGTTGAGCTTGAGCTGGCCTCTACAATGTACTTGGGCTTTGGTCAGTTGCTTTGAGATTTCATGCTTACTCACTTACGCGAGTATTGAAGCTTCATTGGGCACTTATGCTTGAAAGAATAAGCAGTCCGTGGGTCTTGGCGGTTGCTCTCCTCTACAATGTACTTGGGCTTTGGTAAGCTGCTTTGAGCTTTCGTGCTTACTCACTTACACCAATATTGAAGTTTCATTGGGCACTTATGCTCGGATGTATTTGTGATGTGCTTAGGCCTTTTGGATGCTTTGATGTATATGTCTTGAGCTTTGCTTGCTCATTTTGCATTCTAGATTTGCTTCCAGTGGGAGACACTTGTATTTACTTGGCAGTGCTTAGTTCTTTAGAGACAATGGGAGCCTCTTGCTTATGTATATACTCAGTTGATATATGCATACTTTGTTCTTGAAGATATTGACTCATAGGCTGATTTACTTTTGAGGATTTGGATACCCAGTACCTATCATTGTCAGTGGTGGATACTTGACACACATTGGTTGTATGCATCTATGTATTTTACACTTTGTATGCTTTGATAAGTGCTTGTACTTGGTTGCTACACTGCTAGTTGCATTATATATATTTTAGGTTGCCACTTGAATATCCATGGTAGTGAAAGCTTGCTTTCTTGACTACTTGTTCCGAATTGGATTGACATATACAACTGTCTTTATTCAACATTGCTGGAATTACAGTTTTCAACACTCTTTTGGGGAGCAAATGGCTTATTTTGGTACTCTCTTGATTGCAATTTGTGGACAACTATACCCTCATTTATTCTTTCCTTTTGCTTGTCCTTTTGCATCAATTTTGGGGTTGTTTTGCTAAATTTACAACAGCCCATTCTCTTATCATTTGTAGACATTTGTAGTCATTATGATAGGTTCATCATCAACAAATAGTGCTATTTTCAACATTGAAAAGCTTGATGCGAATAACTTTCAATATTGGAAGACATAGATATGGCAAGTCTTGGTACACAAGAGACATGTCAAACCATTGAAGTTAGAGGGCATAAAGCTCGAGCTTTATAATGCAAAGAATTGGGTAGATCTTGATGAGCTATGCAAGTCCACTATCATTTTGTCATTATCAAAGTAGGTGTATTTTAATTTCATTGATATTGAGGGTGGTGCTTATGCATTATGGAAAAAGATTTGTGATCTTTATGACAAGAAGAGTCATGTATCTCAATTGTACTGGTGGTTGAAGAAGCTTGTGGACCTTGCATGAAGGAGTGTACAACTATGTCTATTCATTTGAATGAGTTTCATTCCATTTTCAGCCAATGTATATCACAAGGCATTCATTTTGAAGATAATATCAAGTCTTTGTTCTTGCTTTTTATACCATCCGAGTCAGGGACACCTTTCGTATTGCTTTGAGTGCTCATTTCCCTGAGGGTGGTTTTAAATGTAATGATATAGAGAGTGCTCTACTAACAAAAGAGGTAAATAATAAAAACATTAATGCAGTACGCACTTCTCATGCATTGATTATTAGCAACAAAAATAGTGGTAATGGCAATACTAACCATTGTAGAGACTCACAGCCCAACTAGGGCAAGTCTTAGTGTTGTGGGCAATCTCATAGTAAGTCTTGTAGATGTAAGTCCTCTTTAACATGTAATTATTGTGTGCTGGAGGATCACATTAGGCCATAGTGCCATAAAATGCATAATGATAGGCATAATGAGATAGATAAGGGAAAAGTGCAGGGTAAGGCAAAGTTTGATGATAGTAGCATTGTCCCTAGTAAGTCCGAGCATGATGATTGAATAGATAAAAGTAGTGGAGGTTGAGTATAATGATGACTATATCTTAGCTCCTTCGTCTGTTGATGCTACTTACTTGACCGATGCTTCATCCACTTACTCTCAGTGTTGTTGAATGCTTGATTCAATGTCTTCTTTTCATGTTACCCCACATTGGGATTGATTTCATACTTATCGCATCATTATAGGTTCTGTGAGACTAGGAAATGATATTGAATTGGATATCATTGACATTGGGAATATTAGATTGAAGTTTGCTTTAGGCAGCTCTTTTGTTTTGCATAATGTACATCATGTACTAGCTTTGACCAAAAGCCTACTCTCCGTTAGACAGTTAGATGATGCATGTTATCATGTCTCTTTTGGTGATTGTGCATGGAAGATTACTTGTGGTCGACTTGGGCACATGCCTTTGAAAGGAATGAAAGTGCTTACTTGTTTGCAGTATCTTTCACCTCTTGATTACTTGCAATTTGATCCATGTAATTATTGTCTTTATGGCATGTAGACTCGTAACTCACATAAAAAGTCTAGCTTTACACGCATGGGTGAGCCTTTGGCTCTTGTGCATTCTAATTTATGTGGTTCCATGTCATTCCAGTCATTGGGTGGCATGAAATACTTGTGACATTTATTGATGATTATTTGCATATAGTCTAGGATTATCTCATTAAGCAAAAATCAGATGTTGTGGCTCTATTTCAATGCTTTGTTGCTCTTGTTGAGAAGCAGTCTAGGTATATGCTAAAATGCTTTAAGGTCTAACAATGGGGGTGAATATGTCTCTAAGGCATTTGTGCAGCTTTGCAAGAATGGGGTATTAAACATCATCAGTTGATTACTATATACACCTCACGCCTATGATCCACGGCCTATGATCCATCCGTTATGTAGGATCATGCTATTAGACATAAAGGGCATGCTATACAGATTCCATAGCCATTTTTGATATGCTCTGCTAGAGCTTCATACCCTCCTGATTGCTATGAGACCTCTATGGATTACGCAATGGTGAGAGATTGTTGAGCCATTTACCTATAAGGAGATGACACATAGAGGTGATTCTCATTCTTGGGGAGAGAGCTATGTAGTCTGATTTTGATTCACTCTAGAGAAGAACCATACATGGGACTTAGTTTTCTTGCTTGATGGAGAATGTGCATTGCTATGCAAGTGAGTGTACAAGTTGAAGAGTACCCTTGGTCATCCTAAGCTAAAATACAAGGTTAGATTGGTTGCAAAGGATTTTAAGTAGGAGGATGGTGTTGATTTCGATAAATTTTTTTCTCTTGTAGTCAAGATGACACTTGGTCTTGGACTTGGTTGCTTAGTTGGATTTGGATATTTATCATATAGATGTGAAAGTTTTTCTACATGAGGATATGCGTGATGAGATTTATATGTACTAGCTAAGGGCTTTATGGAGAAAGGCAGGGAACACCTAGTGTGCAAATTGAAGAAGAGTATTTATGGGCTTAAATAGGTACATAGGGAGTGGTACTATAAGTTTGATTCTTTTATACATTTGCAGGGGTATTACTGCAGTGATATGGATCAATGTTAATACACAAAGAAGGCCTATGATGGTAGCTTTATTATCTTGGTGCTTTATGTTGATGATATACTTATAAGCTTGAAGTGCTTATGCCAAGCTAGATACTTTAAAGGTTCAGCTCAAGTATCACTTTGAGATGAAGGACATGGGACATGTCTCACACATACTTGGGATGCGCTTTACATGCAATTACTCCAAGGGACTTCTTTACTTATCGCAAAAGAAGTATATATATAGAGCACTTGAGAGATTCTATATGCAAGATGGCAAGGCTATTGGTTATCCTTTACCTTCTCATATGAAGGTTAGTTAGATTGATTGAGATGATGAGAGGACCGAGATAGCCAAGGTCTAGTATGCATCCACAGTGGGTAGTTTGATGTATGCCATGATAGCCATTCACCTTGGCTTAACATTTGCAGTGGGAGTTGTGGCACATTATATAGCTACACCTAGCAGGAAACATTAGGACACCTTGAAGGGTATTATGAGGTATCTGAAAGGCACTGTAGATATGTGCATTTGCTATGGTAGCCAAGATACTATAGTTGTGGGTTACATAGACTTTGACTATGCAGGACATGTAGACAATAGGAAGTACTCATTTGGATATGTCTTTGCCTTTTTTAGGGGTGATGTTTCTTGAATGTCCAAGGTACAGAAATGCACAGTCTTATCTACTATTGCAACAGAGTATATTGTATCCACTGAGGCTTGTAAGGAGACCCTATGGTTAGGCCATTTGACAACAAACCTTGGTATTACTATTACTCCTACATTACATTGGGATTTTATGAGTGTTATTCTGTTAGCTAAGAATCTAGTCTTTCATGCAACAAAGACAAAGCACATTGAGGTGCATAGTCACTTGATTAGGGAGGTGGTAGAGGACAAGTCCATTGAGCTTGTCAAAGTCTCGATTGATGAGAATTTTGCAGGTTTGCTCACTAAAAGTCTCTTAGTGGAATGCTTTTCCTTCCTTAGGAGGTTGATAGACATAGGATGAGATGATATCTTTCCTCATCCTGTTGTACTCTATGAACATGCTTTACTTTTTCTCTTTTTCTTTCACTCCTCATTGAGGCACTTGCACGTAGCTATCCACATTTACTCATTATACATTATAGCCACATACATGAATATTGTAGGTACCGGGTGCCCATCACTATCAATTTATTCTTTATTATTTTTAGTGATGATTGAATAAGGGAAGGCTAGTCACACATTATGACTATTGGAGTTTCCACATACCGTGTCTCACTCTCTTGCTTTCTTACTCCATCTGCCATAGCTCTTTCTTTGCTCTTGCTTCTGCTTGTATGCTTCCACTCAAGCTTTACCTTTCACCTTTATGGGAGTATAAGAAAGAAATAAAGATACTATCCAATGCCCATGAACACTCTATAATGTGTAAAGTGCTTAGAAGATAAAGTCTTTGTGATAAGGTCCATAGGATTATAATCCATATGGATCTTGGTAAGCTTAATACACTTGTCCTAAAGTACCTTCTTGATCAAATGACACTTCATCTCAATGTGCATTATCTTTGCATGACAGGGTCCATGCATATGAATGACACTTTGCATATACAATGTAATGTAGGCACCTCTCATACAATGCCGAAGTCTCCCATTAGATGAGTAAGCCATACAACTTCCTTACAGGACTCAATGGTTGCAACATACTCACCTTCAATGGTAGGTAAAACCATACATGGTTGTAATTGAGAGACCCAAGAGATTACACCACCTGTGAAAGTAAAGACAAAACTTGTAGTAGACCTCCTAGAGTCTATACTCCTTGCAAAATAAGTATCTATGTATCCAAGCACATATGCATTCTTTCTTCCAAAGCATATGCTTATAGATCTAGTGCCATTCAGCATCTTATGTTACCATGTATTGCCTCCTAATACTTCTTACCATGGTTTGCCATATACTTGCTAACCATTCCCACTACATACGTAATGTTTGGATGTTTAGCAACCATGGCATACATTAAGCTACCAACTATGGATGGATAATGAACTTTGGCCATTTCAACCTTCTGCTCATTTGAATTGGGAATGTCTTACTGTGAGAGTGTAAGGGACGTGGCATGAAGCACTTGGTGGTTCTCTTCTAGTTCCTTGTCCATGCATTTTTTTCATGAAGGCAATCTAAGGCTCGTGATGATAAGTGCATCTCAATCAAGAGCTTGCAAAACAAGACATCTACATAAGGATCGCGAGATATCCTTCAACTTGGAAGAGACTACAATGACGAGTGATCTCGATGTGTGTCTACTATAATCTTGGTATTGGTGCTATTACTACTTGTGAGGGTAGCTAGTGGTTTTAAGAGAAAGGTGAGAGACTAGGTGGGAGCTAGTCTATATGGGATGGCCAAACTCCTAAAATAATAGGATCTCTACACTTGTCCCATTGCCGAGCACAACTATGGCAACATTTTGGTTCTATTGCCGAGACCACAGAATTAATTATATGAAGTGCTTGGTTCTCTGCCATGCATAGAAATAAGAAGCGTGCTGTGAAGGGTGAGCAGGAAATCAATGGTAGATTGATTTTTTGCTTGCAAGTTAGTGGCTTCTAAAACATGCATGGTTAGGTTAGGAGAAAAATAGAGAAAATTTATCTTGATGTTTTTCTAGTTGCAATTGATTGAATATGTTATTCGATTGCAATTTTTAGTATGAATAGAAAGGAGTTAGAGAAAGGATACATATCAAATGATGCTAGTTGAGGGATCTAGGGGAAGAATATAGTAAATCGAAGAGTTGGACATGAGAGAGGAAAAGATTTCATTTTGGATAGAATGGGGACTTTACATTCGAGTGTAACCATTCGGGGCCAATAGGCATTCGAATGGAACAGAAGGAAAAACAAACACACGTTTTCTTTTAAAAATAATAGAAAATATATAATAATAACATCCTAGATCTCTTTCAAGGAGAACTAGATAAAGAGGGGTGGCCTAAGCTAAAATGAATATCGTTCTAACTACTTGGAAAGAGAATGGTTGTCATGCTACAGAGTAATTGAAAGTGCAACCTAGTCATGAGAGCATGAGTTAAAAGGAAGGCCCCTAGTAGTACTAGCTTGCCTAAAAAAGGAGGGCACATGCGGCTATTTAATGAGGTCAATCGAATAGAATGGGAGAAAGAGAGAATCACATGGCATCATCGGTTGCATGCCCGTTCATCAATAAGAGAGCTCAATGCTGAGCAATAGTGTTTTGGAGGGGGCAAGCAACCAAAAGTGTATTGCAGCTTAAACGATTGGGGAAAGGAGTAGAAAGAGAGGAGAGAGACACCAATAACATTGTGATTTGTGAGCACGGCAGAGCGAGGGAGCAAGCGTTACCTATGAGCTTGTGTTATCCACCATCACAAAAAATGAGTCGTAGAGAGAAAGAAAAGGGATAACTCGATTATGGTATATACTTGGATTCAATGGGAGTACCCATCATGTGAGTATCTTGAGTTTAGTGTGCTTTGGATAGCCCCCTTAGATCCTTCAAGCATAAGAGCTCTTAGTCGTATAAGTGTGTTTGGATGAGCACATGTATCTATCTTGAAATTGTTGCCAAAGTGGATGAGATGTGGCTGCTTGGGTTCGATCGAAGATTTCTTTGGGTAAGAAAGAAGGAAGGGTGACAATCGAAGCAAGTCGGCAGAGTGAAGGCTTGCTTTGTAGGGTCTCTTTGTAACAAGAATCAAATGACTCAACAAAAGGCCTCTAGCCAAGCCAACTCTAGCCAAAATAGGATTGAATTTGGGCCTTGAATGGCCAAAACACTCGATCCCATTAGCTACAAACATACAATTCCTCTCCACTAGCAAACCTTTACCCTAGAGAAGTGCTCCTACGTTAGTGTGCTTTATTGATCTTTACCCACATTGCATTAGAACAAAATGAAGAGCGTAATTTATCATTATTTGATCAAGCGAATGCCTAAATGATGGGACCTAAAACGGGCCGGCACTGGCTCGTGCACTAGCCGGATCTCTATCTCATGCGCTCAACAACCCCACGGCCTTGCGGCCAGGAGCGTTGATGACACATATATTGCCTTCCTAAACATCTTGCATTTGTATTACGTCGTTTGTAGTCCACTCTTCTCTCACCCACTACTCCTCAGAGGGAGTCCCTTACACATTGCCTAATGGCACGAAGCACAGACATAGGGGGTCCTCCAACGGCTGAGTGCCGCCACCCCTCTGCGGCTCTCCTACACCTTGGGGATTGGCCCCTCGGTGCGTCGCTCAACATATAAACATTTCGCACAAAATCCACTCAAGGTACTAATTGAACGTATCCAGGAATGTACCATTGTCCTTACTTCTCTTTCCCCTAGACCCCATGACTAGCCTATGGCTTAGGGTGTCCTGTCTCTCACTCAACGTGGGTCAAGGTCCTAATGAAAGCAATTGCTGTGCATCCAGGATTTCTGATACTTTAAATGTTTCCATGATTTATGCATATTGTGGATGCTAAGTGCTCAAACAATTATAAAATCAGTATTGTGCACATATGGAAAACATCCTTTTAATGGTTTTCAGCTACCGTTCTTATGCGGCATTGCATGAACCTAGCACCGAGGAAACCCTCGTGCTACTAGGCCCTTATTTTATAATTATTTACCGACCTATATGGTATGCAAAAAACCAGCAAGCTTTTCATCATTTCACTCAGCATTTAGACACATTTTAACCACTCTACCCTCCCATCGATCAAATGTTGCATTGTTGCATAGATTTATAAGGCATTTTGCCATCATTTTATGTGTAAAAAGCGGAAAAAGACACACTAGAACAAGAAGGTGGGGCTGAACTGAGGCAAATCCTCATGCTTCAGTCCCCACAAACATTCACGAACATTGTTCTTATTTTTCATTAATTTTCGGCACCCAAAATGCGTTTTTCCCCTATTTTTAGTGGTTTTTCTCTATTTTCCTTGTATTTTCCTTATTTTTTTGCATTATTTAATTACTAAAAATTCAAAATAGGTTATGGGCTGTGGCCTTTAGTTCCTTCTTGCAACAAAAATGAAAATTTAGTTGGTGTCCCTATTTATTTTTCCATTTTTATGCTCAAAAACATAATTTTCCCTTGGTTTTCCATATTTTACGTGTTTTAGTTTATTATTTTGGGCCACAAGATGCGTGTTTTTCTGATTTTCTGATTATGATCAACAAATACTCATGGAAAACAACAACATACACAATTTTAAGCCCACATGAACAACATTTTATCAATCAAAAGCCATGAAATCTCAAATTTCCTTTGAAAAATTGAATTACCGCTTATTTGCGTGTTTCGGGTTTCATGTCCATGGCTGCAAATTTGAAAATCAGTAGCACTTCATGCTCATGGCGATCACACGTCACCATTTCCAGCTCGTGGAGCGATCCGATCGATGCCAGACAAGCCTCCACCATTCTTTCTTCTTCCTTTCTCTTCGCACATGAATCCCCCCTTAGAGGAGAGAGAGGGAGGAGAGAGAAAGGCTGATTTTTTTTCTCTATCTCTACAGGCTGCCATTGCCTGCGCGAAGGAGAGCAATTTGAAGCAAAGAATCAATGTAGTTGCCTGCTGTCATTGGATATATGGCTTACTTGACAGCCATATCTCGCATTTGGGGGGGAGGGGGCGCCATTTTTTCACACGACGGCTGCTGCACGCCGCCCTCCTCTTCTTCATTTGATTTTCGGGGGGTGCCCCTTCCCAAAGGCACCCCTTCACTTCTCCTTTTGGGCACCTTCTCAATTTTGACCGGCCTTTTGGCCCTTTTCCCGGCCTTTCTTGCATACGGTGTCCGAATCCAGTTCTGAAAATTTCTGTGAGCTCATCTCGGCATCCTGGACTGGTCAGTAGCTTCCCTGACTCGCACAAGCACATGGAAAAATTACTAAAAATCTGCAAGTGTTGCACGGGCGTCCTTAGAGCACTTTGACGCTTAAAATCGTTTTAGATCGAGTCGCCGCCTTTGACATTGGATATTTTTTCCTTGATATTCATAATTTTTAGCTATTTTTAAGCAGTTCTCGGCTCCAAAATTCCGCTCTCATTGGCGACCACGGGATAGGGCGACTCAGCCCGTCGAATCCGCGAACATATCTGCACATAAGCAACCAAAGAAGCATCAAGCTGATACAAAACAAATATGCGATAAAACCCAGCACAACGCTTACCTTACCCCTGGATAGAACCAAGGCATGACATCCACAAGGAGTAGGCCTAGCATCATCTAATAGAAGATCCGAAGCGAGTGACTAACCAACTGCTCCAACACATCCAAACTAAAAAACCTATCAAAGAGGTCGTCCTTAGTGGTGGTCTGAACTACCTACCAACTAAAGACAACACAACTAGGAGCTCCTACGAGGCGAGGACTCCTATAGCCTGATCAAGAAGTATTTTCTTTCAGTACATTTCTTCTTTTAGGGTTTTTATTTTATTAACATACTTGGGCATGTAAAAAGGAGGGAGCTGAGCGTAGTGACCCAAGGAGAACAGGGCATCGGCCTCAAGACCTGTCTCGGCACCCAAGAACCTACCAAGCCCTCGCAAGGCGACACTTAATCCTTTTCTAACGCTCACTTTTATTTTCGCTCCAACCTTCCTTGTTTTGTTATTATTTTTTTCCAGCAAGAAGCCACCCCTAGGAAGACAAGGTATCGGCCCCGGGTCTGACTCGTCCCCAGGAACCTACCAGGCCTTCGCAAGGCGACGATCAACTGCTTATACATTTTCATTCCTTTTCTTTTCTTTGATATGGATTAGAACCCCTTTTTACACACCTGCGTATTTATATTCATCTTTTGGGATGTTCAGGGTTTCTTGGCATCATCATTATTATCTTCTGGCAGGCTTCTCTAACTGCCTCACAACTAACAAGAACTCCTAGAACGACTGCCTAACAGGCTTAGCAGAACAGGGTCACTAGAATGCCCTTCTAAAACAGGTCTTTTGATGCTTAGCAATGCCTTAACAGGAGGTACCGACTACTCAGACCTCCCTCAGACATACTTAGTCTAAACCTGGGACTTCATGCCTTGGTTGCTGGTCCCCAACAAAAATATATCCCCTCGACAAGTACAAATACACATATAACAGGAAAGAAAGGTACTCGTAAAGGAGAGGTATCACCTGGATTGGCCACAAGAAGCTTCCATCGCAGCAAAGGCTCCTCCAGGCTCCACCAAATTCCACGAACCACGAAACCTGTCTAGCACAACACTTAAAACAAAAACCCGATTAAACACACCCGCACTAGACAGGGAAATGGCCCTCTTGGCCTAATGAAATCAAACATGACTACGCATAACATCCTCCTGGAAACAACTATGATAGACATCAAAGCATAACATTCCCAGGGGAACAGAGGCTCATAGCCCTAAACTAGGTGCATTAAATTATGACCCATCCCTCTTGCGTATATCGCAAGAGGTATTCGCATCACATGTCATCTAATCAGTCTATGGGTCCAAGATAATAAAGGCAGATGAGTCTCGCCTACCCTCTGCATCACCCAGATCAACCATCGTCTACCAAAGAGGGCATGTTCAGAAAGCATACCCCACAAACGACCAGGTCCTGTCTCATCGTCAATAGATATATCGGGACAAGGACCACAATTAAAGAAGAGGTCTTCTTCATACGCAAAATTAGCCAATGAATTGGCAAACTGATTCCAATTTCGTGGAATCAGCTGAAAAGACACTCTATCAAATTCGTCTAGCAGGGCTATGGCAGTATGATGGTACATGCAAAGGATGGGGTTTCGTACCGTGTACGTCCCATTGAGTTGATTTAAAACCAATTGAGAGTCCCCTTTCACCAACAACTGGCGGATACCACCCTTCTTTGCAATATTCAAACCCATAATCAGGGCTTTGTATTCTGCCATATTATTGGTAAAATTCACCTCGAGATAAGCAGCTAACTTCATGACAATGCGTCGTCGGGGGTCTCGGATGACAACTCCTACACTTCCTTTTTTGCATGGACCCCTGGACGCCCCATCAAAGTACAAAGGTGTACTCCCATAAAGGGTTTACATATCCCGCCATCCTGAACTCTACTCGTAATTATGGTAATCGAAATTCAGCATATTCAACGGGTGGACTGTAGGCTCCATCCCTCCATCATCATTGAATTCAACAGGGATGCTCGTCAAAATTTGTAAGTAGTGATGGCAGAAGACCTTGATCTCCCAAATAAATGTCCCGCCTTCTTGCTCAGTCACCTTGTATCCTTTGCTCCACCAAATGAGCTTTCCCTGATGATACCTCTGTTCTAAATATGGGTGTTCTAAATAAGGGATCAGACGACCCATCAACATCTATCACGATTTCCTTGCAGATGTTTGATCGATCTCGCCTAGACCTGCAAGGCAGTCATAGTATTAGTGCAATCAGAAATAATAAGGTTTAATCTTATTAAGATTAACCTTATTTTTAAATTCTATCCCCTCAAGGCCAGCTAACAAGACTGTGGATTTATTCTTTCCTATTCTAATGATCCTATAGGGCCCGTCCCATTTGGGCTCTAGCTTGCCTGGAAATAATTCACGTCGTGCGTCATAATACAGAACAAGCTGTCCTTTCTTGAAGGTGTATTTCTTGGCTTTGAGGTCGTGTAGCTGCTTCATTCGGCGCTTCGCCACTTCTTGGTGCAATAAGCTTTGCAGCTTAAGATCATCTAAATGTGCCAGTGTCGTCAAGTGCTCAAAAAGTGCGCCTTCATCACTCAAAGAATGATTGATGGCAAACCAAATAGTCGGCAGGTCAATCTCTAAAGGCAAGACACACTCCTCCCCATATACTAACTTAAACGGGGTATGGCCAGTGGCTCGTTTGAAGGTCGTATTGTAGGCCCACACTGCCACGTATAACTTTTTATCCCAATCCCATTTCTTTTCCGACACAATTTTGGACAGGATGCCCACAAGCTGCTTGTTGGTGCTTTCAACTTGCCCATTGGCTTGCGGGTTATATGGGGTTGTCTTGTTATGCTTGATTTGCCAAGTCTCTGTCAAGCTTTTGATCACCTTATTCAAGAAATGGGTTCCGCGGTCCGACACTAATTCTTTCGGTGGACCAAAACGGCATATTATCTGCTCTAAAAGGAAACTAGCAGTTTCTTTAGCATCATCTTTCCTTGTTGCACGTGCTTCTGACCACTTTGTGAAGTAGTCAGTTGCTACAATAATATACCTCTTTTGTGCAGTGGACGACGGAGTAATAGGACCCACAAAGTCTATTCCCCACTTCTCAAATGGAAGTATCGCCATAATAGGGGGTGAGTGGTCTTTTCCTATTCTCTCGACTATCATGTCGTTGACAAATATCGCATCTCTTAACATATGCAAATGCATCCTGGAAGATGGCAGGCCACCGATAACCTGCTCTTAAAGCCTTTTGTGCTGTAAGCCGTCCAGCAAAATGGCCTCCGCAAGCAGAATCATGGCACTCTTCCAAAATGAATGGCACCTCGTCAGGCATCACACATCGGCGATAGATGTCATCAATGCCTTGCCGATATAATGTACCTGCGATCAAGGCAAACTTTAACGCTTGCTGCTTAATTTTCCTTCTCTCAGCTTTAGATAATTCGGATCCCGCCTCTCCCGTCAATAAATAATGCGTTATTGCAGCATATCAGGAGGGAATAGATGCCGTATCTATTTTAAATAACAACTCCATGTCATTACCTTCAGCCACAGATTCTTTCGGCTCCCCAAAGTCCACAAGACATTCCACGATGCCTTGCAACCTTGGTGGCTTACTCTTGATTTCATAATCAAACTCCTGCAAAGTGATTAACCACTTAGCTAGACGATCAGGCTGCTGTAGCTTATTCATCAATAGTCGAAGCCCCTCCGCCTTCGTATAAAGCACGACTTTCTCATAGAGAATATAATGCCTGAATTTCTTGGTCCCAAAGACCATCGCTAGACACAACTTCTCCATGCAGGTATAATTGATCTCTGAAATGCCCAATTTCTGACTAGCAAAGGCTATCGGATGATACCACTTCTCTTCCCAAATTTGGGCTAAACAGCAGCTGATACTATACATGGTGGCTGCTGAGAATATATAGAACACCTCACCTCTTTTAGGTGCTTTTAAAACGGGAGCTCTTGCTAGGTCCTGTTTCACATCCTCGAATGCTACCTTACAAGGGTCACCCCATACAAACAAACAGCTAAAGGACAATAAATTTGTAAGCGGCAACGTTCTTTCTGCCAAGACGTTTATGAATCTACGGTAATAACCAACCGAAGACAAAAAGCTATGAACTTCTTTCGGAGTGCGTGGTGGACCCATGGCAACTATAACTTTGACCTTCTCGGGGTCTGTCGCAATTCCTACCGAACTGACCACATGACCCAGCAATAGCCCATAAGATACTCCAAAAACACACTTCCGCAGGTTTAGGGCGATGCAAAATTGTCTACAGCGCTCAAAGCATTTTCTTAAAATGATCAACTGCGTTCCTCTCACGGTGGCGGCCCCTAAGTTATCAATAAACACCTTCAACTCTTCAGGGGATATGTCACCGAATGTCTTATCTGCTGTTCGTTGCCACGAACCAGGCGCATTGCATAAACCAAAGGCCATCACATGGTATGCAAAAGTACCAAATACAGTAATAAAAGTTGTTTTCAACTTGTCCTCTTCTGCAATTACCATCTGGTCATATCCTGCAAAGCAATCCATAAACAAATATATCTCCCTCCCTGCTAATTGATCCAAAATCTGGTCAATAAATGGCAACGGGTAGTAGTCCTTAACTGTCTGCTTATTCAGCTCCCTAAAGTCTACACATAATTGAATTTGATTATTTTTCTTCTTTCTGATCACAACTGGCGAACACCATTCCGTGTGTTGCACAGGAAAAATCAAACCCGCTTTTCGAAGCTTCTGTAACTCTTCAAACAGCCCGTCCCTCAGTTCGAAAGGCATAGGCCTTACTTTTTGTTGTACAGGACGACTGCCCTCTTTCAACGGAATTGTATGAACAGCAAGACTAGGAGGAATGCCTCTCAGCTCATCATAACTCCAGGCAAAGATATCATGGAATTCCTGAATCAAGGCCACATAGTCCTCCCTTTCTGCTGTGCTGAGCATAGAACCTAATTTGATTGGCCACGAATCATCAGGCATACCAAGGTCTAGCTCGATAACATCTGCATCTCTTATACGATCTTGGGCCTCTATCAGCTCGTTCAAAGTGATCTGATAGATGTCTTCCGTGGTGGATCCCTCTTTGGACTCATCAATCGATGATGTCTCACTGGCAGATAAATCTTCTAATGTCTCCAATTCTGTAGAGGATAGAGGAGCTCTCTCGCTCGGGACTTAGGATAAGCATCAACCACCACACGTTGGGCACCTCTGCCGAATATTAGTCGACCGGCGGGTATATCTACTTGGCAGTCCGCTTGCAAGATCCAAGGTCGTCCGAGTAATACTTGGTATCTTGGACGCCTTGCAAGACGAATCACCCTAAAGTCCAACATGCATTCTACATTTGCAACAGTGACATGGACCTTAGTAATGCAGCCTTCCGGCTGCCTCAAACTATCGTCTACCATTCTGAGAATTGTGGAGGTATCTTTCTGGATCGCAAGATCCAACCTTTCCATCAGTTCAGAACTCATAATGTTAACAGATGATCCCGTGTCGACAATGGCATAATCTACTAATATCCCATCGACATAGGCTGCAACCCTTGGGCAATGCTTCTCAGCATGCTCGAACCAGTCATCACCAACTTGCGCAATACCCAAAGGTTCTATGATATACCCGGTACGGAGGATCTTTCTAAATTCCTTGCGTACTCCTGGAGAAAGCTTAATAAGCTGCAAAAGATTTACATCCGGCTTGACTTCACAAAGAGAGCTCGCCAAATCGAATTCATGATAGTTCGATAGAGCTCGCTTTTCACGCCAAATCATCCTCTCTTTAGGTCACTGAACCGGCTTTATTGCCTTTTTTTTAACTTTCACCTTCTTCTTTGGTGATTCCTTATCGGCTTTACTTTCCACGGACTTCAAAGGTCCCCCTTCCATGGCAGGATCCAAAACTTGTGTTCCTTTGTCGCCTTGTTTAGGGTTTTCGTCGACAGGCTTATCCTTGTCAGCCTCTCTACCCTTTTGACCTCTTGTAAGAACAGCTCACAGATTAGAGGTTTCAGCATCATTAACGTGTACAGCCTCAATCAAACTAACCCCACTACAACTAGGTAGCTCCTCCACTGTAGTCTTTGGTCGTTGAAGTATTTATTTAGGCCCGTCTTCTCGCTAGGAATAATTTCCTTGCACACGATGATTAACAGGCCTTGGTTGCCGACTACCTCGCTGGAGGGAACTGATCTTACTCCAGCAAGTAGCTACTAAATGGCCGGATTTTCCACAGATGTCGCACTTAACATTTGGGCAATTTCTTGGATATTGTTGCCCACCACACCATTTGCAGCTAAACCTCGAAGGTGCACCCTCATCTGGGTATCTACTTCCTATCAAATTTTGTTGTTTTTTAAGGAAGTTAACATCAACGGCTATTTGTCGATACTGCTCCATAATCATGTCAGTATAATGCTTCATCATGTCCTTAACCTCGCCAAGAACATTGGAAGCGCTCGACTCATAGCCTTGGTCATTACCATGTCGTTCCATCGGCCTAACAATTCGATTAGGCACTGGTTGTTGAGCCACATGCATGGTATTAGAATTGACTACCTAGCCTCCACCATTTGGAGCCATTTGACTGCCCGTAGGCATCGACATGCTAGGGGAAGTTGGTAATAAAGGCACATTCTGTATCATGTTCCCTCTCCCATTAGGATTAGCCATCGCTATCCCTTGGCCACTACTGCCATTGGCCATCGCCATATTGTTTCCCAATGCTAGACCCATATTCGAATTGCCTCGAGAAGCATAGGCTGCTTGTAGTCGGGATTCCACCTCTTGTGCTCGTGTAATGGCAGTATCTATATCCCCCAAGGGGACACTACTCAACTGCAATTGGATGTTAAAGTCCAAACCATGTAGGAAATATTGCAATTGGGCAGCTGCGGGGATAGGAATAGAGGTGTCCAACTTACGGAAAACCTCTTTTATTTTCTTCGCATAAGCACGAATATCCTCGTGTGGTTCTTGGCGGGTCATGTTGAGTACACGCAACCAATATTGCCCACCCCTTTCAGGGGCAAACTCCCTTCGAAAAGCTCCATAAAATGCATCAATATTCAATATGGTTCTGGCTTCTAAACCATGATACCATATGGCAGCTCTTCCTTTGAGAGTCATGTTGAAGAACATCATTAAATGTTCTTCTTCTTGGATGCGACAATTAAACATCAGCTTTTGAAACTCTCTAATGTGGAGTTCCGCATCTTCCTCAACTAGCCCATTAAAAATGGGTAGCGGGTAACCTAGAGCCGGCAAATCCGTCGTTCCTGCTAGAATTGCAATAGGCTGCGCCATGACGGAAATTGGATTTGCACTAGGAATAGGGGACGGTGGGGTTGCACCTCCCGCACTTGATGTAGACTGGCTTATAGAAGGAAGGGGAGCACTAGAGCTTCCACCTTCTCCTAACTTACTGCTTGTGGCACCAAGACCACTAGATCCCTTACTCGCTCGTAAGGGTTCAGCACCGCTACGCTTAGGGGAATATCTCCTAAAAATTTCAGCACGTCGCCTAGCTCTTTCGTCTCTCTCTTGCTTTTGGATTTCTGCTAGACGATGCTTATCAATAAATAACTGATCAATCTCAGTATCCTTTGGCATAAACTGCTAACTGGTCCCTAGACAACCAGGATTCGAGGGCCGCCACTTCTAAGCGGCTCCCGGCAAACGCACCACTGATGGGACCTAAAACGGGCTCGCACTGGCTCGTGCACTAGTCAGACCTCTATCTCATGCGCTGAACAACCCCAGGGCCTCGCGGCCAGGAGCGTTGATGACACATACATTGCCTTCCTAAACATCTTGCGTTTGTATTACGTCGTTTGTAGTCCACTCTTCTCTCACCCACTACTCCTCAGAGGGAGTCCCTTACACATTGCCTAATGGCATGAAGCACAGACATAGGGGGTCCTCCAACGGCTGAGTGCCGCCACCCCTCTGCGGCTCTCCTACACCTTGGGGATTGGCCCCTCGGTGCGTCGCTCAACATATAAACATTTCGCACAAAATCCACTCAAGGTACTAATTGAACGTATCCAGGAATGTACCATTGTCCTTACTTCTCTTTCCCCTAGACCCCATGACTAGCCTATGGCTTAGGGTGTCCTGTCTCTCACTCAACGTGGGTCAAGGTCCTAATGAAAGCAATTGCTGTGCATCCAGGATTTCTGATACCTTTAAATGTTTCCATGATTTATGCATATTGTGGATGCTAAGTGCTCAAACAATTATAAAATCAGTATTGTGCACATATGGAAAACATCCTTTTAATGGTTTTCAGCTACCGTTCTTATGCGGCATTGCATGAACCTAGCACCGAGGAAACCCTCGTGCTACTAGGCCCTTATTTTATAATTATTTACCGACCTATATGGTATGCAAAAAACCAGCAAGCTTTTCATCATTTCACTCAGCATTTAGACACATTTTAACCACTCTACCCTCCCATCGATCAAATGTTGCATTGTTGCATAGATTTATAAGGCATTTTGCCATCATTTTATGTGTAAAAAGCGGAAAAAGACACACTAGAACAAGAAGGTGGGGTTGAACTGAGGCAAATCCTCATGCTTCAGTCCCCACAAACATTCACGAACATTGTTCTTATTTTTCATTAATTTTCGGCACCCAAAATGCGTTTTTCCCCTATTTTTAGTGGTTTTTCTCTATTTTCCTTGTATTTTCCTTATTTTTTTGCATTATTTAATTACTAAAAATTCAAAATAGGTTATGGGCTGTGGCCTTTAGTTCCTTCTTGCAACAAAAATGAAAATTTAGTTGGTGTCCCTATTTATTTTTCCATTTTTATGCTCAAAAACATAATTTTCCCTTGGTTTTCCATATTTTACGTGTTTTAGTTTATTATTTTGGGCCACAAGATGCGTGTTTTTCTGATTTTCTGATTATGATCAACAAATACTCATGAAAAACAGCAACATACACAATTTCTAGCCCACATGAACAACATTTTATCAATCAAAAGCCATGAAATCTCAAATTTCATTTGAAAAATTGAATTACCGCTTATTTGCGTGTTTCAGGTTTCTGAAAATCAGTAGCACTTCATGCTCATGGCGATCAGATGTCACCATTTCCAGCCCGTGGAGCGATCCGATCGATGCCAGACAAGCCTCCACCATTCTTTCTTCTTCCTTTCTCTTCCCGCATGAATCCCCCCTTAGAGGAGAGAGAGGGAGGAGAGAGAAATATTGATTTTCTCTCTCTCTCTACAGGCTGCCATTGCCTGCGCGAAGGAGAGCGATTTGAAGCGAAGAATCAATGTAGTTGCCTGCTGTCATTGGATATATGGCTTACTTGACAGCCATATCTCGCATTTGTGGGGGGGGGGGGGGGGGGGGGCATTTTTTCACGCGACGGCTGCTGCAGCCGGCCTCCTCTTCTTCGTTTGATTTTTGGGGGGTGCCCCTTCCCAAAAGCACCCCTTCACTTCTCCTTTTGGGCACCTTCTCAATTTTGACTGGCCTTTTGGCCCTTTTCCTGGCCTTTCTTGCATACGGTGTCCGAATCCAGTTCTGAAAATTTATGTGAGCTCATCTCGGCATCTTGGACTGGTCGGCAGCTTCCCTGACTCGCACAAGCACATGGAAAAATTACTAAAAATCCGCAAGTGTTGCATGGGCGTCCTTAGAGCACTTTGACGCTTAAAATCGTCCTAGATCGAGTCGCCGCCTTTGACATTGGATATTTTTTCCTTGATATTCATAATTTTTAGCTATTTTTAAGTAGTTCTCGGCACCAAAATTCCGCTCTCACTAAATCAGAATTCTCGCTTGAATGCCTAGGCCAAATGGCCAACGTTGAATCTCTCAATGGAATGCAAGGTAGTAAGGCAATTCGATCAACAATGCGGCAATATAGCTTGACGATAGGCAAGTTTGATCCCACAACAAGCGCAAGGTATTAGGACTCTCAAAGCGTGGGGCTCCTAATTGCAGCATAGGACTATCAAACCATCACTCATCAGTCACGTATATCATCGCATCTCGCTCCACATTCGACTCTGGGGCTTCCAACTCACGTTCGAGCGGTATGGTCGATTACCTTGTTTCTCATCAGAACTCTGCATCTCTCTCTTGCTTCCATCCCATATGTCCAACCTAGGACTTGAAGCACATTGATCCTTTAGGAAGGAGGAAGTCCTATCATGTGAACAGGAAGTGATCCAGCTAACCATGCAAGCAAAAGCTATACCAAGCTTTGATTTTTTAAGGCAAAACTTGATCACCCCAAAGCCTCATCACCCTTTGGCCCCCAACCTTGGAGCCCAAGAAGTGAGAACTGATTCTAATAATCAAGGGAGAGACCTTGCAAGTCAAACACAGAGCTCCAAGAGTAGCAACTGATGCAAGAAGGTACATGTCTTGCTTCCTTTTGTTTATTACATTGCAACTTGTCTTGTTCTTTAGGTACATGTCTTGCTTCCTTTTGTTTATTACATTGGAGTTTGTCTTGTTCTTTACAACAGTTGTCCAAGACCTACATCTCATCTCAAGCCTTCTTGCTTGAACTCAACAATAAACATACTCAACACTCAAGCCACTTGCTCTCACCTAGTGTCCAAGGTACATTGGAGTTTGTCTTATTCTTTACAATTGTTGTCCAAGACCTACATCTCATCTCAAGCCTTCTTGCTTGAACTCAACAATAAACATACTCAACACTCAAGCCACTTGCTCTCACCTAGTGTCCAAGGCACTCAACTTGTAACTCTCCTCAACCAGTGAGTCATAAACGACCTCTTTAGATTGAACAACGGAATCAAGCACTAGAATATCACTCGGGCCTAGCTTACCGACTCAATCTACATTTTGAATTAAGGCACCCATTCAATCCACACACAATTCCATGATCCCATCCGTTGTGGCACACAAGATGCTTGACCTCACTCCCCAAACATCCCTAGAAATAGTCTAGTAACTAGTCATATATACAGACTTAGAATCCTAATTAAATTCTTCTCAATCTTCTGGAACTAGGCTCAAAGTAATACCAATGCTTGTCCTTAGCTAGGTTAGACTCCATCTAACGAAAACGCCCCCCAGAGAGAGTATCAGTCGAGATTGAAGATTGCAATCATTAGGAGACTTTATCGAGACATGTCATGAAAGCAACTTGAATGGGGAGTGAACTAAAAGACACTTACAGAACCTTAAACCTTTGGCGATGGGAACATTGAGACCAACAATCCTAATTGTGGACTTAATTATGGCTCTAGATGACCCACACAAGTAGCTACAAATGATTGGATCATTAAGAAGGGAGTAACAAATTCATAAAGCGCAAGAACACATTAATTGTGGTTGATGCTTGTCTCTACATTGAAATTCAAAGATAAGTAGGCAGCTTGAGCATGATCACCATGGAAACCGTTTGCATTGCATTAAGAGACATTAGTTGAGGAAAAGAAAAAAGCATGATTGAGCACATCACACTTGCACTCACTGACATGAAGTGAAAATTGGTTGCTTGAAAAGGAACAAAAAATAATTAAAAAGGTACAATTGAGAAGAAAAACACAAGAGCACTAACTCATATGCAACACAGTAAAACTAAAATGAGAAGGAAGAAGAAAATGAGGGATTAAGGAAACCAACCATTTCCAAAAAACTCGATACCATGGATTAGGAAGGAAACACACTTGGAACAACATATCTAGCATCAAAAATACCTTAAGAAGATGACTTAACCATCAACACACCTTAGTAGATGATGAGAGCTACAAATGTGAGAATAAGCTCGATCTCAAGTGACCAATGTGTGGATCACTCGAGGAAGGTATTCTAGAAAACAATATGCATGGGCTCCAATAAAGCCTAGGAAATCCCAACTAGTCTACAAGAAAAAAGTGAACTCCCTAACTCTCATGCTTCAAATGAAAGCCGATGCTTAACAAGGGAATTCAACAAATACTAAATAAAAACCCATTAGGGGGAATATGGACTCCAAATGGGCCTCGTAAGGATGGGATTAGGATTGTTTTACTTTTTTCAATAAAAAATGCATGGTGGGCCAAAATGTCATCATGACTCTCAAGAATGGTTTCAACAAAACCACAATGATATTGAGTTAAAATGTTCCAAAAACCAATCCAGTAGTTGACCATATTGAAAATGTAGATGTGCCTTTACAACATCAGTGCTTTAGCCTAGTGGTTAGGCAAGGGCCCCATAATTTGTAGGTATGTGGGTCAAGTTACACTGGCGTGAGCGTTATGGTGGTGTGATTTGTGGGGGATTGTTAGTCCCTTTTGTGGTGTCGCCTATGTGTCAAGCTCTAAGTGGCTTGGTCAAATGTGTTGGCTTGGTCAAATACATTGGCTGCACAAGTCCTCTAGCATATGTCAAGTCCTTATTAGGTGCTAGGTTACATGGCATGCACTGCGTGCTCCTCGAGCCCATATAAATTAGTTTTTTAAATGGAGGGAAAGACAAAAATTTCAAATTTCAAATTCCATCCCTTCACCTTTACATGTGGTGGTTGCTTAGCAAATTAAGTCCTTTTTAAATTTGAAAATGAAGCTTTTATTTTGACAAAACCACTCTTTGTGTTAGAAAAACCACATTGGTGGGCCAAAGGTAGAAAGGCAAGTGGATAGAATGTGCAAACCACCCCCTCTCCTTTGATCAACATGCTTTAAGGCAAGCCCCTTACTTGCTCAAATGTGTAAATAGAGCTTATTTGAGTTTGAAGGTGAGGTGATTGGTTGATTCAGGCAAGCAAGTCCAAGCTATAGCCCAAGCACACAAGGAAGCTCAATACTTTTCATAAGCTTCTATCAATATTGTGCTAGGCTCTTGAGGAGCATCATGAACATTCCCTAGACCTTGACATTTTAGGTGTGGTAATTCACCTTTCAACTATTGTTTCTCAACAAATATTTTTCTAGTCCTTCTCTTCTAGGGTCTTCCCTCATGGTCCTATGTTGTATGTCAATGTCCTTGCCTCTACACCCCTCCACACCATGCCCTAAGAAGATGGTGAGAAAAGCTACCATGTGACAAGGTCTCCAAATAAGGAGCTATTATAGGAATGACTCTACACATGTATATAGCTAGGTTGCCAATTCACCTCCATAATGGTTTAGCTATCTAGCCACACTCGGGGTGTTGAAATTGGGACCTCCCAAGTGAATGTGTTGGTCACAAATTCCTTCTCCTTATATGGGGGGATCATAAAGATAGAGTCAATAATTACCTATGTACTTGCATGAGGGGTGGAGCATTGATGTCCACCATCCCCCCCTCAATGTTCACCTCAAAGGTCAACTCCTCTTTTAGTTCAATACCAAGATGATGAAGGTGTCACTCCAAGCTACTCCTCCTAGTAAGAGCTTTGGTGAAAATATCTACACAATTGTCTTTGGTATGAAAATATACCAAATCCACATCCCATCCATAATAGGGTCTCATAAATGATATTAAACTTCTTTACATTTCATGGAGTATGGAACACATGGTTCCTTGCAATTGTTATGCAACTTTGATTGTCACATAACAACTTTGTAGGTTCCTTTTGCACTCCTCCCGTATCTACCAAAAGCCTTCTTAACCATAAGGCCTCACATGCAATAAATCATATTGCTTTGTACTCGACTTTAGTCAAAGAGAGAGCAACTGTTGGTTGCTTTTTGCTAACACATGAGATGACTCTTGATCTTAGTGAGAAGCAAAAAAATATTGCTTATCTCTTACCATCTACCTCTTACCCAATTTGAGTCATAGTAGCCAATTAGGGTGATCTCATCACGTCTACTATACGAGATGCCATAATCTAAAGTACCTATAATATACCTCAAAACACACTTTCCTTGCCTCCAATACGTTTCTTTTCGTTGATTAGAGAACTTGCTCAAAGCATTTGTAGCTTCACTAATGTATGGACGCATTACACAAGTAAAGAAGGCCTCCCACAAGTTTTCTAAAAAGCTCACTATCAACAAATGTAGATATATCTTCTTTTGAAAGCTTCAAGTTGACTTTAGATGGAGTAACCACTGTCTTATAGTCAACCATACAAAAAGTTTTTAGTAGCTTACTAGCATATTTCCTTTGAGAGATGCATATCCTCTTTGGTTTGTGCCAAACTTCAGTCCCCCCAAAAAAGTGCATAAGTCCAAGTTATGTCATCTCAAACTCACTAAATAGAGCCTCCTTTGTTTGAAAATTATTCTCATCATGATGTCTAGTAAGAGTGAGATCATTTACATATACTTTAATGAGCATGTAGCTACCATTCTCCTCAAACACATACAAACTAGCATTAGAAAAACTTCTTTTAAGACCAACACTTATCAAGTACCTATCAATCCACTCATTCCAAGAACACGTGACTTGTTTCAATCCGTATAGTGCCTTGTAGAGTCTGAAAACTTTGTCTTTATCCTTTGGAGTTGCAAAAACTAGGTGGTTGTTGTATACTTCCTCCTTAAAGATATCCATTTAAGAAGCTTGGTTTAACATCCATTTGCATCACCAACCACCCATGTTGTGCAGTAAGGGGCTAGAACTAACTTAACTTTGAGTCACAAATTTCCCAATTATCATATTATGACTAGTTTTGACCCAATTATTTTTCTTAGGACATGATCTCTATAAATAATTCTCCTAAACTAGTAAATGATAATTTATAGGAGTTCTTACTTCTACATGCTCTTTCTTGCATTTACACTATCTATTTCGTTGGAGATTCCATGATAACAAAAATTTTAAATATTAGAATATTTTTCATGATTAATCTATTAAATATAGTATATTTTTGAGATATATGTATCTTTCAAGTGCATTTTCCTTTTTCAAATAATTTACCTATCTAAAAATTTATGATTTTTAAAAATTTTAACCTATTGATTAACCATTTTTTGCATAATTTTCTTCTTATTTAGTTGACCTATAATAATTATTTTACTATTAGTTTAGTAACCTACCACCATTGCATTTTCTCAAAATTTTTAAAAAAGAAAATTTTCTTACTATTCTGCTTATTATTTTATGTAATAAAAATGTTTTATATCCATGAATTAAATTCTCAACTAGAGACTTTTTAGACTAAATCTTTTAGGATATTTATACATTACATTCTCAATTTTCCATCACTTTTTTGCAAATATAATGGGATTAAGTGTCAAATTATTGTGGTACATACATCTCCACAAAATGGTATAGTGGTGCGAAAGCATTGTGTCATAGTGGAGATGGCAAGGAGTACGCTCAAAGGAAAGAATCTTCCAAATATGTTTCGGGCTAAAGTAGTGAATACTATTGTTTACATCCTGAATCATAGCTATACCAAAGCTATGAAAGGAATGACTCCTCTACAAGCCTTTCTTGGTGGTAAGAAACCTTGAGTTGCTCATTTTAGAATCTTTGGCAGTGGACATTCTCTACACGTGCTAGATGCTTCAAGGACCATGTGGGAGCCAAAGCACCAAAAATGCACCTTCCTTGGGTATAGTGAAGAGTCCTAGTGTTATTGACTCTACAACCCTTTTGAAAGGAAGGTTGTCATAAGTTGTGGTGTGGTATTTATTGAGGAGCCACATCAAGTGGAGGAGGAAGACCTTCAGACACCCAAGAATCCTTGCTCATTAGCCACAACCACTAGATGTAGTTCAACTAGCTCCTATGGTCCTTATGAGGCATGAAGAACTTCAACATGATAAGAATGATGAGCCCGAGGAGCCCCATAAAAGGAAACCATTACTAGAGTGGGTAACTCAGTAATTGAAGAAAGTGAAGATGTTCCACATTCATCCAAGAAGATAGAGGAGCAAATAAGGGCCAAAGCACATTTGATCAACTATGCATTGATTGGCAGAGCTGAAGAAGGTAAAAGAGCCTAGTAGCCTTGAAGAGGTTATGGAAGATCCAAAATGGATAAAATCTATACAAGTGGAATATCATTTCATCATGTGTAATCACACTTGGGACCTTATAGATCATCCAAAAAATCACAAGGTAATTGACACCAAGTGGGCCTACAAAGCTAAGTACAAAATTGATGGATTGTTGGACAAGTATAAGGCATGTCTTGTAGCAAAGGGATTGGCACAGATATAAGGTTTTGACTACAAAGACACTTTTTCTTCCACAGCTAGATTGACTACTATCCGTAATGCTTGTAGTTGTAAAAAATTTCTTTAAAAATAATACTAATAATAGGATGAAATGTTAGTCAAATTTTCATAAGAGTACTTATAAAAAAAATTAGAAGTATTTCCTAAATTTTTTATAAAAGCACTATCACCTTATGTTGTTGGAAATTGTTAGTGTTAGCTAAGAGAAACGTGGGTGAGCTTCTTGCAAAAAGAAATAGTGAAACTAAGTGAAGGTTAGTAAACTTATTCAAGAAATCCCTAAATGAATTACCAAGCTCAGAGATTAAGGCAACAAAAAATACGTGTTAGTAAAATAAATTAATCAGAAAACAATTTGTATGGAATTCCTTAATAACCATCATAAGGATCTAAACAATTTACTGACTACATGGAAAATGATAAGAAAATTATGAACCATGAGAATACAATACATTTCAAACTAGACCAGATATAAACTTTATTTTAGTGATGAGAAGATATAAGTGATTCTCTTGTTTTGATGTGAAATAAATCACTTTTGTAAAAGATAGAAGAAGTAGCATACTCTCACAACATTATTGGAAAAGAATGGCTGCTAAAAATACTATTAGGGAGAAAATGCATATCTTGGAAATCTATGGTTGTGATTTATACCATGAATTAATCAAGGTTGCACCTCCCCAAGGGCATCACTGGGCTATTACACTTGAGTTGGGTTTTACCTATCTATGAGCGTCTGAACAATGTCTAGGTGGAAGGTGATGTACAAAAGGTTCCCCATGATGGCAAAGTGAGAACTAGGGGGTTTTGCTTGATTTTGGTAATGTAGGCTAATTGCTCCTAAGATAGAGCATAATTTTGTATGAGTATGATGAGTGGGCATGGAGAGCCATAGTTTATATGCAAGGGTGATAGGCCTCTAGTAGGGTAGATCTAGTTATACTCGTTGCTCTTATGGGTGGAATGGGATTATATCTATCTTAGATATTATTAAACTATATCTTATTTGCTTTTGTGTATGTATATCTAATGGAAAGTGTAATAAACCTTGCAAGGTTTAATTAATGAATATGATTTTAAGTCTCACTCACTGTCCATGGCATGCTCTACTTAACTAAAATATGCCAAGTCCATGCCTGAAAAGTGAGTGAGTGCCTCCCTAATTGGGAGTGCTTGATGGTTGGGTACACTCGATTAGTCAAGTGATTTCCAAAACTGATGGAAATTAGGATTAGGTCTAATCAAAGACGTCCTAGGGTCACTGTCTTAGATCTCAATTATGCATGGTTTTAGGGGGTTGAAGCTGAGATTTTGCCTTATGGACAAAGGGGTCAAGCCTAACTTCCCCTTGTCTCTCACCTTCTTTGAACGAAGGACAATGATTAGTCTATTCTCATTCTTGATTGATTATAATGTGATCATCCTAGTTGGGTGCTAGAATGCAATGTTAGAGACTATTAGGTCACTGAATTCCCTCATGTCGAAACCTAGTGGGTCGAGGGTAAGCACTGCATTACAGGGTAGACCTAGGGCTATCCAATTCACAAAATCCAAGAATTATGGTAGAGTTTAGATGGTGGCAACTAGAATTGAACCTTAAGTGACTACTAAACCTTACCCTAGGCCAAGGTTTGGCATATACATTACAAGTGGTATGAGAGAAAGTTAAATTTTCTTGGAATTGTTCGGATGGTTGTGGCTTGTCAACAAAAGGTTTAAGTAGATGTGAATGCTTCGAAATTGGTATTTCTGTGGAAGAAAAGTAATACTAGAAATTAGCAAGTGCAAAATAACGATAAGGGATTGCCTAGTAGCAAATAAGATCTAAGAGAATTATGATAACACATAAGAGTACAAATCCTTTGGAACTAACAGAATATAGACATAGACCAAGTAAGGATGTGTTTAGCTAAAAAGGGCGCAAATAAAATATATGTGAAGCACACAAACCCATTAGATACCATTATGGAAAAAGTATAAATTCGAAAGTGAATCATGCCTAAAAAGGTGTTTCCTCTTTTCAATTTTCCTAATTGCATGCATGATGAGCTGCAAGAGTTTTCCAAAGTTGTTTCCTATAGTTTATCAAGTAGGATCCTAGTGTAGCTTCACCTTGAGGGAGGAGATGTTTCACATGATGGAACTTATCTTTACTCCAATCTGAAAGGTGAGAAGGATTGAAGCTTGCACGAGAGCTATGGCGGGAGAGCAAGAGCAAGAAAGAGAGAGACAAGAAATGGGAACTCCAACAGTCACAATGTGTGACCGGGCCTTCCTTTATTTACTAGTCACTAAAATGAATGTAAAGAATAAAGTGACGTGACGGGCTGTGCAGTGGCGGGTACTGTCAGTGTAGTAATACACGGGGTGGCACAGCGGAGGCGTCTTTACCCCAACAACCTCCCACTTAAAGGCGAATCTGCCCCAATGAGAGAGAAAAGGAAAGAAAACAGACAGTACAGCTGTACATAGGTACAAGGGATGAGGAAAGACAACATCTCATCCAACACCCATCAATTGCCTGAGGAAGGCAAGGCGCTCAGTAGTGAGGCTTTTCGTGAGCAGATCTGCAGGATTCTCATCAGTGGAGATCTTGACAAGGTCAACAGACTTGTCCTCCAGGACACCACGTATGAAGTGATACCTCATCTCAATGTGTTTCGTCTTCGCATGGAAGACCGGATTCTTAGCCAATTGAATGGCACTCATAGAATCAGAATGCAGTGTAGGTATAGCATCATTCCCAAGGTCAGCAACTAGATGGCCTAGCCATATGGCCTCCTTGCAAGCCTCAGTGGCTGCAACATACTCAGCCTCAGTGGTAGACAAAGCCGTACACTTCTAAACCTGGGACATCCAAGAGACAGCACCTCCAGTATAGGTGAATACATAGCCAGAATTGGACTTCCTACTATCTGCATGTCCTGCATAATCGGAATCAGTGTACCCCATGATCCCTGTATCCTGGTTGCCAGAGCAAATACACATATCTGTTGTGCCCTTCAGGTACCTCATGATACCCTTCACGGCATCCCAATGTTTCCTGCCAGGTGTAGCCATATAGCATGCCACAACACCAACTGCAAAGGCAATATCTGGACGAGTGGCTATCATGGCATACATCAAACTGCCCACGGCTGAAGCATAAGGGATCTGGGCCATCTCGGCCCTCTACTCATCTGTCTGCGGACAATAGGCCTGTGATATCTTCACATAAGAAGGCAATGAACAGCCAATAGGCTTTATGTCCTGCATGCGGAAGCGCTCAAGGACTTTATGAATATACTCCCTCTGTGACAAGTAGAGGAGTCCCTGATGCTTGTCACGTCTAATGCGCATACCAAGGATGTGAGAGGCTTGTCCCAAATCCTTCATCTCAAAGCTCTTCTTCAGCTAAGATTTAAGAGCATCTAGCTCATCATGAGCTTTCCCTGCTATCAGCATATCATCCACATAGAGTACCAAAATAAGCAATGAACCATCACGAGCTTTCTTCCTGTAAAGACACGGATCCATAGCACTCCTGCTGTAGCCCTGTGACTGCATAAAGGAATCAAAATTATGATACCATTCCCTAGGTGCCTACTTCAAGCCATAAAGACTTTTCTTCAACTTGCACACTAGGTGCTCCCTGCCAGATTCTGCAAAGCCCTTAGGCTGCTCTATATAGATCTCATCATGCAAGTCCCCATGTAAGAAAGCCGTCTTGACATCCATCTGATATAGATCTAAGTCAAGCTGAGCAACCAAAGCCAAGACCAAGCGCAGGGTGGTCATCTTAACCACAGGAGAAAAGACTTCATCAAAGTCTACACCATGCTCCTGCTTAAAACCCTTTGCTACCAGTCTAGCCTTGTATGCCGGCTTGGGGTATCCAGGGTTACTTTTCAGCTTGTACACCCACTTGCATGGCAAAGCCTTCTTGTCCTTAAGCAAGGCAACCAAATCCCAAGTCTCATTCTTATGCAAGGAGTCGATCTCAGACTACATAGCCCTCTCCCAGAAGTGACTGTCACCCTTGCGCATTGCCTCATCATAAGTGAAAGGCTCTCCTGCATCTGTAACCAAAACATAATGCATAGAGGGCTGAAATCTATCAGGTGGACATCTGTCTCTAGCAGACCGTCTCACTGCAGGCTCTGTTGCCTGCCCAGCTGCCTGTCCAACACCCTGACCATGAGCATTTGCTGCAGCTGTAGGCTATCCAACTGGTTGTGCAGGAGCTCTAGGCGCCTCCTGAAAGATCACTCTGTGGATCTCAACCACCTTCTCAGGCTATCTATGCATCTTCTCTTCATGGAAGACTACATCATGACTGCGTACTATTTTTCGCACCTGCGGATCCCATAGGCGATAGCCCATCTCTCCTGAATCACCATAACCAAGAAAGATGCATTTAATGCTCTTTGGATCCAACTTACTCCTCTTGTCCTTGGGCACATGGCAGAATGCCTCACATCCAAAGACACGTAGATGCGCATAAGAGGGTGGCTTACCAGCCCAAACTTCCTCTGCAACCTAGAAATTTAATCCACTAGAAGGGGATCAGTTTATGACATGCATTGCCGTACTAACTGCCTCAGCCCAAAAGCTTTGTGGTAGGCTTGCATGGCTAAGCATAGAGCGGACACGCTCCTGAATAGTCCTGTTCATGTGCTCAGCCAAACCATTCTGGGGTGGGGTGTAAGGGGCGGTCAACTGACGCTTAATACCCCTGTCATCACAAAATTGCTCAAAAGCACGTGAGACATATTCTCCCCCATTGTTAGTCCTAAGGCATTTCAGCCTATACCCAGTCTGGCTCTCAACAAGAGCAAGCCAACGCTGAAAGACCGCCAAGACATCGGACTTTTGCTTTATGGGATAAGCCCACACTTTCCTAGAAAAATCATCAATGAAGGTAACAAAGTACTTCGCGCCACCCATAGATATACACGGCATGGGCCCACAAACATCTGAATGCACCAAAGCCAAGGGCTCACTCATGCATGGCCTACCCGATTTCTTATGCGTAGACCTATTCTGCTTACCATAAAGACAATGATCACACGAGTCAAAACGTGTATAGTCCAAAGGCGGAAGATACTGTAAACTAGATAACATTTTTATTCCCTTCAAAGACATATGCCCCAAACGGGCATGCCAAAGTGAGACATGTGGGATAGAGCCCACTGCCAAATCCTCTCTCGCACCCGCCAGTAGCTCCACGATCCTAGATGCTAGCTCAAGCATCCTCAAGCCTCCTCCATCTCCAAGTTTCATCCACCATAGCCACGCATGCGCGAGAAAAGAGAAGAGAAGAGAAGAGAGAAGAGGAGATGGTGAAGAGCTTCACCCTCTTGATCCCTCACTCCCACACAGTCACACACTCCCTCTCTTAAGAGCACACACACAAGCAATGTGAAGAGAAGAAGAGAGGACTCTTGTTAGCCACACACCAAAGAATGAGCTTCTCATTCACTTTTCAACTTTATATACAAAACCCTAAAATCCCATGGGCACCCATCCCTTTTTACATGACTAGCCATTGTGGCAAGGTCCCTTTTTCTAATTTCCTCTTCTTGCTTCATGCCCTAAGCCTATATCCGTCTATTCTTTTACAAATGGCATAGGAGGGAGCTTGGCACTCTTTTACAAGAGTTTTTAGAGTTTTCTGAGGGGCCTTTCATTTAAAATCTTGCTTTTTGCCTCAGCTTAGCTTTAGGGGCCGCCTCTACGCCTTTCCTCTTTTTCCATCATTTTTCCGCCATCTCGAATTGAGGTTAACAATTACTAAACTTTACCCTAGGCCAAGGTTTGGCATATACATTACAAGTGGTATGAGAGAAAGTTAAATAAAATTATTCTAAGTAATAAAGAGTTTTGAAATATTAAGGAAATTAAAGAGAGCCCAGCTTGATAGTGGAAGCTGAGGGACAATTCTTGGAATTGTTCGGATGGTTGTGGCTTGTCAACAAAAGGTTTCGGCAGATGTGAATGCTTCGAAATTGGTATTTCCATGGAAGAAAAGTAATACTAGAAATTAGCAAGTGCAAAATAACAATAAGGGATTGCCTAGTAGCAAATAAGATCTAAGAGAATTATCATAACACAATAAGAGTACAAATCCTTTGGAACTAACAGAATATAGACATAGACCAAGTAAGGATGTCTTTAGCTAAAAAGGGTGCAAATAAAAAATATGTGAAGCACACAAACCCATTAGATACCATTATGGAAAAAGTCTAAATTGGAAAGTGAATGATGCCTAAAAAGGTGTTTCCTCTTCTCAATTTTCCTAATTTCATACATGATGAGCTGCAAGAGTTTCCAAAGTTGTTTCCTATAGTCTTTCAAGTAGGATCCTAGTGTAGCTTCACCTTGAGGGAGGAGATGTTTCACATGATGGAACTAATCTTTACTCCAATCTTCCAATTTGTCCAAGTTCTTGATTACCTAGGTTAGGGGCTGGCACCTTCCTATTACTCCATCCTTGTTGACCTAACAAGTAGTACAGAGTATGACTTATGGAGATTATGATGGGTTTAGAGACTTCATTTGCTGTGATCTTTATATTTAATAAAAAGCCATACAAACCCTATGGTACATAGAGAAGGATAAACAATGGCCTTGAACAAATGGGTTTATCGCTATGTCACATGAGTCATCCAAGCTAGCCATGTAGTTGTGGTGGTTGATCGGTCTCGTATCATTAATTACAAGGTCAAAGATCTCCAACTTGCCCAAAAAATATTTAAGGTTGGATACCATGAGTGATCCTCAAGTTTATTTCACTATGCTTGCATCCTAGCTCCATGGCTAATGCTATGTATCTATTTTAAACATCCCCTAGATTATGGGTGCCCAATATGTTAACTTTTGAACCATGTATAGTTGCCATATCTAAACTATTTATACATTAGATAATCTCCCTCAATGATTATTGGATGTACAACTTACACCATGAAAATGAAGATAAGACTATAATTTTTATCAAATTAAGTACACAAGATTCTTTGGGTCTACAAAAATTCTATAGCATAAATTGTACATCTTGAACAAATCAAGTGTGTCATGTATAATGGGTTAAGTGAAAACTTTATCAATAGAGCCATGATTTTGTTACTGCAAACCCTTGGAAATGTAAAAACTCCTATAAGTGAAAAGGCCAGGGAATTGTAAAAATTCTTGGAATTTATAAATTTTACTGCTATAAACAGATAATGCAACTACCATAATAGTGTCCTTCAAAGATAGTAACATCATAATTTAGTCTAGATGAATTATCTTATGTTGTTACCAAAATCTACTATGTCAATAATCACAAGACTAAGAAGATTTAATCTTCTCGATACTTCCACCACCCACTAATGTGATAGATGACCAAGAAAGGAAGTTCCTCCTTAAGCAAGTTAAGCCTCCTAAATTTAATGGAGACAAAATGAAGGTGGAAATCAATGTTGAAACCTAGATTGAGTAGATGGAAGAATACATCTTTATTGTGGAAACTAGGGGAGCTAGTTAGACCATGATTGTGCACCTCAGGCTCAAAGGGGAAGCATAGATGTGGTGGAAATAGTGGTGTCATGATAAAGTAGTTTCCAGGGCTATTCTAACTTAGGGACAAATCAAGGCTAAATCCAAGGCCAATTCCTATTACCCACCCATCAAACCTTGAAGATGAATGATGTTTTTGGTCTAAAGTAGCAAAAGGAATGACCCTAGGGGGATATTATTCCTACCTTGTGATGCTATAGAAATATGCATCCCATATATCCATGGGCCAATAGGTTGGCGAGCTTGAGGTGATGAGGCCTATTGATTTTAAAGATGATATAATGAGGGCACAACCATTGATGTCTACTCTCCCTAAGAACAACATTAGGTTTAACACACATCAACCACCCAAAAAGGGACCATGTGAGCCATCGGCGGCACGAGTACTATAATGAAGGTCGTGCCAACCTTGCCAACAATTGTAAGAACAACAATGATAATAGTAATTGGGCAAATCATCCATGGTACAAATGTAATCGAGGTAGCCACTTTTGATCTCAATGTCTCATCAAGGGATTCAATACCAATCCCAACACTAATGCCCCTTGCAATCCTCTAAGATGAGGGACCTTCATTAATGGAGGGTGTGGGCATGGAGTAGGGCATGGTGCAGGATGTGGAGTCGAATGATGAGTATATGTTGACATATGTGAAAAACTAGACCGTTCTCTTTTGCAGAAGTGGATAGACAATCCATCCATGCTACTATGAATAACCAAGGTGCAAGACATCAATTTTTTGTTATTTAAATCCTTGTAACTTTTCAAAGTATCTAGCAAACAAGAAGAAAATCCTCTTAACACAAGCAGTTAGAAATGTGGAATTTCAACTAGGAGGTGAAACTACCAAAACAAACCTTTGAGTCACATGTGCCCTTAAGAGTTCATGACTGTCTTTCAAGGATGAGCTAGCCAGAAACTGGTGAAGGCCAAGTAACATTCAAGAATCTCTTTGAAAAAATGATTCAATCACAAGAAAATTTAGGTAAATCTAGAATCCAATTAGCCAAGGCAAGTAGAATCCTAAAAGAAATGAGGAAATGGCTTTTTGTTTATTTTATGAAACTTAATAATGTATAGCGCACTAAGGATGAGGATGAACCTTTGTGGTTCAGTGATTTTTTTGATATCTTTCTTAAGGAATTAATAGATACACCTCCTAAATGAGAAGTAGACCATGAAATTACAGTTGGTGAAGAGTTGGTCATAAAAGACCATATAAGTTGTCTATTCCTATGAACCAAAGGAACAATTGAAGCAACTATTGGACCATGGATTCATAGAGCCTAACAACTCACATTGGGGTGCTCCTATTATCTTTTAGAAGAAAAAGGATGGGACTCTCAAACTTTACACCAATTACAAGGGATTGAACCAATTGAAGATCAAGAATAAGTACCCCATTCTCCAAATCCATGAGTTGTTGGATAGGCTGTAAGGTGTTGTGATTTTGTCAAATAAAGATTTAAGATTAGGATATATTCAAATTGAAATCAAATAGGAGGACATACCAAAAACAACCTTCAACACCAAGTATGGCTATTATAAGTTTATAGTAATGTCCTTCGGGTTGACCAATGCTCCTACTACCTTTAATAGCTTGGTTTATGATATTTTTAAGCTGTATTTTGATGAATTTGTGCCCACATTCTTGGATGATATTCTAACCACATTCTTGGTTGAATTTTTAAGACGTATCTAGGATACCTTTATATTTTCTTAGAGGCCCTCCATGCAAATAAGTTTTTTACCAAGAATACCAGCTATGCATTTCTCAAAGGAATAATTGAGCACTTCGATTTTATAGTCTTAGAAAAAAGGAATATCAATTGATCCTATGAATGTCTAAGATGTCTAGGATTGGCCTCCATTGTAGAGTGTCAAGGAAATCCAAGGATTTCTAGGTCGCATAGGGTGGTACATGATCTTTATCAAGGGTTACTCCTTGATAGCTACACCTCTTCCCAAGCTACTCATCAAGAAGCGAGCAAAGACAACATGATTAATACAAGAGCAAGAAATCTTTAATAAACTAAAAGAGTACCTCACTATTGGCCCCATCCTAAAGCTGCCAAATTTCTCAAAAGACTTTGAGGTCATCTCATTGATGCTATTATCATGGTGTTTGTGTGCATTCTTACCCAAGATGACCACCCATTAGCTTTTTTTTTTTTTGCAAGCTTAAACCTTATGAGAGAAGAATTATGCCACACATGATCTAGAGCTTTTGTTAGTGTATTATTTTGGAGGGATATTACTTTTAGATCTTTAGTGTATTATTTTTGGACACTTGTATTATTTGTGGTACTCCATGGATATATTATTATCATGATTGTATTACTTTACAAGAGTTGGGATTACTACACTCGTGCACTTAATTTTTGCAATCGTATTTTTTACACATGCTCCTATTGTGTGGGTTACATAAATGAATTTGTAATTGCAATAGCATATGCTAGATCTAAAAAGATTAAGGTCAAAGCATGCTTCATGGTCCACATCCCACAAAGTGGATATGATGCTCAAGAGAGGATACAAACCATAATTCAGAATTGTGAATACCCTAAAATACAAATGGAGTACTACCCTAGAGAAGGGGACCTAACCCTAACCCTAATTTTGGTCTATATTAGGTATGGAAGTCACAATTATATTCACCCTTTTAGTGTTCTTTTTTTATTGTTGGCATACTTGGTGGTGTTGTGGGGGAGTTCACTATACCTTCAAGCTAGTCTTGTGTTCTTACTTTTTGGGAATAGAGAGGAGGTTATATGGACTAAAGTGTCTTAAGATTCATAATGGTGGAGAGTATGTCTCTTTAAAAGCTTCTATGAAGTGCATGGCATCAAGAAGGAGCTCACTATACCTAGTAATCCTGAATAAAATGGCATGGTAGAATGCATGGATAAGATTATTAAAATGAAAATGTGCTATATGCTTTCAAATGTTGATCTTACTCCGAGTTTTTAGACTAAAGCTATGGGGATTGTTGCATATTTGACAAAAAGCTCACCAAATTCTACATTAGATGGTGGCATCTTTGAGGAGGCTTGAATATGAAAGAAACCCTCATATGGTAATCTAAGAGTGTTTGGTTTTAAAGCTTATGTACATGTGCCAAAAGATAAGCGTAGTGATGTAAAGCCAAAATAAAGAAAATGCATCTTTGTAGGCTATGGATTGAGTGGAAAATTGGGTTACTAATTTGGGATCTGGAGGCTATGAAGACTATACATAATAATGATGTGATAATAAGAAAAATATACATAAACAACCCCTCAAGAAAGTGGAAGCAAGAAGAGAGACTTTTTAAGATGCATTGTCAATTGTTGTAAAGGAAAAATGCTAATGTCCCAAGCACGCAAAGAGAGGGCTCAAGTGGTGCTTTTGCTAGTGGACAAGAAGTAGATAGATTTATTGAGTAGTAAGTTGAACATCCTAACCTTCAAGGATAGGTGCTGCAAATCACACTATAGCTCTTTTGCACCAAGAGGAGAATCCACTATCACATAAATGTTGTTCCATCCTTTCTTTGACACCAGGAATTCAATGATTAAAACCATAGTAATATGCATCCATTTACCTTTCAGGATAGGCAATGGTTGCAATAAACCTCTTGCCTTCAATGTGCTATCCTTATTTAGCTAGCATGGTACACAACTAGAAAGAAAAAACTTGACATCCTTCTAAAGGCCCTTCTAAAGAAAACTTTTAGCAATCTTGTGATAGGCCTTAAACACATCAAAATGGCCAATTGTAGGCAAGGAATGTATCTCCCATACAATTTTCTATATAAATTGAAGGGACAAGCATGACTAAGAGTAGGAGCAAGAGAAAGTAGCGAAGGTATAAGCTGTGGTGGCTGGAGAAAGAGAACAAGAGAGAGAGAGTCTCAAGATGTGGGAACTCCAAGAGTCACGATGTGTAATCAACCTCCCTTATTCTATTAGTCACTAAATGAATAAAGAATGAAGTGACAATGATGATGGGCATCCAAACCACCACCTATAGTGTACATATATGCAAGTACGGTTAGTGTAGTGAATACATGAGCGACATATACACAGACGCCTTTATCCCCAAGAATCTCCCACTTAAAGATGAATGTACCTATAATGAGGAGAGAACAAGAAAAGAGTGACAAAGTACAGTAGGAGGAGGAAAGATGTCATCTCATCCAACACCCATCATATTCCTAATAAAGACAAAATGCTCCACTAAGAGACTTTTAGAGAGAAGATCTGTATGATTTTGTTCTGTTGAGATCTTAACAAGCTCAATGGACTTCCCTTAATGACCTCTGTGATGATAAAGTGGTAACACTAGCAAGACCAAGGTCTGCTACTAAATGGCCTAACTAGAGAGCCTCCTTGCAAGCATTAGTGGTTATAACATTCTCTACCTTTGTAGTAGATACGGCCATGCATTTCTACACCCTTGATATCCAAGAAATAACACCTACAATAAAGATGAAGACATAGCCAAAGGTGGACTTTCTACTATATGTATGCCATGTATAATCAAAGGTAATGTACCCCACAACTTCAGTATCTTAGCCACTATTACATATGTACACAATTATAGTGATTCCTACTAGGGGTCACCACACTAGATGTATCATCAATAACTTTTTCTTTTCCTTTCCTATCCACCACATCATATCTCCCCCTCACTGACATAGTGGTGTTAGTGGACCGTGAGCCAGAGCTCCTCAATCTCCCTGTCCATGGAGATACCGTCATACCACTAGGGCCTATCACTACAGTACTTTGTTGTGAATCAACTATAGAAACATGTGTAGAAGGCATATTCGATGGCACTATAGCGCCGGTGATGCATACCAAGAGGCCATCTCATCAAAGATGACATCTTTGCTCACTAATGTATCTCGAGTAGAGGGATCATAGAATTTGTATGCCTTCTTCTCTTGCAAATATCCAATAAAGACACACTTATGTGCTTTTAGATCCTGCTTTTTTCTTTTCTCATTAGGTATGTGCACATAAGCAAGACAACCAAATACTTTCATGTGATTGACATCGGGCTTGTAGCTATACAGCTTCTCAAATGGTCATCTCATGAATATCTGTAGTGGGAGTCCTGTTCAAGATATACATGGCTATCATAACAGCCTTAGCCCAATAATAGAGTAGCATACTCTTCTCATTCATCATTTCTTGAGCAGCTTCCATCAATACCCTATTCTTCTTTTCATCTACCCCATTGTACTGTGGAGGTGTAACTGCATGTAAGTTGCCTACGTATGCCATTTTCAGCCAAAAAACTATCAAACTCATTTGATACATACTCCCGACCCTATTAGATCTCAAGCAAGAGATGTAACAATCAAATTCCTTTTCAACCTACTTTTTAAATTGCTAAAAACCAACAAACACTTTATCCTTTGTTTTCAGTATATAAACCCAAGTATAGCGACTGAAGTCATCAATGAATGTCACATAGTACATGGAGCCTCCCATAGATGCATTATGGGCTGGCCCCCACACATCAGAGTGAACTAACTGCAATGGTCGCATACTATTTCTTACATGCCTAACAAATGGCAACTTTGACTATTTACCAAACTGACAAGCATCACAGGCATGATCAATACTTGTATATTGAAACTTGGGTAAACTTGCCACAAGTTGTTTCTTCTGCATTATTTGCAGCCGCTGAAGATTAACATGTCCCACTCTCTTATGCCATATTTTCAAGACTTTAACTATGCCAGAGCCATGGGCAAACATTCCTAATTTCAGATGTGGCAAAGTGGCATCAAGAGTAAACATCCTGCCATTCCTATGACCACAGGCAATCAATTTGCAACCATTACCAAACTCCTCAATAAAGCATCCATGCTTGTTAAATCAGACTTGCAAATTTTACTCAGTCATCTAACCCACAAATAATAGATTTTAAGTAATTGATGGGACATGCAATACATCATGTAAGTTCTTATTCTTGTCATCATGGATTACCAAAGGTACTTTGCCTTTATGTTCTATACTATGCTGCATGTCATCCCGTATGCATACATAGCCATTCTTCTCAGGTGCCATATCTGTAAACCAATCACCATGAGGTGTCATATGATTCAATGCCCCCGAATCAATGTACCAAATTGCATTCTCATGAGACTTCTCAGCAGCCCTATCTTTCACATGTCATGGCAAACAATCTATCCCTAGATGCATGTTCGGCTTAAATGGATGTTGCATAATGTCCATGCTATTTGCCTCTTTGATTGCCCTACTTCTTCAAGCAGTCCTTGGCAATATGACCATACTTTCCACAATAGTGACAATCCTTATCCTTATTAGGATTGTTAGATGGGCGCTGTTGCTGCCAAGAGCCTTTGCCTCTAGGACTAGATCTCCCCCTACCTTTGAAATTTCCACCTCCTCATGCATTTGAACCTTGTTGGTTATTATGACCATATGATACATTTTGTTGGCCTCCTCTGCTAGAACCATAACCTCTACCATGACTGCCATGGCTGTGTTGATTCAAATAAAATACAACATCCTTGTTCTTGGAGCTGCTAGAACCTGTAGTGAATCCAAGTTTAACCTCTTCATGAATAAGCAATGCAACCAGCTCATTGAAATCTGGCATTTTAGCCCGCATAGAGATGGAAGTATCAAATGACTTATTTTCAGATCCCAAAACCTTTTAATGTCACTACAACCATGTCTTCATCCTCAACCTATGTGCCAATGGATGCTATCTGATCCGCAATATTCTTAATCTCTATGACATAATCATGTATAGATCTTCCTTTTCTCTCCATGTTATTGAATTTTTGCTTCAACTCTATCTTCCTGGCACTGGTAGTTGTGCCATAGTACTTGATCAATATGTTCCATGCATCTATTGGTGACTTGCAGTTCATGATCTGCATTACCATAGCATCCGAGATACATAAAGATAACAAGTGTAGCACCCTGCAAGCTCTTTCCAACCAAGCTCGGTGCGCTCGTCTCTGATCAGCTGTAGGATTCCTCTTTGGAATTTTAGGTTTAGCTTCAACACCTATCACCAAGTCCTAATATCCTTTTCCTATCAAGAAATTCTCCATGTGGAACTTCCATATGGCATAATTATTGCTATTGACAAGCTTTTCCCCCACCATCTAGGTTATATTGTCGGTTCTGTTTGCATTTGCCATGCTGCAAATAATGCTTGACTACCTGCAAGCCAACAATTCTAACCGACTAACTGCAATCTTTGACTGTTTATGATAGTTTTCTACAACAAATTCACCACTGAAACCAGAGTATTTTAGCCCCTTAACATCTCAAAACATCCACAACATGTGGTATACGTATATAAGTCAATACATAAACCATGTAGGTGTTTTAACTCTGTCTCATGCAACCTTACTCTCAGAGTACATACATGCAGTCTCAAATCTATAAATTGTCAATGATCAACAGCTGATTCACAACTAAAAATGATATGTATACATGTCATACATGCTCCAAAACTTCATAGACATATGCTAGTACATATAACAGTCCAAATATGACCATATGGGCACATATTAGTGCATAACTAGTAAGTACAAGTGTCAAAACTCCTGTTCACAGATTGTAGTCAACAAATATTCAGCAAAGCAAGGTTTATTAAGCTCCAAAATGTCTTCAAATCAGTTCATACATTTGCTTCAGTGTATTGGGGTCAATACATGACCATTCATACCAACCATAGACACTCTATCTTCAAGAAACATTGTCATGGATTACATTGCCTTTTTGTAACCAGCCAAGGCACTTTAAATGCATTTATTTTCAGCTCAAAAATTCATTTTTTAGTAGCATTCAATGCTTGTCCTAATGTTTCAAACATTCCCAGATATATCCCAAACCATACATTTGATAGGGACCAATCAATGTCATGTAGTGCTTCAAGTAAAGACCATGTTTGTTGTCCACAAGTTTATGACAATTTTCAAATTTGTAAATATATTCCAAAATTGAATTTTTAATCCTTTTAATCATGCCCAAGTGTACACGGGTATTGCCCAGACATTGACCTAGAATTCTAGCTAGTCATAACCATCATTCCAATGCATCTATGGATCAAACGGTGCCTTGTATTAGTGTTGGAAATTCCAGGACATATTTCAGCCTGTCAGATACTTCTAGATTTGAGTATTTTTTTCAAGAAACTTCAGCCTATAAGCATGACAACCAATGTACATGTCTCCTTGAGCATACCTATGCTCTAATGAAGTCTTTCAGACATGTCCAAGAGCTCCAAAACCTTTCCAATGTAAAGCATATGCTATATATACCCTATATACAACAATTCAAGACTATTTCCAGGTCTGCAATTCATTGTTACAACTCATAGACGAGCTCCCACAAAGGCAATAGCATAGTACAACCTTCAAGTACCTTCCGAAGTTTGTATGCAAGATTTAGATCACTTGACTAGTGATCATTTTACTAAATTGCAGCCATGGGGAATATTTTGGACAACAGGCGCAAACACGTGATGCAACTTGGGGTGTATTCAACAACTCTTCAACACACTGATGATCAGTGCTCTCTTTAATGTGATCAATGAAGGCTCCAAATGCTCCAGACAAGACCCAGACAACCTCCAATAACAATGGCAAACCAAATGAAGCAATGCATACCTTCAATAGGAACAATGACAGTCAGTTCCTCTTGTCAAGAACCCTGAATCTTCAAGTTCCAAGTCTGATTCACAAATGCTATCCACCATAGATCCCATTCATGGCTATGATACCATGTCAGAAGAGAGAGAGAGACAGAGAGAAGGATTGGAGCAACTGAGAGGAGGCGCATGCTCTCACTCTCCATTATTTTCATATTCCAATCCATATAACTAAGGTGAGTACAACAATCTAGGTCTAAGGTATGTAAGATCATTCACACCAAGTACATACTGACTTATTTAATGTCCCACACTTGCTGATACAGTTGGACACAACTAAGACTCTGTTGGTCACACACACGAGCTTGAAGTCTCAACATGACCTAGAGTATTTGAAGATGATGAAGGAGATTTTGGAAAAGGACAAAAACCCCAAACTTAAGGGCAAGTATCAAGAATTCTCTGTCACAATGGGAGACTTGCCTATTTCAAGACAAGATTATGCATACCCTCAAGCAAGAAACTCAAGCAGAGAATACTTTGGGAAGCACATGACTCTCCCTTTTTAGGACACGCCGGATATGTCAAGACCCTTAACACGGTTAGGAAGAGCTACCGTTGGGAAAGGGTTAAGGGAGATGTACTCAAATATGTCATGGAAAGTTTGTCCTACTAGTGCATTAAGGTAGACCATGCCAAGATGCCCAGGAAGCTGCAACCTCTTGACATTCCCCAAATGAAGTGGAATTTTATCAGCATGGACTTTGTTGTTGGATTATCTTCAGCTCAAGGAGGTTACAATTCAATTATGGTTATAGTAGATATGCTCACCAAGGTTGCACACCTCATTCTAGTCAAGACAAACCATAAAGCTTCGGATATTGGCAGATTATTCATCAAGGAGATATTTAGACTCCATGGGTTGCCTAGAAGGATTGTTAGTGACCACGACTGCCTCTTCACATCTCACTTCTAGAGAGGGATCTTCAAGGCCATTGGGACTCAACTCTGTTTCAGTACAGCCTATCACCCTCAAATTGATGGCCAAATGGAGAGAGTCAACCAAGTCATTGAAGATATTCTTAGAGCATATTGCTATCGCAAACCCAGGAAATGGATCCAATATCTACCATTGGTAGAGTTCGCCTATCATGCCTCCTACCAACAAAGCATTCAAATGACACCTTTTCAAGCATTGTTTGGGCATGATTGTCGTATTCGATTGAATTTTTCAGATCCTACCTTAGGGTAGAAGCTTCCAAGAAAATTCTTGAAGAAAAGGATGAGTAGGTCAAGGCCATTAGACAAGACATTAGAGCTGCCAAGGATAGGTAGAAAGCCTATGTAGATCTAAATAGACAAAAGCGACTTTTCAAAGAAGGGGATATGGTTTTTATTCATATATGACCCAAGAAGAGTTCCTTATCTTTGGGAGAATTTAAGAAAATAAGTCCAATGTATTACGGACCCTATAGGATCCTCAAGTGCCTAGGGCCCAATGCCTACAAACTCCAACTTCCCGAGAACGTAAAGGTTCACAATGTATTTCATGTTAGCCTACTAAAGAAATATGTATCTAAACCTAACCATGTACTCAATGATCAAAAAACTGTAATGCCAACAAGTCAAGGAGTCCTTGAGCTCTTGCCAGATAGAACCTTAGGCATTCGGGAAAAGAGATTGAGGAGTAGAACTCTCAAAGAGTACCTCATCTAGTGGAAGGACTTTCCAAAAGAAGATGCCACATGGATTGATGAGAGTACTCTCAATCAACAATACCTCCAATTCCTTTCGAGATGAGGACACCTCGATTCCTTAAGGGGGGAAAAGATGTAATATTCCCATGAACCGTAAGGCCCCCCCTTATTAATTAAACAATTTTTTTAACACCCCCTATCCACGCTGTCAGCTGGTGGATGGAGGGGGAGCTCCAATACAAGCATGATGGCGAATCAGGGAGACAAGGGGGAGATGACGTGGTGGGTAGTGGAATTGTTGAAGTAGGCAATGATCGAATCGATCGGAGGGAGGGGCACACATGTGCCACCTCCAACCCCCCGACTATCCCTTCTTTCCCCCCCTTAAAAAGGTCGCATGGCGACGATTACATAGGCCACAGAGTTGAGATAAGGGCTGCTTATTGCAGTCCCCCCCCAATTAATACCCATCTTCCCCTTATAAAATTCCCCCCTCCATTAAACAAAGGAGGACACGCTATTCTCCCCCCCTCCGACCCCTTGCTGCCGATGAGAGAGAGAGAGAGAGAGAGAGAGAGAGAGAGAGAGAGAGAGAGAGAGAGAGAGAGAGAGAGAGAGAGAGAGAGAGAGAGAGAGAGAGAGAGAGAGAGAGAGAGAGAGAGAGAGAGAGAGAGAGAGAGAGAGGAGGCCTCAAGGAAAATTCCTTTCCTCCCTCTCTTGAAAGAAGTTACAAGTACCCTCTCTCCCTCACTATTCCCACGGGTTCTCCATCAACTACCCCTCGACTTGGCAAAAGGTTGTTGGAATCAAAGCAAAGCGTGGGACATTCCCGCACAAAGGAGTACATCGAGTAAAGAGAATGCCCACATTCCAAGCTCCGAAATGGCCTTGAACCGCAAACTCTCCCAAGTAATTGGAAAGGCCGCAACCACAGAAGGAGGATCGGGAAAAGACGCCACCTCTAAGACGAATGGGTTATTGCGTATAAATGCCAATTCATCACTCTAAAACCAGGTACTGCTATGGTGTCTTGTCTTATGAGAGGAATGATAGAGCGTAGTTATTGTAGAAAGTAGTCATACTTTTTCTTTGTGTGTTTTTGTATAGCCAGAAAGGTAGATGCGTAAGAATCAAAGTTCATGACGGTCATGATAGGCCACGAGTTGATTAAGCATTTATGGGTTGTTGCAATACTAAATTGATTATTAGGCACAAATTTTTGCAAGTGCATCTTAGACTACCAATATATATAAATATACAAGACCGTGTAAACCAATTGCATCCTATAATCCTTTAAGGAGAATTATCTTGCATTTATGTTAGGCAAGATGAATTTGTGTACCTCACACTTAAAAACATAAGTCACAACTTGTGATTTTGGATAAATTCACTAAAATGACTTTTCAAGAATCTAAGCTCTGCATTGTATCATCAACTGAGGAAAGACTTGCATCTAGAATTGTGTGGCATCATGGATAGTTTTGGTTGCACTATATGATAGAGATTCATCATAATAGATAGATTTAAGAGGTGCATGTAATTTTTTAAACTTAACTACAAGAGACAGTTCAGTAAATGAAACTCTATATGATAAGCAAGGGTAGGTTTTTATTTGTCTTATTTAGGGTTAATTGTAAACAAGCCAAATTATTGTTACGATCAAGGGTTAGAATCAAGTAAACACACTCATAGGCCTCTATCCTAGCAACTAGTTGCGATAAGTCCAATAACACCCTTAGAGGTATCATTTTAAACTATGATACAACTCGATGTCAATACAAGAAAACTCGAATGTCGTATCCGCAATAAAAAATGACCATTCGCCATGTGACATTTGATGCTCGCAACTACTCAAGGATTGCAAAGGGCTTAGTTTACACTTGGCTTGCGAGAGGAATGAACAAAAGTTTTTGTTATGAAGTCTTGAGGAATGAAACCCTGGGGGAAACCTAGAAACACCGATGAAGTTCTAAGGAGGGGAATGGTTACCAAATGACCAAATTGAAATCCTAGTTGAATCATCTAAGGTCGGTGATCTCAAGACAAGAACCCCGGATTAAAGGTTAGCAAATTAGGGCAACTACCATCCGGGATTTGTTGGATATGAACCCAATGCCATCATTGCTCGCTCCTATCACATAAGAATGAGGGTTGGAACAAGGGTATTCCTACTCCTCAGAGGATCAATGGAAGTTAACACCAAGGCAAGAAAAACCCAAAAAAGGATGAACGCTAAGTGTTCAAAAATAGGAACTCCACCCTAGTGGATGTCTTGAGCACTTGCCTTCATTGTTGTTTGTGCTTGTAAATTTAGGACTCTGTGTGTGAAAGGATTGTATGACCCAAGTTCCCAAAAATAATTTGAATAATGAATCAGTTTAAATTCATGGAGGGCGAGCCAAATCACCCCTAGCTAGCCGCCAACCCTATCCAAGGGGGTTCTAAATAACCGTGATAGGAACATGGACCGAACCTGCCACGGGAGGTCTCTTCGCGGATTAATTTTAACATAGGAGGACACTTGGATGCCAAGGGGTGTTCTGGCTGTAAATTCCTTGCCTTTGGGTCCTACTCAAACAATCTATGTGACTCGAGATGGATTCCCAGAGGCAATCTTGCATGAGGAATCACCAAAAGATACAAAGTAGCATGCATCATTCACTTGTCATTCACTTGTCTAGTAAAGAGTAGGCTTTTGATAAAAGCCACAACAAGTTTTCCATGGATAATCTTTCATGAAAAATTACTAAAAGATACAGAGTAACCCGCATCATCCAGCTATCTAGGAGAGAAGAGCAGGCTTTTAAGCAAAGTTGAAACATGGCGTACATCATGCAAAGTAAATATGCATTCTGAAGCAAGCTATGGATGCATATCTCTAATACCAACAATATCCAATGCCAAGTCATTACCTAACCTGTGAGATCATATCATGCTGTAATAGGAGTGAAACTACTCTCGATGAGGGGTAACATGAAATGAAGCCTCTGAATCAATTAAGCAACACTGAGTATAGGTGGATGAGATATTAGTTAGCTGTGAAACATCAAGAGAAGAAACTACAACTATGTAATCATCATCTGAATCAGTCTGTACTACATTAATCTCTTCAATATTAATGCTAGACTTGTTGGGGACAATGCTACAATCATTATTCTTTTCTTACACTTTCCTCCTCCCATTTTTCTTGCACTTGTCATTGCACATTTTATAGCACTATGATTAAATATGACCTTGCTTTCCACAATAATGACAAGTCAATGAGGACTTATGAACATGGGACTTAGTGTGAGACTGTCCACATGACTGAGAATAAAACTTTTGAGAGTCTCTCCCATAGTAGTCATTACTGCTCTTACCATTACTATCTCTGACTATCAAAGCATGAGAACTATGGGAAGCATCAATATTCATTCTGATGTTAACCTCTTTATTTAATAATGCACCCTCTACATCCTATAATGTCAGCCCATCAGGAAGAATATTTGCATATATAGTAGTACAAAATGTGTCCCATGATTTAGACAATGTAGCTAGCAAGAACAATGGTGGAAGTTTTTTCTTAAAGTCAATCCCCTGTGAAGACAAGTGGTCAAAAATAGAATGAAACTCATAAAAGTGGGTGGACATAGAAGTTTCCTCCTTTATACAAAGGTTGCTTCAGCCCATACATCTAAGAGGTAGGACTATGCTTATCATAACATCACAAATCTTCTCCCATAATTGCCATGTAGTCTACCCTTCATAGATAACATTATAGAACACCTACTTAGAGAGTGAAAAAATGATTGTATATTTATATAGCTCATCCAATTCAGCCCAATTCTCCACATCAAAGCATTCAAGATTTACCCAATTTATAGTTATTTTGGAAGATGTTTTGGAGAAATATGGTAACTAGGGTTAGAGGAGCAATAACCATGACTACTTTTCAAAGTGAGGTTGCTCTTTTCCCTTTCTTCAAGATATACTGTAGTTTTCATGGAGTCTTTAACAAAGATCTCTTCCTCTTCCTTCAAGTATTTCTTATTGGAATTAGTTTCTACTCTTAATCTTCTTCAAGTGGATGACCAATATCAAGCTTGACAAAGTAGTACTACAGAGCAACAAATAGCCCTGAAAATTGTGGTGTAATTTTCAGGCTGATTTAGGCGTTCATATTGTCTCTGATGGTTATCCTAATGATTATGGTGATTGTATTGATCATTAGCAAGACAAAGCTCTAAGAAATCATAAAGATTGGTGACATTGTTCTCCTTTCTCAACTTTTGCAAACCCTAGCCATAATAGCCATGAAAGCTTGAGTTCAAGCTTCAATTTCTCTCAAATTTCTTAAAGATTTCTCATCATTTTAGCTTGGGATTTATTTTTGTGAAGATTCTTGGAAGAAATCAAGGACATTGAGTAAGATTGACCAAGAGAGCTTCCATGGAGTTAAGATTCAAGGTAAATGGATTCAAAGCCTCAGTCTCTATCCTTTGATGCTTCAACAGCACTCCAAAGCTTTCAAGGAGCAAGGAAGGTTATTTGAGAAACATGGATCATCCATGAGAAAATTCAAGCAATTGGAGCATTCAAGCCTTCTTCAACCTAGTGAAAGATATATTTCTTATCAATTGTTGGTCTCTCTTATCCATCCTTTTGCCAAGCCTTGTCCAATTGATGGAGAGATTAAAGATTTGAAGATTTTAAATATATCTCAAGCAAAAGCCCATTCATTGTTGAGTCACTCTCTTGATTGAATCGATAAATTAGAAGCCTTGCTTGGCATTGTGGCATTGCATAAAATCTCTTTTGTTTAAAAGTGAATTGTTGATTGGATTCATTTCTCTTATCCAATATCTTGTTGATGATTTGCTATCCATGGAAAAAATAAAATGAAAATCCATTGTAAAAGGTAAGTCGAGTAGTGACTCGTGAGCCACTACATGGTAAATCCCTCATTCTATGCACTTTATCAATTCAATTGCCATTCTATTACATTACATGGAATGAGCTAAAATATCACTTTAAGTATTGCGCATCATGTTGATTGATTAATGTAGCATGCCATTGCCATATTGAGGTACCCACCAAGGAAAAAGGTGGATGTCAGGGAGAGAGTGGGATAGAAGAAAGGCAACTCTCCTTCACTATCGAAGACCTTGAAGGGGTGCAACCAAAAGACCCAGGGGAAACTTTGCCTACCTCTCGATAATTTGGAGCCCATGTAAGAAGCCTATTGCACTATTTTATCCCTTATACAAGTACCATGTGTGAAGGACTGAAGATTCAAGTGGTCATGAAAGTCCAAGCCTCTTGAAGATCAAAACAAGGTAAAATAGGGCATTTATAGAACAATGTAGAGTTTATACAAATCATTACAGAACACCCTTCATCATGGGAGCTAAAGTCTAGGTGGTACAAATTTCCCACACGTCCTAGTCAAATTTCACAAGGTTTAGTAGCCTCAAAGACCATTGATTGTGGTCAAACATGTGAAAATTGGACACTTACATGTCAAAACAGGGTGTAATATTGAACAATTTAGAGTCAGAGTTTGATTCATGGGATTTTTTGTTTTAGATATGTTATAACACAGAGGTACTCATCTCAAAGCAAGATCATAGGCTAATTTGCCCCAAAAATTTTGACAGTCGGAGTTTCTTAGCTCAAGTTATAGCTAATTTACTGACAGGGTCCCTGCGCGAATGTACTACTATGACAAGTCATAAGGCTAAAAATAGGGCACAATAGGAGTATACTTAATAAATCAGAGATTACATACTAGATAATATATCCCAATAAACCCTTGAAGAGACTCAATTACAAGCAAAACTTTGGGGTCTCAACCATAGCATGTGTGAACATGAGACTAACCATGCTCATGGACATATAGATTTACTTTCAAGGGTAGAACAAATGCTCATATCAAGCCATCAAATGAAGTCGTCCATTGACAAATTAGTGAATTCAACAACTCAAATGAAGTCATCTTTACCATTCGACCTAGAGGAATGGGCATCAAAGTTAGAGTCATACTTTGATATATTCCCCCTAGGAGTGATGATGATATGAAGATTCACTTTGCCACATTATATTTGGAAGTATTCACATGCACTTGGTGGTGATATATTAAGAAAGAGAACATATTAGTAAAAATTGGGAGGCATTGAAGACACATATGGCTAAAGTCTTTATATCTTTGCTTGACAAAGAAAAGTTGGCAAGAAGGTGGTATGGACTAGAGCAAAGAGGCCTTAGTACATGTACACAAACCAATTCCTCAATCTTACTATGTATGTGAAGAGCATAAGCGATGGAGCCAAGCTTCATAAATATATGTATGCCTTAGAGTCTTTTTTGTTGGGGGCTGATGTTATAGCACAAAACCCCACCATCCTTTTCAAGGCTATTGAGCTTGCGACTGTCAGGACACCAGGTTTACAGAGAGCTCATAGTAATGTAAAGGCTCCATTGAGCGATCCGGTGGTACATAGATCTAGCAGGGTCAAATACCCTGTTTAAAGATTTGGTTTTGAAGGTTATGTAGCTCACCATTATGCTTATATGGTGAAACTAGTTGAGGATCTTGAGCCCACATGTTTTGAGGAGGCTGTTGGTCATGCTCATTGGGATGCAACAATAGATGAGGAGATGGCTGCATTAGAGGCCAATAAGACTTGGGATCTAGTATCATTGTCGAAGGGCAAGAAAGCTATTGGATGTAAGTGGGTTTATAAGATTAAGCACAATGCAGATGGTTCTATTAGTAGGTACAAAGGTAGGCTGGTTGCAAAAGGCTATGCCCAGACATATGGCATAGATTATGAAGAAACCTTCAGTCCAGTTGTTAGGATGGCAACTATCAAATGTGTGATTTCTTTGGCAGCAGCCAAAGGTTGGAGGTTGCAGCAAATGGATGTGAAGAATGCCTTCTTGCATGGTGATTTGTAGGAAGAAGTGTATATGGATCAGCCAGCATGTTATGAAGATTTAGAGCATCCCACGTATGTGTGCATGTTGAAGAAGGCGCTCTATGGGCTCAAGCAAGAACCTAGAGCATGGTCTGACAAGATCAGAGAGTATCTTGTCAATATTGGCTTTTATGTTTCTGATGCTGATCACTCACTTTATGTGAGAAAGGGAGATGTAGGTTTGGTCATCATAGTCATCCATGTGGATGACTTGATTATTACAGGTGATAGTGATAGTGGGATTGCTGAAGTCAAGGACTTTTTGAAGAAGAAGTTTGAGATGAAGGATTTAGGTGAGCTAAGGTACTTCCTTGACATTGAGGTGATCAAATGTGATGATGGTATATGGCTGTCCCAAAGACAGTATGGCTTGGATATGTTGTCCAAGTATGGTATGATAGCATGCAAACCACTTTCAGTCCCATTGGAGTAGAATGTAAAGTTGAGTGCTGATGTTGGGGATGAGATAGAAGACCCTACTATGTTTAGGAGGATAGTGAGGAGTTTGATCTACATGACCATTACAAGGTCAGACTTGAGCTACGCTGTTGGTCTTGTGAGTCAGTTTATGCAAGTACCTAGAAAACCACATTTGGATGCAGTCAGACGCATATTGAGATATGTGAAGTCCACATTACATTATGGACTTTTCTATGAGACATGTGCAGATGTACAGGTGTTTGGATACACAGATGCAGATTGGGCTGGTAGTATATCTAATAGAAGATCTACCAGCGGATTCATGTTCTCTCTTGGTAGTGCAGCAATTACTTGGAGCAGCAAAAAGGAATCTACAGTTGCTTTGTCGAGTACAGAGGCTGAGTATAGAGGTGTTGTTGTTGCAGCATGTGAGGTAGTATGGTTGCAAAAGTTATTGGCTAATTTAGATGTGCAGGTGGAAGGTCCAGTTGTCATTTATTGTGACAACATGAGCAGTATACAGTTGGCTAGGAACCCTGTGTTCCATGCCAGGACAAAACATATTGAGGTACACTACCACTTTGTGAGAGAGAAGGTACTAGTAGGTGAGATTGACTTGGTGTATGTCAGCACACATGATCAGATAGCTGACATCTTCACGAAGGCATTAGGTATAGAGAAGCTTCAAAAGTTTCGAAGCTTACTTGGAGTTGCAGAGATGCAGTTAAGCTTGAGGGGGAGTGTTGAGATGACAAGCTCAACACATGCGGACATTGATGATGGACCGCCTGGTTAGATGGGTCCACACATCTAGACTTAGCATGTCGGTGGTCATTATGACTCTCACATGGTCACTGACTCATTACTTATTATATTTAGGTTGTTACACCTATTTACAGCTGGCATAGTTATAGCGCCAGTCGACTAGTGTAGTCGGTTATGCATTGTTTGACTTAGTAGGCCACTTTCCTTTATGTTGTATCTTATCTAAACTTTGTGAACATTGTAAAGTGTGTGGAAGAAGAAGAAGAAACAAGCAAGAAAACGTTTTGGCCTCCATCTCTCTTCTTGTCTCTTGAGTGAGCTTCTCCTTGTGCATTCTGTGTGTGTTTGGCGCAGCATCTTGAGCAAGTCCCCCCACCATGCAATTCTTGACAATGATGGCTACTGGATCAAATGACAGTGCTATATTTAATATTGGAAAATCGAATGACTCTAATTACAGCTATTGAAATGCATATATATAGCAAGTTTTGGTGCAAAAATGGTAGATTAAGCCATTGGGACATTCTTGATAGAGGTCAAAGATAGCCCCTGCTTCATGTAGATAGCTTGCAACTACCTGGTATTTGCCTCTTATATATGGTTTCTTAGATTTTATGGTGAAAAATAGGAAAAATGTGTATGGAAAATGAGAAAATCAAATTGACCAAGAAGTAAGCTCTGATATCACTTATAAAGGAGCGAACTAGGAGAGAGAGAGTAGAAAGAAGACTGCAAGAGATAGAGAGGATGAGTGGTGAGAGAAAGATAGGAAATATGTAAGAGAAGCCATGGAAGCAAAGAGAGAAGATATAAGAGGAATAGACTATTGTATAATTGATGATGAAAAATAAAACTCCCTTATACCTTATATACTGGTTAGTATAGCTAGTATTTTGCCACATTAATATTTTTCACATTATTTCTAGCCTCTTACATAAGAAGTACACAAGTTTTGAAGCTTATTTGAGGCTATAGAAAACATGAGTTTTTGAAATGCATAGATCTTATATTGAGGGGAATGAAACCAAATACTTCTTATTAGTAACAAATTTAGAGAAGCCATTAAGAAGTCAAGGGCTACCTTTAAACCTATTTTTTTCATTCTCATTGCCTTGTTTGTAGCCGTTGTAATAAACTTTGCCTTGCACATGAGATTACATATCTCTGTTTTCATTTCTGGTTCTATTTGTATAGTTTTTATCAAAGAAAATATATTACATTATGTGATTATGACTTCAAACAGTTGAGTTCGTGCCATATTTGTCTATCAAACCATTGAAAAATCTTCAATGAGTTATTTGCTTTGACTCTTCCATCTCCATGTCTTTTATATTTGAAATACTTTATTCTTGCTTTAGAATGTGATTTTACTATGGCTTAGGTTCATCAAATGGAGAGACTTCCATATTGCTTGATGAGCATGGTCATATAAAATATGCTATATAGCTAACCAACAATGAAAGTTAATTGAAAACATTACATGTATTAGTTAATGAAGACACATGACAATGCAAGTTTCTTATGATATGGTGGGTAAAGTGATAATTATCTTAGGCTTCTATTATAACATTTTTTAAAAGATCTAATTAGTCTTTAAAGTATTTGACATCACTTAACATACAGTTTTAAGATAGTTAAAAAATATTTTATGAATTTTTTTCCAAACTTTAGCTTTTTTGTTTTGAGCGTGCTGTCCATTGTTAGCATAATCTTTAACTACATTATGTAGAGATTTTCAGTGATTGTGCTTAATACTTGAGCCACCTTCTTTAGAGTTTATTTTATCAAGTTTTCCATGAACGCTGAAAACTTTACCAACCTTTACCCTATCAATAGATGGATTTTTGGTACACAATTTTCATCCTTACATTTTTGAGGATTTGGTTCCATGACAACTTTTCTTTCATAAGGAACCAATTGAAAATAAAACTTGTTTAGTCTTGGCTCTAAAACATTATTTCTAGGTGATAATAGTTCAACTTTTCAATAGAACCCTACATAAAGATGTATTTTCTTTTCAATTGTTCTACAAAATGCATGAAGTGTGTATATGTAAGCATTAGCTAAAGAAATATCCAAAGCTACCTTGAACTATAGATCTTTGATGTGCCAAGAGGGAGTTTTGTTCCAATTACTTAAGTTTAACCTTATTCAAACATGCAATAGAGGCAAATATATCTAGAAGTGGCTCTCTTTAAAAAAGTATACATGCATGTAAGAATCTTCAAATACTTAGCTATATGCCATTCTACTTTTTGTAGTTTCCAAACCCCTCAGCAAAGACGTTTCTCTTGCTTATTGACTCTTAATCATATCAAGTATTGAAGTCTAATGGAAAACCTAATGCAATATGTCAAAATCCTTTGAATCTATTTCAAAAGCTCCCAACCACTCTATGTTTTGTTTAGATTAAATATTAAAGGACATTGAATCACTACATGATGAAACTGCTCTATTAATAAGGGCAACTTTCATCTTGCTTAAGTATAACATTGGCTACTCCTTGTGCCTCTTCTAGAGATATTTTATAGAATTTGATTATATTATATAGCATTGCAAAGTATGTAAGTTGAGAAAAACATTGTTGAATTTGTTGAAAAGAACCTCTTTTTTCTTGCCCTTCATTCTTGATTAGATAGTCTTCAAAGATGGTCTTAGAAGAAAATAATTTCACACTTGATCTTATTTCATGTTTGATTGCATTAGGTTTAAAATTATGTGTATCCATCATGATTGATATCAATACTATCTAAAGCATGATTCTTAAAGAATGAATTCAAGCATTGTCTCTTTTCCTTTTGAATTTCTTCTCCTCTAGAATATCGTTTGGAACTTTTGAAGATAGATTATCATAATAAAATTGAGATACTTTTGAACCATTTGTCTTACACATATTTGGTTGAAGAAGAAATCTAAACAAGACTAGTATCACAAATCAAATGTCATTCTATACAAAGTGATAATTAAGTTTCCCTCGTGTAAAAAAGAATACTTTGCTTCTTAGATTCTTTTTGTGTAGGTACCTTCTTCTCATAATTTGAGATTTTCAATGTCCTTGAGAGATTTTTGTCACTTTCAAAGAGCTAAAATAGCTTGTTTTTACAAATAATCTTTGATATATTTCTTTAATGAATGGATCTTCTATTCATAACCCAGTAGTTTCTGCAACAACCGGTCTCTATGTTTTTAAAATAAAGATTCTCCAACCTTAAAACATCTCTATTTGCATCAACAAGATTGAGTATATACTCTAAAAAATCATTAAAACCATCACTAGGAAACCTCATTAATGATGAGTAGTTATAGAGAGAAGGTGTGTTATTTTTTCTAGAATCATTGGGATACAACCTTCCATCCAACTAAAAGATCAAGATGTTTCTTTTCTTAAAATTGCAACAGATGCTTCATGGACTCTGAAATAGTATTGTTACATTTTTTCTTCCACACTTTTTAGCCCAATATGAAGATGATAAAGAGAGATTTTACCAGTAATATAGAGATTATTAAATGATTGATCCATAGTAAGACTATGTTTTAAAGATCACTCTAAAAGATTTAAGTGGATTTGAAAAAGAAGAACAATGATGAAGACACTAGTAAGGAGAAGAAGAAAAGATGAAGGTAATGAGGATGAGGGGAGGCAATCAAGAGTTTAAAAAATTCAAATTGAATATTCATTGTCACTTTTATGTTGAAAAAGTAGGATCTTAATTTCCTAATCATTGTCACTTTTATGGAGGCCTAGATTTTTGCCATGAGTATGTTATGTTTATGATATTTTATGATTTTAGGTATGCTTACTTATTTGTTAAAAAAACTTTTTTAAAATCACAAGAAAAAAAATTGCCAAAATCTTTATCTCTCTAGTATTTCTTACATGACTATTTTGAGACCTCAAAACTTTCCTAATATAGGGCAATATTTATGTTGAAATCTAATAAGAGTGTTAAGTAGGAGTCCAAAATGCCTTGTTTGGTTGATCCCTCATCGTTCTCTTCATGGCACAATAGATTTTGATGGATAATAGCCATATGTTGAAATCTAATAAGAGTGTTAAGTAGGAGTCCAAAGTGCCTTGTTTGGTTGATCCCTCATCGTTCTCTTCATGGCACGATAAATTTTGATGGATAATAGCCATATAGATATTTGTATGCTCTTTGGGGTAGACTATATGAGGAATTTTGTTATAGGGATAGAAGTATGGTCACTGAAAGAGGTTTGTGTGATATATATTCTTATCATAACATGCTCACATAGTGTTATTACACTAAGGACACCACAAGAGGGTGTGGTGTATATTCTTATCATACAATGCTCACACAACGTTATTCTAGATTAATGGATACCCATCTTTCAATGGACCCCCATCTTATCGTAATATGCTCACATAATATTATTCTAGATCAACGGATGTTAATCTTTCAATATCTGGTCCAGTACTAATTGAATTACACATGATAGGTCATTTCTAGATCAATGGGTGCCCATATTTCAAGATATTGTCTAGTACTAATTGAATTACACAAGATAGGTCATTTTTTACTATGGCATGCACACTAGGTGGTATGGATCCCAATTTTTAATAAGGAAATGTTCAAGATATGGCAGTCCAAAGAAGTTGATTGAAAGGCAATGAGTTATGTCTTATCTAAAAGATTATGCGAATGTTAACACCAAGATCTTGCACTTGTTTCCTCGTTTCCTTATGTTTTTCTATCATGATAGTGGTCAATTTACAAAGATGAGGATTTTAGAAATGCACATCCCCATGGAATTTCATATATGTCATTTATGTTGTGTTGATTTAGACACATTTTGAGTAGAGAGAGAGCCAACTCGAATAAATTAGCTTAGAAGGACTAGTGCTAGAATGCCAACACATGTATAACAATGTGAAAAAGGGATAAGAAAGAACCAAATGACATTTTTTTTAAAAGAAAAAGAAGAAGATGCAATGCATTGGTTATGGTTTCGGTAAATGCATTGTACCATATTTCTTTCTTAATAAAAAAAGATGTTTCTATGTGTCTTTCTCGGTCTTAGTGAACAAAAGCTCCATACTTGCAGCATCTCATGGCTATTATGGAATAATCAATCTACTTAAATATACATATTATAATTTGCATGCGAGCAAGCCTAACTCTCAAGCAATAAAATGATAATAGTAGGAAATATTGAAATGCATCACGATTGTGCTTTATGGGTGGCATGCTTGAAAATAATACACCTAAATTTATTTTTGACACATTATGTCTTGATTTTGGGGGCACTAGCCCCTTGGCACTCAGAATCAAAGGTAGTATTCTCAACTTGCACCATAGATATAGAATACTAGCCCCTTCGCACTTAGCATCAGATGTAGCATGCGAAGCTTGCATGCCGTGATTTTGGGGGTGCTAGCTCCTTGGCACTCAATGTTGGAGCTAGTATGCTTAGCTTGCATTGTAGACATAGAATGTTAGGGATGGTTATGTAAGGATATTGAAGAGGAGAATGGTTGTTGGTGATGTTGTTGGTGATGTGGTAGATAATCTTTAGTGTTGTTAATGGCAACTAGGCCGGTAAAGGATTAGTAACTTGTAGTAGACTGCTCCCTTAATGGATGTGACCAAGATGAGTATACAAAATGCCTCTAGAGATGATAGTGGGTGGAAAATTCACCCTTGGATTTGCATTGATAGCTCTTCATGTGTTCTTGTACTTGCAAAGTAAACCTCACATGTACTCTTCTTAGGAGAGTGCTAGGTTATTTTTTATGCATGGGATATTTTAGCTGGATTGGGAGATGGGTTGAACTCCATGGAGACGTGAAATTTTTGAGATACTTTTCTCTTGCTAGTAACAATATTTGATTAATTTAATAATCAAATGTGCAATGTTGTAAGACACATGTGATGCACATGATAGTTATTTCATGGTAACAGGTCAAGGACCCTAGGAAACCAATGGGTGTTAAAGGCAAAAGCCATGACAAGCTATGCCAACTAGGTTTTGGATGTTAGTTGGTGTCAATTTTGGCCCTAGGACAATTAATTGACCATTAAGTGTTAGTGATGATACTCGGGACTAGGCCCTAATTAATTAATTTGTGCTTGTCTAAGGGTCAATTAAGGCTATGGATCACTTAGGGTTGCAAATGACTAGGCTAATTAAATTTTGGATAGTCACGTGGGAAAAACGCTTGAGAGAGAGAGAGAGAGAGAGAGAGAGAGAGAGAGAGAGAGAGAGAGAGAGAGAGAGAGAGAGAGAGAGAGAGAGAGAGAGAGAGAGAGAGAGAGAGAGAGGGGGGGGGGTTGCTGGCATAATTGGGTTACTTCAAATGCTTTTGTCTTTGATGTGTTCAAGGACATATTGCTAGAATCAAGGGTCACCTGCATTGGTAGTTAGATCTTATTCAATATATTGATCTCCTCCCTCGGGAGGATTTGGTACCTTGGCATATGACAATCTCCTCTATTCAATTACTGTGACTTTCTATCTTTTTCTACATGATGGCATCGAGCATCTTGCATTTGGTAATCTTGTACTTTTTTTTTGTAGTCAATACAATTACTAGCTGAGAGAGAGAGAGAGAGAGAGAGAGAGAGAGAGAGAGAGAGAGAGAGAGAGAGAGAGAGAGAGAGAGAGAGAGAGGGTCATTCCGGCCTTGTGAAAGCGTGCAAATTGGAAAAATTCATTTGTCTATGCAGGATAGAAATACCTATCGGATGTATTTCATGTCCTGAATATCACCAAGAATCTGGTTTCTGTTGGTTAAATGGTTGAGCAGGGCTTGTAGGTTAGATTTAATCCCCATGGATGCTTTGTTGAGGATATGAAAAATAAAGGTCGCTTGATAGCAAAAGGAAAGAAGAAGGGCAGAATGTTTACATTGGATGAAAACATGCCTGAATTGAGTGCAGCAATGTTTGCACATGGGACCGGTGTAGTTGCAAATATTGATATTTGGCATAAATGCATTGGTCATATTAATGTACAGCGACTTAAATCAATGCAGGCCCAAAATATTGTTGCAGGATTGCCTAAATTCAAGGTTGCAGAAATGCATAATGTATGTGAAGCCTGTCAATTTGGAAAACAGGCAAGGTAACCATTTCCTAGACATGTTCAAGAGTGTAAGAAGCCATTGGAATTAATCCACTCTGATGCGTGGACTACTAAAGCTACATCTATTAGAGGCTGTCATTATTTTATCACTTTTATTGATGACTATAGCAGAAAAGTTTGGGTGTATTTTATGAAAAAGAAAAGTGAAGTTTTTAGGCATTTCAAAACTCTTAAAGCTATGGTTGAAAAAGAAACAGGCCTGCAAATAAAATGCCTAAGGTCAGATGGAGGGGAGAGTACCTCTCAAATGAGTTTGCAAAGTTCTTGCAAGAGCATGGCATAAAGCAACAATATTCATGTAGTCATACCCCACAACAAAATGGAATTGTAGAAAGAAAAAATAGGCATATTGGAGAGGTATCTCGTGCCATGATCAATGAAAAATGCCTACCAAATTTTTATTGGGCTAAAGCAGTTGCTACAGCAGTCTACATAATGAACAGGACTCCCACTGCAGCAATACATGGCATGACTCCAAAGGAGAGGTATACTGGTAGGAAACCACATATTTCTCATTTGAAAATCTTTTGTTGCATTGCCTATGTTCATGTGCCAGATGAGTTGAGATCCAAGATCCAAAAGCTGAGAAGTGCATCTTTATTGGTTACTCTCTGCAGCAGCAGAAAGGGTATAGATGCTATAACCCCTCTACTCGTAAGTTTACAGTGAGCATAGATGTTTTTGATGAGATGAGTAGTTGGTATAAGCCAGTAAATGTGATTGATAATGTAGATGCACAAAATGGTAATGCTGCACAGAATTCACAGCAGCAGTCACAAGATATTAGTGGACCTGGAGTGTCCTCTAGCAGTGGTTCACATTCTTCGCCATGGACAGGCAGATTGAGATCAGGAGAATCTTCTCTAAGCAATGTAGATAGTGGTATGCAGGTTTCACGAAAAGGAAAAGAAAAGGTAGATCAGCCCATGTTTGATGTGAATGCAGGTCACTCTTATGTGGATGGTGAATCCAGTGGCTCAGAACAGAGCATTGATGATGAGTTGGGTATTCCTTCTATTGTTACACCTGGAGTAAAGAAGACCAGGGATGTTTTGAGAGCACCTGGAAGTGAGCCTATTTTGCGCAGGTCTACTAGAGCTAGGTATCCTATGGATAGGCTGAAATATGATGGATTTACAGCCATTCACTATGCCTGTATAGTCAAAGTGATACAAGAACCAGAACCCACTTCTTTTGAGTAAGCCATGGGAAAAGAAAAATGGGAGAAAGCCATGGATGAAGAAATGGATGCTTTGGAAGCAAATGCTACATGGAAATTGGTACCTTTGCCTAAAGATAAGAATGCAATTGGTTGTAAGTGGGTTTATAAGGTGAAGCACAATGCAGATGGTTCTGTGAACAGATACAAGGCAAGATTAGTAGTCAAGGGGTATGCACAAACATATGGCATTGATTATGAAGAAACATTCAGTCCGGTTGCAAGGATGGCAACCGTAAGAGCAGTTATTGCTATGGCTGCATCAAAGGGATGGTCTTTACATCAGATGGATGTAAAGAATGCCTTCTTGCATAGTGATTTGCAAGAAGAGATCTATATGGAGCAACCACCAGGTTATGTGCATGCTGTTCATCCTGAGTTTGTTTGCGGGTTGAAGAAAGCCTTGTATGGCTTGAAGCAAGCACCTAGAGCATGGTCTGACAAGATAGGACAATATCTTGTCACTATTGGCTTTTAGATTTCCAAGGCAGATTTCTCACTTTATGTGAGAAAAATAGAGAAAGAAGTTTGAGATGAAGGATTTGGGAAAGCTGCGTTATTTCTTGGGCATTGAGGTGATTAGATTACCAAGTGGGATATGGCTCTTGCAGAGGCAGTATGGATTGGAGATGTTGTCCAAATATGGGATGACATGCTGTAAGCCTATTTCAGTTTCTTTGGAGCAGAATGTGAAGTTGAGCGCAGATGCAGGTGATCTTCTGGAAGACCCTACTATGTACAGGTGCGTAGTAGGAAGTTTGATTTATATGACTATTACTAGACCAGATTTGAGCTATGCTGTTGGATTGGTAAGTCAGTTTATGCAGGCTCCAAGGAAACCTCATTTGGATGCGGCTAGACACATACTCAGGTATGTGAAGTCCACATTTCAGTATGGACTATTTTATGAGATTGGGATTCAGATACAGTTGCATGGATACACTGATGCTGATTGGGCTGGTAGTATTTCTGATAGACGATCTACCAGTGGATATGTGTTCTCTTTTGGAAGTGATGCAGTCACTTGGAGCAGCAAGAAACGGCCTACAGTTGCCTTGTCGAGCACAGAGGCTGAGTACAGGGGTGCAGCAATGGCTGCATGTGAGGTAGCTTGGTTGCATAAGCTACTTTATGATATGCATCAGCCTTACAGATGGGCCAGTTGTCATTTATTGTGACAATATGAGTAGTATACACTTGGCAAATAACCCAGTATATCATGCTAGAACAAAGCACATTGAAGTGCATTATCACTATGTGCGGGAGAGGGTTTTACTAGGTCTTATTGATCTAGTTTATGTTAGCACAGAGGATTAGGTAGCTGACATATTCACGAAGGCATTGGACGCAGAGAAGCTGTGCAAGTTCAGAGACCTGCTTGGTGTGCAGGAATTGGGATTGAGCTCGAGGGGGAGTATTGAGATATCGAGCTCCACTCGTGATATGCCAGGGTGACCGTTGTGCATTTATGTCACCGACTTGTTAGTTGCAGATGCGGTTGATACACCGCCCATGAATAATAGCTAGATGATAGCTATCCTTATCTACTCTAGTTTGTGGTTCAGTTAGTATGCCATCTTAGTTAATTGAGTCTGGTTTGAGACCCATATATAGGGTTCTTCTATTTCTTTGTATGAGAGTTATTTTGGCTTACACAACTAAGAAGAGGAAAACTATTTTCAGCCTCTAGCTTTGTGTGTATTTCCCCATTGTGTAAGTAAGAAAGCTACAAGTGAGACTCCTTTCTTCTCTCCCACAATCTTGACATATCCATCATAAAAGTTTCATGTGATGAACTTTGTTATTAGAAAATGTCTTTATGAGTTAGTTTCAGGTGAGAAAAAGGAGCAAGAGCTAAGTAGCACTGCAACTACATATGAATTAAAAGCATGGAAAGAATGGAATGCAAAGGACAAAAAGGTGATACATTGGCTATTTGTAGTATTTGATAATACTATGTTGCGGCATATTAGAAACACAAAAACTTCACATGTTGCTTGGGCAAATTTTGAGAATATATTTTCAATAAATACAAAGACACGGAAGATTTAACTCAAGCAAGAGTTGAATACTTTGCAGAAGGGAAAAATGTATATAAATGAGTATGTTTTGAAGGCGACAAGCATTGCGAATGATTTGGTAGCGATTGATGTAATGCCTAATTGTGATGATTTAGTTTCATCTACTTTGGATGGACTTAATAATAAGAAGGCTTTGGAAATCAGTTGTCATTTTTGTATATGTACAAAAGATTTCTAAATTTTGATGAGTTGGTCTCTTTAATGATGATCATTGAAGAGATCAACATGCAAGGTGAATCATATGAAAGAAGTGGTGAACAGAACCAAGCTTTTTCCTCAAGTTCAAGAAGGAAACATGAAAGATTCTCTTCAAGAGGCCGTGGTATGGGACATAATAGTAATAATTAACAAAATATGTTAAATCAATAGTTTGGTGAAACGCAAGTTTTAGGAGGCCGTGGAAACTTTTAAGGCAGGGGGAGCTTTAGAGAAAGATGTGGATGGCCACAAACAGAGGGTTTGGCAATCCTGGTATTATTTGTCATTATTGTGGCAAAATATATCATATTGCAGTCCATTGCTATGCTAAGAAGGATAATATCCATAGTGGTAAATTGTAGCAAAGAGACTATGCATCATCTTCATGGTAGAATGAAGATAAAAATGAGCATCTATTTGTTATGCAATATATGATGAATGCTATTACAAGAAAGGGGACACATGATAATGTATGGCATGTCGATTTAGGTGCATCTATTCATATGACCAATCATGTTGAATAGTTTGGAAAAATACATGATTTACAAAATCTAGGTTATGTATAGATGGGTGACAATTCATGCCACCCAACTTCACACATTAAAAAGGTTCCCTTGTCCTTGCATGGTGTTCACACAAAGAGTCTGTTGGATGTATTACATGTGCCATCAATTAGAAAGAATTTAGTGTTTATTGACCAAATGGTAGAGCAAGGGTTGTACGTTCGATTTAATGTAAGCTTTTATTTTGTAGAAGACTTTAATTATAAGTGTATGTTGGTTGCAAAATGAAGTAGAGTTGGCCACATGTTTACCTTAGATGTTGGAATTTCTACTTATGAAAGCTGCCATGGATGCTAAAGGTAAAGGACTAGTTGTAGACATTGAAATATGTCACAAATGTATTGAACGTGCAAATGTTAAAAGGGTGGAATTAACTCAATCAAAAGGATTGGTCATAGGCTTGCTTGCTTTTAGAGTTGTAGAATTTCATAGTGTGTGAAGCATATCAATTTGATAAGCAGACAAGATAATCTTTTTTATATGACAGAGATGTGAGCAGAAATATAATTGATGTTATGCATACAAATGTTTGGGCCTACACATACCATATCTCTTGGTGACAACAAAACCTTTGTCATGTTTATTGATAATTGTTCAAGAAAGCTATGGGTATATTTCATGAAGGAAAAGAGTGATGTATTTGAGCACTCCAAAACTTTCAAGGCTACTATTGAAATAGAAACAAGCTTGAAAGTTAAGTGCTTGAGATCAAATGGAGGGGGAGAGTACCTCTCTAATGAGTTTAGTAACTTTTTGAGGTATCATGGGATAAAGAGATAGTTTACTTATAGGTATACCCCATAGCAAAATGGGATTGTAGAAAGAAAAAATAGGTATACTGTAGAAGTTGTATGGGCTTTGATGGGTTGAAAATAATATGCCAAAATGAAAATATTCATATCGATGTCTATATTATGAACACAACTCCCACGATTGTAGTTTATGGGATGACCCCCAAAGAATGCTTTGCAAGCAAGAAGACTGATGTGTCACACTTAAAAGTGTTTGGTTGTATTGCATATGTTCATGTGCCAGATGAGCTGCAAAAGAAACTTGATTCAAAGGTTGAAAAATGTATTTTTATTAGATACTCTTTAGAGCAGAAAGAGTATCATTGTTATAATGCTGCCATAGGTGACTTTAAAGTGAGCAGGGATGTTATTGATGAGATGAGTAATTCGGATGCATTTAGTGGTGATCCATTGGATGATGACAATGATCATGATAGTTATGTGCGAAAAGAAAAGAAAGAACCATAGAGCCTTAGTGGCCCAAAAACATCATTTGGTACTATGTCTACAATTAGCTCTTAGTTAGGGAGACTAAGGAGTAGGCCCATATCTTTAGGTACATTTGCAAGTGTTGTAGGTAAAGACAAAGGGAAGAAGAAAGTGTTAGATGGTAATAATGTATCTACTAGTCATTCGGGATTTGATGGAGATTATAATGGTTCAAAGAGTTTGGATGATGATCTTGGTATTACTTCAGTCAAGTCACTAGGTGTTTAGAGAGCACATGGTAATGTAAAGGCTCCACTAAGTGATCCAGTGGTACATAGGTCTAGCAAGGTCAAATACCCTGTTAAAAGATCTAGTTTTGAAGGTTATATATCTCACCATTATGCTTATATGGCAAAGTTGGTTAGGATGCCGAGCCCACTTGCTTTGAGGATGTTATTGGCCATGCTAGTTGGGATACAACAATGGATGAGATGGCTATATTAGAAGCCAATAAGACTCGGTATTTAGTACCATTATCTAAGGGCAAGAAGGCTATCAATTTTTGTAAGTGGATTTACAAAATCAAGTATAATGCAGATGATTCTATTAGTAGTTATATGGCTAGGCTGATTTGCAAAAGACTATACTCAAACATATGGTATACATTATGAAGTGACATCCAGTCCAGTTGCTAGAATGGCAACTGTTAGATGTGTAATTGCTTTGGCAGTAGCCAAAGGTTGGAGTTTGTAGCAAATGGATGTTAAGAATGCCTTCTTGCATAGTGAATTGCAAGAAGAGGTGTATATGGAGCAGGGAGCAGGCCGTAAGGATCTAGAGCATCCCACATATGTATACAGGTTAATGAAGGTGCTCTATGGACATAAGTAAGCACCTAGAGAATGGTCTAATAGGATTGAAGAGTATCTTGTCAACATTGGATTTTATGTTTCTAATGATGACCATTTACATTAAGTGAGAAAGGGAGATGCAAGCTTGGTCATCATAGTCATATATGTGGATGACTTGATTATTACAAGTGATAGTGATAGTGGGATTGTTGAAGTTAAGGACTATTCGAAAAAGAAGTTTGAGATGAAGGATTTGGGTAAGCTAAGGTACTTTCTTGGTATTGAGGTGATTAGATGTGATGATGGTATATGGGTATCTCAAAGTTAGTGAAATGTGAGAATTTATTCAAACTATCACTAAAAGAATAAATAATAAAGTGATGATGATAGGCGCCCGCCACCTGCAGTGTGTAGTGGTGGGTTCTGTTAGTGTAGTAATACACAGGCGGCTAGGTGGAGGCATCTTTACCCCCAACAACCTCTCACTTATAGGAAAATCTGTCCCAATGAGGAGTGAAAAGAAAAAAGAAAAAGACAGTACAATGTACATATGTATAATAGGATAAGGAAAAAACGTCATCTCATCCAATGCCCATCAATCTCCTAAGGAAGGCAAAGGGCTCAGTAGTGAGGCTTTTCATGAGCAGATCTGCAAGATTTTCATCAGTGGAAATCTTGACAAGGTCAATAGACTTGTCCTCCGTGACCCCACATATGAAGTGATACCTCACCTCAATGTGTTTTGTCTTCACATGGAAGACCAGATTCTTGGCTAGTTGAATAGCACTCATAGAATCCGAGTGCAATATAGGTATAACATCAATCCCAAGGTCATGAACCAAACGGCCCAACCATATAGCCTCCTTGCAAGACTTAGTGGTTGCAACATACTCAACCTCAGTGGTAGAGAGAGCTGTACACTTCTGAACCCTGGACATCCAAGAGACAACACCTTCAACATAGGTGAATACATAGCTAGAAGTGGACTTTCTACTATCTGCATGTCCTGTATAATCGGAGTCTGTGTACCCCACAACTCTTGTATCTTGGCTTCCATAGAAAATACACATATCTGATGTGCCCTCCAAGTATCTCATGATACCCTTCACGGCATCCCAATGCTTCTTGCTAGGTGTAGCCATATAGTATGCCACAACACCAACTGCAAAGGCAATATCTAGACGAGTGGCTATCAAGGCATACATCAAACTGCCCATGGCTAATGCATAAGGGATCTTGGCCATCTTGGCCCTCTACTCATCTTTTTGTGGATAATCGGCCCGTGAAACCTTCACATAAGAAGGTAATGGACAATGAATAGTCTTCACTTCTGCATGTAGAAACGCTTAAGGACTTTATGAATGTACTCCCTCTGTGAGAAGTCAAGTAGTCCTGATGCCTGTCACACTTAGTGCGCATACCAAGAATGTGAGAGGCCTGTCCCAAATTCTTAATCTCAAAGCTCTTCAACTGAGATTTAAGAGCATCCAGATCATCATGAGCTTTCCCAACTATCAACATATCATCCACATAAAGTACCAAAATAAGCAATGAGCCATCATAAGCTTCCTTCCTATAAAGACACGGATCCATAGCACTCCTAATGTACCCCTATGACTCCATAAAGGCATCAAACTTATGATATCACTCCCTAGGTGCCTGCTTCAAGCCATAGAGACTTTTCTTCAATTTGCACACTAGGTGCTCCCTGTCAGGTTTTGCAAAGCCCTTAGGCTGCTCCATGTAAATCTCATCATGCAAATCCCTTTGCAAGAATGTAGTCTTGACATCCATTTGATACATGTCTAAGTCAACCTACGTGACTAAGGCCAAAACCAAGTGTAGGGTGGTCATCTTGACCACATGAGAAAAGACTTCATCAAATTCAACTCCATGCTTCTATTTAAAACCTTTAACAAAAATTCTTGCCTTATAAGTTGGCTTAGGGTGCCTAGGGGTACTTTTCAACTTGTACACCCATTTGCATGCAAAGCCTTTTTGCTTGTAGGCAATGGAACCAAACCCCAAGTCATATTCTTATGCAAGGAGTCCATCTCAGAATGCATAGCCCTCTCCTAGGAGTGAATCTCACCCTTGTGCATAGCCTCATCATAGGTGAGAGATTCTCCTTCATCTATAATCAAGACATAATGCATCGAGGGCTCAAATCTGTCAGGTGGACATCTAGCTCTAGTAGACCTTCTCACTACAGGCTCTGCTACATACCCAACATCCTGTGTCCAACACCCTGGCCATGGTACTAACTGCTACTTCTGCAGGCTATCCAACTAGCTGTGCAGGAGCATGTGGCTCCTCTTGGAATATAACCTTACATATCTCTACCACCCTCTCAGGCTGCCTATGCCTCTTGTTTTCATGGAAGACTACATCATGACTATGGATGACTTTCCGCGCCTGTGGATCCTAGAGGCGGTAGCCCATGTCGCCTGCAGCTCCATATCCAAGGAAAATGCATTTGATACTCTTAGGATCCAGCTTACTATGCTTGTCCTTAGGAACACGGTAGAATGACTCACATCCAAAGACACATAGGTGTGCATAAGAGGGAGGTTTCCCAATCCATACCTCCTTTGCAACGTGGAAATCCAAACCACTGGAAGGTGATATATTTATGATATGCAATGTTGTACTGACTGCCTCAGGCCAAAAGCTCTATGTTAGGCTTGCAAGGCTAAGCATACTGCGTACGCACTCATGGATGCTTCTATTTATCCTCTCAGCCAAACCATTCTTGGGTGGGATATAGGGGGTGATGCTTAATACCCCTCTCATCACATAGATGCTCAAAGGTACGTGACACATATTCTCCCCCATTGTTAGTGTCCTAAGGCATTTTAGACTATGTCTCAACCAAGGCAAGCCATCTCTGAAACACAGCTAAGACATCTAAGTTAAGCATAATGGGATAAGGCTAGACTTTATGTGAAAAATCTTCAATAAACGTCACAAAATACTTTGCACTACCCATAGACTGATAGGGCATGGGCCCATAGAC